>NW_027269344.1:0-600000 GCF_023055355.1 Agelaius tricolor
GGTTGTCCCGCCCTATTTTTATCATGGCGCAGGGGGGAACTGCGCTCAGATGTTAGTTTTTTGTCTGGGTTTTCCCAGGAGTCCCTCCCCCTTTTTGAATTCATAAAATTCCCGCTGCAGCGGGCAGTCGGGCATCCAATGCCCGAGCTTTCCGCACAGATGGCAGGGTGATTTGGCGGCGGAAGGACCGGGAGCAGGTGAGCAGCAGGTGGCTTCAGAGAAGGTGTTTTCAGGCGCTTCTTCTGTGGCGCTGACTCGGGGTGGCAGCTGTTTTCTCTTCTCTCCCTCCCTAGATGGCATGATTAGGACCTTCCGGGTGCAGACTTCGAGCATATCGTGCAGCGAGGGGGGCGGGTGCATCGGGAGGCTGAGGATGGCGTCCCTACACGCAGAGTTTGCATTCGTGGACGCCACTTCCTTCAGGATATGTTCCCGGGCAACCTCGTCCGCCACTTGCTGCTCGACAGCTTTTCGAAGACGCTCGACAAAATCAAGGAAAGATTCCTCGGCGCCCTGAAAGATTCTGGAAAAAGAAAGGAGAGGAGCCGCCCCCGGCAGCGCCAGGAACGCCTTCTCGGCTGCCCGCGCTGACTCCCGGCGCGCTTCCTGGGGGATGGCACTCGCCTGCGAGTGCCCATCTTGCCCAGTTGCCGGTCCCAAGGAGTTGATCGATGGCCAGGACATTGCCTGTTAGGTCCAGCCCCGTGTGGGGCTGTTCCCACAGGCTCGGGAGGGCCTCCGTCACTCCCCTCTTCCAGGCTGCCTCCCACATAGCCCGCTCGGTGGGATTGAGCAGGCACGTGAAGAGGCGCCGGATGTCATAGGGGATGACATCGGCTTCGGTAAGTGTTGCCTGCAACACTCCCCCGAAAGTATTCGCTGTCTCGGCCGTAATCTTTCTGTGCCTTGCACAGCTCCTTGATTTGTGAATGGTGCAGCGGGACCCATTGGCGACGCACCCCACCATCTCCCTCTGGGACGGTAAACAACCGGGACTGGAGATGGTATCGCAGCAGACCCCGGTTCCCGGTTTCCAACTGCCCCCCCCCCTGCCCCGGAACCCAAAGCGCGGGAGCCGGCAGGGAGAGCGTGGGAACTGGGAGAGGAGGAGGTAGGGGGCGTGGCTGAGAACTTGAGCAGGGCGGTCCGACGATATCGAGGGACCCTCCCAGGAGGCGGAGACAAGGGGTGGAACTTTTTGACTGGCAGGGGGTGGAGAGATGGGAGGTGGGTATGGGAGGGACCGAGGGAGGAGCCATGGGCGGGGACGTGGGAGGAGAAAGGGGGAGGGACTACTGAAGGGGAGGTTTCTCGAAAGGAGGAGGGGACCAGGAGGGGGGAAGGACAAGGGGGTAGAACATTGGGAGTGGCCGAATGGCAGGAAGGGGTTGGAGCTTGGGAAGAAGGGATTCTGGGGAGAAGAAGAGGGCTTTCCCGCCATTTCGGGCCATGTGGCTGCCTCCATCTTGGGCCCCATAGGAGCCATTTTGGGGAATTGGAGGCGACTGGGAGCAAACTGGGGACTTAGAAATTAGGGGTTTGGATTTTGGGGTTTTAGAAACTGAGGACCTGGGGACGGGAACAGGGGAGGTAGGGGAAGACGAGGAGCCCCTAAGAGACTGGCCAGGACTCTTAGGGCGGGGGGGGCCGAGGATTCCGAAGGGGGCCAGGGGACGAATGGTCACCCTGCGCGGGGCTGAGCGCGCTGCACCCTTCAGAATCCCGGTTTTACGTTTATGGGGACGGGAAGAAGGGTTAGGGGGTAGAGGGAGAGGTGGAAGAACTGGGGCACGAACTAAAACTGACCGAAGGTTTTTCTGAGTTTCCTCCTGCTTTCAAGATAGATCGAATTTGTGAAATCCAAAACGCTAACGGAGAAAGCGAGGTGTCTCCTGATCTAATCAAGTTTGATAACTTGGCATTTGCCCTCTGCCAAAAGGCAGGATCTTTAATTAGATCGGGGGAGACTTCGGGAAACTCAGAAAAAAGCCATCGGATTAATTTTTTAACTTCCTTTTTATCAACGGACAACCCCCCCCAACTAGGATACCCACAACTTGGTAAAACAGCCCTCTTTTACCACAACAGGTAAAAGAGCGAAAATTTTGCACCCATCGCTCGATGTTATAAGTGGCAGCTGCAGTAAAGCCCCCCGTTCCAGTAAACACGAAAGAAAGAAGAAATAAGGGTTGCCCACCCCCGGCCCCTGTCTAGAGAAAAAGAAGGGTGGTGACGAAACACCAATAGAGGGGAAGGCGACAGGGAGAGTAGCAGAATACTCACAAAGTCCGGAGGCGACAAACGAAAAGCTGGAACGAGGGTTTCCTGTGACAGGACGACTCCAGGGTGCAAGGAGCTGCCGTCCAGGGTCCCTGGGGAGCGCCACATCGCGAACAAGGTCTGCTCGACCACAGGGTAGTTCCGCGACCGCTGGGATTCTCGAAATCCCGTCCGTGGGTCCACGAATCGAAAAAAAGGGGGGGCCCCGCGCCGGGCGCCAAAACTGGAGCAGTGGCCGGTGAAAAGTGAAACGCCCAGGCTAGATAAGTGTCCAGCCAACCTCCAGCCAGTAAAGCACTTCCCCAACCCGGAGTCAGGGCCTTGTGCCTAAGGTGATGTCAAGCCTTGCGGACGTATGGCCGCAGTAGAGAGCTCCGAAGTCGCAGGATGAAATGAAGAGGCGACCCTCAATTTCTTCGGGGGGAGGCGGTTTTATTGGTAGGGAAACGTGCAGGTTCAGGTAGAAGGAGCTGAGGGCTCCGAGGCAGGGAAAGCCTTGGTTTTACAGAGGGTGGGAGGGGTGAAAGATAGCAAATCAGAGAGGGATACATTAAGGATTGGCATGATCGGAGAACCCATCAAACACAGTTGCGGGAGGGACCCTGGCCCCTAACCCAATCACTCGACACCCTTGCCCGAACTCTCTAGAAAAAGAGGCAGGGGTGTCGAGTGACAGGCAGGCTGCCAGGGGTGGGGAACAAGAAAGATAACCAAGACAACGGGGGAGGGGTTTGGGGATTGACACAAACTGGTAACAGGGCAGGACCTTCTGAGAGAACAATGGGGGGAAAACTGAACAAGCATAAAACACACCACAACATCTCCCCCTTTTCCGTTTAAAAATAAAAGAACTGTAAGGGCAAACACCGTTCAAAATGAAGTTTCAGCCTGCTCCGCGTCGCTAGAAACCGAGCTGGAGTCTTCAGGATCGGAGTTTTCCGACGAAGCGGTGTCAACTCTTTCTCCTTCTTCTTCTGAGACTTCCGCTCGGCTGACGTCTGGGACATTGATGGTCCTGGATATAAGTCTCTTTACGAGTCCCCAGACTATGGAGCAGGCGATCAAAACAATAAGTAAAACTAAAAGGGTGGAAAGTATAGTTTTCAGGATGGACTCAGCCCAGCTTGACAGGCCCCATCCTTGAAAGAGGTCCCCCAGCCAGTCTGATGTCTGTTGTTTTATTTGGTGGACAAGGCCTTGCATTTTATCTATGGCCACCCTTGTGTCCTCGGCCCGAGATGACAAATTAAGGCAGCAGAGGCCCTCAAACTCCTCGCAGCGGTGGTGATGCAGTAAAAGCAGGAAGTCAATTGCCGCGCGATTTTGGAGGGTCGCCTTCCTTGTAATTTCCTCGTCTGTGAGGAGGTCTGATAGCGTCGCTGACGTTAAATTGGCTTGCTTAGCTACCCAACACTCCAGGTGGGCCAATTCACCTAGAGACTTGGCCACAGACACCCAGGGCAAAAATAGGGTGAGGGCTACAGTTTTTGGTTTCGACCAATGTTCAATTTGGGAGTCACAATCCGGGTCGAGATCTTTGAGATCTCTTTTGGAGCGGGCCGAATTCGGTTGTGCTCTTTTCATTTTCCAATCGCGAATTTGGGTAATGTTGGGTGTAAGCAGCGACAGCCGCCCAAAAGTGCAGATACCTCCGGCTAGACGAGCGGGGATGCCAGCCCAAGCTCGGTCTCCGCAAATGAAAAAGATACCTCGGGGCAGGGACAGCGGTTGGCTACCCAGGGTGGAAGCAAGTGGCATCTCGATGGTCATTGGACACCACTGGGCAGCTTTGTACTCGGGCCTTGATGGTTTGATCCACGAGTACCTGCTGTCCCAAGGGTTAGGGGTGAACTGAAACCAAATACAGAAGGAAGCATTGGCAGAGCCGAGCAAATTAAGTTCTGGAGGTTCAGAACTCAAAGGGGCCAGCCCCTTGACTCCTTCTCCCCAGGCATTTTGTGCATTGATTTTTAGAGGAGGGGTCTTGGATAAGAGGGAGGTAAGGGAAGTATTGAAAGGGGAGGGAAATTCATTAAGGGAGAGAGGGATCCCCACAAGGCATGACGACATAGGGTCCTCTGCTGAGCCCATATCTAAACATATGTGTTCTTGGCCGAGGGCACTCGCGAGGGTGCGCCAAACGTTGGCCTTGGGCTGAGGGACGATCCATGGGCCCACTGATAGCATCAGGGTCCAGATGAGGACGGCTGTCAAGCGGGCTAAGATGTAGGCACGTTCCATTGGGGGAAAACTAAAAACAAACAAGAGACAGACATAAGGAATGACTCTGAATCAGGTCCTGCCCGGGGCAGGGAGAGGGTTAAACTGGGAGTGGCTCCATCCCTGGGAGCTTCCGTTGCCACCGCCAACATGCCTCCGTGACCTGTTCTACGTTTCCTGCTCTCAGAGTCTTCCCAGGGTGGAAGGGCTTGACCCACTTAGCGGGGATCCATCTCGGACCTGAGGGGGTGGACACGCAAGCGTATCCCCTTCCCCAAGTCACGAGATCGAAAGGCCCCTCCGTTTTCCAGGTCTCCGGATCCTTAATCAGGACAGGAGGCCTGGCCCTGGCCTGCAGCTGCTCATGTCTTCCGAAATGTCGCACGATAGGCGGCTTGAGATTTTCGAAAGAACAGTTTAGGAAGTTAATGGTAAAAAGCGCCTTCGCGAGACGGATATGGGGGGACTCCACCTTCACGGCCACTCGTTGTTGTTCCAGAACTCTTTTTAGGCTCTGGTGGGTCCTTTCTACCACGGCTTGGCCTGTCGGGGAATAGGGGATGCCGGTCTTATGCTCTATTCCCCATTGTTGCAGGAAGCTTCGCAGGTCCCTGGATTTATATGCCGGGCCATTGTCTGTTTTCAGGACCTTGGGGATGCCCAGGACAGCGAACGCTTGAACTAGGTGTTTTTCACAATCTGCTGCCTTTTCCCCTGTGTGGGCAGAGGCATAGACTGCGCCGGAGAAGGTATCCACTGAGACACGTACAAATTGCAGACAGCCAAAGGCAGGAATGTGGGTAACATCCATCTGCCACACCTCGCAACTAGATAGACCTCTGGGGTTAGCTCCCAAGGGTATTGTTGGGAGCTGGTGGGACTGGCATTGAGGACATGTAGCCACGATCGCTTTGGCCTGTTCATGTGTAAGATGGAATTGTCGAACAAGGCCAGGGGCGTTCTGATGAAATTGCTGGTGGCTGATCTTGGCCTGACTGAACAGATCAGGGAGTGGGGCATCTTGAACAGGAGCGGCAAGGGCGTCAGCACGCCTATTGCCTTCCACAATAAACCCAGGCAAATCGGTATGTGACCTGACATGCATCACATAAAAGGGTTGCTCTCAGTGGGAGACTAAGTTCACAAGCTTAGAGAGCAAGTTAAACAAAGGGATGTTTGATACCTCCTGTAAAATTGCATTTTCGGCTCTGGAAACTACACCCGCGACATAGGCTGAATCAGTGACCAAATTGAATGGTTCAGAGAACCTCTCAAAGGCTCTGACGACTGCGTCCAACTCAGCAACTTGAGGTGAACCTTCCACCTCGGTGACATCGGCCTCCCACCGCTGAGTCTGAGGATCCTTCCAAGTCATCACTGACTTGTGGGATGCTCCAGACGCGTCTGTAAAAACTGTCAAAGCCTTCAGAGGGGTTCTACTCTGAACTGATTTTATAGACAATGTGAATTCCTGATTGAATTATTTGTGGGCCGGCCGATCTACTGCAATTTGTCCGGTGTAGCTGTCCAAAGCCAGTTGAAGCGTCTCATTTGTTTCCAGAAGGTTATCAATCATCTTTCTTTTTAGATGGCCTGAATCGAATTTTAAAGGAATGTGGATGCAGTCAAAGTCACAACCTGCCAACTCTCTGATCCGTGATCTAGCCTTTCTGATCAATTCTGCCACCAGCTCGGCTGGCTGCGTCATCCTTTTGGGCCTGTGATGGCTGAGGAACACCCACTCTATGATTAAGAGGGGATCCCCCGAGCCCCGGTCCTTGCCCTTGATGGAATCGTCCCACTGGAAAATCACCCCATGGAGGTGTGGCAGCTTACCTAGAACAATGAATTTAAATGGCAGGCCCGGGTGATATCTGTGGGCCTGCCTGGCCGAGATGGAGTTTTGGATCTTCTCCAGCGCTGTCTGGGCCTCTGGGGTAAGGGACCTTGGAGAACTAAGCTCTTCTCCCCCTTTCAATAAATTGAAGAGGGGGGCTAGGTCTTCTGTTGAAATGCCTAGCCAAGGCCTTACCCAATTCAAGGACCCACACAGCTGGTGGACATCCGCCAGGTTTTTGATGTTAGTTTTAATAGCCAATTTTTGCGGAACAGTGGTCCGCTTCGTTATTTCCAGGCCCAGGTACTTCCAGGGTGGCATCTGTTGAATCTTATCTTGCTGGAGCTCAAACCCTGCAACAACCAATGCATCGATTGTCAGGTCAAGCGCGTGGGTAAGTAGGTCGTTGGTCGGAGCGCACACTAGGATGTCATCCATATAATGGTAAATGATGGTGTCTTTGGTGGCTGCACGTACTGGGGACAGCAAGGAGGCGACGTACCATTGGCAGATCATTGGGCTGGCTTTTAGGCCTTGTGGAAGGACCCGCCAATGATAGCGCTTGCTTGGGGCTTCACGGTTGATGGCAGGAACCGTGAAGGTGAAACGCAGAGCATCGTCCGGGTGTAAGGGAATTTGGAAAAAGCAATCTTTTATGTCAATTACGACCAAATTCCAATTTTGGGGGAGCATCGTTGGGGACAGCATCCCTGGTTGGAGAGGCCCCATATCTTCAATGATGTTGTTAATTTGGCGGAGGTCGTGAAGGAGCCGCCACTTATCTTTGTTGGGCTTTTTGATGACAAACACTGGGGAGTTCCATTCGGACATGGTCTCCACCAGGTTGCCCTTCAGTAGCTGCTCCTTAACGAGCTCATTGAGCGCCGCTAATTTTTGCTTGTTGAGCGGCCACTGCACTACCTGCACTGGTTTATCTGATTTCCAATTCAGTTTCCAGGTAGGGTGCTCCTCAGTGACCGCTGCCCGAAAAACCTGGGGAGCTGCTGGGAGGTCAATTCGGGCTCCCCACTGGGCCAAGAGGTCTCTCCCCCACAGGGGTTCCGTGTAATCTAATACGAATGGGCGCACTGAAGCCAATTGCCCATCCGGCCCCGTAATTTGTACGACGCTCTTCGATTGGCGTGCCAATTGTAAACCCCCGAAACCTCGGACGTGGCCGGGCGCGTTTTGCAATTCCCAATGTGACGGCCATTCCCGGGAAGGAATGATCGTTACATCTGCTCCTGTGTCCAACAAGCCTTTAAGAGGCTTGCCCTCTCCCCCTTTCGAGATATGACAGGTGACATGAGGCCTTTCCCGCCCCAGGACCTGGGCCCAAGCTACTGTTGGATTTTGGAGTTCAGCCGGAGGAAACCCCAGGGCCCAAGTCATTTCGGGAACAGGGATCGCTTGCGCAATCACCTGTCCCTTGGGCAGGAAAGTGGGGGGTTGGACACAGTGCAGCCCCACAGCGAACAGTCCCGGGTAAGATGGCAGAAGACCTGAGATTATGTTCACCTCTAAAGGTGTGTGCTTAGTGTCTCCGACAACGACGTACTTACACCTTATCCGCCCCCAGTTTCCTGGGCATTCCG
The DNA here is from genome assembly GCF_023055355.1 of Agelaius tricolor. Taxonomy (NCBI): domain Eukaryota; kingdom Metazoa; phylum Chordata; class Aves; order Passeriformes; family Icteridae; genus Agelaius; species Agelaius tricolor. The sequence continues at coordinate 7,933 of NW_027269344.1, forward strand.
GGCTGACTGACACGAGTTGAAAATTGGAGTTCTTAAGATGTAGCGGCTCCGTCAGCTGCAGCCGGAAGGGTCTGAAAGCAGAAAAGGTAGTTAGCACGGGTCTAGGTTGGAGACATGCAACATATGACAAGTCCGGTGAGAATATGTCTTGTTTGGCAGGTGGCGGTCCCTGAGATCTCCCCTCCCTGCGTGGTGTTGGTTGTCCCGCCCTATTTTTATCATGGCGCAGGGGGGAACTGCGCTCAGATGTTAGTTTTTTGTCTGGGTTTTCCCCAGGAGTCCCTCCCCCTTTTTGAATTCATAAAATTCCCGCTGCAGCGGGCAGTCGGGCATCCAATGCCCGAGCTTTCCGCACAGATGGCAGGGTGATTTGGCGGCGGAAGGACCGGGAGCAGGTGAGCAGCAGGTGGCTTCAGAGAAGGTGTTTTCAGGCGCTTCTTCTGTGGCGCTGACTCGGGGTGGCAGCTGTTTTCTCTTCTCTCCCTCCCTAGATGGCATGATTAGGACCTTCCGGGTGCAGACTTCGAGCATATCGTGCAGCGAGGGGGGCGGGTGCATCGGGAGGCTGAGGATGGCGTCCCTACACGCAGAGTTTGCATTCGTGGACGCCACTTCCTTCAGGATATGTTCCCGGGCAACCTCGTCCGCCACTTGCTGCTCGACAGCTTTTCGAAGACGCTCGACAAAATCAAGGAAAGATTCCTCGGCGCCCTGAAAGATTCTGGAAAAAGAAAGGAGAGGAGCCGCCCCCGGCAGCGCCAGGAACGCCTTCTCGGCTGCCCGCGCTGACTCCCGGCGCGCTTCCTGGGGGATGGCACTCGCCTGCGAGTGCCCATCTGCCCAGTTGCCGGTCCCAAGGAGTTGATCGATGGCCAGGACATTGCCTGTTAGGTCCAGCCCCGTGTGGGGCTGTTCCCACAGGCTCGGGAGGGCCTCCGTCACTCCCCTCTTCCAGGCTGCCTCCCACATAGCCCGCTCGGTGGGATTGAGCAGGCACGTGAAGAGGCGCCGGATGTCATAGGGGATGACATCGGCTTCGGTAAGTGTTGCCTGCAACACTCCCCGAAAGTATTCGCTGTCTCGGCCGTAATCTTTCTGTGCCTTGCACAGCTCCTTGATTTGTGAATGGTGCAGCGGGACCCATTGGCGACGCACCCCACCATCTCCCTCTGGATGGTAAACAACCGGGACTGGAGATGGTATCGCAGCAGACCCCGGTTCCCGGTTTCCAACTGCCCCCCCCCCTGCCCCGGAACCCAAAGCGCGGGAGCCGGCAGGGAGAGCGTGGGAACTGGGAGAGGAGGAGGTAGGGGCGTGGCTGAGAACTTGAGCAGGGCGGTCCGACGATATCGAGGGACCCTCCCAGGAGGCGGAGACAAGGGGTGGAACTTTTTGACTGGCAGGGGGTGGAGAGATGGGAGGTGGTATGGGAGGGACCGAGGGAGGAGCCATGGGCGGGGACGTGGGAGGAGAAAGGGGAGGGACTACTGAAGGGGAGGTTTCTCGAAAGGAGGAGGGACCAGGAGGGGGGAAGGACAAGGGGGTAGAACATTGGGAGTGGCCGAATGGCAGGAAGGGGTTGGAGCTTGGGAAGAAGGGATTCTGGGGAGAAGAAGAGGGCTTTCCCGCCATTTCGGCCATGTGGCTGCCTCCATCTTGGGCCCCATAGGAGCCATTTTGGGGAATTGGAGGCGACTGGGAGCAAACTGGGGACTTAGAAATTAGGGGTTTGGATTTTGGGGTTTTAGAAACTGAGGACCTGGGGACGGGAACAGGGGAGGTAGGGGAAGACGAGGAGCCCCTAAGAGACTGGCCAGGACTCTTAGGGCGGGGGGGCCGAGGATTCCGAAGGGGGCCAGGGGACGAATGGTCACCCTGCGCGGGGCTGGAGCGCGCTGCACCCTTCAGAATCCCGGTTTTACGTTTATGGGGACGGGAAGAAGGGTTAGGGGTAGAGGGAGAGGTGGAAGAACTGGGGCACGAACTAAAACTGACCGAAGGTTTTTCTGAGTTTCCTCCTGCTTTCAAGATAGATCGAATTTGTGAAATCCAAAACGCTAACGGAGAAAGCGAGGTGTCTCCTGATCTAATCAAGTTTGATAACTTGGCATTTGCCCTCTGCCAAAAGGCAGGATCTTTAATTAGATCGGGGGAGACTTCGGGAAACTCAGAAAAAAGCCATCGGATTAATTTTTTAACTTCCTTTTTATCAACGGAACAACCCCCCCCAACTAGGATACCCACAACTTGGTAAAACAGCCCTCTTTTACCACAACAGGTAAAAGAGCGAAAATTTTGCACCCATCGCTCGATGTTATAAGTGGCAGCTGCAGTAAAGCCCCCCCGTTCCAGTAAACACGAAAGAAAGAAAGAAATAAGGGTGCCCACCCCCGGCCCCTGTCTAGAGAAAAAGAAGGGTGGTGACGAAACACCAATAGAGGGGAAGGCGACAGGGAGAGTAGCAGAATACTCACAAAGTCCGGAGGCGACAAACGAAAAGCTGGAACGAGGGGTTTCCTGTGACAGGACGACTCCAGGGTGCAAGGAGCTGCCGTCCAGGGTCCCTGGGGAGCGCCACATCGCGAACAAGGTCTGCTCGACCACAGGGTAGTTCCGCGACCGCTGGGATTCTCGAAATCCCGTCCGTGGGGTCCACGAATCCGAAAAAAAGGGGGGGCCCCGCGCCGGGCGCCAAAACTGGAGCAGTGGCCGGTGAAAAGTGAAACGCCCAGGCTAGATAAGTGTCCAGCCAACCTCCAGCCAGTAAAGCACTTCCCCAACCCGGAGTCAGGGCCTTGTGCCTAAGGCGATGTCAAGCCTTGCGGACGTATGGCCGCAGTAGAGAGCTCCGAAGTCGCAGGATGAAATGAAGAGGCGACCCTCAATTTCTTCGGGGGGGGGCGGTTTTATTGGTAGGGAAACGTGCAGGTTCAGGTAGAAGGAGCTGAGGGCTCCGAGGCAGGGAAAGCCTCGGTTTTACAGAGGGTGGGAGGGGTGAAAGATAGCAAATCAGAGAGGGATACATTAAGGATTGGCATGATCGGAGAACCCATCAAACACAGTTGCGGGAGGGACCCTGGCCCCTAACCCAATCACTCGACACCCTTGCCCGAACTCTCTAGAAAAAGAGGCAGGGGTGTCGAGTGACAGGCAGGCTGCCAGGGGTGGGGAACAAGAAAGATAACCAAGACAACGGGGGAGGGGTTTGGGGATTGACACAAACTGGTAACAGGGCAGGACCTTCTGAGAGAACAATGGGGGGAAAACTGAACAAGCATAAAACACACCACAACATCTCCCCCTTTTCCGTTTAAAAATAAAAGAACTGTAAGGGCAAACACCGTTCAAAATGAAGTTTCAGCCTGCTCCGCGTCGCTAGAAACCGAGCTGGAGTCTTCAGGATCGGAGTTTTCCGACGAAGCGGTGTCAACTCTTTCTCCTTCTTCTTCTGAGACTTCCGCTCGGCTGACGTCTGGGACATTGATGGTCCTGGATATAAGTCTCTTTACGAGTCCCCAGACTATGGAGCAGGCGATCAAAACAATAAGTAAAACTAAAAGGGTGGAAAGTATAGTTTTCAGGATGGACTCAGCCCAGCTTGACAGGCCCCATCCTTGAAAGAGGTCCCCCAGCCAGTCTGATGTCTGTTGTTTTATTTGGTGGACAAGGCCTTGCATTTTATCTATGGCCACCCTTGTGTCCTCGGCCCGAGATGACAAATTAAGGCAGCAGAGGCCCTCAAACTCCTCGCAGCGGTGGTGATGCAGTAAAAGCAGGAAGTCAATTGCTGCGCGATTTTGGAGGGTCGCCTTCCTTGTAATTTCCTCGTCTGTGAGGAGGTCTGATAGCGTCGCTGACGTTAAATTGGCTTGCTTAGCTACCCAACACTCCAGGTGGGCCAATTCACCTAGAGACTTGGCCACAGACACCCAGGGCAAAAATAGGGTGAGGGCTACAGTTTTTGGTTTCGACCAATGTTCAATTTGGGAGTCACAATCCGGGTCGAGATCTTTGAGATCTCTTTTGGAGCGGGCCGAATTCGGTTGTGCTCTTTTCATTTTCCAATCGCGAATTTGGGTAATGTTGGGTGTAAGCAGCGACAGCCGCCCAAAAGTGCAGATACCTCCGGCTAGACGAGCGGGGATGCCAGCCCAAGCTCGGTCTCCGCAAATGAAAAAGATACCTCGGGGCAGGGACAGCGGTTGGCTACCCAGGGTGGAAGCAAGTGGCATCTCGATGGTCATTGGACACCACTGGGCAGCTTTGTACTCGGGCCTTGATGGTTTGATCCACGAGTACCTGCTGTCCCAAGGGTTAGGGGTGAACTGAAACCAAATACAGAAGGAAGCATTGGCAGAGCCGAGCAAATTAAGTTCTGGAGGTTCAGAACTCAAAGGGGCCAGCCCCTTGACTCCTTCTCCCCAGGCATTTTGTGCATTGATTTTTAGAGGAGGGGTCTTGGATAAGAGGGAGGTAAGGGAAGTATTGAAAGGGGAGGGAAATTCATTAAGGGAGAGAGGGATCCCCACAAGGCATGACGACATAGGGTCCTCTGCTGAGCCCATATCTAAACATATGTGTTCTTGGCCGAGGGCACTCGCGAGGGTGCGCCAAACGTTGGCCTTGGGCTGAGGGACGATCCATGGGCCCACTGATAGCATCAGGGTCCAGATGAGGACGGCTGTCAAGCGGGCTAAGATGTAGGCACGTTCCATTGGGGGAAAACTAAAAACAAACAAGAGACAGACATAAGGAATGACTCTGAATCAGGTCCTGCCCGGGGCAGGGAGAGGGTTAAACTGGGAGTGGCTCCATCCCTGGGAGCTTCCGTTGCCACCGCCAACATGCCTCCGTGACCTGTTCTACGTTTCCTGCTCTCAGAGTCTTCCCAGGGTGGAAGGGCTTGACCCACTTAGCGGGGATCCATCTCGGACCTGAGGGGGTGGACACGCAAGCGTATCCCCTTCCCCAAGTCACGAGATCGAAAGGCCCCTCCGTTTTCCAGGTCTCCGGATCCTTAATCAGGACAGGAGGCCTGGCCCTGGCCTGCAGCTGCTCATGTCTCCCGAAATGTCGCACGATAGGCGGCTTGAGATTTTCGAAAGAACAGTTTAGGAAGTTAATGGTAAAAAGCGCCTTCGCGAGACGGATATGGGGGGACTCCACCTTCACGGCCACTCGTTGTTGTTCCAGAACTCTTTTTAGGCTCTGGTGGGTCCTTTCTACCACGGCTTGGCCTGTCGGGGAATAGGGGATGCCGGTCTTATGCTCTATTCCCCATTGTTGCAGGAAGCTTCGCAGGTCCCTGGATTTATATGCCGGGCCATTGTCTGTTTTCAGGACCTTGGGGATGCCCAGGACAGCGAACGCTTGAACTAGGTGTTTTTCACAATCTGCTGCCTTTTCCCCTGTGTGGGCAGAGGCATAGACTGCGCCGGAGAAGGTATCCACTGAGACACGTACAAATTGCAGACAGCCAAAGGCAGGAATGTGGGTAACATCCATCTGCCACACCTCGCAACTAGATAGACCTCTGGGGTTAGCTCCCAAGGGTATTGTTGGGAGCTGGTGGGACTGGCATTGAGGACATGTAGCCACGATCGCTTTGGCCTGTTCATGTGTAAGATGGAATTGTCGAACAAGGCCAGGGGCGTTCTGATGAAATTGCTGGTGGCTGATCTTGGCCTGACTGAACAGATCAGGGAGTGGGGCATCTTGAACAGGAGCGGCAAGGGCGTCAGCACGCCTATTGCCTTCCACAATAAACCCAGGCAAATCGGTATGTGACCTGACATGCATCACATAAAAGGGTTGCTCTCAGTGGGAGACTAAGTTCACAAGCTTAGAGAGCAAGTTAAACAAAGGGATGTTTGATACCTCCTGTAAAATTGCATTTTCGGCTCTGGAAACTACACCCGCGACATAGGCTGAATCAGTGACCAAATTGAATGGTTCAGAGAACCTCTCAAAGGCTCTGACGACTGCGTCCAACTCAGCAACTTGAGGTGAACCTTCCACCTCGGTGACATCGGCCTCCCACCGCTGAGTCTGAGGATCCTTCCAAGTCATCACTGACTTGTGGGATGCTCCAGACGCGTCTGTAAAAACTGTCAAAGCCTTCAGAGGGGTTCTACTCTGAACTGATTTTATAGACAATGTGAATTCCTGATTGAATTATTTGTGGGCCGGCCGATCTACTGCAATTTGTCCGGTGTAGCTGTCCAAAGCCAGTTGAAGCGTCTCATTTGTTTCCAGAAGGTTATCAATCATCTTTCTTTTTAGATGGCCTGAATCGAATTTTAAAGGAATGTGGATGCAGTCAAAGTCACAACCTGCCAACTCTCTGATCCGTGATCTAGCCTTTCTGATCAATTCTGCCACCAGCTCGGCTGGCTGCGTCATCCTTTTGGGCCTGTGATGGCTGAGGAACACCCACTCTATGATTAAGAGGGGATCCCCCGAGCCCCGGTCCTTGCCCTTGATGGAATCGTCCCACTGGAAAATCACCCCATGGAGGTGTGGCAGCTTACCTAGAACAATGAATTTAAATGGCAGGCCCGGGTGATATCTGTGGGCCTGCCTGGCCGAGATGGAGTTTTGGATCTTCTCCAGCGCTGTCTGGGCCTCTGGGGTAAGGGACCTTGGAGAACTAAGCTCTTCTCCCCCTTTCAATAAATTGAAGAGGGGGGCTAGGTCTTCTGTTGAAATGCCTAGCCAAGGCCTTACCCAATTCAAGGACCCACACAGCTGGTGGACATCCGCCAGGTTTTTGATGTTAGTTTTAATAGCCAATTTTTGCGGAACAGTGGTCCGCTTCGTTATTTCCAGGCCCAGGTACTTCCAGGGTGGCATCTGTTGAATCTTATCTTGCTGGAGCTCAAACCCTGCAACAACCAATGCATCGATTGTCAGGTCAAGCGCGTGGGTAAGTAGGTCGTTGGTCGGAGCGCACACTAGGATGTCATCCATATAATGGTAAATGATGGTGTCTTTGGTGGCTGCACGTACTGGGGACAGCAAGGAGGCGACGTACCATTGGCAGATCATTGGGCTGGCTTTTAGGCCTTGTGGAAGGACCCGCCAATGATAGCGCTTGCTTGGGGCTTCACGGTTGATGGCAGGAACCGTGAAGGTGAAACGCAGAGCATCGTCCGGGTGTAAGGGAATTTGGAAAAAGCAATCTTTTATGTCAATTACGACCAAATTCCAATTTTGGGGGAGCATCGTTGGGGACAGCATCCCTGGTTGGAGAGGCCCCATATCTTCAATGATGTTGTTAATTTGGCGGAGGTCGTGAAGGAGCCGCCACTTATCTTTGTTGGGCTTTTTGATGACAAACACTGGGGAGTTCCATTCGGACATGGTCTCCACCAGGTTGCCCTTCAGTAGCTGCTCCTTAACGAGCTCATTGAGCGCCGCTAATTTTTGCTTGTTGAGCGGCCACTGCACTACCTGCACTGGTTTATCTGATTTCCAATTCAGTTTCCAGGTAGGGTGCTCCTCAGTGACCGCTGCCCGAAAAACCTGGGGAGCTGCTGGGAGGTCAATTCGGGCTCCCCACTGGGCCAAGAGGTCTCTCCCCCACAGGGGTTCCGTGTAATCTAATACGAATGGGCGCACTGAAGCCAATTGCCCATCCGGCCCCGTAATTTGTACGACGCTCTTCGATTGGCGTGCCAATTGTAAACCCCCGAAACCTCGGACGTGGCCGGGCGCGTTTTGCAATTCCCAATGTGACGGCCATTCCCGGGAAGGAATGATCGTTACATCTGCTCCTGTGTCCAACAAGCCTTTAAGAGGCTTGCCCTCTCCCCCTTTCGAGATATGACAGGTGACATGAGGCCTTTCCCGCCCCAGGACCTGGGCCCAAGCTACTGTTGGATTTTGGAGTTCAGCCGGAGGAAACCCCAGGGCCCAAGTCATTTCGGGAACAGGGATCGCTTGCGCAATCACCTGTCCCTTGGGCAGGAAAGTGGGGGGTTGGACACAGTGCAGCCCCACAGCGAACAGTCCCGGGTAAGATGGCAGAAGACCTGAGATTATGTTCACCTCTAAAGGTGTGTGCTTAGTGTCTCCGACAACGACGTACTTACACCTTATCCGCCCCCAGTTTCCTGGGCATTCCGGGCTGACTGACACGAGTTGAAAATTGGAGTTCTTAAGATGTAGCGGCTCCGTCAGCTGCAGCCGGAAGGGTCTGAAAGCAGAAAAGGTAGTTAGCACGGGTCTAGGTTGGAGACATGCAACATATGACAAGTCCGGTGAGAATATGTCTTGTTTGGCAGGTGGCGGTCCCTGAGATCTCCCCTCCCTGCGTGGTGTTGGTTGTCCCGCCCTATTTTTATCATGGCGCAGGGGGGAACTGCGCTCAGATGTTAGTTTTTTGTCTGGGTTTTCCCCAGGAGTCCCTCCCCCTTTTTGAATTCATAAAATTCCCGCTGCAGCGGGCAGTCGGGCATCCAATGCCCGAGCTTTCCGCACAGATGGCAGGGTGATTTGGCGGCGGAAGGACCGGGAGCAGGTGAGCAGCAGGTGGCTTCAGAGAAGGTGTTTTCAGGCGCTTCTTCTGTGGTGCTGACTCGGGGTGGCAGCTGTTTTCTCTTCTCTCCCTCCCTAGATGGCATGATTAGGACCTTCCGGGTGCAGACTTCGAGCATATCGTGCAGCGAGGGGGGCGGGTGCATCGGGAGGCTGAGGATGGCGTCCCTACACGCAGAGTTTGCATTCGTGGACGCCACTTCCTTCAGGATATGTTCCCGGGCAACCTCGTCCGCCACTTGCTGCTCGACAGCTTTTCGAAGACGCTCGACAAAATCAAGGAAAGATTCCTCGGCGCCCTGAAAGATTCTGGAAAAAGAAAGGAGAGGAGCCGCCCCCGGCAGCGCCAGGAACGCCTTCTCGGCTGCCCGCGCTGACTCCCGGCGCGCTTCCTGGGGGATGGCACTCGCCTGCGAGTGCCCATCTGCCCAGTTGCCGGTCCCAAGGAGTTGATCGATGGCCAGGACATTGCCTGTTAGGTCCAGCCCCGTGTGGGGCTGTTCCCACAGGCTCGGGAGGGCCTCCGTCACTCCCCTCTTCCAGGCTGCCTCCCACATAGCCCGCTCGGTGGGATTGAGCAGGCACGTGAAGAGGCGCCGGATGTCATAGGGGATGACATCGGCTTCGGTAAGTGTTGCCTGCAACACTCCCCGAAAGTATTCGCTGTCTCGGCCGTAATCTTTCTGTGCCTTGCACAGCTCCTTGATTTGTGAATGGTGCAGCGGGACCCATTGGCGACGCACCCCACCATCTCCCTCTGGATGGTAAACAACCGGGACTGGAGATGGTATCGCAGCAGACCCCGGTTCCCGGTTTCCAACTGCCCCCCCCCTGCCCCGGAACCCAAAGCGCGGGAGCCGGCAGGGAGAGCGTGGGAACTGGGAGAGGAGGAGGTAGGGGCGTGGCTGAGAACTTGAGCAGGGCGGTCCGACGATATCGAGGGACCCTCCCAGGAGGCGGAGACAAGGGGTGGAACTTTTTGACTGGCAGGGGGTGGAGAGATGGGAGGTGGTATGGGAGGGACCGAGGGAGGAGCCATGGGCGGGGACGTGGGAGGAGAAAGGGGAGGGACTACTGAAGGGGAGGTTTCTCGAAAGGAGGAGGGACCAGGAGGGGGGAAGGACAAGGGGGTAGAACATTGGGAGTGGCCGAATGGCAGGAAGGGGTTGGAGCTTGGGAAGAAGGGATTCTGGGGAGAAGAAGAGGGCTTTCCCGCCATTTCGGCCATGTGGCTGCCTCCATCTTGGGCCCCATAGGAGCCATTTTGGGGAATTGGAGGCGACTGGGAGCAAACTGGGGACTTAGAAATTAGGGGTTTGGATTTTGGGGTTTTAGAAACTGAGGACCTGGGGACGGGAACAGGGGAGGTAGGGGAAGACGAGGAGCCCCTAAGAGACTGGCCAGGACTCTTAGGGCGGGGGGGCCGAGGATTCCGAAGGGGGCCAGGGGACGAATGGTCACCCTGCGCGGGGCTGGAGCGCGCTGCACCCTTCAGAATCCCGGTTTTACGTTTATGGGGACGGGAAGAAGGGTTAGGGGTAGAGGGAGAGGTGGAAGAACTGGGGCACGAACTAAAACTGACCGAAGGTTTTTCTGAGTTTCCTCCTGCTTTCAAGATAGATCGAATTTGTGAAATCCAAAACGCTAACGGAGAAAGCGAGGTGTCTCCTGATCTAATCAAGTTTGATAACTTGGCATTTGCCCTCTGCCAAAAGGCAGGATCTTTAATTAGATCGGGGGAGACTTCGGGAAACTCAGAAAAAAGCCATCGGATTAATTTTTTAACTTCCTTTTTATCAACGGAACAACCCCCCCCAACTAGGATACCCACAACTTGGTAAAACAGCCCTCTTTTACCACAACAGGTAAAAGAGCGAAAATTTTGCACCCATCGCTCGATGTTATAAGTGGCAGCTGCAGTAAAGCCCCCCCGTTCCAGTAAACACGAAAGAAAGAAAGAAATAAGGGTGCCCACCCCCGGCCCCTGTCTAGAGAAAAAGAAGGGTGGTGACGAAACACCAATAGAGGGGAAGGCGACAGGGAGAGTAGCAGAATACTCACAAAGTCCGGAGGCGACAAACGAAAAGCTGGAACGAGGGGTTTCCTGTGACAGGACGACTCCAGGGTGCAAGGAGCTGCCGTCCAGGGTCCCTGGGGAGCGCCACATCGCGAACAAGGTCTGCTCGACCACAGGGTAGTTCCGCGACCGCTGGGATTCTCGAAATCCCGTCCGTGGGGTCCACGAATCCGAAAAAAAGGGGGGGCCCCGCGCCGGGCGCCAAAACTGGAGCAGTGGCCGGTGAAAAGTGAAACGCCCAGGCTAGATAAGTGTCCAGCCAACCTCCAGCCAGTAAAGCACTTCCCCAACCCGGAGTCAGGGCCTTGTGCCTAAGGCGATGTCAAGCCTTGCGGACGTATGGCCGCAGTAGAGAGCTCCGAAGTCGCAGGATGAAATGAAGAGGCGACCCTCAATTTCTTCGGGGGGAGGCGGTTTTATTGGTAGGGAAACGTGCAGGTTCAGGTAGAAGGAGCTGAGGGCTCCGAGGCAGGGAAAGCCTCGGTTTTACAGAGGGTGGGAGGGGTGAAAGATAGCAAATCAGAGAGGGATACATTAAGGATTGGCATGATCGGAGAACCCATCAAACACAGTTGCGGGAGGGACCCTGGCCCCTAACCCAATCATTCGACACCCTGGCCCAAACTCTCTAGAAAAAGAGGCAGGGGTGTCGAGTGACAGGCAGGCTGCCAGGGGTGGGGAACAAGAAAGATAACCAAGACAACTGGGGAGGGGTTTGGGGATTGACACAAACTGGTAACAGGGCAGGACCTTCTGAGAGAACAATGGGGGGAAAACTGAACAAGCATAAAACACACCACAACACTTCTCCGTCCTTGCTTCCTTGTGACTCGAGACTGGTGGTCGTTGATATCAAAGACTGCTTTTTCAACATCCCCCTCCATCCTCAAGATGCTCCCATATTCACCTTTTCCATCCCCTCCCTGAACAGACAGGCACCTCTGAAGCGGTACCACTGGTGAGTCCTCCCCCAAAGTGAGAAAAACTCCCCTATATATGCCAGTGGTACATGGCCCTTGTCCTATCTCCCATCCAAAGGACTCTCCCAGATGCCATTATCCGACATTATATGGATGGCATTCTGTCTTGGTTTGAAGACAGATGTCTGCTAAGGAAGGCAGGAGCTTCCTGTGAAATGGAAAATGTAAACCCCCTCCCTCTGAATTATTATAATTTTGAAATTAAAAAGCTCTCGAGCAAAGATATGGGAATAAGAATAACAGTTATTTACGAGGAAAACTAAAAATACAAATGCAATAGTACAAACAAAAAAACCCCACTGGCAGAGTCAGAATATGACCTGACACCCTGCTGGTCACAGTGGTGGTAGCAGTCCTATTAAATGGAGGCTGCAGTGCTCCTGGAGTGACAGGTGGGGTTGTGTTGAAGCAGTGATCCTGTAGAAGGGTGGAGTTTTCCTCTGAAGGTCCAGTGGTGACGTAGATGGGCCTGGACTTCCTCTGGGAATGCAGTGGAAAAGAAAGCTGCTCCTCTGGGAATCCAGTGGGAAAAGGCTGTCTCTCTTCTTCCAAATGTCAAATTATATCCAGGTAGGAATGCTTGGCTCCTCCCTCTGGCCGGAGCATCTCACAATGGGATGATGAATTTTTCATCAGTCATGCAGTGACACTCAAGGGCCCAATAACAGAAGATATCTCCCAGAGGGGGGGATTGTTGAGGAAGAGATAAAGTAAACTGCTGTAAGATGTCGCTGTCGAGGCGGTCACGACATAAAGCAGAGACCACAAGCAGTCTCAGTTGGCAACACTTTATTATTGAATATGGCTGATTTTTATACACTTTCCAATTGTTTATCCTTCTTCTATCTTTACTATTGGCCACAATAAATCAACATAATACTATTGGTGAGAAGTTATGGTGACTTAATTAACTTTCTAAAAATGTTTCATCCAGCTGCAAAGTTCTTCTGTCCCTCCTCTCTCGGTCTCCTTGGTTACAGCCTTGGAGAGAGCTCCTTATCAGTTTCTTCTTACTTCTCAGCTTCTTCTCGCTCCTTTAGCTAACAGGCCCGCTGATAGCCCCTTCCACAATTCCCCCTTTTTGTTTTTGGACTGTAAATACAGCTGCTATGGATTTTTGCAGGGCCCTTTGCAAAAATCCCAGCAGAGAGGGGACACACAAAACTCACAATCACAACCATCGACAAAATTCCCACTCTTAATACAATCATTCCTGTCCTTCATCCATCTTTGAGTACTGATATATGGTCTTAGCCAGTGTCATCCGCACGTTCTGCTTCAACTGCGGAACCATCCATCCTGTCCTTTCCTGCACGTTCTAGGTAAGGTTTAACACAGCGAGCAGGAACCCATCGAGGACCATTATCTGTCAAAACACAAGCATAACCCCTCCCCCAGGTTATCAGTTCCACTGGACCAGACCACATACCAGTAATCAAATCCTTAACCCATACCTTAACATTTCTACGGAAATCTGGTTGCTTAGAATTCAAAGAAGAAAAATGGTAAAAGATTGGAGATAACTGTGAATCAGGTAGGGGACGCAAAAAGTTTAACACATAAACAGCTTTATCTAATCTCACTTGAGGTGACTCCTGTTGCATTCCCCCTTTTTGTTTTTGAACCTGACGTTTAAGAAGTCCGTGAGCTCTTTCAATAATTGCTTGGCCCGTGGGGACATGTGGAATGCCTGTAGAATGCTCAATGCCCCAAGCACGAAAGAATGCTTGCATTTTCTGCGAAGCATATGCTGGGCCGTTATCTGTTTTTATGTGACACGGAACACCTAGAATAGAAAAGGCGTGATAAAAATGACGAATAGCATCACGAGTTTTTTCTCCTGTGAATGCTGAAGCAACCATTGCATGAGAAAAAGTATCAACTGTAACATGAACATACTTAAAGCGACCAAATTCTGGTATTTTAGTAACATCAGTTTGCCATTCTTCTAACGCCGAAAGGCCCCTAGGGTTGGTACCATAATACTGAGTGACATGAGTGAAAGCGAATTTTTCTTTGTCCTGCTCAGCCAATGGAATAGTGAAGAAACAATCTTTCAGATCAATGACAACTATTTGCCATTCCTGTGGAATCATTGTGGGTGTAGGAAGGCCTGGTTGTAAAGCTCCCATTGTTGCCATTACAGCATTTATCTGCCGTAAATCATGTAAAAATCTCCATTTTCCCGATTTCTTTTTTATTACAAAAACAGGGGTATTCCAGGGACTGAATGATTCCTCAATATGTCCTGCTTGCAATTGTTCTGTGACTAATTCTTGCAGGGCAGTAAGCTTTTCAGTAGTAAGGGGCCACTGGCGAACCCAGACAGGCTTATCTGTCAACCATGTCAGGGCTACGACTGGACGTTCATTGCCCTGCATCACAGTGGCCCCCATTAAAAATCCGTAGTAATTTTGACACCCCATTGAGATAAGCAATCTCGTCCCCACAAACTCTGAGGAGCATCGGCAACATAGGGTCTGATGTTAGCTTGTTGGCCATCAGGATGTTTCACATTAATTACAATGGCTGACAGGCCACCTGTTGTAGCACCACCCAACCCCAGGAGTCCAAAACTTGCATGAGTGAGAGGCCACGATTGAGGCCAGCAAAGTCGCGAGAGTATTGTGACATCTGCTCCAGTGTCAATCAAACCTGTTACTGATATAGTTCCTGGATGACATCCACTGGCAGTGAGAGTGCATGTCTTTTCTGGACGGCTCTCCGTTACTTTCTCAGTCCAGAACACTTGAGGTACTCCTGTTGATCCAAAACTTCCTGCGCCGCGACTTCGGTCCACTGTATTTGGAACAGAACTTACAAAAGGTACAATTTGAGCAATGCAGGTTCCTTTCTGAATAGTGACAGGAGGGTCATCGATGGATACCATGGCATGAATCTGTCCTAAATAATCGGCATCAATAAGCCCTAGATGCACATGAATACCTCTAAGTGTAGTACTTGACCTCCCTATTAAAAATGCACTCAATCCCCGTCCTATCGGACCATAGGCATCGAGGGGCACTTTACATATTTCTTTTGTCAGAATGGTTACTGTGTCAGCGGTGGGTATATCAATCCCTGCGGACCCGCTTGTTGCCCCTGAGTATTGCTCGCAAATGGGTAGCTTTGCAGTGCTGGGAAGGCCCGCATTTGCTGTTGTGGTAGTTGTTGTTGTTGGGGTATTTGTTTCCCCACGCGCCCCTTCGCGCTCCTCTTTGGGTTTCCCTGCAATAGCTGACCATTTGCGTGATATTTACTCCTGCACTGTTTAGCATAGTGCCCAAGTTTAGCACAGCGATTACACACAACATCGCTGCTTGCACTTGGCTTAAATGTTGTTTTCCGGACAGCATTTGACACTGTGGTACACTGTGATCTTACATGCCCTTGTTGTCCACAATTATAACATTTTGCTGAAGGTCTTAGCACTGCAGCAAGAGCTGCCATTTTATGCTCGACTGAACCAACTTTTGAGCAAGCAGTAACCATTTCAGACAAGGTGGGTTCCCCAGGTAAAGTATCAATAATCTTTCTGCAATCTGGGTTTGCATTTTCTTTAGCCAATTGTACACACAATTTGTCTCGCAAGGTTTCATCTTCTACCTGTTTCTCAATAGCTGCAGCAAGTTTTTCTGCAAATTGCAAAAATGGTTCTCTCGTCCCTTGCTGTATAGTGACATATTTCTGTTTTGGAGCTGCCATTTCCATTGTTTTAGTTAAGGCACTCATGCCAATTTGTTGAGCTTGTGCCAAAATCGAAGGATCCCACCTTGCCTGTAAATCTGGATTAGCAAAAGGCCCAGTGCCCAGTAGGGCATCAACACCCACAGCATGACGAGGGTCGTGTTGAGGCAACTGCATGTTTGTTAAAGCAGTGCGTTCAGCCGCTCGCCTCCAAGTTTCTTGAAATACACCGTATTGCACTGGCTGGAATAGAATTGTAGCAAGATGCGCGATGTCATAAGGTGAAAGCAAATCTGCATTAATCACACGTATTAATTGCATTACCTCTGAGGAATTAATACCGTACTGAGCCACTTTTGATTGGAGGTCTTGCACAACCCTCCAGGCAAAGACGTGATGACTGTCATCCTGCCCTGTTCCAGGAGCTGCTTTAAAGACTGGAAAAGCCATAGGGTTATCACAAGCAACATTTGCATTGACACTGTTCTCCTGAGGTACTCTTGGAGCACCTAACCTTTCTATGGTGTCCCAATTCTTTTCTTCAACTGCTTTCTTCCTAACAAATTCCCAAAACTCCTGAGGGTGTCGAGGAAGCACAGTTACTTGACATGGAGGCAAAGTCCATGGGGCAGCAAGGCTAGAGCTCTTTGGAGGTAAAGAGACCAGAGCTCCTTGCCCCAACTCAGGTGTTACTGCAGGCGACTCATCACTTGCTTCGCTGCTGCTGTCACTGTCAGGTAACGGAGGATACGGCCTTGCAGGTTGTTCAAGCCGCTCAGACGGGAGCGGGGGGGCGGACGGCTGGACTAGAGCGGAGGGAAGCGGGGGGGCAGATGGCTGGGTTTGTCTCTCTGCTAAAGACATTTCAGCTAACTGGCGTAGCGGTGTAGTATATACAGGCACCATTGCGAGCTGCTGTGCAGGTGTGTGATAAGGAGGTTTAGGGGTCTGATAAGAGGATGCTACGGCAGGTTGCCCAGAAGTTTTGGCAGCTTTCCCAGAAGCCTTGGCAGCTTGCCCAGAAGCTCTGGCAGCCTTCCCGGAAGCTTTGGCAGCCTTCCCGGAAGCTCTGGCAGCTTGCCAGGTAACTTGCATGGCACCCGGACTTTGTTCAAGTTTCCCATCAGAGGCCCCCTCTGCCTCATCCCCCCCGTCAGGTTCTGTTATCAGCCCCAACTCTTCGTCCGCATCCCGCTCTGCTTGTTCTCGCTCTGTTTTCCATTCCTTTAATGCCTCAAAGAGCGATTCCCAAGTAACTGCTAGATCGACAACCGTTTTATCTCCCTTTCGGATGACTTCCCACAGTCTGTCCCCGACTTTTTTCCATGCCTTAACACTAAAAGCTGTGTGGGGATCAGTGCCAAAATTCTGTGATTTAGCCCACAGCAGTATATTTCGAAGGGCATAGTCTGACGTATTAATTCCCTTATTTCTTAACAAAACTTTCCATGTAGCCAGAACATTTTCTTCCTCTTTAGTTAAGTTATGTCCCATTATTACTAGTTGGTGGCTCACCTTCTTCCAGGTGTCTTGATTGGAGAAAATCAGGTCCGGACCTCCCTGTGGCTTCCACCTGCCACTCTCAGCTGCACCAATGCCGCCTCCCCCACTACGTCCCAGTGGGTCACGGTTGCCAGTTGCTAGGACCTCATATGGGCCCCCACCGACTTCTTATCACGTCGGGGATCACCAAATGTCGCTGTCGAGGCGGTCACGACATAAAGCAGAGACCACAAGCAGTCTCAGTTGGCAACACTTTATTATTGAATATGGCTGATTTTTATACACTTTCCAATTGTTTATCCTTCTTCTATCTTTACTATTGGCCACAATAAATCAACATAATACTATTGGTGAGAAGTTATGGTGACTTAATTAACTTTCTAAAAATGTTTCATCCAGCTGCAAAGTTCTTCTGTCCCTCCTCTCTCGGTCTCCTTGGTTACAGCCTTGGAGAGAGCTCCTTATCAGTTTCTTCTTACTTCTCAGCTTCTTCTCGCTCCTTTAGCTAACAGGCCCGCTGTTAGCCCCTTCCACAGTAAGAGACGGTCCAAAGTTTCCCTTATTTGCCTCACGACCGTCACAAGGACAGAGAGGAAGACCCTGAAGACCCTGGCTGGAGTTCTGGCCTGGTTGGGGTGGATGCTCGCCAAGTGATTGTTTGCAGCTGTGCTTGCTGTGCCCCCACGTTACAACTGCTTTGAGCAGGGGCTGACAGGGAGCGGCTTGCTCTGTACACTTACACCTGCTTCACCATCCCTGCTCATCACAATGGCCCATGAATTTCCCCACCTCTTGGCCAGATGAACTTTCTGGAGTAACTCTGGTGATCCCCCCATAGAAGATCCCTCATATGCCTCACAAGCACTGTAAGGGAAGCCTCCTCCCAAGGACTGAGACTGAGACCCTTAAAATTCTAACACAGGGGCACTGGCCTGACTGAAGTGGGATGTTTGCCAAGTGTTGCCTGCAGGTGTGTTTGCTGCACCAAGACTGGTTTCTCATAGACACCAATCCTGAAAACAATGGGTCTCGCTCACCGCTGAGATTGATTTGTCTGGTTTTGGAACATGGACTGTCTTACTCATTTTCAATAGACTTATTCTCCATTGTCTTTTATCTGTTCTCCCCTTGGTGGATGACTATAAAAGACCCCTGAGTTATGCAAAGAATTTGAGATTCTCCCCAACGTGACAAGATGGATCTATTGGCTGGACCACGAGGATTTTGTCTCTCCGTTGGTAGCTATTCCCACCCCTGTCTTCTTCTCTCTCCCTCTATCCTTTATCTCCTTTCTAATCCTTCTATTGCTTCTGCTGTGGGCACTCAATAAAAGGTGCATTTCTTTTGATTACTACTGAAATCCTCTCTGTTGTTTTTGCACTCTGAGATCAGTTAATGAACCATCACAACCCCACTTGTATGAGTGGATCGTGACATTAAATTGCCGTCATGGACAGGATTCTCACAGACAGAGGGGTTTGCAGGGTTGTGTGTAGTCTGTAACAGGGGAAGGATGTTTCTCTCCAGCCGCACCCAGCCCGATACCCCGAAAGGGGTGAGTGGTTGTCTAAAAAGGAAAGGGAGTGACTCAAATTTCCCACAAATTGCACATGCCTAGGTGAAAAGCACCCCCATACTCAATTGAGGGCTCTGTCTTCAGAATTTTACAAAAGATCTCTTAGTGCAAAAAGGGAAACTGTTTTTGTGTATGTGTGAATCTGGACTGTCTGGGAAGTGAAGGGACTACTTGAAGTAACTGAGTAGAACCTCCCAGGCACATTTAGTCTCTTCACCCACCCACCCAGGGAAGCAAGGGAAACACAGCCATGTGGTAGGTAAGGGACAGGCATTCGGAAGATTTCGGGCTGTGACGGAAAATTACAGGACTCCTTCTGCCCCTCTCCCCAGAGATAAGGATCACCCTTGGAATGTAGCTAAACATGTAGCCCCCCTAACCTATAGATGCCAGTAACTTTCCACTCCATACTAACCCTAGAAAGTATAGCCAAACCCCTTTCTGACGTAGAGAAACCCCTTAGTCCATAAATGCCCCTGAGACCCCTCAATAAACGCCTTTAACCGTCCACCACATTGGTGTTAGCGTCCGTTACTGGCCCGAGAGGTCCCGGGAGGGGATCACCGTGCTGAACTCCGAAACCAGGTCGCCGCTGCCTTCCCAAGAAGGCAACATAGCAGACGCTGTGTGGTTGTGTACCTTAAGTCTACACCTCCCTGTCATGGTTTTGGTCCCTTCACAAAATGACTGAAAACCTCAGCGCAAAAGTTGAAGCTGAATTTTATGCTCTACTAGCCAAACACAATGCCAAACCTTCTCCCGGAGGAGAAGAACGGGCACAAAGTAACTGATTTAATTTGAAAAATGTTATTGATAGAGTATGTTCTTTACAACATGAAACAAAATTTAAACTGGGCAAAAATAAAACTATTCTCTGCTCAGTTTTGGGAGCTTGTCTCACAGCAGCTATAAAAACTCTCTTAAAGTGAAGAAGTGAGGAAAAAGCTATAATAGACTCCCTTCAAAACCTAGTTGAAATTTGGCAAAAACAATTAAATGAAGAAAGAAATGAGATCTATCTGTTACGAGCTGCCCTTAGAGAGGAACATGTTAAGAATTCACTGAATGCTGATTCCTCAACACAGGCAGAGGAAAAGAAACTCCTCACATTAAACACATTTATCCCTATAAGGAACTAGAAGCAGTAAAAAAACTGTGGAGAAAACTGCTGCCCTCATTTGAGACCCTTGGTTAAAACAGAATATAATTATATTAATGATGAAGATTTTGAACCACATATCACAACTAAACAAATACCATTCAGCACTACCAAATTGACTAAGCTGAAGAAAGAATTTGGGTGCCTCCCACAAGAATCGGAGACAGAATATGTCTTCCAAGTGTCCCTCACTGGTGGAGATCAAATTAAATTAACTGAACAGGAGGCCAGTGGGTACTGGGGACATGGAGTTTTCCTAACAACAGGAGATAAGCGTGACACGTGGTCCCTGACACAATGTGTGCCTTTCTGGGCTGGGGGAATTAATCCTTTGGAAAGGGGAGACCCTTTAGCTATAGTCAGTGCCCCCAACCAGCTTTTGGAAGGCGCCCACAAAGCCACCTGCCTGCAAATGATTCATGAAAAAGGTTGATTCCTGGTTTTCTGTCACCAGTGCAATTACCTGTAAAGCCTGAAATTATGACTCCTTTGATTTGAGGGCTTCCTAAACCTACAGCAATTATTTTACAGAAAACCATACTGGCCTTGGGTCCCATAGAGAGACTAGATAGATTCCTTGGTAACCCCACTGACCAAACTGAATCTACTGATCCTGGTTTCACTCCATACTCCATCCCCTCACAGCCCCCAGCTTCTCAATCTGATTCACCTGCCAGTAGCCATAAAGTTTGGACATGGAGTGAGGTTGCAGTAGATTTGATTAATTACAGTAGATGATATGGACCTGTAAAAACCCTGGAGGAGAAATCAGAAAAAACAAACAGTGTTTGGTTTATCGGGGCTCCTCACGGTGAAAATTTAGGGAAGGGAAAACAGATCTCTAACCACCACCATTGGTGGTTGTTGGAAGTTAAAAGGGGGGGTCCCCCAGAGAGGTGATGGATGGTTTGCCCCTTGATAAATTACAGAAAATAATAACTAATTGGCACTATCAGAAACCGAATTTATCAGTTCAACCCAGTGCACCCCTCCCTTCTCAGAATCCAGCCAGTGAGCCAAAAGAAACCCTCTCCCAGCCTCTCCCTCAGAATTTAGGATGTGAGCCAAAGCAAACACAGAACCAGAGAAACTAGGCTCTCCATCCCTTATAGGTGAGCAAAGGGCTGGAGCATGGATGTATCTGAGAATGCTCACTAAACATAAATCAGGAGATATATTGATCACAGCTATCACAGGCCTCAAACAGGCACTTGTAACCTTTCTGATTGACACTGGGGCACAAATCTCTGCACTAACAAAAAGGATGCCCAGAAGTGTAGAATTGTTCCAACAAAGAAACCATGTTGTGCTTTAAATGCCCTAGGAACTACAGAATCTATGAATGTGGCCTTAGTAAAACTCATGCTCCATGGAGAGGAGAATCAATTAGTTGTCAAAATTGGGGATATTCCAAACAATTTATTAGGGATGGATGTTATTGCTGGGAGGCAGTGGGAAGATTCTGAGGGATTCCTGTGGTCATTTGGCGTGCCACGTCTTAACATTAGACTGCTCCAAGCTGCATCCTCCTCACTGTCTAGCAAAATTACTCATGTAAAACAATACCCTCTACATTCTGGTGCCAAAGAGGGCATCAACTGGTTATACAGGACTTGTGAGACCAAGGAGTAATAGTCAATACCCATTCTCTTTTCAACTTGCCAGTGTGGCCAGTTTGGAAACCCAATGAGAAGTGGAGGCTGACAGTAGACTTAATGCCAACACAGACCCTCTTACAGCAGCGGTCCCAAATTTGGCTGAATTAATGACATCAATTCAAGAAAAAGCTCACTCAATCATGGCAACTATAGATGTCAAAGACATGATTTTTATGATACCTACACAGCCAGAAGATATGGACCGTTTTTCCTTCACATGGAAAGGACAGCAATACACTTTCACTAGGCTTCCCCAAGGCTACAAACACTCCCCCACTTTGGCCCGCCCTACTTTAGCCCAGCAATTAGAAAAAATACCCAAACCTGACAACGTAGCTGTTTATCAATACATTGATGACATTCTGGGGGGGGGGGGGGGGGGGGGTGTGAAATAGAGGTAGTAGGGAAACATCAGCAGAAAATAATCTCTCACTTAGAAAGTCTTGATTTGCAGATGCCCCCAGAGAAAATTCAGAAATCTTCTCAGGAAGTGAAGTTTTTGGGAATTTGCTGGAAAGGAGGTATGACATGTATTCCACCTGATATCCTAACCTCTTTAGATCAGATCAAAATGCCTGAATCCAGGAAAGATCTCCTGCAAGCTCTAGGATTATTAGTGTTCTGGAGAAAACACATTCCAGATCTTTCAATAATTGCTAGGCCCCTTCATGACTTGCTGAGCAAATGGGGTGAAATGGGATTGGACTCCTTCTCAGGAGGAAGCATTGCAATTGCTGTTTTTTGAAGCAACAGCTCACCAAGCACTGGACCCTGTCCATCCCACAGATCCCTTTCAGGTGGAATGGGGATTTGGCTCCTCAGGGCTGTCAGTACAGCTACGGCAGCAGGGTCCTGAGGGTCCAATGTGTGGGAGGTTAAGATATTGCGATGTTACGTTCAGGCAGAACCCCTCCCCTTTTACTGTTACCTTTTACCATTAAGCCCTGTTATAAATGACCAGGTTCAACTGTTAATCAAGGCCATTTTACCGTCCACCACATTGGTGTGTGCGTGTACTTGGTCCGTGTGGCAAAGGTGCGGCCACCGAGCCGTTCTTGACCCAGGACCCCACGCCCCAAGTGTCGGCAACAAGTGGTGCCAAAACCCGGGACAATCCAGGAAGTGGGAACCGCCTGGGCGAGTGAACGGCAGCCGGAGCAGCAGGACTGTCCCCGGCAGGGAGGACGCTCCCAGAGGACCGGCGAGAGGGGAAAGTCTCGCACTTAGGACCGGCAAAGGAGGAAGTCTGGCGCCGAGGACCGGCGAAGGAGAAAATGGAGTACCTCCCAAAGGTCATTTTTAAAATTCATAGGCAGTGGGGCGTAGACTGCGAGCCAGGAGATTTTATCCTCGTAGTGTTGAGGCTCCTGCGGATTGGGGTTATTGGGCAGCTGGTGGATATTTTCCACCTCGAAGTGTGGGATAGTTGTACCGGGGCCCTAGCAGAGGAGGCTTTGTCCTCAGGCTCGGGGCGAAATCTTAAATTATGGGGCAGAGTCACACAGGCTCTGCGAAAAGTTCAGCAGGAGCAGGAAATGTGGAAAACCACACAGGACTGTTTGCAGGCGGGGCCCCGGCAGGGTGTGGGAGCGGCCGCACAGACTGCGGGTGATCGTGAGTCTGCCGAGTGTGGGGATTTACAGCCGCGGGGACGCTCTTCGCAGCTCCCAAGCTCAGGCACACTGGCTGAGGGGAAAAAGTGGTCATTTGGGACGGGCTGCTAGAGGAAGCGCGAGGTGCAGCTGTTAACTTAGAGGCATGGGGTGCTGCCATTGACTTGGAGGCGCAGGGCGCTGCCATTGACTCAGAGGCGCGGGGCGCTGCCATTGACTCAGAGTCCGAGGGAGCCTGGGCGGGGCCTCCGCCTTACGCGCCACGGGGTGGTGGGCCCCAGAAGGGGGGATGCGGACACGGGCGTGATTGGCAGAGACAGAGAAGGTCTGCAGGACAGCGCAGACACGCGCAGGCAAAAAGGAAGGAAAAGACACGGAGGGGGAGCTGACGCCGCTTGAAGCATGGGGTGGAAATCTCATTACAAGGCACTGGCCTCCCCCAGCAGGAGGCAGGGCAAGCCTAGAGGGAGGGAGCGGCCCAATGCTAAGACAAAGGGGCGAGGTCGAAGCCTGACAGAGGGTTTTACCAATTCCATCCGGCCAAAAGATCAAGCGCGCATCCTCGCAACCGCCCTGCTGGCTTTAAATCAGTTCCCCAGGGGAGACAAAACAAAAAGTCCTGCCCAGAGGCACTGGGCCACCTGGGCACTAGAGGAAGGCCCACAAGTCATGATTAAAAATTAGTTAGGAGAATGGGAAACGGGTTGGAGGCTGGTACTCACAGGGCGAGGGTACACAGCCGTCAAGAAAAATAGTAAAATTAAATGGTGCCTGCTTAAGTCGATAAAACTGGACCTTCAGGGCAAAAACTAATGAAATTTGTAAAGCTTGTTTTGCAGGACTGAATCCTCAGACGCCCCCATGGCCCGTATACCCCGCTTCCTAAAGGCTGTGACGAATCATCAAGCAGCCCGATGGCAGACCATACTGGGGTCGTGAAAAACTCAGTGACCAAACTAAAGGAGAGGCCGGCGCAGAGAAGGACTGGGGGAAAAAAGCTCAACAAAAATGTTATCAGTCATGGTTCACATAAATGTTTTTGAAAGTCTTGTTTTAAGTGGTATCCATCAAGTAGAGTTCGAACTCTGGCCAGGTTCTAGCTCTACTTGAATGGAATGACCGCCAATCAGCCCAGAGTTTTTCTGCGTCAAAAGGTTCAAAGGGAGTTTTGGAGAAACGTGAATCCAGACATGAGTTCTCAACATCACTCTTCTTTTAAGGTCAGCTGTCGCAGACTCTGGGAGGATAGTTTGGTGCTGTGGTAAATGTATGATTTCAAATCGTCAACTGTGTTAACAACTATCAGCCAAAAAACTGAGGAAGTCCTGCAAAGATATCCTAAGTCATGGTTCAGTCAGCCCCCATGACTGATTGCCCTTGGTTCTACCTTATTGGGCCCTATTATTGATCTTGGACCTTATATTTCAAAGTTAGCATTGTTTATTAAAAACCAGTTAGAAATAGTTACCATTTCACCATCCACCACATTGGTGAGTGCGTGTACTTGGTCTGTGTGGCAAAGGTGCTGCCACTGAGCCATCCTTGACCCGGGACGCCACGCCCCAAGTGGTGGCAACACCGAGGAGGCCTGTTGGTTTCTATTCCTGTGGTTTCAAAGATGCTGAGAAAAGATACACTACCTGGGAAAAAGGATTGTTTGTGGTTAGCTTAGCTCTCATAGAAGTGGGGAAAATTGCACAACAACAACCAGTTGTCTTGAGAGGCCCTTTCAAAGTTATTAAGACAGTCACTACTGGGACCCCCCACCCCACCCCCGCCGACAGGGTGGCCCAAAGGGCCTCAGCTGCAAACTGGTATGCTCAGATTGAACATTACTGTAACATTTTCTCAATAACAGAAGGAGCTGTAAAAAATTTAGCGCTACAAGAAACTGAGAATTTGGGCAGCAGCCATGACAAACCTTCCTCTGTAATTAAAACATCCCCTCCTTTCTCCACCAAACGATCAGCAAATTCTTGGTTCCCTGATGCCTCTGCTAAACAGGAGGGGAAGGTGTGGAGATACAGGGCAGCAGCCCTCCACATTTCCTCTGGTGAACGAAACATTACCAAGGGAGAAGGCAGTGCTCAGGTTGGGGAGCTGAGAGCTGTTTGGAGTGCTTTCCAACATGAGGTACAGAATACCTCTCCTGTCTGCATCTACACGGACTCCTATGCTGTGTATAAAGGATGTACTGAGTGGCTTCCTTTTTGGCAGCAAAATGATTGGGAAGTTAACAGAATTCCAGTATGGCAAAAGGAAAAGTGGCAAGACATTTTCAACATCACAAGCCAAGGGAACTTTGTTGGGGTGGGCAGCCTTTCACCAGACAGATGGAAATCCAGCAGGAGAGTGGAACAATAAAGCTGATGATTTAGCAAGACTAAGTCCCCTGAAAAAGAACAAATTACAGAGGACTGGGATCAACTATTGTCGGGTTCGGCTCTCTGTCTCTGCCCCGACACAGGTAGGGTGGTTCTTGGGTGGCACGCACTTCAAAGGACGAGTCTGGACTCTTCAGCTTTTCGATCTTCAGATTGTTTATTGTTTCTTATCTACAAAATTTTCTGTCTGCCCAACAGAGGTCTGATCTGCAAGGCAGCCAAGGGCACTCTGACCACCCACGGGGCGGTCATGTCTTTTTATACTAAAATCTACGTACATGATATTTACTTTTATTTTCCAATACTTTTCACCCATATTAGCAAGTACACCTTCACCATAAACCAATCCCCAAGTGCCAACATCACCACAGGAGATGGAAGACAAGAAGAAGAAAGAAGAAGGACGAGACACGCCCTGATCCCTCCATCTTGTCTCCATAACCCCCCTGTACCAAAAACCTTAAAGTTTATATTTCACCCTATAAATGTGTCCCTTTTACACCCTTCACTCTAAAGTGATTCTCATGTCCTCAAACTGCTGTCACTTCTGTGGATGGATCAAAATCAAGCCACCAAGCACTCTTGGCAACATTCCAGGATTTCCGAGACCCCCAAGGGTTCTCCTGGCATCTCTGGACATCGGGAGCGATGTGCTGAGTTCCCACAAACTATTAGAATAGCTGCATGTAAAAAGACAGCACACAGGTGTGAAAGATTTGTACAAGGAAGCTCTTGCCCAGCGTTGGCCTGTCACCAAGGAAAGGTGTAAAACATGCGTATCAACCTGTGAGCAATCGCAGACTGGAGACTGGAGAGACATCCTTTGGAAGATGACCCTCTGCATTTCAGAAAGGGTAAAGGCTTATGGGACGCATGGCAGGTAGACTATATTGGACCCTTTAAGAAGTCAGGAGTTAAACACTTTGTGCGAGTAGGAGGAGAAATTGTATCTGGGATGGTCCAGGCCAATGCTTTTAAAAGACCTACAGGTGATAATACTGTTAAAGCATTGCAGGGATGGTTTGGAATTTTCCCAAAACCACAGGAAATTCAATCTGATTATGGGTCCCAATTCACTGTTAGAATTGTACAGGATTTGGCAAAAAATGAAGGAATTAAATGGACTTTTCATACCCCTTACTACCCTCAGGCTAACGGGATCGTGGAAAGGACCAATGGTCTTTTGGAATGACTTTTGAAACCAGAGGAGGGAAATTGGGATGTTCGGTTATGGGAAGCTGTGAAAAGTGTGAATGACAGATGGGGGGGTAAATGGGTGTCCCAAAATCACTGTTTTTTGCCACATAGCTGCAAGCAAAATTGCCTCTCTAGGGAGACCAGATGATTTCAAGATTCCAGCATATTACCCTGGACAACCTGTTCTGGTGGACCTCCCTACTGTAGGGGAACTACCACTAGTGCTAAAAACCCCTCTGAATAAACATGCATGGGTAGCCTCTGATGCTCTAGGGAGAGAGCATCGGATAAATACACACTGGATAATTCCATCATTCTAACTTTTTCTGTCCCTTAGTGGCAGGATTCTGTTGTGTTTACTTTTACAGAAGAACCCTGAGGGACATGAGGATCATCTGAACCATGATAACACTGGTGATACTTTTCTGCATCCTACCACAATTCCGTGGACAGAATCCTGCTGAGTGGTCGTCGTCTGAAGCTACCATCCATCACACTAATGTTCTAGGATCATATCCCAAGGGTCACCACCTGAACCTAGAGCCTATAGTGCTGCATGACTCTGAGATATATCGCCCAAGTGAGTGGGGATGGGATCAGAAGGACTGGACTAGAGCCCTAACTGGAACAATTGGTGAGTCGATTGTGGTAGCGTGCAGAAAAGTGGAAGGATCACTCTATGAGAAAGCCACCTCCATTGCAGGTGCTGGAAATTTTTTAGAACCAGATGGAAAAAACTATTTGCACATCCCTACAACAGAACTGTGTCCTACGACAAAGTGGGAGTGTACCAAACAAATTCCCCTCACTCTGTGCTGCTGGCAGGAGTACGTTGGTAACTACACTTTAGGCCCCAGAACCAACAATGCAATTACAAAGGATTGTAGAAATTAATCAACTGACTGCTGGCATAATTTTACTTTAGCCAAACCAACTTATGTGACACGCTGTTGGCAAAATAACTTGACAAATCCAGTAATTTTAAAAGGCCTAGTTTACAAACTTAAGATAAATGCTATAACAAAGCCCACACTGAGTACAGTAGTCACACCCCAGTGGGTAGAAAGGACTGAGAGCACCTTTAGTCAACTTCATACTGAATGGCCTTGGTCCCAGGCTTTTGTTCATTTTTCCAGATCCACAGGAAACGTGAGGGATTTAAACCTATCAACTGTCATTATGTATGAAAATCAGATATACACTAGGCAGGAATGGGAAAACCAAAAAACCTGGCAGCTTCAAGGGATAGTGGGGAAAAAAATTAGTATGGGATGCTGAATGATTAACAGAACTACCCATAGTAACGCAACCTCAATCGGTGTTTTGACAGATCAAACAAAAAAGCATGAAAAGGTTTGTACGCACCCAAGCTTACAGGATTGTTGGCACAATTTTACATTGGCACAAACCATAGAAGTGGTTTGTCTTTGGTCCAAAAAATGTAGGCCTGTAGGGCCTACATTTTAAGTTTATAGTAAATGCTATAGCCCAACTGGTTACAATTTACACCACCACCACTCCAGCCCAACCACCGCTTATGCTTAGCCCAAGAATTTTTGAAAATGGACCAGATATAATTAGGAAAACAGGACAACAATAAATACTGTTCAATCCAGCATGGTTCTCTTAAACAAGTCAAATTGCTGATGCAAAGTAATGTCTCAGAAATTCAGCCGGCCTGTTCGCCTTTTTTGCAAACTTCCTTTGAGGGTTGGATGACCTGGTTGCAAAAGCGGAACTCTTTTAAAAGACGGACGCTAAGAGACATAACCGGTGTTGTGGGAACAGGATTGGGAATTCTAAAGAGTATTGATTCAGAAGTATTAATGAATAAAATTGGCTGCGACAACTAGAGATTTGACCAAGTTACAACAACTACTGCAGTCGTCCTTATTGGCTTTAGGAACACACCAGTGGCTGCTATCAAACATTTTGACAAATTGGGAAAAGGTAAATCTAAATGACCACAAATTGGTAAATGATGCACTCGGTGCTACACAAAACAACATTTCTTTGGCTCTCAGCTGTATCCAGGCACAATTGTGGATGCAGTCAGTTGCTGCCTCAATGATAAGAGAAGGTGAAGAAGGCACTTTTCCTACTGAAATTTGGAGAATAATTTGGGACAGTGCCACTGATTTTGAAAGAGAATTCCAATCCTGGTGGAACCTGGTGAATTTTACTTACAATCCCATTACAAACATAGCCATGGCTTTTGTGTTAACCATACGTAATGCCTCAGTGCATTTGATATTTCCTATGATTGCATTAGGGCTGAATGATGATGGAGCTGTTCTCTATCCTTATGAGCATTGGGAATGGGCCCGTCAAATTGGTGAGAAATGGCAAAATGTTCATTTAGAATCTTGTCTTGTCCGAGAACAACAAGGGTTCATCTGTGAAAGCAATGCAATCATAGCTCAAGACATTTTTTCAGACACAGAGCAAAATATCTGTCATTTTGAAATTCATCCTAATGAGACTTCTGAAACAGTCCTTATATATATAGGCAATAGATGTGCATGCTTCAGACCTGCTTGTGATTTTGTATTTGTAGAGAATGTTGTAGTAGATACTAAAAATTATTCAAATGTTTGTGCTTGTAACTTTACCAAGATTACAGGATGGGATTTCTCTTATGAAGCTCCAGTTACCTCTCACTACCTATTGCAAGCCAACTACACACTGATTCACAAACTGATGCCTACTCCTATTGGGATGGATCTCACTTTGGTAAGACAACTGCTGCTCCATCGAGACTTAGTTGAAATCCTTGAGAAGATTGAGAAAAACGCACAGAAAGCCCTGGTGACTGTTCATCACCATGTGAGACAGATACCCCGTGTCATGGAAAGGGTGGAGAAAGATGCCGAGCACAGGTGGTGGGATACTCTTTTAGGTGGTCTCCTACTGCCACGGGTGTCCTGAGCAGTCTGTGTCATCCCATTGTTATCCTTTTGATACCAAATCTGTTTGGTTTTATTTTATCAGCAGTCCCATTCGTTATGAATTGGAGCATGAAACAGCTGACAAGATTGATGTCTATAGTTAATGCACACAACTTGGCTGATGTCCTGTGCACTGTGAACATCCCCAAGACTTTGACACAAGGCAATTATGAATGAAGCATATGTGTTTTGGAATAATCCTAATTTCCATTTATGATTTTGTGGGAATTACTTTTGATTTTTAGTGAATTGGTTTAGAAAATCATTTTAAAGTTAGTGCTTATATTATGATTTGTTTATTGCTTTTGCTTTTGATATTTGTGATTTGTTTTGACCATTTGAGAATGGTTATAAAAATAATACTATTTTAATTAATTAACCATTTGAAAATAGTTATAAAATTGATACTGTTTGATCAATATTAATTATGTTTGTTTATTGTCTCTCTTTTTTTTTTCCCTTTTCTTCCTATCCTTTCTTTTCCTCCTTTCTCTCTCTCTCTCTCTGTCATGCTGTCCCTATTTTTCCGGGTTCTACTACCAACGTACAGCGAGTCATGAAGACCTATCAGCGACACTCCAGAGCCCTGCTGATGACGATCCCTTCAAGACAATTGTGAGTCACGGGGTCGTGTGAGAGTCTGTCTGAAATATCCCTCATCTGCCTCACGATCGTCACTGGGGACCACTGAAAATCTCGGGCTTTGTAGGAGAAAGTTACACAAGCCAAAGGCTTCGAGACCTGAGAGCACAATGTTAGGTTATTGTTTTCACAGGTGTTGTTTGCTGTATGCTACACTGAGCCCAATGAGAAGAAGAAGGAAGCACCGTGCCCTTTTTGCAACAACAGCCTTGGGAGCTGTCCCACCTCTCGGCCTGGCTGGATTCTCCTGAGTTCTGGGTGCGCCCCCACAGAAGACCCTCACCTGTTTTACAACCACCGTGACAGACAGACTGAGATGTAAGGAGCCTCTCCATCAAGGAGTGAGACATGAAACCCCCATGTGAAAAGGCCCCTCTGCTCCTTCCAAGGACTGGGACTGAAACCCCCAGCCCGGGGCAGGTGTGTGGGGGAGGCAAGCTGACCAAAGCGAGATGTTTGCCTGCAGGTTGTGACCGCTGGACCAAGAAGACAATGGCTCTCGTTTACTGCTGAGAACATGGACTACCTGTTACATCTATTCCTTATTGTATCTGTTTCCCCTTTTCGCAATTTCCAATAGTTATCCTAATAAAAACCTCTGAGTTAGCCAGAGATTTCAAGATCTCCCCGACATAACAGGCGGATCCTCGACTGGACTGGACCAAAGGACTTTGTCTCTATGTTTGGTAGCTCTATCCCCCTCTTTCTCTCTCTCTCTCTTTTGTCTCTCTCTTCCTCTATCTTTTTCTCTCCCTTAATCCCTCTCTCACATTTTGCAGTGGTCATTCAATAAAGGTGCATTTGTTTCGATTATCATTGCAAACCCCCTTGTAGAGTGTCGGTTCTTTTTGCACCCTGAGATCAAATCCATGAACCATCACGAAACCCGTCTGTTAGGACGGATCGTGACACCCCCCAAAGAACCCTCCCCAAATTCCCCCCCAAAGCCCCCCCAGCACCTCCAGAACCTGCTAAAACCCCCTCAAGTTGCCCCCAGACCCTCCCCAAATCCCCCCAAACGTCCTCAAGGCCCCTCCCCAAATTCCCCTTACCACCCCTCCAGGACCCCTCACCTGTTCCTGCGCCTCCTCAGCAGCTCCCGGAGCCCCCCGTCCTCTCCCAGCGCCTCCCCCGCTCTCTCCAGCGCCTCCCGCAGGACCCGCCCGAGCCCGGGGCGGCTCCCGGGGGTCCCCGAGGGGGTCCCGGGGGGCGGAGGAGGTGGAAGGGGGGCGCCCGCTCCATGCCCGGCCCTGGGGTCAGGGGGCACTGCTTCAGGCTCGGCTCTGATTGGCTGGAGCGGCGCGGGGAGGGTAGGAGTTGCAATGGAAAGACGCCCGGTGATTGGTTGTTTTCGTAGAGGGCGTGGTGATTGAAAGGAGAGGGGCGGGAGAGGCGGGCTTTGCTGAGGAGAGGTGCGCGGTGATTGGTTAGTTCAGCTCGAGAGAGGCGGGCATTGCTGAGGGGAGACCAGCGGTGATTGGTTGGTTCGGCACATCAGAGGCGGGCATATCTGACGGGAGGTGTGCGGTGATTGGTTGGATTGGCGCACGGGGAGGCCGGTGTTCCTGAGGGGAGGTGATTGGATGGTTTGGGGCGGGGCGTCCGCTATTGGCTGGGAAAAGTCCGGGATTTTTAAGAGAACATTCCCGGTTTTCTGGGGAAAACCTCTCAGATTATTAAGGAAAAATTCCCGTTTTTTGAAGGAGAAACATTCCCTGATTTTTTGAAGCCACATGACCCCCAATAACCAAAATAACCCCGAAACACTCGAAATAAACCCCAAATAACCCTAAAAAAACCCAAACAATACCTAAAAGTCTGCCAAATAACCCTAAACAAATCCAAATAACCCCAAAAAACAACAAAAATCCCCCTCAAATTAAACATAAAACCCCCCAAATGATTTCAAGTACACCTAAAAAAAAACCATATACACCAACATAAACCCCAAGAACCACAAATAATTCCAAATAAGCCCAAATTAACCCAAATAAGCCCAAATGATTCCAAAGAACCCCAAATAAATAGAAATAAACCAAGTAAAACCCAAGATAAACCCCAAATAGTCGATAAATACCATAAATAAACCCCAAACAAACCCTAAATAAACCCAAATAAACCCCAAGTAAGCCCAGTTCCTCCCGTCCCCACGCCATAACAGATCCCGACCAATCAGAACGCGCAGCACTGATGACAATCTAATTGCTGGGCAGAAACCCAGAGCACTGGCCCCGCTCAGCGATTTTCAGCGAATCCGCGCCCGGCCCGACTCTGACTCATCACTTGCCAGGCACAGTCAAGGCCTCTCACTGCGTTCAATAATCAGAGACTGCGCGGGGTAATTTCCAGCCAATCAGAGCGTGTCGCGCTGATGACTCATCAGTTGCCAGGAGCGGAATTTGGGGACCGGGGGAAGGTGACCCTGAGGATGGGCTGGGGGCCCCAAATTAATCCAAAACGGGGTCGGGACCCCAAAACGGAGCAGGAGGGGCCTGGAGCCCCCAAAACCAAACACAGGGGAGGGGACTGGGGGAACGATTGGAAAGGGGAAGGAGAGAGGGGAAAAGAGGGGGGTGGGACCCCCAAATTGAGCTGAGAAGGGGATGGGACACCCTAAATTGAGCTGGAAGGGGGGTGGGACCCCCAAACAGGATGAAGCCAATTTTGCTCCTGGAATATGTAAAGTAGTTTATGGATATGCAAAAAGTCTATGAATATGCAACAGGCTGATGTCATGGGAGACAAGGACCATCCAGCAAAGGTTGTTATGGCCACTGAGACCTCCGAGTTATTTCCGGGGACACCCCTTAATTAATCTGGTTTTAATTCCATCAGTCTGTTGCATATTCATAGACCCTCATGCATATCGACAAACTCATTTACATATTTCAGGAACTATTTTACATGTCCCGTCTTTGGGAGGGTCTCCCCATTTCAGGAGCCTCCACTGAAATGGAAAATGTAAACCTCCTCCCTTAGAAGACGAAGAAGAAGAAGAAGAAAAGAAGAAGAAGAAGGAGAAGGAGAAGGAGAAGGAGAAGAAAAGCTGAAATTTTGGGAATCCAGTGGGAAAATGGCTGATCCTCTGGGAATCCATTTCTTACCCCCCAAAGACAGGGCAAAGGCAGGGCAGTGGGGTTTTTATAGGGTATCCGAAGGGTGGAGTTGGGGTTTGGGTCAGGGGAGGAGTTCTTAGCAACACAAGAAGGATGAGATCAAATTCCTGCCTCTTAGCAACAGCAGCATTCCACACAGAACGTGTCCCCAAATCCTAAATTTCCTCTAAAACAACTGAGAAATTATGGAACTGCAGATATATTCGATCAATTTCCTTCATCTAACCCAGTTTGGAGAGTTTTTCAAGGATGAAGGTGAAGCAGAGGAAAATTAAGGCCAAACCAAAGGGCTAAGCAGCCAGGTGTGTTCCCAACATGGATCACAGGGAATGTGCGTGACCAGGGCTGTGCCCAAAGTGCCTCCTCCAGTGGGGGATGGAGCTGGAGCAGCGCACGAAGCTCTGCCCGCACTCGGGGCACTCGCAGGGCTTCCCTTACCGGTGCCTCCATTGGTGTTGGGTCAAGTTAGAGCTGCTGGAGAAGCTCTTCCCACACTGGGGACACTCGTAGGGCCTCTCCCCTGTGTGGATGCACTGGTGGGTGATGAGGGTGGAGTTGTGCTTGAATCCCTTCCCACAGTCAGGGCACTGGAAGGGCCTCTCCTCTGTGTGAATCCGATGGTGCAGGAGGAGATGGGAGCTGGTCTGAATCTCTTCCCACACTCCCCACACTCGTAGGGCCTCTCCCCAGTGTGGGTCCTCTGGTGCACAATCAGGTCGCAGTTCCACCTGAAGCTCTTCCCAATCTCCACGCATGTGTGAGGCTTCTCCCCATCATGGAGCTGCTCATGGAGCACCAGCTCCAAGCTCTGGCTCCATCTCCGGCCGCCTTCCCGGCCCAGGCTGGCTCTTTCCCCCTCACATCCCCGCCATCTGCGTTTGCAGCCCCTCCTCGTGCGGCAGCTCCGGGGCTTTTCCTCCCCGTTGGCTTCCTGCGCCGTGGAGCCGCTCAAAACGGCCTCTGCCACCAGGTTCTGCTGCGGGCATTTGTCCTCCCTGCTCTCCATGCTCAGCTCCTGCTCTGGGGGAGGAAGGACAAGGACAGGATGGGATTTGCCTCCGTGCCACAGGCAATGGCAAGGAGATCCCCCCAGGGCTGAGCTGCAGCCGGGGGCCCTGCTGGGCTGGGAGATGGAGCAGCACAGAGGGGAAAGGGGCACTCATCGCCAGCTCGGGGCTGTGCACAAATCACAAACAGGACTGGACTGCTAGGAACGTGTCCTGAGCTGTTTTATTTCCCAGCATCTGTCTCATTACTTGGTTATGACAATGGTAAGTTGCCAGTAGCTCACATCACAGGTAGCAGACAAAGAACTTCATGTTCAAACTTACTTTAAAAGGTTTTTGACCAATCACGCAAAGCAAAGCCATACTGACAGTAATTCTATCCAAGCACTATAAGCACATTGACGGTTAAAACAATGCTCCCTTATTTCAAATACAATACCTGCTTGTAAGCCTTAAAACACAATGCACAGAGCTCCATTATTAAGCTTGGAACTTCCTAATATCTTTCTAGATACACTTTTCTGCAGGTTAGGGAGTTATTCTAGATAAGTGTTAATGCACAGACCATTGTTCTATTTCTCCCTACTTTCTACTTCTTATATAACTTTTCTGCTGACCAATCTTATGGTTACTGCAAAGCTCTAATCAGTTCTACTGTCTCTGAGGCTTGTCTTTTGAAGCTTTTCCAAAACCCTGTGATTTTAAGCATTCAACAGACACTGATTTCCCCCTCACCTGCCTCAGTGTCCCAGAACATCTTCCTCTTCCTCGCAGCCTCCCAAGTGTTGGCAATGGGAAATCCTGGTTTGGGGAAAACAAGGGATGAGCACGTTGAGTTTGATGGTTCCTCTGCCCGAGTCCATCTCTACAAGTCAGCGGCCATCTGGGCTCCAGAAAAACCTCCCAAACACCAAGATTCAGCCCTGAAAAAGCCACCCAGGAGTTCCCTGTCCCTGGTCCCTCCCCTCTGGTGTTCGGGGGTTCCCCCCTGTCCCAGCTACTGGGGGTCACGCTTGGATTGGGGGTCCCCCTTCTCCGCGGTGCCTGCCCTGCCCAGGCTGCTGGCAGTCCCAGCAATGCCAAAAGCTCCCCCCGCTTCGCTCTCCCCATTTCGGGATGCTGGGGCTTTTTGGGCTCCCAGGCTCCCTTCTCCCCTCATTCTCTGCTCTGGGCTGCAGCGGCTCCAAGGAGTCCCCCCTGCCCCTCTCCAGGCTCTTGAGGCTCCCGCCAATGGCGGCGCTCCCCCCTCACTGGGCTCCCCACTTTGGGCTCCTGGGGCACACAGGGCTCTGCTCCTCCAGGCTGCCTCTGCCGGCAGCTGCCACCGCCACCCCCCGATGTCCCCCCAAGGGGCCTTTTCCACTCAGCCTTGGACTTCTTCATTCTCCAAAATCCCCCCAAAAACCCAACCCAGGGACCCTCTGGATATCTGGGCCGAGCTCCCCCTCCCCGCTCACCGGAGCCATGGGGGGGGCGATGATCCCACAGGTGGGGGCTGCGAATTCAGGCAGGGATCGAAGGCGTGGCTCCCTCAGTTCAGCCTCGATCCGCTTTTGTCCCTCCTCTTCCATCCCTCCTCCCCCTGCTCCTCCCCCCTAGCCCCACCTCCTTTTCCCCCTTCATCCCTGCCCTTCCCTGCCTCCTCCTCCTGCCCCAGCAGCAGCCACACCCTCGGTGCCCCGTTCTCGCAGCCCTCGCAGCCCGCGGCAGGAGCGGGGATGGAGCCGGGACGGGTCGGGATGGGCAGCGCGGGGCTCTCGGCTGCTCCCAGCCGCTGCGGGCGGGGGGAACCCGGCCCGGGCCAAAGGAGAGGCAAACTGGGCAAACTGGGGGCTGCACATCCAAACTGGGCCTTGCTGGGGACCCTGCCTGGCCACTGCCAGCCCTTGGGGCTCCTCCCGGCACATCCGCCAGGGGGGAACGCACACAGGGCTGGGGGATCCCAGCAGTGGCAGCACTGCCAGGGACTGGGCTGCACTGGGACCATACTGGGAGTGACTGGGGCTGTACTGGGCTTGTACTGACATCATACTGGGATCATACTGGGAGTGACTGGGACTGTACTGGGCTTGTACTGACATCATACTGGGATCATACTGGGAGTGACTGGGGCTGTACTGGGCTTGTACTGACATCATACTGGGATCATACTGCCATGCCAGGGCACACTGTGATTGCACTAATGGAGAATGGGATCATACTGGGATCATACTGGGATTGTACTGGGAGTGAGTAGGAGCCTGCAGGGGGCAACTGAGACCATGTTAGGGGCAAATGGGATATACTGGGAGTGACTGGGAGTCACTGTGAGCAACTGGGAACATACTAGGACCAACTGAAAGGAACTGGGTGCATACTGGGGGTGATTGGAAACTGCTGGGCTTACACGGGGATGAACTGGGATCATGGCTGGAGGTGACTGGGATCATACTGGCAGTGAGTGCCACTACACTGAGGCTGACTGGGAGTGCTTGTGAGCAAATGGGATCATACTGGAAGGAACTGGAAAGATGCTAGAGATAACTGGGGTACACTGGGATATACTGGGAGCGACTGGAAGGAAAGTGAGGGTGAAAGAGAGCAACTGGAACCATGTAGAGCAAAACTGGTTTATTCTGGCAGAGACTGGGAGCACACTGGGCTCATATCTGGATCATACTGGGAGTGACTGGACTAATACTGGGAGTGACTGAGTGTCACAGTGAGCACACCCTGCACAGCATCCCCCATACTGGGCCTGACTGGGAGCCACTGGGAGCAAATGGCATCATACTGGGACTCACTGAGTTGATTGAGGAAGCAACTGGAACCATGCTGGTGGCAGCTGGGACCATGCTGGGAGAGACTGGAAGTAAGTGGGATTATAATTGTGAAAAGTGCATATTTTGTGATTGGGTTTTCGCAAATATGAAAATGAATATTATACATCTTGTGTTAGAAACTAATGCTGTATTAATTCTCTTAAGAAGTGGGTTAAATACAGTTTTAGGTTATTACAAAATATTAAAATAGAAACTATGTTTGGTAAGAGACTTTCTTTAAAGAAAGGACTTGCAGCGAGATAGCAGCCCCAGGACACCTAAATCATTCAGAGAAAAAGAATTTATTGCCCTCTTATCAGAAGAAATGAACTTCTTCCCGCCTCGAAGGCGCTGTTAGGATTCAGAGGAAGAAGGTGGCACTGACCAGAAACCCATGTTTGAATGGAATTTATGCATCATGTATGAAGTGTATGAATATGCAACAGGCTATTGTTTTTAAGGGTTAATCCTTTGTTAACAGGTGTCCTTTTTAGGGCTTGTGCTGCCCAGAAAAAGGTACCCGGACTCCATAACACTTTGTATTTGTTGTCTCATATTGTCCTAATTCAAATTGTCCAAATTTTTATTACTCTAATTGTATTACTATTATGATAATTATTTTATTACTATTAAACTTTAAAAATTTTAAAAACAAGTGATTGGCGTTTTTCACAATTTGGTAGCAGAGGATGGTTACCAACACCTCGCTGCCGGTGCTTCAGGAGAGTCAGAGTGGGGAAGGTGCCCCCTGCCCTCTTCAGCAGCCTTGCTCTGTTTCCCCTGGGGTGACCGGCAGACACAGGTTATGGTGGACAAAAGGAGACAATAAAACAAAGACAAGGGAAAAAGGCTCCCTACAACCACGGCAATTGGCCCCCTAAGAGTAGTAATGTGCACGAAGAACATGGGAAGGAAAAGGGATTGGTAAGTATTTCTCAGGGGGGATGAATGTGAGTGAATGAGAGGCGGGCTGGTTGTGCCAGACCTGCCAAGTGAGTGCTGGAGTCTCCCATGCTGCGTTTCTGACTTTCCACGGTAAGTGGCTGTCGCAGACATCTTTCATGAAAAATCCTTTCTTAGGATTTTTCCTTGTGAGAAGCTGCAGTTTTCAGCAACCAAAGTAAACAATGGTTATCTGCTGCTGTGGAATGCAACAGGTGGACCCGTGATTGGTCTCCTGTGGGTGTTTGGATTTCTTGACCACTCATGGCAGAGCTGGCTCTTGCTCTCTGTCTGAGACACAGATCTTTGTTATTCATTCTTTTCTATTCTTAGCTTAGCTAGCTTCTCAAGAAACCTTTTCCTTTCTATTGCTTTTTAGTATAGTCTAATGTAACATATATCATAAAATAATAAATCAAGCCTTCTGATCATGGAGTCAACATTCTCGTCTCTTCTTCATCCTGAAAACCCTTGTGACTACAGTCACAATTGGTGACCCTCGACTGAGGAGGACAATCATCACTTGGTGAGACCACCAGAGGAGCATTGCTGCACTGGGTAAACCCTGAATGTGTGGCATTGATGGTTGCTTCACAAGTGACCACAGAAGTGGATTCTAGCCAGGAGCTGAAGAACTGAAGATCCAAATTTGGACCTAGTTCACAGCAAGGCTGACCACAAAGAGAACCTTCTGAAAAGCCTCCAGGAAGATGTTCAGAAAGCTCAGCAGCACCATGCAGGTAGCCAGAGAGTCCTGGACACTGTCACAAGGTACTGTTGGTTTTTGCCCTCCTGAAGATGAGGCCATTCGCAGTTTGTGGCTGCTCACCTAGAGGACTTCTCCCCTAGAGGATGAGGTTCCATTCTCCCCTTCAGAGGAGAAACTTATTGCCCTCTGGCAAAAATGGGGTGAAGAGGATGGAATTCTCCTGTTGGAGACAGATTTCTATGAGTTTTTTCGATGGGCAAAGCTCTTTGGGTTTTTTACGAATGTGCTATATGCCCTCGATATGTTTGTCTGGGAGTGTATGGACTAAATTTTCCAATTCTTTTTGGGCCGTGGGTTCGGATGCCCCTCAATTTATCCAACCTTTTTGTTGCTCTTTCTAGTCTTGAAACGGAGAGCAGCTGTTTTTCCCTGGATTGCTAACTGCAAGGGCAAAGCCCCGTTCCCCCCGATTCCGGGGGAAGACCCTTTGGAGGGGGACGCTCTGCTGCTTTCCAGCCCCCCTGAACCACAGCGGGGGGCGAAGTTTCGCCCGCAGCCGAAGTTTTTTTTACTGCGTCTTCCGAGCATGCTCAGACGGAGCCGTTTTTTCCCCCCTCCCGTTGCTCTCGGGGGGATGGCAGTGGGCGGTGCCGCCCCGCCCAGCGCCGCGAGCGCCGCCCCGGCCAGCGCCGCGAGCGCCGCCTCAACCCGCCCCGCGCGTGCGGGCGCTTCCCGCGCAGCCCCTCCCGCGTCCGCCCCTGCGGGGGAGCCTGTGTGCGCTCCGGCCGCGGTTCCGCCGGCTTCCCTGCCTGCATCTGAGGTCTCAGAGACACCGCTTCCCGCAGCTGCGCCGATGTTGCTGGGCAACAGCGATCCACCGCTCCCCCCGGCCGTCCCGCCGCCTTCTGCGACTGCGGTTCCGCGGCCGATGTCAGAGCCCGGAGCAGAAGATGCTGCCGACCCCGTGCCGCCCCCGCCGCCCCCGCCGCCTCCCCAGGCGGCCCCGCTGCCCGCCCCTGCGGGGACTCCGTCCTCTGTGTCTGCGTCAGAGGCTGCCCTGGAGCCGGCGGCAGCTGCAGCGGCGCCTCCTGCATCCAGCGTGACTTCCTCCCCGAGTTTTTCGGGTTGTCCCGGGGCTGCCCCTACGGGGGGAGCTGGGACAGGGGAAGAGGGCGTCAGCCTGTCCTTCCATGGAGGAGGCATGGCCCGACAGCTGGCTGTGGGCGCAGCCGGGCTGCCTGTTTTCAAGATCAGCATTTTTGGCGGGTTGGGGGGTGTTTGGTCCGGAGTTTCCCCCTGGGGGATGCGGATCTCTCTGCCACCCCTCGCGCGCCCCAGCAGCGAGGGGGAGCTGGGTCCCGAAAGTTCTGCCCCTGGTCCCCAGCCCAGAGGGGGTGGCGGTGGTGCCATGAGGCAGATGGGAGGAACACCTGGTGCATTTGCATCGCAGCGGCAGAGGGCACAGCAGGAAGCGAGCATCGCTTGTCTGCTGTGGGGAAAGGACATCCCCAGACCCGAGACGAAGTTTCTCGGGACAGCTTCTGTCTTCCCATTGCCGGCATGCCTCGGTGATTTTGGAGAAAGGAAGCGTTTGGTCACCCCTTCTGCCATTGTACTGGCAGCAGGGTGCGGGTCTGTGCCAATGCAGAGCCTGCCTCGGGGGCTGGGCCTGGGCTGTCTGCCTTGGTTGCTTGGGCCAGGGCCACCTCCCGGCCTCCTGTTGGGTTTGGG
Organism: Agelaius tricolor; assembly: GCF_023055355.1. NCBI lineage: Eukaryota > Metazoa > Chordata > Aves > Passeriformes > Icteridae > Agelaius > Agelaius tricolor. The sequence goes on from NW_027269344.1 coordinate 48,201, forward strand.
GGCTTTGCTTCCCCCTTCTGGTCCTGGGCCACCTTTCTGTGGGCCAGGTCTGGGGTTCCTGATCCTTCCACATGGGCCAGGGCCCCCAAGGGCCTCTCTCTGGCTCCTTTGCTGCTGCTGCTCTTTCCGACAAAAAAAAAAACAACAACAACAACAACAACAAAACAAACCATTTCAATTAAATTGAATTGAATAAAAAAGGGTGAAAGAGCTGGCAGCAGCTCAGAGGCATTGAGGAGCCAGGGATTGGCTTCAGCCCAAGTTGTTCAATAAAGGGCTGTGGCAAGACATTTCAGAAATTTTCTCAAAATTCTTTGAAGACTATCAATGGACTTTTGATAACTATTGATGGACTTTTCTGTAGCAAGCCTGTTTCAGGACCAAAAGAAACTTTCAGATATGGCAAAGAGGAACATCTTCAAGCCATGGACTTTTCCTGAAACTCAGCTGCTTGGACTTGAATTTTCTTTGCATTGTTTTTGCATTTTCTTATATTATAGAATTGTTTTAGTGATATGATAGAATTTATGTTCTACGGGTGAAGAAATTGCCAGTGCATTCCACAGGAGCACTTGAGTGGAGTTTGATTGGCAACAGAAAACCTGTCAAGTGTTTGTCTTTTTCTTCGGCATGAGTACAGCAGAGAAAATTACAAACACTTTTTCCTTTTAATTTAACTAAATAAAAAAAGGTGACATGTCGCAGACATCTTTCATGAAAAATCCTTTCTTAGGATTTTTCCTTGTGAGAAGCTGCAGTTTCAGCAACCAAAGTAAACAATGGTTATCTGCTGCTGTGGAATGCAACAGGTGGACCCGTGATTGGTCTCCTGTGGGTGTTTGGATTTCTTGACCACTCATGGCAGAGCTGGCTCTTGCTCTGTCTGAGACACAGATCTTTGTTATTCATTCTTTTCTATTCTTAGCTTAGCTAGCTTCTCAAGAAACCTTTTCCTTTCTATTGCTTTTTAGCAATAGAACATATATCATGTAATGTATAATGTAACATATATCATAAAATAATGTATTTGTAACGTATATCATATGTAACATATATCATAATGTAACATATATCATAAAGTAATAAATCAAGCCTTCTGATCATGGAGTCAACATTCTCGTCTCTTCTTCATCCTGAAAACCCTTGTGACTACAGTCACAAGTGGCCAGTAAAGAGACAAAGTGAATGTTAAAAGGAGTGAGAGAATCCCCCGGGGTAACTGGGACTGGGTCTCAGAGAGGGGCTGGACCCCTCGGAGGAAGGGAGCAGAGGAGTTTCCTAGCCCAATCCACTAGCAAATGGGACAAAAGGGGCTCCTAAAAACCTGCTGGGTTGAGGGATTAATATTCCAAGAGCATTCAGGGTAAAGCAAAATTCTGCTGGATTGAGGATATGCTCAAGAGCATCTGGGATTGGACAACACAGGTGGATTGAGAAATAAAAAAATGCCCAAGTGTTGGGGAAGATGAAACAGGAAAGCCTTATAAATATGATTGTCTGGCAAAAGATTTTGACAATATAGAAACTATAAGCAAGATTGAAATCAAAGCAAGCTTTGAGATACCTCAGTTACTGAACAACTGGAAAACAATGGTGTGGCTGGCTGCAGGTAATCCCCTTTTGATGGAACAATTCCCTCTGCTTGCAGACAGATCCGAGGGTCAGAGCAGATCCTGCCAGCTTGGCAGAAGGGGTCCAAAGAGGAGTTTTTATGGTTTAAAATGTAACACAGTGTGGTAATGTAATGATTCTTATAGGCTGTATGTAAATGCTATAGGACGTGCATCTTGTACTAGATTAGCTGTTGAGAAATAGAACATTCGACACAAAAGAAGATTTATTGTGTTGTAATGGGAACCTTACTCTCTTACGCTTTTGCTCTCTTATGTTTTACTCTCTCACCCTCTCATCCTCTCTACCCCTCTCTTCTCTCGGGCCTGCTCCGAGCTGTGCCTGGCAGCTCCAAGCAGGGCCCTGCACCCGGGCCCTTTGCAATAAACCGCAAGTTCCAGGGCCTGGCTGCAGAGATCTCTCGTCTCCGTCCGTCCCGACCGTCCTACCCCCCGACGCTCCTACACCCAAGAGCACCTGGGGTTGGCCAACACAGCTGGGTTGAGGGATATCCAAGAGCACCGGGACTGACCGGAAACACCTAAACTTGTAATAGGTGATGTGAATGTAAAAGGTACCTTATTGTTGTCTTGTTTGTGTGTGAGAGTGAGTCACACACAAAATCAGCCTCAGCTTCCCGGGCAGGTGGGAAGGGGGGGCTGTGGAAAGAGGTGTGTGTGACCCACAAATAAGCCATTGTCCCTTGGGTGGGTGGGGGCTGCGACAGAGCATGTGTGTGACTGCAAACGGGCCATTGTCCCCCCGGGCCTGTGAGGGGGCCGTAGCTGAAGAGTGTGAGTGACACAAATCAGCCTCACAGGTGAACGGGCACCGGAGGCAGCAGAGTCAGGGCCCTCCCAGGAGGCCGGGAGATACTGAGACCCAGAGGCCAACGCCAAGGGGAGGGGGCCACAGGGAGCCGCGATTCTCTGTCAACAGGGATCCACTTTGTGTCCTGAGCGTGTGAAAGAATGTGTGGAAGTGAATGAGAAATAGAAGCGAGGGAATGTAGACAAATGAAAGTATATGTAATGTAGATTGTGTATTTTAAGCTTCACTATATCTCCTTGGAGGGAGGTGGATTGCACTGAAAGTAGTGTGAGAAAAAGGTTTTTTATTTTTAAGTGTGTAGTTGAAAGAAAAGTGGTATTTAGGTTGTTAGTGAAAGTGAAAAACAGAGGCAGATGATGAATAGATAAGATCTTGAAAAATGAGACAGAAAACCAGTAAGTTGGATTACAGGGAAAAAAAAAGAAAAAAAAATAGCCCTTTGGGAGTTATGTTAGGTAACAGAGATACAACTCCTTGCAAAAGGAGAAAGTACAGGGTATGTAGTAGTTGATGGGAACAACATGCAAACTATGGAAAAAGGGAAATTAACCTTAAACTAGTAAGCTCAAACTTGTGAATTATATACTTTAAAAAGAGCACTAGAATATTTAACACAAAATAAAGGAACCATATCTACTGATTGAAGGTATGCCTTTAGCGTAGTACATACCTTTAAAAATTTGGAAAGGAAAAAGATTACTTAATTCAAGAGGAAAAGGTTTAGTACATGAGGAACTTATTTCAGAGGTTTTAGAGGCATTAAAATTACCTAAAAGACATAGCTATAGTACATATTAAGGAACCCCAAAAGGGAAAGACCCCAGAAATAAGAGGAAATAATTTGGCAGATGACAAAGCCAAGGATACAGCAGAAAGTGGAGCTGAGTGAGTTATGTTAATATTAACTCCAAACGAGGAAAAACTGGAAATTCCAAAGTTTAGGGAAGGCGAGAAAAAAGAATGAAACAAGACAGGAAGTGAACAAGATAAATCAGGGAAATGGAAACTTCTTGATGGAAGACAATTACTTAGTAAAATGTGCTTACTAGGAAAATATTAGAAGACATGCATCAGAAAACCCACTGGGGTAATCAAGCTTTGTGTGATCATTTTCTAAGGAACTATGGGTGCACTGGGATTTTTGGAGTAGCAAAGCAAGAAACTGAAAGATGCTTAATTTGCCAAAGGATAAATAAAAAGGTGATGAGAAAAACAACATTAGGAGGTCGTGAGTTAGCTCGTCGACCATTTCAAAGTATCTAAGCAGAAGTTTAGATTTGTTAGGCTCTGGATTTATTTGTAAAAAAACCCATTTAATCTAGAAGAAAGAGAATATGCCATAGGTTAGACAGGAGATTTTAGGAGAATAAAAATCTTTAAAGCATGAGAAACACCCGAGACAAAACAGGAAGAGAACAAGGGGAAATGAAAGGGAGGAGAACAAGAGGAAAAGTCAGAAAGAGAGTGGGATCCTCTGCAGCTCTTGCCCCCTCCGTTCGCGGCCGAGGCGCCTGTCCCGGGTCCCGGCTCGCTGCCCGCCTCAGCTCCGCCTGCCCCGGTTTCCATCCCAGGTGCGGGCTCACTGCCCAGGGCAGCTCCACCTGCCCCGGCGCTGGCGGTGAATTTGTGTGCCCTGCTCCCACTGCCCGGCCCGCGGCCGCTCTGCCGGCCATGCTGGGGAAGATGGGGGTTGCTCTGTCCTGCCGCGTGGGCCGAGGTCACCGCGCCGACCGCACCGAGGGCGGGTCCCAGCCATCCCATCCCCGGCTGCCCTGCCCGTGCCAGCTGCGCTGGGCACCGCCGCCGCTGCTGCCGGGGTCTCCCACCTGCCTTTTCTCTGCCGGGAGCTGCCGGATCAGCCGCCATAAGCCATGTGGGGGCTGCCCACGCTCCGGCTCGGTCTCCACGGGAAGAGAGACCGATTCCGGCAGCAGACCCTGCCCACACTCCCACCGAGCCTCGGCGGGATATCCTCCGTGCTCCAGCGTGGCTGCTCTGGGGGCTGCAGGGGGATCTCTGCATCCCCATGGATCTGCAGGGGGATCTCTGCATCCCCATGGATCTCTGCATCTGGCACCGCCGTTTTTGGAGGCACCAGTTATAGGCTGAGCTCTGCCTGAAGCTCTTCTCACAATCCCCTCACCCTTCCCGGCACCGGGAGGCTTTTACCTCCTCACAGCTCCCCAGGCTGGGTTGGCAGCCCCTCCTCGTGTGGGATCTCTGGGGCTTTTCCTCCCCATTGGATTCCTGCGCCGAGGAGCTGTTCCAAATGGCCTCTTCCACGAGGTTCTGTGGCAGGGATTTGTTCTCCCTGGTCTCTGTCCGCAGCTCAGTGCGTGAGGGAGGAAGGACAAGGAGAGGAAGAGACAGGGAGAAGGGAAAAGGAAAAGGCAGGAGGAGAGGAAGGAACAAGAAGGAACAAGGGAGGAAGGAGATGGGAAAGGAACATAGATGGATGTAGGACAGAATGAGGAGAAGAAGGAGGGTGGACAAGGAGAAGATGGGATTTGCCTCCATGCCAGAGGGAAGGGGAAGGAGATCCCCCCAGTCCATCCCTGGCAGGATGGCGTTGGCAGTGAGGCTGTCCTGCAGCGATGCTGGGCTGGGAGATGGAGCAGCAGGGAGGGGAAAGGGGCAGTGATTCCTCCTCCCCTGCCTGGCTGTCACAGTCTGGAGCGTCCTGGCGCTGCCGAGGCCCTTGGAGCGTCCGGCACTCAGGAGCCCGGAGCTCACGGCTGCTTTATAAAGCTGACAAAGTCGGCAGGATGGGTCTGGGTATGATCTCAGCAAACTGGGTTTATTGGTACAGGAGCAGGGGACAGAGCTGAACAGGGTCCAGGCACAAAGACAGGGTGCAAGCTGAGGGCACAGGGGGTTTTTATATGGGGTAGTGAGGGTGGAGCTGAGGGTCAGGGTCCAATGGATATGGGGGAAAATGTGCAAAGGAGGGGTTAAGGGTCGGGACAGCTAATAGGGAAACAGGGGCAGAGGAATGCAGTAAACTGGGGCCAATGGAGGGACAGAGAGCTAGGGACTAATCAAAGATGGGTAATAGGGGTGAACTAGGGTAATTAGGCCAACAGGCCAATGGGGTAACATAACTTTCCAAAAATCAGCATGTGCCGGCAAAGATCTATAGGAGAAGCAAGCTTGTCACCATAACCTTGAAATCTATTCTTCTTATTAGGGACCAGTCCTACACGGGTGGGAGATTGAGACTCCCATGGGCCTCCACACCAGTGCATCTTCCTTTTCCTCGCAGCCTCCTTCTCCTCCGTCCAGACAAAGTTTAGGATTGACAAATCCTGGCTTTGGGGGAAGAACAAGGGGTGAGCACCTTGGGTTTTGTGAGAAATGAGCCTCACTCTTTAGAATTTTTGAAAGTTTAATAAGGAATAATAAGGGACAAATCAGTAACAGCGCTGGGTGTTGGCAATGGCCAGAGGCACACCGGTTAACCACAGCAACTCTTCTTGTCTAGTTTCTCCATTGTATTGTTCAAATACATATTCATAATGATTACATATTCAAACATTTCCTTGAACTCATTTACATGTTCCAGGAATTCTTTAGGTTGGTTTGACCCCCAACTCGCCTTTTTAGAGCACGTGCAGGAATCGTGGATTGCTGTTTTGAGGGTTGTGTGTCACTGTCTCACAAGGGCCCCTGTTCTGTGGTTTCAGCAGGTGACAGTTATTGACAGTGGAAGGGTCAGTGGCAGGGGCCTCATCACATCCCTTCCTTAGATGTTATCTGACCATGCAGACGCTTTTAGCTATTTCCACAAGTACTTTAAATGAACATTAGCTCTTTCACAAATATCTCTGAGTTGTTATTGTCAGTTAGTTACAAAAATAAAAGCATTAGTTATTATTTCACAACTACGGCTACTTCTGTAAAAGTTAACATTCTAATGCACAACACATGGCATCCACTTTAATATTTTGCAAAAGCCAAAACTATAATGTATGTTTTTCACACTGTCCACTAACTAAAATATCATCCATAAATGATGTTCTGAGGATATGAGCTACACACGGGCCAGGCATTGGCCACAAAGAGCTGACAAATTATACTATAGCAAAAGCAGTGAAAAGTGATTACAAACTGTACTCTATCAAACTCATTGTGATTAAGAATATTTTGCAGAAGTCAATACATAATAGCAAAAGCCAGCACTACCTAGTTATTTATAACAAACCCAGGGCAGGTTTTTCCCTTGCATGGAGCACCTGGGCCTTCCCCGGGCCCCTTCTGCCCTCCTGCAGAGCCGGTGGCATTTTCCAGCACACACAGTTTGTAGCCAAGAGCCGGGTGCAGCCGAGAAGGCTCCAAGCGCCTCCTTCCAGGCTGACTCTGCAGGTGCCGAGGCTGCTCTGGGCTCTGCCAGGGCTCTGCTGGGGCTCAGCTCTGGGCCAGGCTGGGCCCGCCCTCCCCTCACATTGCTCCAGGCAGCTGAGTCACAGCGGGAGAGGGAAGGGACACGTCAGGGGAGTTGAGGTTTAAGAGCGTTTTTATTCATAAAACTTTCATAACAATCAGGCTGCTCTAACTACCATAACTAACTAGCAATGCTAACTACCCTAACTAACTACCAGTGCTAACTACCATGACTAACTAATTGTCCTAACTACTGTAAGAAGAAGCTGTCCTCAAGTGCTTCATCTGCTCTGCTGCTCCCTCAGGTCCTTTGCTGCAGTGATCAGAGGGGTCAGGCTGGAGAGAGGCTTGGCTGATGATAAAAATGGGTGCTGCCCAAAGGATAAAAAATAAAGAAATGAACGGTTACTTTCCAGAGTCAAGTTCCTCACAGGCTCTGTTGCAACAGGACAAAGGGAAATGATTTGAAAATCGAGGGAAGCAGGCTCAGATTAGATCTAAGGAAGAATTTTTTAACCGGGAGAGTGGGGAAACACTGACAGGAGGTGCCCAGAGATGCGGGAGGTGCCTCCTGCCTGGAAACATCCAAGCTCAGGTCAGGCAGGGCTCTGAGGCCCCTGAGCTGCTTGAAGATGTCCCTGCTCGCTGTGGGGCACCAGGTCCAGATGAGCTCGAAAGGAGCCTGCCAGGCCACAGCGGGCGAGGATTCTGCTCGCTCTGCGCGTGGAACGCAGCGAGACTGGAGACTATCGGAGGGGGCCCCACAAGAAAACCCCTCCCTGGCGCTGCTGCTTCCCCTGCAGCCCTTGGCTCTCACCTGCAGCAGCTCCTGGGCAGCCCAGCGCCGCTCCTCGTCCGGCTCCAGGCTGCACTCGAGGAAGTCCCGCAGCAGAGCCGACAGGCGCCGGGGCTCCTGCAGCTGCGGGGTCCCGTTCTGCCGGATCAGAGCGCGAGCCTGCAGGGAAAGCAAACTCAGCGCTCTGCCAGCTCCCTTCACACCCACACGGGCTCACATCCACCCCGGGGCCTCAGCCCCAGCTCCAGGGCCACTTTCCTCCCTGCCAGAGATGCTGCTCAGAGCTCATTTTGCTATGCCAAGCAAAAAACCCAAACCCTGGGGCTGCCACAGCCACTGCAACATCCAAATGATCTCGCCTTGAGAGCCAGTTTCATTGGCTGGCTTTGTTAGTAGGAACCTCCATCAGAAATAGCCCATTTTGCTTCTCCAAATATGGACACCAGCTTTACAGGCCATTTTCCAGAGTCACTGTGGTCTGCCTGTGTTATTTCAGAGGATTCTTCCATCAAGCGCATCTCTGCAGTGCCACTGACACTCAAGTAAATGCATTCCTGATGCCCCATCCCAGAAACTGCCAGGCAAGAAACAGGAGGTTTGTGATGCTGAAAGCTCAGGCTTGGTGACACAGTAGCTTGGACTAGGAAAGAAATATGTTAGACTATGGGGATGTTAAACCATCATCTTCATGTTTTCAACAAGTTTCCCAGTGAGAAGAATCAGGGGAGATCATCTTGCAAAACCTCTTTTAGAAACTCCTGCAGAAATCTTGTTGGGTTTGGGGCTGGGATTTGGGGATGGTGTGGGGTTTTCTTGCAAGATAACATTAGAGCTGATGCACTTGCTTCATATTTCCAGGTCATCCTCTCAGCTAGAAGAGCTGCAATAACGAAAAGCCCAAAGCAAATTGTTGCTGGAGACTGCAGAACATTCGTCTGTGTGGAGGCACAAGTCCTCTGGGAATTCCCTTCCCATGTGCAGAAACCTCCAGCTGCTGCTCCCAGTGTAGGGTCCCCCTGTGCTCGCAGCCTCTGCAGCCACTGGAGAATTTGCCTCTTACCATGGCCGCCGTTTCCCTGAAGTAAGGAGGTTCTCCTTCCACCATCTCGATGGTCACAATGCCGAAGGACCAGATGTCCACCTTGGGGCCATAAGGAGATCTGGTCACAACTTCTGGGGCCATCCAGTGAGCAGTGCCCACCATGGAGCTGCGCTGGTCCTGCTCAGGGCTGAGCTGAGCGCAGAGGCCAAAATCAGCTGAGGACAGAAACAAACCCTGTCAAAGGCAGCTGCAATGAGGAAACCAAGCACAAAGATTCCCCACGCTCAGTCTGAGAGTGTAGTAGTGAAGTCAGCTGGAAAAGCCCTCAGGGCTGTAGCCAAGGAAAGATGGAACTGGGCCCTTCAAGAAACCCTCAGCTTGCTTTCCTGCAGTGGCTTTTACTGATTCCCTTGGAGCTTTAGATTCCCACTGCTGCCCCTCTGGAAGGGCCATGGCCAGAGCAAAGGCACTGCTGGCCCCCTGCTCCTCTCCTGAGCTCTCTGCAGGGGCAGCCGCTCTCAGCTGGCAGCAGGGGCCGGGCAGTGCCCCCAGCAGCCCTTGTGGGGCTCTGGCCCTCCCTGGGAAGCAGCCCCAGCCCCGCAGCCCGGGAGCGCCGTGCCTGGCCAGGAACACCCACCCAGCCTGACAGAGCCGTCCATGCCCAGGAGGATGTTGGAGCTCTTCAGATCCCTGTGGATCACCCGGTTGGAATGGAGGAAATCCAGGCCCTGCAGACACTGAGAGAGAACAAGAAACACGAGGGCAAAAACCAATGGCCGGAATATATCACACCAGAAAGGACAGCTCAGAATTCTGCCAGCAGCAGCTTTGCTGTGACAGGCCAGGAGTGCAGTGCACACAAGCTCCAGGCAAACGGTTCAAGGCAAAGCTGAGAACAGCAAATCAAATCCAAAGCACACAGAGAGTACCACAACAGCAGGAGAGAGAACAAGAACAGAGTAGAAGTGCAGTGATGCTGGCAGGCCGTTCACTGCAGAGGCTCTTTCTTCTCCAGCTCATGAAAACAACTCAGAAACAAAGCCCTGAGCATGGAGCCACTCCTGTTCTCACACCCTGTTTGGAAGGACCATCGTGTCCCAGCCATGGGAGTGACAAGCAGGATCCCTCACCTCCCGACTGACAGCTGCCATCTCTCCTTCAGCCATGCGTGTCTGTCTGACAACGTCCCGCAAAGTTCCTCCATCCATGTATTCCATCACCAGCCAGAGATCTCCATCCACAAGGAAGCTGGAAGAGGAAAACAATGGCATGGAGATGAAAGTGCAGAGCTCAATTCCCCCATGGAAAAGCCTGGAGGGGAGTTTTGTTTCCAGGTCACTTGTCAGTGAGGACAGAATCAGATGGAGAGACATTCCTGCCAGGCTGCACAGCCCTTGGAATCTGCACAGTCTAAAGGGGAAGGAGACACCTGTGAGAAAGGAGAGGCCTTAGATGGCAAGCAGGTGAAAAATGCAGTTTAGCAACAGCCCAGATCAATGTGGAACCACAACCCTTGGCCCCAGCTGGTTCAGCTTCTGAACTCATCAGTTCCACCATTCCCTCCAGAACAAGGCAACACAACTGCCAGGGTTATCCAGGGGAGGAGGCCGTGCAGCACTTGGGACAAAAGCAGTCAGAAAACCTTTCAGAAAGTCCCTTCAGAAACAGGCAAGGCCAGTGAAAAATGGGCAAATGAGGCATTTCTGGAAACAAGAACCCGATCTTCCTGGCATCTGTAGCAATGGAAAAGGGCTGGGAAGAAGAAGCCAAGGGAAATAATTTCTGCTGTGGTTTATCAGCACTTGCTGGGAGACACAGCAAACGGGGTCACTTGAAGGAAAAACCAAAGCAAAGCAACAAAAGCACGTGGAGGGAGTGAACTGCCAGGCTGTTATTTTGGGAAGATGTGGCTGGGTCAGGCATTTTCAAAACAGGCTACAGACTCCGGATGCCAGGAAAGGTTAACGCAGGGCCCGGGCTTGGGATCAGAGCTGAATCACTCACCTGTCCAAAGAGTTGACAATGTTGGGGTTCTTCTTGTCCTTCAGGAGCAGGATCTCATTCACAGCTCGTTCCCTGTTCTGCCCTCTGAGACTCATTTTCTTGATGGCCACCTGAAGAGACATTGCAGCCTTGAACTGGAGGAGTCTGTGGCAGGAGGCCACAGCAAACACGGAGCGAGTCTTTGTGGAGCGACGGAGCCGGGCTGTGCCAAACTGCCTTGGGATGGGACACCAGAGCTCAGCAAGGGCCATTCCCACAGCCCATTGCTCTGCCAGCTGGGGGCTGCTTACAGGACACATGGCCAGAGACATTTGGCCTTGCAAGCTCTGCAGAAATGGTCCCTCAGCTGTCAGCCTCAAAGCTCTAACAACATTCTCTGCACCTACAGTCTTCTCAAATGGCCTCAACACTCCTACTATTATTATTCAAATACATTTTGCAAGCAGGAGGTAATTCTGGTTCTGTGAAAACAGAGCAAAACCGCCAGGAACCCCTTAGCAATTCTATGGGATTTGGTCATGATTTCAGATCCAGCTGCTCTGTTTGGGATTGCAGAACAAAGCAGACACGCACACCCATTGCTCAGGTGATCCCTGTCACAGGCTGTCACTGACACCAGACCAAACAAAACTTCAGGGTTTAGGAGAGAGCTTTGCTCTGGATATCCATCTCCTCATTTCTCTCCCTCTCTCTCTGTGAACAGCTGAAGTAGGACTAAAACCCCAAACTGAGCCCAAGCAGGATCTCTCCCTAATTAGGCCTTGAGGTATCCTTTGAAAATGAAAGGCAGGATGGAAATAATAGTGTTATACTTTAGCTAAGAATAGCTAAATAATGTTCCTGTCTGAGGTTGGGATGAAGATAAATTGGGCCTCAGTCTCCAGCAGCTGATGCATTCACACTTTTAGATATGAAGGCCAAGCCAGCGTGTCCTGCTCTGACAGACACCGCTGCCCTCCTTGCATTCCTTTGGCGCTTCAGAAGGACCAAGTCTGTCCCAGCTGTGCTCTGCAGGCTGACACTGCTCTGCCTTCAGAGGAGCAGCCTGGGCAGGAAAGCTCTGCTGGCCCCCAAAGCTGCAGCCACAGCTCCCAGCAGAGGGGAAAGCCCTGGAGAGCTGCCAGACGTGCTGGGTGTGTTGGCACTGACCTCTCCTCCAGTGGCCCTGTCGAGTCCTTTATAAACGGTTCCAAAAGCCCTGGAGACAAAACAGCAGAGAAGAAAGAAGCAGCGCTTTAGGCCCTGGCAGTGAAAGCCAGCCCAGACAGGAGATCTCTGCTGCCTGCAGCGTTCACAAACACCTGGGTGCATCGACCCTTCCAACAACAGCACAGCAGCCACCAGCCCTCTGCCATGCAAGGTGTGCAGGAGAAAACTGAGACCCAACATGAAGGAATTGGGCTGGAGCAAATCCAAATGTCCACCCTGAATTGCTTTAGTTCAAAACCTGAGGTGAGAGATGGCTGTCTAAAGAACTGGAAAAGAATGCATTTCATCCTTTTCCATTTCCTGCCTAAGACCTGCAGGTTCTACAAGGGCCCTGCCATCAGGCAGGTGATGCTTTTTCCCCCAGAGTGCATCAGCTCTGTGTCTGTTACTGAATGGATGGGGTCTGCTACCTGTGCTAGAATAGAGCACTTATTAGTTCATCTCTGGTTTCTGTTTCTAAACCATTAGGTTGATAACCCTGACCAGTGATATTTTTTGAAGGAAAATATTTGAAAGAAATCTTCTTGAGAACTGTTTTCTGACAGTCACCAGATGGTGAGTTGCTCTTTTAGGCAATCCAGTTCCAGGGACAGAAGATCTTCCAGGTCCTGCTCCTTGCTGCAGGCAGGACACTGCCAGCCTCAGGGGCCTTTGACGGCACCTTCTGACCACAGTTATCAATTCTGATCAGGACTGAGAGACAGCAGGATGGTAGCCCAGTGTCTGAAGGTGCTTGGAGCTCTCCTGACTTCTCACTCGATCCTGCACCAGCACAACACCCGCCCCTGCTTGTGCAGCAGCAGCTGCCGTGCACTTACCCTTGGCCAATCTGCTCCACTTCCAGGTATTTCTCGGCAGGCTCCTCCTCGCTCACGGTGTTCCCTGAAAGAAACCACGTGGAAGACGCTCCCTCCCAGAGTGAGACCCCGCCTTGCAGCAGAGCCACAACCAGCCCCACTCCCTGGGGCCGTGAGCCCCTTGGTGTCAGCTGGGGAAGGACAATAAATGGCTCGGTGACATTCAGCTGCAGAGCAACACTGGGTGCAGCTGATGCCGAGACACACACACAGCACCTGCTCGGGCACCCAGGAACAGAGCAGACGTACTCAGCTGCATCAGGCACCACTCCCCTCTCCCCTCTGGCTGCCCGGCTGTGCTGCTGTCAGAATGTTCAGCCCAGGATCCCACAGCGGAGGGAGGTTCATTGTCCTCTTCCCAAGCAGAGGGAGCTTCTCCATCCTCTTCCCAAAATGCTGCAGCTTCTCCATCCTCTTCCCAAAATGCTGGAGGTTCGCCATCCTCTTTCCAAGCCAGGGGATGTTTGCTGTCCACTTCCCATGCTGGGAGATGTTCACTCTCCTCTTCCCAAGCCACAGGATGTCCTCCATCCTCATCCCACACTGGGAGATGTCCATTGTCCTCATCCCACTCCGTGGGAGCTTGGCCACTCTGGTCCCACACCAGGGGACATCCACCATCCTCGTCCCAGGCCGGGAGATGTCCCCTGTCCTTGTCCCACCCCGCGGGAGCCTCGCCGTTGCATTCCCACCCCGCGGGATGTTCGCCCTCGTCTCCCAGAGCAGCGGGAAGTTCACTGTCATCTCCCAGCACTGAGGGAAGTTCACCATCGTCCCCCAGAGCAGCAGGAAGCTCACTGCTGTCTTCCTCCTCTTGGGCCTCCTCTTCGGAAGCAGAGGGAGCCCCAGGAGGTTCTGGTGCTGCTTCTGTGCCCTGTGGACAGACGGCAGCGTGAGGGACAGGAAGTTCTATCTCAGTTATCACCTTATTTATCCTCAGCTGCACATCCAGCTGCACTAAGCAGAAATGGGGTTTGGAGCTGTTCCAACTAACAATGGGCTAAAGTCGACATTGCCACTTATTGTTGGGAATTCGATATTCCACCATGGCTAAAGCCAGCAAGCAATCCTCTGCCTGCAAAACCAGACCTGCAGCTCTTCAAAAACTCTTCAGCAGAAAAGGAGAAAACTGCCAGGGATCCCTTTGCTGCTGCTGCTGCTGCTGCAAAGACACTGACAGGACCTTTCCTTCAGCCTCCCAGGCTGGCCCTCGACTGCCACATGCCGAGCTCACAACTTGCTGCACAATTCCAAACACCAAAGGTTCCTTTCCCACTCACCGAAGGAGGAGCTGCTCGGAATGCAGACATGAGGTGCCCTGCAATGGGAGAGGGAACATGAACCAGATGCTGTTAGGAGAAAAACTGCCAGTGCTGGGAAATGCCACGGAGCAAGGCAACCCCAAGAGAGCATTTTGCTTTCACTGCATCCCTCCAGGAGCCACAGTCCCTTCCCACAGCAAGCAAGAGAACAAGCACAAAACACTGGGCTGGGTCAGTTCTTGGCTTGAGCAGCAAAGGGAGGCAGTTCCAGGCTCAGATGGAACTGGCACAGACTCCCTGCTTGAGGGAACAGAACCCCCCAGGGCTCATTGCAGATGCTGTGCACGCCCCGCTGGCTGCAGACACCCCCTTTTTCAGCTGCAGCTGCTGGCAGGAGCTCTCCCAAAGCAATGGTGTTTTCCTGGCCATTTGGTTCCAAAATCAACTCAGCTCCAGAGGAAGAACAGAAAGCACACAGCAAGCCCAAAGCCACAGATGCTGCACCGAGGGAAAACCTCAACTTACGTGCCAAATGGGTTAAAAAATACCCCGAATAAGCCACAGAGTACAGAGTGCAAACTGCAGCAGCCACGTGCTGGATCATTTTGGCTGTGCTGCACACGCCTGCAGCCTGTAGCCCTGCAAGCACAGAAGGACAGGGCTGGGCTGGCTGCTGAGAATGCCTCGGGCAGGAAGATCCTCCGGCAGCGAGCCCAGAGCCACTCTGGGCACTGAGGCCTCCGTGTCCCACAGCAACGGGAACACCACGGGGACGTGGCGCTGTTCCTGTGACATCCCAGCAGCAGCTCACGCAGAAACCGCCTGGAAGGTTCTTCTGTGTCACAAAGGAGCACAAAGAACCCTCCCAGGGCACAGCCCATGGGCCAAAGGATGCAAGAGGAACTCGGAAAATGCAGCAAACAAGGACACCCCATAGCCCAGCCTGAACACTGAGGAGAACAAGGACAGGACCAAAGCAAAGGAAACGTGACCTTTAGTCACTGATAGTTCTGACTAAAAGCAGCAAGCCTTGCTCCATCTGGGATCTTTGTTCTAGTTCTAAAAACAAGCAAGGTCCTCCACTCTAAATACACAGAAGGCAGGAACTGGGGAGGAGGTGGGATTAGGAAGGAGGAGGAGGAGGAGGGAGAGAGGAAAAGGAGGAGCAGGAAGAGGAGGAGCAGGAGCAGGAACAGGAGGAACAGGAGGTTCCAGTGCCCCCTGTGGCCGCAGCCGCGGGACCATCGCCCCCACCTCGTCCTGCAGGTGAGCGGGGAGGGGGAGGTCGTCCCAAATCTGTCGGGGGGTCCCTGAGAGGGTTTTTTATTGGGGTGTGTTTGGAGCTCGCAGATTGTGGAATTGACCCCAAATATCATCTGGTGTCTCTGGGAGGTTTTATTTTCTCTGTGTGTGTAGGTTTGGATCTTGCAGGAGCCCAAAGCTGAGCCCCTTGGGGGGATCTTTGGGGGTGCACGTGGCCATTGCCCAGTATGGGCAGGGGAGGACATTGGTCCTGGGGACCCCCGGGAGAGCAGAGGAGGGGAACCCCTGGGACCCCCAGAGTGGGGAGAGCAGAGAGGGGCGATCCCAGAGCTGGGGGACCCCGGCAGACTGGAAAGGGGGGGAGCCTGGAGAGGAGGGACCCCTGGGATCCCTGGGATCTCAGAGTAGAGCATCAGGGGAGAAGGGCCCCCATGGACCCCCAAAAGGCCCTGGATCATCCCTGAGCAGGATGCCAGAGAATGGAGAAGCCCTGGAACCATTGGACCCCCATGATCCTAAGGAAAGGAAACCTCTGGAACCCCAAAAGTGGAGAGATCAGCAATAGGGAACTGCTGGGAGAGCTTTTTGGGGCTGAATCTTGACATTGTGGGGATTTTCATGGACACAAGACTCCTGCTGACTTCTAGAGATGGACCTGGCCAGGAGGAGCCTCTACTCCAAGGCGCTCCCACCTTGGTTTCCCCAAACCAGGGTCTGTCATTCCCAAGCTGTGGCCAGATGGAGGAGGAGGAAAAGGCCCAGACATTCCGCACGAGGAGGGGCTGCAAACCCAGCCCAGGGAGCTGCAGGGAGGAAAGAGCCCCCCTGAGCCAGGAAGGCGGCCTGAGATCCAGCCAGAGCTCAGAGCTGGTGGAGAAGCCTCATGGCAGGGAGAAGCCCCACAAATGCTTGGAATGTGGGAAGGGTTTCAGCTACAGCTCCACCCTGATGGAACACCTGAACATCCACCCTGGGGAGAGGCCCTGGGAGTGTGGGGAATGTGGGAAGAGCTTCAGTGGGACCTCCGACCTCAGCAAGCACCACAAGATCCACACTGGGGAATGGCCCTGTATGAGTGCTTGGAATGTCAGAAGAGCTTCAAATGGGATTCAGAGATCGTCACTCACCAGCACTTGCACACCAGGGAGAGGCCCTGCGAGTGTCCCGAGTGTGGGAAGAGCTTCGTGTGCTGCTCCAGCTCCATCCCCCATGGGAGGATCTGTGCTGGATGATCCCCAGTGACCCCCGTTGGGCAGAGCCCTGGTGACCCCTGTTCTGGGTGATCCCCATTGGGTAGGGGGAAGGTGCAGGAGAGATTTCTTTCCCTTCTCCTTGTGCTGCTGTGATTTGGTTGGTAATAAATTCCCTCCCTGTGTCCAGGCTGGGTCTGTTGTGCCCGTGCGGGATTTGCTGAGGGATCTCTCCCGGTCCTTGTACTGACCCACGTCATTGTTGAAGTGCATGAACATTTGCCGGTTGTAGATGAACCTTACCTGTCCCCTGTTCCTGTACCAATAAACCCAGTTTGCTGCAGAGCATACCCAGACCCATCCTGCCGACTTTGTCAGCTTTATAAAGCAGCCGTGAGCTCCGGGCTCCTGAGTGCCGGACGCTCCAAGGGCCTCGGCAGCACCAGGACGCTCCAGACTGGGACAGCCAGGCAGGGGAGGAGGAATCACTGCCCCTTTCCCCTCCCTGCTGCTCCATCTCCCAGCCCAGCATTGCTGCAGGACAGCCTCACTGCCAACGCCATCCTGCCAGGGATGGACTGGGGGGGATCTCCTTCCCCTTCCCTCTGGCATGGAGGCAAATCCCATCTTCTCCTTGTCCACCCTCCTTCTTCTCCTCATTCTGTCCTACATCCATCTATGTTCCTTTCCCATCTCCTTCCTCTCCTCCTGCCTTTTCCTTTTCCCTTCTCCCTGTCTCTTCCTCTCCTTGTCCTTCCTCCCTCATGCACTGAGCTGCGGACAGAGACCAGGGAGAACAAATCCCTGCCACAGAACCTCGTGGAAGAGGCCATTTGGAACAGCTCCACGGCGCAGGAATCCAATGGGGAGGAAAAGCCCCAGAGATCCCACATGAGGAGGGGCTGCCAACCCAGCCTGGGGAGCTGTGAGGAGGTAAAAGCTTCCCTGTGCCGGGAAGGGTGTGGGGAATGTGAGAAGAGCTTCAGGCAGAGCTCAGCCTATAACTGGTGCCTCCAAAAACGGCGGTGCCAGATGCAGAGATCCATGGGGATGCAGAGATCCCCCTGCAGATCCATGGGGATGCAGAGATCCCCCCGCAGATCCATGGGGATGCAGAGATCCCCCTGCAGATCCATGGGGATGCAGAGATCCCCCTGCAGCCCCCGGAGCAGCCACGCTGGAGCACGGGGATGCCTGAGAGGAGGCTGTGACCCCGTGGCCAGAGGGGCCCTGCTGGAGCAGCCTGTCCTGGCAGGACTGACCCCGGGGCACAGTGACCCACGCTGCAGCACTTGGAGGGGGGCTGTGCCCCGTGGGATGGACTCAGCTTGGAGAAGTTCCTGGAGAAGTCTCCGGTTGGAGAGAACCCAGGGTGCAGCAGGGGAACGACTCCCGTCCCTGAGCAGAGGGAGAAGCCCCGGGGCATGAAGTGAGCACGGCCTCATTCCCTGTCTCCGGCACCGCCGGGGTAGGAGGTGCAGCTGGAAGGAGGGAGGCGTGGGGGAAGGCTGGAGTTAAGGCTCTTCACTCACTTCTCATTATCCTGCTCTGAGGTTTTGGAGTTTTCTGTCAGAAATCTCTCCCCTCGCCCACTCATCCACAGGGTTGGGGCAGTTTTCCCTTTTTGGGGGAAATCAAAGCGATTCCTTGATGCTCCTAATTAGAGGTAGCAGTAGTGAGGCTCCGGGGCTTCTCGCTGACCGGAGCCACAGAAGCCGCAGTGCTTCGGGAAAGCCGTGGCGGGAGGTGCGTAGAAGTTTGTGTTTTCAGCTCAATCCCCCTCGGGCCCGGGCCCGTTCCAGGGCTGTTCCTCATCTCCGGCTCTGCCCTCACGCAGCCCGGGGGGCCCTGAGAGCGCGGGGCGAGGCTGTGCCGTGTGCAGAGCCCGCCCCTGGCTGCGATTGGGCGACGGTGCCGTCAGTCACGGACGGCTGACCAATCCACTGAAATGTTCCTCATTTCAGTGGATTGGTCAGCAGGAAGGTCAGGAGCTGGAGCTGTCTGGTTGGTTATTCCCAGGGCAGTTTGTAATCTAATGGTGCCATTGAAATGAGAAATCGGTTCTGTGGCTCCTGACATGAATTGGTTTGGGTTCGCAGGGGCTGGTCCATGGTGTTATAGGATTTGTTCTGCTGGCCGTTCATCTTTTCTCCATTTTTGGCCACGCTCTCCAGCAAGGAGTGCATCAATTGATGCTTTTCTCTACTTAAATCATCAAATACTTGGATTCCCAACTGATTTCCCTGAACTTGTGGTAGCAAGAACATTTCAGTGCTCTAATACACCCTATATAACACTGACAGTGACAGCACATGTTGGAGTGGGCAGAGGGATGATTCCCCCCCATTTATTTATAGTGAAGTTTTCCCAACATTCTTCATTTGCTGTTTCCCTTTGCAGCTTCACCCGTTTCTGTTGCAGGGTCAGATATCCTCACCCTGGGCTCTGCCTTGAGCTGTGCAAATTCCATCAGTGCAAGCAGGCAGAGCTTGGGGTGAGGGGCAGAGGGAATCAGCCCAATTCCTGCCCCAGGCAAGAGATCCAGGTACATTGTCCAGGCTTTGCCCAGCAGTGTTCATTTGCATTTCTAAAGCTCCTCTGCAGGCTGCCTGGAATGAAGCTTCTCTTCCAGAGCATGACTCATATGCGCTCCACCCCAAAAGCCAGGGTTTGGGGTATTTTTAATTTTTGGGGGTTTTTTTGAAGAGTGTTCTATTAACGGTTTGTGAGTTAAAGGGTCACCTTTAAAGCTCTTCTAAACGCAGCCTGGAGGTAAACACCAGAAAACGCGGACCAAAATTTTGCCATCTCCACCAGCCAGGCAAACACACACTGAAAAAGAATCCAAAGCAATAAAGATATTTTCTACTTCTTCTGCCGAGAATCAAAACTGATTCTCACCCCCAAACCTAACTGACAATATGAAAGTAGGATTATTTAGAAAAAACATTCTCATGGTGTAATCTTATTCTAGGCAGCCCAGAGTGTGGGTGTGAGTGAGCCCCAGAGTGGAATTGTGCCGTGGTGCTCCCCAGCAGCTGTGGCAGTGCAGGCCCAGCCAGCGCTGAAGCTGCAGCAGTGGCAGCAAGGCTTGGCCGCAGTGGCTGGAGGTGCCAGGGGAGGGTGGCCAGGATTTCCGAGGGTTTGAGCAGAGGATCTGTGGGCAGGCCCAGGGGCTTGGCCCGCTGTGGAGCCCTGGCTGCTGCTGCGTTGCCTTCAGGGCAGGCTCAGTGGGGGCTCCCATGGTCCTGCTGCAGGCGGGAAGTGCAAATCTCCGGGGCTTCAGAGCCCCTGAGGCCAGGCTGAGGGGTCCCCCCCGTGTTCAGCTGTGCTGGCGGCTGTTTCTGGCCTCAGGGACACTTGGCATGGGCCCCTTGGCCACCAGTGGTGCTGCTTTGCACTCCTTAGGCAGGAGCCGATGTCCTGGCTGGGTGTTGGCACCAGCAAAGTGCCAGGGCAGGCTCTGTGCCAGCCCAGCTTCCTGGGGGAGAATATACCTTGATCTCTGATCCAGTGGTGTCTGAAGCAGTCAGAATTGCTTTTGCCGCCCTGTTAGGTGCCATGGTGTCAGCAGAAGATATTGAAGCCTTCCTGCTCAGGGCATTTCAGTGCCAGGCTCTTACAAGCACCCACAGCTCCTTGGGTTGAGCTGAGCATGGGGCGGTGACCTGCGCTTTGTCTGATTCCCCTTCCTTCCCTCCCCTGGAACAGGCTGTTGCTTTTAGACACCACTTGTCCTGGTTGCTTCAGAGTACTTTGGAGAGGCTCCAAATCTGATCTTCCCTATTTCCCTGGGGCTGCCCACACTTCTGGGTTCACTTCAGCATAGGCCTGGCCAGACATTTGACACAGAGGTACAACAGAACTGGCCTCTGTATCACCTTTTATAATATTAATTTGCGTTCCAAATTTAGCGATCAAATCCCTTCCCAGTAAATCATGATAGCAATTAGGAGCAAATAAAACTTCATGCATTTCAAATCCATCTCCCAGATCTACTAATAGTGGTTGAATAAAACCATACAGCTTTCCCACTTATGCCATGAATAATCAAAGACATTTTTGGCATTTCTCCCTCCCTTAGGTCTAAGATTCAGAGTGGATTGAGAGGCCCCTGTGTCCATCTGAAAATGCCTCCTCTCAATGCAGACCCACCTGAATGTTCTCAAGGGCTCCAGTGTGGAGGGTCCCTGGTGTGATGGGAGCTGGGTCAGCCCTGCCAATCCATGTCCATCAAGGGGTGGACTTGCTGGTCCTGAGGGTGCTGCTGTCTGTGCTTGCAGTGTCCTTGTGCCCTGCAGCTGGAGCCCTGATTCCTTGCCAGGGGCTGTTTGGGTGGGCTGTCCCCTGGTGAGGAGGGCAATGCCTCTGCCGGGTGCTTGTGGCCGAGCCCGTGCCCTGGGTGCTGGGGCCCCCTTGGGCCCTGGGGTTGATCCCTCAGGGGCTGTAGGAACTCTGCCCTGGCCTTTGCCTTCAGCTTGGTCTTTTTCTGCTTCCTTCTTGCATTCACCTGCTGGGCCTTTGTGCCCAAGTGCTGCAGGGCCTTCTTCTTCCCCTCCTGCAGCCCCCCTCAGTGCCTGTGGGTGTTTGTCTTGCTTTACAAGACAGGTGTCTGCTTGGGAAGGCAGAAAATTGTAGAGAGCTTTTTGGATAATTGGTTAGCTGAGAAAGGACATTCCGATGTGATACCGATGGATAAGGGTAAGAGAAACAAGCTGGGAACTGAGCAACCGGTGCCCAATTACTGACGAAGGTCACAGTGACCTTCTCTAAAACGGGAAGACGGGGGAGAAAATTGCTTGCCAGAAAATGTAGCTATCCCAAGGTAGAGAAATTAGAAGAATGTACACATAGAAGCAAAATAATTGTTAAGAGATAGAAGTAGGTGTGTTTGATCATAGTGTGCTTTAACCAATAATGAGCTCAGATTTTGCAATATGTATAAGCTTCATTAACACTAATATAAATATGTGTGGAGTTTCAATAAACTTCGAGATTTGCTATTCATCGCATATGGTGTGTCGCATCTCTCCCGCCGTTACGACAGAAAATGCCTCTCTTGGAATGGAGAATGCAAACCCCCTCCCTCTTAAGTTTTACAATAGTGAAATCAAGGGTCTCTCAGGCAAAGCTATGGGAATAGGAATACCAGTTCTTTACTAGTGTGCATAATAAAGCAAACAAACAACCACAGCTCCGGCAGTGACAACAAACAGAGCCCGGACCCAGTCGCGGCCTTTCGGCTGCGGCGCTTTCCCCTTGGGTGCAGTTCCGGGCACGGCCGGCAGGGGCGCTGGTGGCTCCCGCGGGGCAGGGCAGCGCATCCCTGCCATGGGAACCTCTCTTAATGGAAATAGAGCAATCCCTTCATCTAACTCTTTCACTTTTTTACCTTCTGTAGCCTTTCTCCTGTGTTTTGAGAAGGAATTTGGAGAGGGCTGCCTTTTAACTGAGCTCCTAGTGTTTAGATAAGGTGCTTCCTGTAGAGAGAGAGTTTTCCTGAACAGCTGGAGCTGTGGTTACCAAGGGGATGTAACTCGGAGCAGGCCGGGGTCAGGGGAGGATATCCCGGCGAGGCTCGGTGGGAGTGTGGGCAGGGTCTGCTGCCGGAATCGCCAGAGGGGGATCTTCCCGTGGAGACCGAGCCGGAGCGTGGGCAGCCCCCACATGGCTTATGGCGGCTGATCCGGCAGCTCCCGGCAGAGAAAAGGCAGGTGGGAGACCCCGGCAGCAGCAGCGGCGGTGCCCAGCGCAGCTGGCACGGGCAGGGCAGCCGGGGATGGGATGGCTGGGACCCGGCCTCGGTGCGGTCGGCGCGGTGACCTCGGCCCACGCGGCAGGACAGAGCAACCCCCATCTTCCCCAGCATGGCCGGCAGAGCGGCCGCGGGCCGGGCAGTGGGAGCAGGGCACACAAATTCACCGCCAGCGCCGGGGCAGGTGGAGCTGCCCTGGGCAGTGAGCCCGCACCTGGGATGGAAACCGGGGCAGGCGGAGCTGAGGCGGGCAGCGAGCCGGGACCCGGGACAGGCGCCTCGGCCGCGAACGGAGGGGGCAAGAGCTGCAGAGGATCCCACTCTCTTTCTGACTTTTCCTCTTGTTCCCCTCCCTTTCATTTCCCCTTGTTCTCTTCCTGTTTTGTCTAGGGGCTTTCTGATACTTTAAAGATTTTTATTCTCCTAAAATCTCCTGTCTAACCTATGACATATTCTCTTTCTTCTAGATTAAATGGGTTTTTTTACAAATAAATCCAGAGCCTAACAAATCTAAACTTCTGCTTAGATACTTTGAAATGGTCGACGAGCTAACTCACGACCTCCTAATGTTGTTTTTCTCATCACCTTTTTATTTATCCTTTGGCAAATTAAGCATCTTTCAGTAACTTGCTTTGCTACTCCAAAAATCCCAGTGAACCCATAGTTCCTTAGAAAATGATCACACAAAGCTTGAGTACCCCAGTGGGTTTTCTGATGCATGTCTTCTAATATTTTCCTAGTAAGCACATTTTACTAAGTAATTGTCTTCCATCAAGAAGTTTCCATTTCCCTGATTTATCTTGTTCACTTCCTGTCTTGTTTCATTCTTTTTTCTCGCCTTCCCTAAACTTTGGAATTTCCAGTTTTTCCTCGTTTGGAGTTAATATTAACATAACTCACTCAGCTCCACTTTCTGCTGTATCCTTGGCTTCGTCATCTGCCAAATTATTTCCTCTTATTTCTGGGGTCTTTCCCTTTTGGGGTTCCTTAATATGTACTATAGCTATGTCTTTTAGGTAATTTTAATGCCTCTAAAACCTCTGAAATAAGTTCCTCATGTACTAAACCTTTTCCTCTTGAATTAAGTAATCTTTTTCCTTTCCAAATTTTTAAAGGTATGTACTACGCTAAAGGCATACCTTCAATCAGTAGATATGGTTCCTTTATTTTGTGTTAAATATTCTAGTGCTCTTTTTAAAGTATATAATTCACGAGTTTGAGCTTACTAGTTTAAGGTTAATTTCCCTTTTTCCATAGTTTGCATGTTTTTCCCATCAACTACTACATACCCTGTACTTTCTCATTTTGCAAGGAGTTGTATCTCTGTTACCTAACATAACTCCCAAAGGGCTATGTTTTTTTCTTTTTTTTTCCCTGTAATCCAACTTACTGGTTTTCTGTCTCATTTTTCAAGATCTTATCTATTCATCATCTGCCTCTGTTTTTCACTTTCACTAACAACCTAAATACCACTTTTCTTTCAACTACACACTTAAAAATAAAAAACCTTTTCTCACACTGCTTTCAGTGCAATCCACCTCTCTCCAAGGAGATATAGTGAAGCTTAAAATGCACAATCTACATTACATATACTTTGATTTGTCTACATTCCCTCGCTTCTATTTCTCATTCACTTCCACACATTCTTTCACACGCTCAGGACACAAAGTGGATCCCTGTTGACAGAGAATCGCGGGTCCCTGTGGCCCCCTCCCCTTGGCGTTGGCCTCTGGGTCTCAGTATCTCCCGGCCTCCTGGGAGGGCCCTGACTCTGCTGCCTCCGGTGCCCGTTCACCTGTGAGGCTGATTTGTGTCACTCACACTCTTCAGCTACGGCCCCCTCACAGGCCCGGGGGGACAATGGCCCGTTTGCAGTCACACACATGCTCTGTCACAGCCCCCACCCACCCAAGGGACAATGGCTTATTTGTGGGTCACACACACCTCTTTCCACAGCCCCCCCTTCCCACCTGCCCGGGAAGCTGAGGCTGATTTTGTGTGTGACTCACTCTCACACACAAACAAGACAACAATAAGGTACCTTTTACATTCACATCACCTATTACAAGTTTAGGTGTTTCCGGCCAGTCCTGGTGCTATTGGATTTTCCTCAACCCAGCTGTGTTGGCCAACCCCAGATGCTCTTGGGTGTAGGAGCGTCGGGGGGTAGGACGGTCGGGATGGACGGAGACGAGAGATCTCTGCAGCCAGGCCCTGGAACTTGCGGTTTATTGCAAAGGGCCCGGGTGCAGGGCCCTGCTTGGAGCTGCCAGGCACAGCTGGAGCAGGCCCGAGAGAAGAGAGGGGTAGAGAGGATGAGAGGGTGAGAGAGTAAAACGTAAGAGAGCAAAAGCGTAAGAGAGTAAGGTTCCCATTACAATTCAATAAATCTTCTGTGTTGAATATTCTATTTCTCAACAGCTAATCTAGTACAAGATGCACGTCCTATAGCATTTACACACAGCCTATAAGAATCATTACATTACCACACTGTGTTACATTTTAAACCGTAAAAACTCCTCTTTGGACCCCTTCTGCCAAGCTGGCAGGATCTGCTCTGACCCTCGGATCTGTCTGCAAGCAGTGGGAATTGTTCTATCAAAAGGGGATTACCTTCAGCCAGCCACACCATTGTTTTCCAGTTGTTCAGGAACTGAGGTATCTCAAAGCTTGCTTTGATTTCAATCTTGCTTATAATTTCTATATTGTCAAAATCTTTTGCCAGACAATCATATTTATAAGGCTTTCCTGTTTCATCTTCCCCAACACTTGGGCATTTTTTTATTTCTCAATCCACCTGTGTTGTCCAATCCCAGATGCTCTTGAGCATATCCTCAATCCAGCAGAATTTTGGTTAACCCTGAATGCTCTTGGAATATTAATCCCTCAGCCCAGCAGGTTTCAATTCTGGATGATCTTGGGCACTCTTATCCCTCAACCCAGCAGGTTTTTAGGAGCCCCTTTTGTCCCATTTCCTAGTGGATTGGGCTAGGAAACTCCTCTGCTCCCTTCCTCCGAGGGGTCCAGCCCCTCTCTGAGACCCAGTCCCAGTTACCCCGGGGGATTCTCTCACTCCTTTTAACATTCACTTTGTCTCTTTACTGGCCACTTACCGCGGAAAGTCAGAAACGCAGCATGGGAGACTCCAGCACTCACTTGGCAGGTCTGGCACAACCAGCCCGCCTCTCATTCACTCACATTCATCCCCCCTGAGAAATACTTACCAATCCCTTTTCCTTCCCATGTTCTTCGTGCACATTACTACTCTTAGGGGGCCAATTGCCATGGTTGTAGGGAGCCTTTTTCCCTTGTCTTTGTTTTATTGTCTCCTTTTGTCCACCATAACCTGCGTCTGCCGGTCACCCCAGGGCAAACAGAGCGAGGCTGCCGAAGAGGGCAGGGGGCACCTTCCCCACTCTGACTCTCCTGAAGCACCGGCAGTGAGGTGTTGGTAACCATCCTCTGCTACCAAATTGTGAAAAACGCCAATCACTTGTTTTTAAAATTTTAAAAGTTTAATAGTAATAAAATAATTATCATAATAGTAATACTATTAGAGTAATAAAAATTTGGACAATTTGAATTAGGACAATATGAGACAACAAATACAAAGTGTTATGGAGTCCAGGTACCTTTTTCTGGGCAGCACAAGCCCTAAAAAGGACACCTGTTAACAAAGGATTAACCCTTAAAAACAATAGCCTGTTGCATATTCGTACACTTCATACATGATGCATAAATTCCATTCAAACGTGGGATTCTAGTCAGTGCCACCTTCTTCCTCTGAATCCTAACAGCGCCTTCGAGGCGGGAAGAAGTTCATCTGATAAGAGGGCAATAAATTCTTTTTCTCTGAATGATTTAGGTTTCCTGGGGCTGCTATCTCACTGCAAGTCCTTTCTTTAAAGAAAGTCTCTTACCAAACATAGTTTCTATTTTAATATTTTGTAATATTAAATATAATATAAAAACTGTATTTAATCCACTTCTTAAGAGAATTAATACAGCATTAGTTTCTAACACAAGATGTATAATATTCATTTTCATATTTGTGAAAACCCAATCACAAAATATGCACTTTTCATAATTATAATCCCACTTACTTCCAGTCTCTCCCAGCATGGTCCCAGCTGCCGCCAGCATGGTTCCAGTTGCTTCCTCAATCAACTCAGTGAGTCCCAGTATGATGCCATTTGCTCCCAGTTGCTCCCAGTCAGGCCCAGTATGGGGGATGCTGTGCAGGGTGTGCTCACTGTGACACTCAGTCACTCCCAGTATTAGTCCAATCACTCCCAGTATGATCCAGATATGAGCCCAGTGTGCTCCCAGTCTCTACCAGAATAAACCAGTTTTGCGCTACATGGTTCCAGTTGCTCTCTTTCACCCTCACTTTCCTTCTAGTCGCTCCCAGTATATCCCAGTGTACCCCAGTTATCTCCAGCATCTTTCCAGTTCCTTCCAGTATGATCCCATTTGCTCACAAGCACTCCCAGTCAGCCTCAGTGTAGTGGCACTCACTGCCAGTATGATCCCAGTCACCTCCAGCCATGATCCCAGTTCATCCCCGTGTAAGCCCAGCAGTTTCCAATCACCCCCAGTATGCACCCAGTTCCTTTCAGTTGGTCCTAGTATGTTCCCAGTTGCTCACAGTGACTCCCAGTCACTCCCAGTATATCCCATTTGCCCCTAACATGGTCTCAGTTGCCCCCTGCAGGCTCCTACTCACTCCCAGTACAATCCCAGTATGATCCCAGTATGATCCCACTCTCCATTAGCGCAATCACAGTGTGCCCTGGCATGGCAGTATGATCCCAGTATGATGTCAGTACAAGCCCAGTACAGCCCCAGTCACCCCCAGTATGATCCCAGTATGATGTCAGTACAAGCCCAGTACAGCCCCAGTCGCTCCCAGTACGGTCCCAGTGCAGCCCAGTCCCTGGCAGTGCTGCCACTGCTGGGATCCCCCAGCCCTGTGTGCGTTCCCCCCTGGCGGATGTGCCAGGAGGAGCCCCAAGGGCTGGCAGTGGCCAGGCAGGGTCCCCAGCAAGGCCCAGTTTGGATGTGCAGCCCCCAGTTTGCCCAGTTTACCTCTCCTTTGGCCCGGGCCGGGTTCCCCCCGCCCGCAGCGGCTGGGAGCAGCCGAGAGCCCCGCGCTGCCCATCCCGACCCGTCCCAGCTCCATCCCCGCTCCTGCCGTGGGCTGCGAGGGCTGCGAGAACGGGGCACCGAGGGTGTGGCTGCTGCTGGGGGAGGAGGAAGGAGGGAAGGGCAGGGATGAAGGGGGAAAAGGAGGTGGGGCTAGGGGGGAGGAGCAGGGGGAGGAGGGATGGAAGAGGAGGGACAAAAGCGGATCGAGGCTGAACTGAGGGAACCACGCCTTCGATCCCTGCCTGAATTCGCAGCCCCCACCTGTGGGATCATCGCCTCCCCCATTGTGCCGGTGAGCGGGGAGGGGGAGCTCGGCCCAGATATCCAGAGGGTCCCTGGATTGGGTTTTTGGGGCGATGTTTGGAGAATGAAGAAGTCCAAGGCTGAGTGGAAAAGGCCCCTTGGGGGGACATCGGGGGGTGGCGGTGGCGGCTGCCGGCAGAGGCAGCCTGGAGGAGCAGAGCCCTGTGTGCCCCAGGAGCCCAAAGTGGGGAGCCCAGTGAGGGGGGAGCGCCGCCATTGGCGGGAGCCTCAAGAGCCTGGAGAGGGGCAGGGGGGACTCCTTGGAGCCGCTGCAGCCCAGAGCAGAGAATGAGGGGAGAAGGGAGCCTGGGAGCCCAAAAAGCCCCGGCATCCCGAAATGGGGAGAGCGAAGCAGGGGCAGCTTTTGGCATTGCTGGGACTGCCCGCAGCCTGGGCAGGGCGGGCACTGAGGAGAAGGGGGATCCCCAATCCAAGCGTGACCCCAGCAGCTGGGACAGGGGGGAACCCCCGAACACCAGAGGGGAGGGACCAGGGACAGGGAACTCCTGGGTGGCTTTTTCAGGGCTGAATCTTGGTGTTTGGGAGGTTTTTCTGGAGCCCAGATGGCCGCTGACTTGTAGAGATGGACTCGGGCAGAGGAACCATCAAACTCAACGTGCTCATCCCTTGTTTTCCCCAAACCAGGATTTCCCATTGCCAACACTTGGGAGGCTGTGAGGAAGAGGAAGATGCCCTGGGTCACTGAGGCAGGTGAGGGGGAAATCAGTGTCTGTTGAATGCTTAAAATCACAGGGTTTTGGAAAAGCTTCAAAAGACAAGCCTCAGAGACAGTAGAACTGATTAGAGCTTTGCAGTAACCATAAGATTGGTCAGCAGAAAAGTTATATAAGAAGTAGAAAGTAGGGAGAAATAGAACAATGGTCTGTGCATTAACACTTATCTAGAATAACTCCCTAACCTGCAGAAAAGTGTATCTAGATAGATATTAGGAAGTTCCAAGCTTAATAGTGGAGCTCTGTTCATTGTGTTTTAAGGCTTACAAGCAGGTATTGTATTTGAAATAAGGGAGAATTGTTTTAACCGTCAATGTGCTTATAGTGCTTGGATAGAACTACTGTCAGTATGGCTTTGCTTTGCGTGATTGGTCAAAAACCTTTTAAAGTAAGTTTTAACATGAAGTTCTTTGTCTGCTACCTGTGATGTGAGCTACTGGCAACTTACCATTGTCATAACCAAGTAATGAGACAGATGCTGGGAAATAAAACAGCTCAGGACACGTTCCTAGCAGTCCAGTCCTGTTTGTGATTTGTGCACAGCCCCGAGCTGGCGATGAGTGCCCCTTTCCCCTCTGTGCTGCTCCATCTCCCAGCCCAGCAGGGCCCCCGGCTGCAGCTCAGCCCTGGGGGGATCTCCTTGCCATTGCCTGTGGCACGGAGGCAAATCCCATGCTGTCCTTGTCCTTCCTCCCCCAGAGCAGGAGCTGAGCATGGAGAGCAGGGAGGACAAATGCCCGCAGCAGAACCTGGTGGCAGAGGCCGTTTTGAGCGGCTCCACAGCGCAGGAAGCCAACGGGGAGGAAAAGCCCCGGAGCTGCCGCACGAGGAGGGGCTGCAAACGCAGATGGCGGGGATAGGAGGGGGGAAGAGCCAGCCTGGGCTGGGAAGTCGGCCGGAGATGGAGCCAGAGCTCGGAGCTGGTGCTCCATGAGCAGCTCCATGATGGGGAGAAGCCTCACACGTGCGTGGAGATTGGGAAGAGCTTCAGGTGGAACTGCGACCTGATTGTGCACCAGAGGATCCACACTGGGGAACGGCCCTATGAGTGTGGGGAGTGTGGGAAGACCTTCAGCCGTAGCTCCCACCTGATCAGGCACCAGAGGACCCACACTGGGGAGAAGCCCTATGAGTGTTCCGAGTGTGGGAAGTGCTTCAGCCGGAACTCTCACCTGATCCAGCACCAGAGGATCCACACTGGGGAACAGCCCTACGAATGTGGGGAGTGTGGGAAGAGTTTCAGCCAGAGCTCCAGCCTGATCAAGCACAAGAGGACCCACACTGGAGAAAGGCCCTATGAGTGTTCCAAGTGTGGGAAGGGGTTTAGGATCAGCTCCCATCTCCTCCTGCACTATCGGATTCACATGGAGGAGAGGCCTTTCCAATGCCCTAAGTGTGGGAAGGGATTCAGGCAGAACTCCACCCTCATCACCCACCAGCGCATCCACACTGGGGAGAGGCCCTACGAGTGTGATAAATGCAGGAAGAGGTTTCTGACCAGCTCCTACCTCCTCCAGCACTATCGGATTCACACAGAGGAGAGGCCCTTCCAATGCCCCGACTGTGGGAAGGGATTCAAGCACAACTCCAACCTCGTCACCCACCGGCGCATCCACACAGGGGAGAGGCCCTACGAGTGTCCCCAGTGTGGGAAGAGCTTCTCCAGGAGCTCTCACTTGACCCAACACCAACGGAGGCACCGGTAAGGGAAGCCCTGCGAGTGCCCCGAGTGCGGGCAGAGCTTCGTGCGCTGCTCCAGCTCCATCCCCCACTGGAGGAGGCACTTTGGGCACAGCCCAGGTGAACCACATTCCCTGTGATCCATGTTGGGAACACACCTGGCTGCTTCTACTTTTAATTTCACCTTATTTTTTTTCTATTCTCCATCTCTTTGCACTCCAAAAGCCAAGGGGGATGGATCTGTCACCTCAAAACCACTCAAATCCCAGTGAAAACAGCTCAATCTTACCCCAGAAGGGCTCAAACCCACCTCAAAAAACTCAACCCCACACCAAACTCACTTGATTCCACAGCCACCAGGCTGAGAAGGGGTTGGGAGGTGATTTAGAGTTGTGGGAGCTCCATTAGATTGGTGGGATGGGGATTGTGTGGGGCTGGGTGTGTGGGATGTATTTGATAGCAAATAAAACTCTCAGACTTACTGATTTCTCTCCCGTTCATGTTCAGTCCATTGCAGTTCTGTTTGCAGAGTGCCGCCTTCTCAACTCATTGTCTTTGTGTCCCCTTTTCTCTCCTGCCTCTCTTTGCCTGCTCTGTTTCTCTCTCAGTGTCTCCCTTGACCCACGGACCACCAGAGACCCTCCCCTGATTGAATTGACCCAGGCACCACCAGAGACCCTCCCTATATTTAATTGCCTCAGGGACCACCAAATACCCTCCTTTGATTTTTTACCCCAATGACCACCAAAGACCTTCCACTGATTTAATTGACCCCATCCCTGATTTAATTGACCTCTGCCCTCTTTTAATTGACCTCTCTGCCACCAAAGATCTTCCCCTGATTTAATTGACCCCTGCCCTGATTTAACTGCCCCCTTCCCTGATTTACTTGACCCTGCATTGATTTAATTGACGCCTCTGTCCCCACAGACCCTCCCCTGATTATTTATTATTTTATTTCCCAATTATTATTTTAATTTGCGGTCCCAGGAGCTGAAGTCCTGAAGGCTGGCAGGGAAATGTCTCTGTAGGATTTTGCTCCATTTGCCTTCACGGGTGGGAACATCTTTTCCTAGCTGAGACCTGGAATTCCAGACTTTTGGAATGTGTGCAGGGCAATACGGACTGGGTTGGGATCAAATATGGAGTAGGATCAAACAGGGGCTGGGAGTAAATATGGACTGGGAACAAACAGGGACTGGGATCCTACAGAGTGGGATGAAATAGGGGCTGGGATGAAATAGGGGCTGGGATCAAATATGGAATGGGATCAAATATGGACTGGGATCGGATATGGACTGGGATCAAATGGACTGGGATCAAATATGGATTGGGATCAAATGGACTGGGTTCCTACAGACTAGGATAAAATAGACTGAGATTATATAGACTGGGATCAAATATGGACTGGGATCAAACATGGACTGGGATCAAATATGGATTGGGATCAAATATGAACTGGGACCAAATATAGACTGGGATCAAATAGGAGTTGGGATCAAATATGGACTAGGATCAAACAGGGACTGGGATCAGATAGGGACTGGGATCAAATGTGGACTGGGATCACATATGGACTGGGATCACATATGGACTGGGATCAAATATGGACAGGGATCAAATGGACTGGTGTTGCAGTATGAAGCAATATCCTGTTTTAGCTATCCCAGTCCTTTCCCAGGTGTGGCAATACCTTCTCCCTTCCCCTCCCCTTGCCTCCTGCTAAGTGGTGTCTGTCAAGCTTAACATTCCAGCAAGGCGTCGTTGTGTGATTGGCAAAAGTTCAAAAGATGCTTCTCAGCCCTGGGGTCATTGGCCTAGCCAAGTGTCACTTGTCCCCTGAGACTCCCCCCCTCCCACCTGCTTGGTGCCATACCTGCCCCTTCCCTCCCCCTCCCCTCGAGCTTAAAAGGACACTGAGACCATGCGGTCGACATTCTGTTGGAGCTGTTACCAAGATTCAGAGATCTGTGACCCTGGAATAAAACTCTGGATTAAACCCTCTGGCAGAATCCGTCTCCTTTCCTCTTTGCCATCGCCTAAGGCCTTTCCACCAGAGGTAAAACTGAGTTCCTGCTTGCCTGGACTTGTTCCAAGTGCCCAGTTGCAACAAGCAGCTAGCCAGGGGTGTCTCTGAGGTAAAAACACCACAGTTGCCGCCTCTGGTCAAGCAGCAAGGCCAGACGAGCCCAGACATGTTCCTCTAACATTGGGGTAATATTCCAATAGACTGGGTTCCAACAGACTGGGATAAAATAAACTGAGATTATATAGACTGGGATCAAATATGCACTAGGATCAAACAGGGACTGGGATCAAATAGGGACTGGGATCCTACAGAGTGGGATCAAATAAAGAATGGGATCAAATATGGACTGGGATCAAATATTGACTGGAGTCAAATAGGGACTAGGACCAAATATGGACTGGGATCGAATATGGACTGGGATCAAATATGGATTGGGTTCAAATGGACTGGGTTCCTACAGACTGGGATAAAATAGACTGAGATTATATAGACTGGGATCTGTGGGAAGTTAGGGACAGGCGATCGGAAGATATCACGTTGTACGGGCAGACAGAACCCCTCCCCTCAGCTGTTAAAGTTACCTAAGCCCCATTTATGACACAAGCAGAACCGAGGTTATATAACCCCATGTAACCAGTTAATAAACACCGTTTTGCCATCCACCAATTGGTGTCTGTGAGCACATGGCCCGAGCAGCTGGAGGTTTGCTGCCATGCCGTTCCTGAACCAGGTCATCACACCTCAGCAGAGGCAAGAAAGTGGTGCCAAAACCCAGGAAATTACCTGGGAAACGGGAATCGCCTGGACAGGTGAATGGCGGCCGAAGCGGCTGTGCCAACTCAGCGGGGAGGACACTCCCGGACCAGCAAGGAGGATGGAAGCTCTCGCAAAGGTCGTATTTCAGATTCATAGGCAATGGGGTATTGATTGGAAACCGAAAGTCTTAACCCTCGCTGTGTCGAGGCTGTTGCAAATTGGGGTCATTGACTAGCCGGTGGACATATCCACCCAGAAATATGGGACAAGTGTACTAAGGCTCTGGCCGAGGAAACAATATCCTCAGGTTCGGGGAAGAATCTTAAATCATGGGGAAGAGTCGTACAGGCTCTCCAAAAGGCTCGGCAAGAGCAGGAAACTTGGAAAGCCGCACGGGACTGTTTGCTGGCCGTGCCCTGGCTGGGGATGGAGGCGGCTACGCAGACTATGGGCGATTGCGGTCCTGCTGAGCGCAGGGATTTGCAGCTACAGGGACGCTCTTCGCGGCTCTGGACCCCAAGCCCACCGGCTGAGGGAAAAGAGCAGGCACGGTCTTTTTGGGACGGGCTGGCAAAGGAGGCGTGGAGCGCCGCCATTGAGTCTGAGGGGGCCTGGGAGGGACCTCTGCCTTACGCGCCGCAGGGTGGTGCCGAACCCCAGAGAGATGGCAGGGATGCGGATGCGGTTGGCAGGGACAGAGAAGGTCTGCCAAATAACGCAGACACGCGTGAGCAGGAAAGGGGAGACACGTGGAGGGGGAATTAGGCCCACTCAGAGTGTTTGTCTGAAAACATATTCTTATAAGACATGAGCCTCACCCAGCAGGAGGCGGGGCAAGTCTAGAGGGAAGGAGTGGCCCAATGCTAGTTAAAAGGGGCAGGGTCGAAGCCTGACAAAAAGGTCCCGGAGTCTGGAAGTATCCAGTCAGTCGACTTCCGGACCCGAGTCAGACTCGAGCTGGGACGAATGGTTTGACAAGTGGTCCGTAGCCAACTCCCAACTCTGATAAAGAGGGAGTGAGAGTATACAAGATTAGTAATCACAATGCTCCTGCTTGGGTCAAGGGGAAGTTAGGAAAGAAACGAACCCCGCTTACAGACTGGAGGAAAATAAAAATAGCATGTGCCGATTAAGCCCCATCAGTCACGGTAGCGTTCCCGGTCCAAGTGGGGGGGCAAGGCAGAAACCAGAGGACCTACTCACTGGTAAACCCCAAGGATGTGCAAGCCATTGTTAAAGCAATTGCAGACAGAGGGATTAATTCAGCTGTGGTTTCCACTCTTATCGATAGTGTTTTTGGAGGAGATAACATGCTCCCATTTGACATTAAACAAACCTGCAGATTAATTTTTGACGGGGTGGGGATGATCGTCTTCAAACAGGAATGGGAGGACAATTGCGCAAAGCAGCTGGCCTTAGTGACTGGGGCAGACCACCCGCTGCACGGTTCCAGTATACAGCGACTCATGGGCACAGACCCAACCATGATCACCCCCCAGGCACAGGCCGAGGGCCTTCAGGCCCATGAGGTTATGACAACTACCCACGCCTCTAGAGAGGCTATCCACTCTGCTTCTAAGGTCATTGCTAGACCATTGCCATGGTCTGCTATAAAGCAAAGCGATAGTGAAAGTTTTACACAGTTTGTGGACCACCTCCAGGCAGCACTCAATTCCTCGGCTTTACCCTCAGAAGAGAAGGGCCCTGTGTTAGCGGAGTGTTTGCGCCAACAATGCAATTCAGCTACTAAGGACGTTTTACGGTCATTACGGCCCCGGTCTAGCATGGTGGACATGATTAGGCATGTCACAAAAGAAGAACATCTAGCTCCAATCCAGGCAGCCGTCCGCACTGCAATAACCAGTGTGATAGCATGCTTTAAGTGTGGCCAGGCAGGTCACGTTGCAATGAATTGCCCCCAGTCAGGGCATCCACTAACAGCCGTTCCCCCATGCCAGACGAGACCTAGGGGGCCATGCTGGGCATGGGGGAAAAAGTGGCATTTTGCCAAAGAGTGCAGATCTAAACATCAGGGAAGCGGGAGGGGGAGGGGGCACCCAGGCCGCACACAGCTCCCTCCCACCTGGGACATGAAGCGGCCCAGTTACACCAATTTTCAATGGGGCGCGCAGCTCCCGCACCCACTGCCCCCTCCAATGACCAATTTCGCAATTCAACCAACGGCTCAGCCAAACCCATCAACACCCCAGGAATGCCAAGAACGGCTCCCTGGGGGCGAGGCCCCTGGGTGGCCCTGGCCATGAAAGCATGGGAGTGGGACCCCTGGGTGGCCTTTGCCATGAAGGTGGGCAGGCACCCGCTGATAGTGAGGGCAGTTTGCCGTCTCTATAACAGCCCTGATGATTCTGCTATCTGCCTCCCCTTTTGGGTTGATACGGGATCAGACGTTACCATCATCCCAAACATACACTGGCCTTCACAGTGGAAACTGGAAGAAGCCCCCATGGTGGGCAGGGCTGGAGGGCTGTCCCGGGCCTGAAAAAGCACCCAACCGGTAGCGATAACACTCTGCACCGAAAGAGGACTGGGGAGAACTATCACCCTTTCCCCATATGTCATGTCAGAATGCCCACCCTTGCTGGGGAGGGATGCCCTAGCCCTGTTGGATGTCAGGATGATAAATTTAGTCTAAGGACCACTGCTGCATACCCGCTGCTACCTATCAAACTAACATGGAGCTCAGTGGACCCAGTGTGGGTCGAGCAGTGACCCTTGTCAAAGCCTCGAATGATTGCCCTTCTTGAGCTAATTAGCCGTGAGCTACAGCGGAACCACATAGAACCCTCCGCAAGCCCGTGGAACATCCCAATCTTTGTGATACCCAAATGATCTGGTGAGGGCTTCCGCCTCCTTGTTCACCTGCGAGAGGTGAACAAAAGAATTCAACCAATGGGTCCTGTACAAACTTTGTTGCCGATGAATTTGATGATACCAAGAGGACAGCCCTGTGCGGTGCTTGACATTAAAGACTGTTTCTTTTCCATTCCCCTGCACGATGAAGACAAAGAGTGGTTTGCCTTTTCTGTCATCTTCCTGAACAGCCAGCGGCCCAACCTGCGATTCCAGTGGAGAGTATTGCCCCAAGGAATGGTCAACTCCCCAACCATTTGTCAAATCACGGTAGACTGAGCACTAGCGCCAGTCTGGCAGAGCGATCCGACTGCGACCATCGTTCGACAACATTCTGATCGCTGTGCCATCAGCGAGCCAAGTAGACCAGCTAGTGTCGACAGTCTTGGAGACCTTGAAAATAAATGGGTTCAAAATCATGAGTGCAAAAATAAAAAAGGGATCGTGCATAACCTTTTTAGGGGTGGGAATTTCGAACTCCTATATAACCCCTCCCCAAATAAAAATTCAATGAGACATCAAGGCACTCCATGGCATGCAGCAGCTGGTAGGATCCCTACAATGGCTCCGCAATATCATCCTGATCCCTTCCGAGGTCATGGACCCCCTAAACGGACTCCTGAGAGGGAAAAACCCATCGGGGCAGAAAACTCTGACACTAGAAGCGATGAGCTCGCTCAATTTTATTGAACATCAAATGTTGGTAAGCACGCTCTCCAGATGGGACCCAGGCGCACCAATTGACTTGTATGTCCACTTTACAAAGAAAGGGGGAGTAGGAGCGCTAGCCCAAGGGCTCCTGACAAAGCCCAACCAATACAATGGGTAGTCTTAGGAAAACCATCACGCACTTTTTCCCCAGGAGTTGAGTGCTTTAGCAGCCTTATCATGAAAGGCAGGAAACTCGCCCTAAGGCGTTTGGGCATCGAACCCGCCAAGATATATCTGCCCATCCGCAAATAGCTTTCCACGCAGTCAGCGTCAATATCAGAGCATCTAGCCATAGCCCTTGCTGGATTTGGAGGAGAGATTCGCTACGCAGCAAAACCCGCTTGGACTCAGCTGCTTGCGATCGTCGACATTGATGTCCCATCAAAAATAATGGATCAGCCGCAAGCAGGACCCAGGGTCTTCACAGACGCATCTTCGCTAACCTCCACCGCAGCAGCGGGATGGCAGTCAGGAGTACAGTGGCAACGCATCAAAACCACTGACCCTATGCTTTCTGTCCAGCAACTCAAAGCAGCCACAGTAGTACTAGCATGTGGACTGTTCCCAGAAGAGCACCTCAATGTTGTAACGGACTCTATATTTGTGGGTAAACTCTGCCTAGCCATGTCTGGACCTGGCATATCAGTGTCCACAGTGGTGATTATGCTTGAAGAGGCACTTTTTTTGCAAAAAGGCACTATATCTATCATCCACGTTAACAGCCATAATCGGGTTAAGGGATTCTTTCAAATCGGCAACGACAAGGCAGACGCCGCCGCAAGAGGACTGTGAACGCTGAGAAATGCCGGTCAACTACATGAGTCCCTTCATATCGGAGCTAAAGCACTTGTGAAAAAATGCGGGATTTCGGCTGCTGATTCGAAGCACGTTGTCGCCACATGTCCCCACTGCCAAAAATCACCACTGTGGTCTAGCGGCATCAACCCCAGAGGCCTCAAAGCCGCAGAAATATGGCAGACAGACTTTACATAATGTCAGCTGCTAAGACCCCGAGCATGGCTCGCGGTGACTGTGGATACATATAGCGGGGTGATCGTGGCCACATGGACACACAACATCAAAAAACTGACTCCAAAGCAACCATCCAACATTGATTAACAGCTATGGCGTGGCTTGGTGTTCCAAAACAGATCAAGACAGACAATGGCCCAATTTTGTTTCAAAATTGATCCAAGCATTCGTTTCAAAATGGGGTATCACTTCAGTACATGGCATTTCATACAATAGCACTGGGCAGGCCATTGTTGAGCGAGCAAATCAATCTCTGAAAGCCAAATTGAGGTATTGGCTAAAACCTCTGAGCCAGGGAGGTATTGGCTAAAACAGAGGGTTTTACTAACTCCATTCCCCCGAGAGACCAAGCGCGCATACTGGCAACCTCTCTGTTAGCATTAAATCAATTCCCTAGAGGGGATGAAACAAGCAGCCCCGCCCAGAGACAATGGGCCACCTGAGCGCTAGAGGAAGGCCCACAGGTTATAATTAGAAATGAACTAGGGGAATGGGAGCGAGGTTGGAGACTAGTGCTCACGGGGCGAGGGTACGCAGCTGTTAAAAAAGCCGGTATAGTCAAACGGTGCCCACTTAAGTCTATCAAACCAGACCTTCAGAGTCGAACTAATGAGAATTGTGAAGTTTTATTTGCAGGACTGGATCCTTGGACATCCCCACAACCCATAGACCCCAGTACCTGAAGAAAGCGACAAATCACCAAGCAGCCTGACAGCTCCCAAGAATCCCACACCAGTGAGATCCAAGCGGCAATGGTATCTCTGTGTGATCTTGCTTTTAGGGTTAATTGGCAGAGGGCAGGCCAATGCAGGGCATTACCCTCACCAGCCATTCAGGTGGGTTTTACGCCATGTCTCAAGCAATAATGCTATCAAAGAAACCATCACACCTGACAGCCCATCTTTTGAGTTTCAGCTAAGGGACATTTTTCCCCCACGGCTAGGATTCCCCGATTTTAGAGATTTATCACTATACCAGACCTATTGGTGCCCTGCTTCCAACCCAGGCAAAAGTTTCTGTAACTATCCAGGGTATGGATATTGCAGATATTGGGGGTGTGAAACTATCATGACAAGCAATAGGTAGCAACCACAGCAACCTGATAAGTTCCTGCAAGTCAGGTATGCTCCCCATGGTTGTCTGGAACCAAAATTTAGAAGACACAATCAAATATACACGCCCCAAGACGGGAGAAAACACAATTGTACGAGCTACACAATGACACAATGACAATTTTGCAGCCGACCCATGAGAGTTGGACCACTGGTAAGGTGTGGTCAGTGTTTGTCCGCACCTTTCACGACATTTGGGTGAACATACAAATTATCAGGCTCCTACCGTCAGTATCCCAATCAATCGGACCCAATCTAATTCTTACGGGCCCAAGAGGGGGATCACAACTAGCGCCAATTTTACCCTTAATGTACAAGCATTAAATCCTACCTCGTCCCCATACAGCCTTTTAGATAAACCAGCTCCTTACAATTAGTTTCTTGATGTATTAAATGCCACCTTTTTATCGCTATGATGCAAAGCCCCCTTTTTATGAGGGTGTTTCCCTTAATGTCCCCTTTAACTATTTGATAGCAGAGAATCCACATCAGTGCAGGTGGGACACCCCCCGGAGGGGAATTACCCTGAGTCAGGTCACAGGCCAAGGCAAGTGCTTCGGCAATGCAATTTTAGCAAGGCAGATGGGCAACATCTGCACTGAATTTATCGAACCTAATGGAAGGATCTATAAGTGGGCGATTCCGACTACTTTAGGAATGTGGGTCTGTCAGCAATCTGGAGTAAGCCCCTGTGTGCTCCTTGATAAATTCAATAACTCTGTTGATTTTTGTGTCCAAGTTCTAATTGTTCCTAGAGTCCTGTACCACCGAGAAGAAGAAGTATATCAACTTTTAGAGGAATCCAACCGGCTCCACAGAAGGGAAGTAATAAAGGGCATAACCATTGCAATGCTCTTTGGTCTAGGAGCTACTGGCACAGCCACAGGTGTCTTGGCCATGTACCTCCACACCAAGAACTTTCTCAACTGCAGATGACCATCGATGAGGACTTACAGAGAATTGAAAAATCCATCTCCTTTCTAGAGAAATGCATCTCCTCGCTTTCAGAGGTTGTCCTGCAGAACAAACGAGGATTAGACCTCTTGTTCATGCAACAAGGAGGTCTGTGTGTCGCCTAGAAGGAACAATGTTGTTTTTATGCAGACCATACCAGGGTCATATGAGACTCGATGGCTGAACTAAGGGAAAGGCTAGCCCAGAGAAAGAGCAAAAGAGAAGCTCAACAAGGATGGTTCGAGTCATGGTTCAACCAGTTCCCATGGCTGACTACCCTTGTTTCCACTTTAATAGGCCCTCTTACTATGATACTCCTGACATTGATTTTTGGGCCTTGCATATTGAACAAATTAGTGTTGTTTGTTAAAAACCGTTTAGAAAAAGTTAACATTTTATTTGTTGACCGCCAACAATTGCTTTGAGGCACGCTTGTTGCGGATATGTTGCATTGCCTTTTACCATTTGTCGGTTTTACCATAAATCAGTTTAACAGCCTTTGCATTTTTATAACCTTTACACTTCGTGTGTTTTTAACTAATCATGAGGGAAGGGGGAAATGTGGGAAGTTAGGGACAGGCGATCGGAAGATATCGCGTTGTACGGGCAGACAGAACCCCTCCCCTCAGCTGTTAAAGTTACCTAAGCCCCATTTATGACACAAGCAGAACCGAGGTTATATAACCCCATGTAACCAGTTAATAAACGCCATTTTGCCATCCACCATATTGGTTTCTGTGAGCACATGGCCCGAGCAGCTGGAGGTTTGCTGCCATGCCGTTCCTGAACCAGGTCATCACACCTCAGCAGAGGTAACAGGGATCAAATGTGGGCTGAGATTAAATATGGATTGGGATAAAATATGGATTGGGATAAAATATGAACTGGGACCAAATATGGACTGGGATCAAATAGGGACTAGGACCAAATATGGACTGGAATCAAATATGGACTGGGATCAAATGGATTGGGATGAAATATGGACTGGGATCAAATATGGACTAGGATAAACTATGGACTGGGATCAAATATGGATTGGGTTCCTACAGACTGGGATAAAATAGACTGAGATTATATAGACTGGGTTCAAATATGGGCTGGGATCAAATATGGATTGGGATAAAATATGAACTGGGACCAAATATGGACTGGGATCAAATAGGGACTGGAATGAAATATGGAATGGGATCAACTATGGACAGGGATCCAATAGGGACTGGGATCATCCTGACTGGGATAAACTGGACTGAGATTATATGGACTGGGGTCAAATATGGACTGGGATCATACTGACTGGAATCCAATATGGACTGGGATCAAATACAGACCGGGGTCAACTATTGACTGGGATCAAATAGGAACTGGGATCAAATAGGCACTCGATAAAATATGGACTGGGATCAGATAGGAACTCAGATCAAACATGGACTGGGATCAAATATTGACTGGGATTGTACAGACTGGGATAAACTGGACTGAGATTATTTAGACTGGGATCAAATATGGACTGGGATCCTATGGATTGGGATCCTATGGATTGGGACCATACAGACTGGGATAAACTGGACTGGGATCAAATATGGACTGGGATAAATATGGACTGGTATAATTTGGACTGGGATCAAATATGGAAGTAGGATCAAATATGGACTGGGATTAAATATGGAATGGGATGAAATATGAATTGAGATCAAATATAGACAGGGATTAAATATGGATTGGGATCGAATATGGACTTTGATCAAATATGGACTTTGATCCCACAGACTGAGATAAACTGGACAGAGATTATATAGACTGGGATCAAATATGGACTTGGATTAAATATGGACTGGGATCAAATAGGGAGTGGGATCAAATATGGACTGGGACCATCCGGACCAGGACGGCTGAACCAGTTCTCCCAGTTGTCCCTAGCATACACCTAGGCACTCCCAGAATGATCCCAGTCTCTCCCAGCAGGGCCCCAGTCACTCCCACTTGCCCCCAGCGTGTTCCCAGTTCCCCCAGCACATTTCCAGTCGCTCCCAGTCTGGTCCCAGTCCCACAGCCTTGTGGTCTCAGACCCTCCCAGTATATCCCAGTTGCGCTGAACATTCTGGCAGTTGTTGCCAGGCACTCCCAGTCACCTCAGTGTTGTTCATGTGCCGCCAGTTGTCTCCCAGTTGTTCCCAGTTCCTCTAATTAAGTCCCCAGTTGGTTCCCAGCATGGGCCTGGTAGCTCCCAGTAACCCCCAGTCAGGGTCCAATCACACCCACTCTAATCCCAGTATGATTGTAGCCACTCCCAGTATGATCCCAGTCACTTGCAGTCTAATCCCAGTTGCTCCCAGACACTCCCAGTACAATTCCTGTGCCTCCAGTGAGATCCCAGTTGCTCCATGTCAATGCCAGCATGATTCCAGTCGCCCTCAGAGTGATCCCAGTTGCTCCCAGCATGGGCCCAGCTGTTCCAAGTGTGGTTCCATCACTCCGCTGTGGTTACAGACACTCCCAGTATGGTCCCAGTTGAACCCAGTTGCCCCTGCTATAGTCTCAGTCACTCCCCGTATGATCCCAGTCCCTCCCAGTATGATCCCACTTGCTCCCGGTTGCCCCCAGCATGGTCCCAGTTGTTCCCAGTGTGATTCCAGTCCCCCCAGTGTGGTTCCAGACACTCCCAGTATATCCCAGTTGCCCCCAGCATGTCTGTAGTCATTTCCAGACACTGCCAGTAGCCCCAGTAAGGTGTTAGTTATGCCAGTATCATCCCCCAGTCATGCCCAGTATATCCCAGTTGCCTCCAGCACACATCCAGTCCTTCTCAGTTCCTCCAATTTGCTTGCAGCATGATTCCAGTTTCCCTCAGTTGCTCCCAGTAGCCCAAAGTGTGATCCCAGTCACTTCCTTTTGACTCCAAATATGATCCCAGTAAGCTCCAGTTTGATCCCAGTCACATGCCAGCCCGCCCAGCGTGGTCCCAGTATAATCCCAGTTGCTCCCAATCTCTCCCAGTATGGTCCCAGCTGCCTCCAGCGTGGCCCCAGTTGCTTCCTAGATCAGCCCAGTCAGTCCCAGTATGAGCCCATTTTCTCGCAGCGTGCTCCCAGTTGCTCCCAGTCTTGCCCAGTATGGGGGATGATGTGCAGGGTATGTTCCCAGTCACTCTCAGTTAGTCCCAGTATTAGTCCAGTCACTCCCAGTATGACCCAAATATGGCCCCAGTGTGCTCCCAGTCACTGACAGAATAAACCAGTTTTGCTCCACATGGTTCCAGTTGGTCTCTTTCACCCTCACTTTCCTTCCAGTCACTTC
Organism: Agelaius tricolor; assembly: GCF_023055355.1. Classification (NCBI taxonomy): domain Eukaryota; kingdom Metazoa; phylum Chordata; class Aves; order Passeriformes; family Icteridae; genus Agelaius; species Agelaius tricolor. The sequence goes on from NW_027269344.1 coordinate 91,025, forward strand.
CAAAATCTCCCAGGGTACGCCACTTCCCTCCAGCATCTTTCCAGTTCCTTCCAGTATGATCCCATTTGCTCACAAGCACTTGCAGTCAGCCTCAGTGTAGTGGCACTCACTGCCAGTATGATCCTAGCCATCCTCAGCGAAATCCCAGTTCATCCCAGTATATCCCATTTACCCCTGACATGGTCTCAATTGCCCCCCACAGGCTCCTACTCATTCCCAGTGTGATCTCAGCATGATCCCAGTATGATCGCAGTATGGAGTCAGTACAAACTCAGTACAATCCCAGTATGATGCCAATAGGATGTCAATACAAAGCCAGTAAAGTCCAAATCACTCCCAGTATGATCCCAGTATGATCCCAGTGTCCATCAGTGTGATCACAGTCTGCCCTGGCATGGCAATATGATCCCAGAATAATGTCAATACAAACCCAGTACAGTCCCATCATGATCCCAGTATGATCCCAGTATGATGTCAGTACAAGCCCAGTACAGCTCCAGTCACTCCCAGTACGGTCCCAGTGCAGCCCAGTCCCTGGCAGTGCTGCCACTGCTGGGATCCCCCAGCCCTGTGTGCGTTCCCCCCTGGCGGATGTGCCGGGAGGAGCCCCAAGGGCTGGCAGTGGCCAGGCAGGGTCCCCAGCAAGGCCCAGTTTGGATGTGCAGCCCCCAGTTTGCCCAGTTTGCCTCTCCTTTGGCCCGGGCCGGGTTCCCCCCACCCGCAGCGGCTGGGAGCAGCCGAGAGCCCCGCGCTGCCCATCCCGACCCGTCCCGGCTCCATCCCCGCTCCTGCCGCGGGCTGCGAGGGCTGCGGGAACGGGCACCGAGGGTGTGGCTGCTGCTGGGGGAGGAGGAGGAGGCAGGGAAGGGCAGGGATGAAGGGGGAAAAAGAAGGTGGGGCTAGGGGGGAGGAGGACGGGGGGAGGGATGGAAGAGGAGGGATGAAGGTGGACAGAGAGCAGCGATGGAAGGAGGAGAAGGAGGTGGGGTTAGGGAGGAGGAGGAGGAGGAGGAGGAGGAGGAGGAGGAGGAGGAGGAGGCGGAGGAGGGACAAAGGCGGATCAAGGCTGAGCTGAGGGAGCCAGGCCGTCAATCCCTGCCTGAATTCGCAGCCCCCACCTGTGGGATCATCACCCCCCACATCGCGCCGGTGAGCGGGGAGGGGGAGCTCGGCCCAGATATCCAGAAGGTCCCTGGGTTGGGTTTTTGGGGGGATTTTGGAGAATGAAGAAGTCCAAGGCTGAGCGGAAAAGGCCCCTTGGGGGGACATTGGGGGGTGGCGGTGGCGGCTGCCGGCAGAGGCAGCCTGGAGGAGCAGAGCCCTGTGTGCCCCAGGAGCCCAAAGTGGGGAGCCCAGAGAGGGGGGAGTGCCGCCATTGGCGGGAGCCTCAACAGCCTGGAGAGGGGCAGGGGGGACTCCTTGGAGCCGCTGCAGCCCAGAGCAGAGAATGAGAGGAGAAGGGAGCCTAGGAGCCCAAACAGCCCCGGCATCCCGAAATGGGGAGAGCGAAGCGGGGGCAGCTTTTGGGATTGCTGGGACTGCCCGCAGCCTGGGCAGGGCGGGCACCGAGGAGAAGGGGGATCCCCAATCCAAGCATGACCCCAGCAGCTGGAACAAGGGGGAACCCCCGAACACCAGAGGGGAGGGACCAGGGACAGGGAACTCCTGGGAGGCTTTTTCAGGGCTGAATCTTGGTGTTTGGGAGGTTTTTCTGGAGCCCAGATGGCCTCTGACTTGTAGAGATGGACTTGGGCAGAGGAACCTTCAAACTCAACGTGTGTTGGGGAAGATGAAACAGGAAAGCCTTATAAATATGATTGTCTGGCGAAAGATTTTGGCAATATAGAAACTATAAGCAAGATTGAAATGAAAGCAAGCTTTGAGATACCTCAGTTAGTGAACAACTGGAAAACAATGGTGTGGCTGGCTGAAGGTAATCCCCTTTTAATGAAACAATTCCCTCTGCTTGCAGACAGATCCAAGGGTCAGAGCAGACCCTACTAGCTCAGCAGAAGGGGTCCAAAGAGGAGTTTTTAGCATTTAAAATGTAACACGGTCTGGTGATGTAGTGATTCTTACAGGCTGTATGTAAATGCTCTAGGATTTGTATCTTGTACTAGATTGGCTAGTGAGAAATAGAATATTCAACACAGAAGAAGATTTATTGTATTGTAACAGGAACCTTAATGTCTTGTGCTCTTACCCTCTTACTCTTTCAACCTCTCATCCTCTCTACCCCTCTCTTCTCTCGGGCCTGCTCCGAGCTGTGCCTGGCAGCTCCAAGCAGGGCCCTGCACCTGGGCCCTTTGCAATAAACCGCAGGTTCCAGGGCCTGGCTGCAGAGATCTCTTGTCTTCCTCCATCCCGACCGTCCTACCCCCCGACGCTCCTACAAACGCGCTCATCCCTTGTTTCCCCCAAACCAGGATTTCCCATTGCCCACCCCAGGGAAGCTGGGAGGAAGAGGAAGATGCCCCGGGACACTGAGGCAGGTGAGGAGGAAGTCAGTGCCCCTTTCCCCTCTGTGCTGCTCCATCTCCCAGCCCAGCAGGGCCCCCGGCTGCAGCTCAGCCCTGGGGGGATCTCCTTGCCCTTGCCTGTGGCACGGAGGCAAATCCCATGCTGTCCTTGTCCTTCCTCCCCCAGAGCAGGAGCTGAGCATGGAGAGCAGGGAGGACAAATCTCCACGGTAGAACCTGGTGGCAGAGGCTGTTTTGAGCGGCTCCACGGCACAGGAAGCCAACGGGGAGGAAAAGCCCCGGAGCTGCCGCACGAGGAGGGGCTGCAAACGCAGATGGCGGGGATGGGAGGGGGAAAGAGCCAGCCTGGGCTGGGAAGGCGGCCGGAGATGGAGCCAGAGCTCGGAGCTGGTGCTCCATGAGCAGCTCCATGATGGGGAGAAGCCCCACACGTGCGGGGAGATTGGGAAGAGCTTCAGGTGGAACTGCGACCTGATCAGGCACCAGAGGATCCACACTGGGGAACGGCCCTACGAGTGTGGGGAGTGTGGGAAGAGACTCAGACCAGCTCCCATCTCCTCCTGCACCATCGGATTCACACAGAGGAGAGGCCCTTCCAATGCCCTGACTGTGGGAAGGGATTCAAGCACAACTCCACCCTCGTCACCCACCAGTGCATCCACACAGGGGAGAGGCCCTACGAGTGTCCCCAGTGTGGGAAGAGCTTCTCCAGCAGCTCTAACTTGACCCAACACCAACGGAGGCACCGGTAAGGGAAGCCCTGCGAGTGCCCCGAGTGCGGGCAGAGCTTCGTGCGCTGCTCCAGCTCCATCCCCCACTGGAGGAGGCACTTTGGGCACAGCCCTGGTCACGCACATTCCCTGTGATCCATGTTGGGAACACACCTGGCTGCTTAGCCCTTTGGTTTGGCCTTAATTTTCCTCTGCTTCACCTTCATCCTTGAAAAACTCTCCAAACTGGGTTAGATGAAGGAAATTGATCGAATATATCTGCAGTTCCATAATTTCTCAGTTGTTTTAGAGGAAATTTAGGATTTAGGGACACGTTCTGTGTGGAATGCTGCTGTTGCTAAGAGGCAGGAATTTGATCTCATCATTCTTGTGTTGCTAAGAATTCCTCCCCTGACCCAAACCCCAACTCCACCCTTGGGATACCCTATAAAAACCCCACTGCCCTGCCTTTGCCCTGTCTTTGGGGGGTAAGAAATGGATTCCCAGAGGATCAGCCATTTTCCCACTGGATTCCCAAAATTTCAGCTTTTCTTCTCCTTCTCCTTCTCCTTCTCCTTCTCCTTCTCCTTCTCCTTCTCCTTCTTCTTCTTCTTTTCTTCTTCTTCTTCTTCGTCTTCTAAGGGAGGAGATTTACATTTTCCATTTCAGTGGAGGCTCCTGAAATGGGGAGACACTCCCAAAGACGGGACATGTAAAATAGTTCCTGAAATATGTAAATGAGTTTGTCGATATGCATGAGGGTCTATGAATATGCAACAGACTGATGGAATTAAAACCAGATTAATTAAGGGTGTCCCCGGAAATAACTCGGAGGTCTCAGTGGCCATAACAACCTTTGCTGGATGGTCCTTGTCTCCCATGACATCAGCCTGTAACATATTCATAGACTTTTTGCATATCCATAAACTACTTTACATATTCCAGGAGCAAAATTGGCTTCATCCTGTTTGGGGGTCTCACCCCCCTTCCAGCTCAATTTGGGGTGTCCCATCCCCTTCTCAGCTCAATTTGGGGGTCCCACCCCCCTCTTTTCCCCTCTCTCCTTCCCCTTTCCAATCGTTCCCCCAGTCCCCTCCCCTGTGTTTGGTTTTGGGGGCTCCAGGCCCCTCCTGCTCCGTTTTGGGGTCCCGACCCCGTTTTGGATTAATTTGGGGCCCCCAGCCCATCCTCAGGGTCACCTTCCCCCGGTCCCCAAATTCCGCTCCTCGCAACTGATGAGTCATCAGCGAGACACGCTCTGATTGGCTGGAAATTACCCCGCGCAGTCTCTGATTATTGAACGCAGTGAGAGGCCTTGACTGTGCCTGGCAAGTGATGAGTCAGAGTCGGGCCGGGCGCGGATTCGCTGAAAATCGCTGAGCGGGGCCAGTGCTCTGGGTTTCTGCCCAGCAACTGGATTGTCATCAGTACTGCGCGTTCTGATTGGTCGGGATCTGTTTTGGCGTGGGGACGGGAGGAACTGGGCTTACTTGGGGTTTATTTGGGTTTATTTAGGGTTTGTTTGGGGTTTATTTATGGTATTTATGGACTATTTGGGGTTTATCTTGGGTTTTACTTGGTTTATTTCTATTTATATGGGGTTCTTTGGAATTATTTTGGGTTGTTTGGGTTAATTTGGGCTTATTTGGAATTATTTGTGGTTCTTGGGGTTTATGTTGGTGTATATGGTTTTTTTTTAGGTGTACTTGAAATCATTTGGGGGTTTTTATGTTTAATTTGAGGGGTTTTTTTGTTTTTTGGGGTTATTTGGAATTGTTTGGGGTTATTTGGCAGACTTTTAGGTATTGTTTGGATTTTTTTAGGGTTATTTGGGGTTTATTTCGAGTGTTTCGGGGTTATTTGGGTTATTGGGGTCATGTGGCGTCAAAAAATCAGGGAATGTTTCTCCTTCAAAAAACGGGAATTTTTCCTTAATAATCTGAGAGGTTTTCCCCAGAAAACCGGGAATGTTCTCTTAAAAATCCCGGACTTTTCCCAGCCAATAGCGGACGCCCCGCCCCAAACCATCCAATCACCTCCCCTCAGGAACACCGGCCTCCCCGTGCGCCAATCCAACCAATCACCGCACACCTCCCGTCAGATACGCCCGCCTCTGATGTGCCGAACCAACCAATCACCGCAGGTCTCCCCTCAGCAATGCCCGCCTCTCTCGAGCTGAACTAACCAATCACCGCGCACCTCTCCTCAGCAAAGCCCGCCTCTCCCGCCCCTCTCCTGTCAATCACCACGCCCTCTACGAAAACAACCAATCACCGGGCGTCTTTCCATTGCAACTCCTGCCCTCCCCGCGCCGCTCCAGCCAATCAGAGCCGAGCCTGAAGCGGCGCCCCCTGACCCCGGGGCCGGGCATGGAGCGGGCGCCCCCCTTCCACCTCCTCCGCCCCCCGGGACCCCCTCGGGGACCCCCGGGAGCCACCCCGGGCTCGGGCGGGTCCTGCGGGAGGCGCTGGAGAGAGCGGGGGAGGCGCTGGGAGAGGACGGGGGGCTCCGGGAGCTGCTGAGGAGGCGCAGGAACAGGTGAGGGGTCCTGGAGGGGTCGTAAGGGGAATTTGGGGAGGGGTCTTGAGGACGTTTGGGGGGATTTGGGGAGGGTCTGGGGGGAACTTGAGGGGGTTTTAGCGGGGTCTGGAGGTGCTGGGGGGGCTTTGGGGGGGAATTTGGGGAGGGTTCTTCGGGGGGTGTCACGATCCGTCCTAACAGACGGGTTTCGTGATGGTTCGTGGATTTGATCTCAGGGTGCAAAAAGAACCAACACGGTACAAGGGGGTTTGCAGTGATAATCGAAACAAATGCACCTTTATTGAATGACTACAGCAAAATGTGAGAGAGGGATTAAGGGAGAGAAAAAGATAGAGGAAGAGAGAGACAAAAGAGAGAGAGAGAGAGAAAGAGGGGGATAGAGCTACGAAACATAGAGACGAAGTCCTTTGGTCCAGTCCAGTCGAGGATCCGCCTGTTACGTCAGGGAGATCTTGAAATCTCTGGCTAAGTCAGAGGTTTTCATTAGGATAACTATTGGAAATTGCGAAAAGGGGAAACAGATACAATAAGGAATAGATGTAACAGGTAGTCCATGTTCTCAGCAGTAAACGAGAGCCATTGTCTTCTTGGTCCAGCGGTCACAACCTGCAGGCAAACATCTCGCTTTGGTCAGCTTGCCTCCCCCACACACCTGCCCCGGGCTGGGGGTTTCAGTCCCAGTCCTTGGAAGGAGCAGAGGGGCCTTTTCACATGGGGGTTTCATGTCTCACTCCTTGATGGAGAGGCTCCTTACATCTCAGTCTGTCTGTCACGGTGGTTGTAAAACAGGTGAGGGTCTTCTGTGGGGGACCACCCAGAACTCAGGAGAATCCAGCCAGGCCGAGAGGTGGGACAGCTCCCAAGGCTGTTGTTGCAAAAAGGGCACGGTGCTTCCTTCTTCTTCTCATTGGGCTCAGTGTAGCATACAGCAAACAACACCTGTGAAAACAATACCCTAACATTGTGCTCTCAGGTCTCGAAGCCTTTGGCTTGTGTAACTTTCTCCTACAAAGCCCGAGATTTTCAGTGGTCCCCAGTGACGATCGTGAGGCAGATGAGGGATATTTCAGACAGACTCTCACACGACCCCGTGACTCACAATTGTCTTGAAGGGATCGTCATCAGCAGGGCTCTGGAGTGTCGCTGATAGGTCTTCATGACTTGCTGTACGTTGGTAGTAGAACCCGGAAAAATAGGGACAGCATGACAGAGAGAGAGAGAGAGAAAGGAGGAAAAGAAAGGATAGGAAGAAGAGGGGGAAAAAAAAGAGAGACAATAAACAAACATAATTAATATTGATCACAACAGTATCAATTTGATAACTATTTTCAAATGGTTAATTAATTAAAATAGTATTATTTTTATAACCATTCTCAAATGGTCAAAACAAATCACAAATATCAAAAGCAAAAGCAATAAACAAATCATAATATAAGCACTAACTTTAAAATGATTTTCTAAACCAATTCACTAAAAATCAAAAGTAATTCCCACAAAATCATAAATGGAAATTAGGATTATTCCAAAACACATATGTTTCATTCATAATTGCCTTGTGTCAAAGTCTTGGGGATCTTCACAGTGCATAGGACATCAGCCAAGTTGTGTGCATGAACTATAGATGTCAATCTTGTCAGCTGTTTCATGCTCCAATTCATAACGAATGGGACTGCTGATAAAATAAAACCAAACAGATTTGGTATCAAAAGGATAACAATGGGATGACACAGACTGCTCAGGACACCCGTGGCAGTAGGAGACCACCTAAAAGAGTATCCCACCCCCTGTGCTGGGCATCTTTCTCCACCCTTTCCATGACACGGGGTATCTGTCTCACATTGTGATGAACAGTCACCAGGGCTTTCTGTGCGTTTTTCTCAATCTTCTCAAGGATTTCAACTAAGTCTCGATGGAGCAGCAGTTGTCTTACCAAAGTGAGATCCATCCCAATAGGAGTAGGCATCAGTTTGTGAATCAGTGTGTAGTTGGATTGCAATAGGTAGTGAGAGGTAACTGGAGCTTCATAAGAGAAATCCCATCCTGTAATCTTGGTAAAGTTACAAGCACAAACATTTGAATAATTTTTAGTATCTACTACAACATTCTCTACAAATACATAATCACAAGCAGGTCTGAAGCATGCACATCTATTGCCTATATATATAAGGACTGTTTCAGGAGTCTCATTAGGATGAATTTCAAAATGACAGATATTTTGCTCTGTGTCTGAAAAAATGTCTTGAGCTATGATTGCATTGCTTTCACAGATGAACCCTTGTTGTTCTCGGACAAGACAAGATTCTAAATGAACATTTTGCCATTTCTCACCAATTTGACGGGCCCATTCCCAATGCTCATAAGGATAGAGAACAGCTCCATCATCATTCAGCCCTAATGCAATCATAGGAAATATCAAATGCACTGAGGCATTACGTATGGTTAACACAAAAGCCATGGCTATGTTTGTAATGGGATTGTAAGTAAAATTCACCAGGTTCCACCAGGATTGGAATTCTCTTTCAAAATCAGTGGCACTGTCCCAAATTATTCTCCAAATTTCAGTAGGAAAAGTGCCTTCTTCACCTTCTCTTATCATTGAGGCAGCAACTGACTGCATCCACAATTGTGCCTGGATACAGCTGAGAGCCAAAGAAATGTTGTTTTGTGTAGCACCGAGTGCATCATTTACCAATTTGTGGTCATTTACATTTACCTTTTCCCAATTTGTCAAAATGTTTGATAGCAGCCACTGGTGTGTTCCTAAAGCCAATAAGGATGACTGCAGTGGTTGTTGTAACTTGGTCAAATCTCTAGTTGTCGCAGCCAATTTTATTCATTAATACTTCTGAATCAATACTCTTTAGAATTCCCAATCCTGTTCCCACAACACCGGTTATGTCTCTTAGCGTCCGTCTTTTAAAAGAGTTCCGCTTTTGCAACCAGGTCATCCAACCCTCAAAGGAAGTTTGCAAAAAAGGTGAACAGGCCGGCTGAATTTCTGAGACATTACTTTGCATCAGCAATTTGACTTGTTTAAGAGAACCATGCTGGATTGAACAGTATTTGTTGTTATCCTGTTTTCCTAATTATATCTGGTCCATTTTCAAAAATTCTTGGGCTAAGCATAAGCGGTGGTTGGGCTGGAGTGGTGGTGGTGTAAATTGTAACCAGTTGGGCTATAGCATTTACTATAAACTTAAAATGTAGGCCCTACAGGCCTACATTTTTTGGACCAAAGACAAACCACTTCTATGGTTTGTGCTAATGTAAAATTGTGCCAACAATCCTGTAAGCTTGGGTGCGTACAAACCTTTTCATGCTTATTTGTTTGATCTGTCAAAACACCGATTGAGGTTGCGTTACTATGGGTAGTTCCGTTAATCATTTGGATCCTATACTGATTTTTTTTCCCCACTATCCCTTGAAGCTGCCAGGTTTTTTGGTTTTCCCATTCCTGCCTAGTGTATATCTGATTTTCATGCATAATGACAGTTGATAGGTTTAAATCCCTCACGTTTCCCGTGGATCTGGAAAAATGAACAAAAGCCTGGGACCAAGGCCATTCAGTATCAAGTTGACTAAGGGTGCTCTCAGTCCTTTCTACCCACTGGGGTGTGACTACTGTACTCAGTGTGGGCTTTGTTATAGCATTTATCTTAAGTTTGTAAACTAGGCCTTTTAAAATTAATGGATTTGTCAAGTTATTTTGCCAACAGCGTGTCACATAAGTTGGTTTGGCTAAAGTAAAATTATGCCAGCAGTCAGTTGATTAATTTCTACAATCCTTTGTAATTGCATTGTTGGTTCTGGGGCCTAAATTGTAGTTACCAACGTACTCCTGCCAGCAGCACAGAGTGAGGGGAATTTGTTTGGTACACTCCCACTTTGTCGTAGGACACAGTTCTGTTGTAGGGATGTGCAAATAGTTTTTTCCATCTGGTTCTAAAAAATTTCCAGCACCTGCAATGGAGGTGGCTTTCTGATAGAGAGATCCTTCCACTTTTCTGCACGCTACCACAATCGACTCACCAATTGTTCCAGTTAGGGTTCTAGTCCAGTCCTTCTGATCCCATCCCCACTCACTTGGGCGATATATCTCAGAGTCATGCAGCACTATAGGCTCTAGGTTCAGGTGGTGACCCTTGGGATATGATCCTAGAACATTAGTGTGATGGATGGTAGCTTCAGACCACGACCACTCAGCAGGATTCTGTCCACGGAATTGTGGTAGGATGCAGAAAAGTATCACCAGTGTTATCATGGTTCAGATGATCCTCATGTTCCTCAGGGTTCTTCTGTAAAAGTAAACACAACAGAATTCTGCCACTAAGGGACAGAAAAAGTTAGAATGATGGAATTATCCAGTGTGTATTTATCCGATGCTCTCTCCCTAGAGCATCAGAGGCTACCCATGCATGTTTATTCAGAGGGGTTTTTAGCACTAGTGGTACTTCCCCTACAGTAGGGAGGTCCACCAGAACAGGTGGTCCAGGGTAATATGCTGGAATCTTGAAATCATCTGGTCTCCCTAGAGAGGCAATTATGCTTGGAGCTATGTGGCAAAAAACAGTGATTTTGGGACACCCGTTTACCCCCCCATCTGTCATTCACACTTTTCACAGCTTCCCATAACCGAACATCCCAATTTCCCTCCTCTGGTTTCAAAAGTCATTCCAAAAGACCATTGGTCCTTTCCACGATCCCGTTAGCCTGAGGGTAGTAAGGGGTGTGAAAAGTCCATTTAATTCCTTCATTTTTTGCCTAATCCTGTACAGTTCTAGCAGTGAATTGGGACCCATAATCAGATTGAATTTCCTGTGGTTTTGGGAAAATTCCAAACCATCCCTGCAATGCTTTTACAGTATTATCTCCTGTAGCTCTTTTAAAAGCATTGGCCTGGACCATCCCAGATACAATTTCTACTCCTACCAGCACAAAGTGTTTAACTCCTGACTTCTTAAAGGGTCCAATATAGTCTACCTGCCATGCGTCCCATAAGCCTTTACCCTTTCTGAAATGCAGAGGGTCACCTTCCAAAGGATGTCTCTCCAGTCTCCAGTCTGCGATTGCTCACAGGTTGATACGCATGTTTTACACCTTTCCTTGGTGACAGGCCAACGCTGGGCAAGAGCTTCCTTGTACAAATCTTTCACACCTGTGTGCTGTCTTTTTACATGCAGCTATTCTAATAGTTTGTGGGAACTCAGCACATCGCTCCCGATGTCCAGAGATGCCAGGAGAACCCTTGGGGGTCTCGGAAATCCTGGAATGTTGCCAAGAGTGTTTGGTGGCTTGATTTTGATCCATCCACAGAAGTGACAGCAGTTTGAGGACATGAGAATCACTTTCGAGTGAAGGGTGTAAAAGGGACACATTTATAGGGTGAAATATAAACTTTAAGGTTTTTGGTACAGGGGGGTTATGGAGACAAGATGGAGGGATCAGGGCGTGTCTCGTCCTTCTTCTTTCTTCTTCTTGTCTTCCATCTCCTGTGGTGATGTTGGCACTTGGGGATTGGTTTATGGTGAAGGTGTACTTGCTAATATGGGTGAAAAGTATTGGAAAATAAAAGTAAATATCATGTACGTAGATTTTAGTATAAAAAGACATGACCGCCCCGTGGGTGGTCACGAGTGCCCTTGGCTGCCTTGCAGATCAGACCTCTGTTGGGCAGACAGAAAATTTTGTAGATAAGAAACAATAAACAATCTGAAGATCGAAAAGCTGAAGAGTCCAGACTCATCCTTTGAAGTGCGTGCCACCCAAGAACCACCCTACCCGTGTCGGGGCAGAGACAGAGAGCTGAACCCGACAATAGTTGATCCCAGTCTTCTGTAATTTGTTCTTTTTCAGGGGACTTAGTCTTGCTAAATCATCAGCTTTATTGTTCCACTCTCCTGCTGGATTTCCATCTGTCTGGTGAAAGGCTGCCCACCCCAACAAAGTTCCCTTGGCTTGTGATGTTGAAAATTTCTTGCCACTTTTCCTTTTGCCATACTGGAATTCTGTTAACTTCCCAATCATTTTGCTGCCAAAAAGGAAGCCACTCAGTACATCTTTTATACACAGCATAGGAGTCCGTGTAGATGCAGACAGGAGAGGTATTCTGTACCTCATGTTGGAAAGCACTCCAAACAGCTCTCAGCTCCCCAACCTGAGCACTGCCTTCTCCCTCGGTAATGATTCATTCACCAGAGGAAATGTGGAGGGCTGCTGCCCTGTATCTCCACACCTTCCCCTCCTGTTTAGCAGAGGCATCAGGGAACCAAGAATTTGCTGATCGTTTGGTGGAGAAAGGAGGGGATACTTTAATTACAGAGGAAGGTTTGTCATGGCTGCTGCCCAAATCCTCAGTTTCTTGTAGCGCTAAATTTTTTACAGCTCCTTCTGTTATTGAGAAAATGTTACAGTAATGTTCAATCTGAGCATACCAGTTTGCAACTGAGGCCCTTTGGGCCACCCTGTCGGTGGGGGTGGGGTGGGGGGTCCCAGTAGTGACTGTCTTAATAACTTTGAAAGGGCCTCTCAAGACAACTGGTTGTTGTTGTGCAATTTTTCCCACTTCTATGAGAGCTAAGCTAACCACAAACAATCCTTTTTCCCAGGTAGTGTATCTTTTCTCAGCATCTTTGAAACCACAGGAATAGAAACCAACAGGCCTCCTCGGTGTTGCCACCACTTGGGGCGTGGCGTCCCGGGTCGAGGACGGCTCGGTGGCAGCACCTTTGCCACACAGACCAAGTACACGCACTCACCAATGTGGTGGATGGTGAAATGGTAACTATTTCTAACTGGTTTTTAATAAACAATGCTAACTTCTTTGAAATATAAGGTCCAAGATCAATAATAGGGCCTAATAAGGTAGAACCAAGGGCAATCAGTCATGGGGGCTGACTGAACCATGACTTAGGATATCTTTGCAGGACTTCCTCAGTTTTTTGGCTGATAGTTGTTAACACAGTTGATGATTTGAAATCATACATTTACCACAGCACCAAACTATCCTCCCAGAGTCTGCGACAGCTGACCTTAAAAGAAGAGTGATGTTGAGAACTCATGTCTGGATTCACGTTTCTCCAAAACTCCCTTTGAACCTTTTGACACAGAAAAACTCTGGGCTGATTGGCGATCATTCCATTCAAGTAGAGCTAGAACCTGGCCAGAGTTCGAACTCTACTTGATGGATACCACTTAAAACAAGACTTTCAAAAACATTTATGTGAACCATGACTGATAACATTTTTGTTGAGCTTTTTTCCCCCAGTCCTTCTCTGCGCCGGCCTCTCCTTTAGTTTGGTCACTGAGTTTTTCACGACCCCGGTATGGTCTGCCATCGGGCTGCTTGATGATTCGTCACAGCCTTTAGGAAGCAGGGTATACGGGCCATGGGGGCGTCTGAGGATTCAGTCCTGCAAAACAAGCTTTACAAATTTCATTAGTTTTTGCCCTGAAGGTCCAGTTTTATCGACTTAAGCGGGCACCATTTAATTTTACTGTTTTTCTTGACGGCTGTGTACCCTCGCCCTGTGAGTACCAGCCTCCAACCCGTTTCCCATTCTCCTAACTAATTTTTAATCATGACTTGTGGGCCTTCCTCTAGTGCCCGGGTGGCCCAGTGCCTCTGGGCAGGACTTTTTGTTTCGTCTCCCCTGGGGAACTGATTTAAAGCCAGCAGGGTGGTTGCTAGGATGCGCGCTTGATCTTTTGGCCAGATGGAATTGGTAAAACCCTCTGTCAGGCTTCGACCTCGCCCCTTTGTCTTAGCATTGGGCCGCTCCCTCCCTCTAGGCTTGCCCCGCCTCCTGCTGGGGGAGGCCAGTGCCTTGTAATGAGATTTCCACCCCATGCTTCAAGCGGCGTCAGCTCCCCCTCCGTGTCTTTTCCTTCCTTTTTGCCTGCGCGTGTCTGCGCTGTCCTGCAGACCTTCTCTGTCTCTGCCGATCACGCCCGTTTCTGCATCCCCCCCTTCTGGCGCCCACCACCCCGTGGCGCGTAAGGCGGAGGCCCCGCCCAGGCTCCCTCGGACTCTGAGTCAATGGCAGCGCCCCGCGCCTCCGAGTTAATGGCAGCGCCCCGCGCCTCTGAGTCAATGGCAGCGCCCCGCGCCTCCGAGTTAATGGCGGTGCCCCGCGCCTCCGAGTCAATGGCAGCGCCCCGCGCCTCCAAGTCAATGGCAGCACCCCATGCCTCTAAGTTAACAGCTGCACCTCGCGCTTCCTCTAGCAGCCCGTCCCAAATGACCACTTTTTCCCCTCAGCCAGCGTGCCTGAGCTTGGGAGCTGTGAAGAGCATCCCCGCGGCTGTAAATCCCCACACTCGGCAGACTCACGATCACCCGCAGTCTGTGCGGCCGCCCCCACACCCTGCCGGGGCCCCGCCTGCACACAGTCCTGTGTGGTTTTCCACATTTCCTGCTCCTGCTGAACTTTTCACAGAGCCTGCGTGACTCTGCCCCATAACTTAAGATTTCGCCCCGAGCCTGAGGACAAAGCCTCCTCTGCTAGGGCCCCGGTACAACTATCCCACACTTCGAGGTGGAAAATATCCACCAGCTGCCCAATAACCCCAATCCGCAGGAGCCTCGACACTACGAGGATAAAATCTCCTGGCTCGCAGTCTACGCCCCACTGCCTATGAATTTTAAAAATGACCTTTGGGAGGTACTCCATTTTCTCCTTCGCCGGTCCTCGGCGCCAGACTTCCTCCTTTGCCGGTCCTAAGCGCGAGACTTTCCCCTCTCGCCGGTCCTCTGGGAGCGTCCTCCCTGCCGGGGACAGTCCTGCTGCTCCGGCTGCCGTTCACTCGCCCAGGCGGTTCCCGCTTCCCGGATTGTCCCGGGTTCTGGCACCACTTGTTGCCGACACTTGGGGCATGGGGTCCTGGGTCAAGAACGGCTCGGTGGCAGCACCTTTGCCACACGGACCAAGTACACGCACACACCAATGTGGTGGACGGTAAAATGGCCTTGATTAACAGTTGAACCTGGTCATTTATAACAGGGGTTAATGGTAAAAGGTAACAGTAAAAGGGGAGGGGTTCTGCCTGACCGTAACATCGCAGTATCTTAACCTCCCACACATCGGACCCTCAGGACCCTGCTGCCGTAGCTGTACTGACAGCCCTGAGGAGCCAAATCCCCATTCCACCTGAAAGGGATCTGTGGGATGGACAGGGTCCAGTGCTTGGTGAGCTGTTGCTTCAAAAAACAGCAATTGCAATGTTTCCTCCTGAGAAGGAGTCCAATCCCATTTCACCCCTTTGCTCAGCAAGTCATGAAGGGGCCTAGCAATTATTGAAAGATCTGGAATGTGTTTTCTCCAGAGCACTAATAATCCTAGAGCTTGCTGGAGATCTTTCCTGGATTCAGGCATTTTGATCTGATCTAAAGAGGTTAGGATATCAGGTGGAATACATGTCATACCTCCTTTCCAGCAAATTCCCAAAAACTTCACTTCCTGAGAAGATTTCTGAATTTTCTCTGGGGGCATCTGCAAATCAAGACTTTCTAAGTGAGAGATTATTTTCTGCTGATGTTTCCCTACTACCTCTATTTCACACACACACCTCCCCCCCCCCAGAATGTCATCAATGTATTGATAAACAGCTACGTTGTCAGGTTTGGGTATTTTTTCTAATTGCTGGGCTAAAGTAGGGCGGGCCAAAGTGGGGGAGTGTTTGTAGCCTTGGGGAAGCCTAGTGAAAGTGTATTGCTGTCCTTTCCATGTGAAGGAAAAACGGTCCATATCTTCTGGCTGTGTAGGTATCATAAAAAACATGTCTTTGACATCTATAGTTGCCATGATTGAGTGAGCTTTTTCTTGAATTGATGTCATTAATTCAGCCAAATTTGGGACCGCTGCTGTAAGAGGGTCTGTGTTGGCATTAAGCCTGCAGAAGTCTACTGTCAGCCTCCACTTCTCATTGGGTTTCCAAACTGGCCACACTGGCAAGTTGAAAAGAGAATGGGTATTGACTATTATTCCTTGGTCTCACAAGTCCTGTATAACCAGTTGATGCCCTCTTTGGCACCAGAAGGTAGAGGGTATTGTTTTACATGAGTAATTTTGCTAGACAGTGAGGAGGATGCAGCTTGGAGCAGTCTAATGTTAAGACGTGGCACGCCAAATGACCACAGGAATCCCTCAGAATCTTCCCACTGCCTCCCAGCAATAACATCCATCCCTAATAAATTGTTTGGAATATCCCCAATTTTGACAACTAATTGATTCTCCTCTCCATGGAGCATGAGTTTTACTAAGGCCACATTCATAGATTCTGTAGTTCCTAGGGCATTTAAAGCACAACATTGTTTCTTTGTTGGAACAATTCTACACTTCTGGGCATCCTTTTTGTTAGTGCAGAGATTTGTGCCCCAGTGTCAATCAGAAAGGTTACAAGTGCCTGTTTGAGGCCTGTGATAGCTGTGATCAATATATCTCCTGATTTATGTTTAGTGAGCATTCTCAGATACATCCATGCTCCAGCCCTTTGCTCACCTATAAGGGATGGAGAGCCTAGTTTCTCTGGTTCTGTGTTTGCTTTGGCTCACATCCTAAATTCTGAGGGAGAGGCTGGGAGAGGGTTTCTTTTGGCTCACTGGCTGGATTCTGAGAAGGGAGGGGTGCACTGGGTTGAACTGATAAATTCAGTTTTCGATAGTGCCAATTAGTTATTATTTTCTGTAATCTATCAAGGGGCAAACCATCCATCACCTCTCTGGGGACCCCCCTTTTAACTTCCAACAACTACCAACGTTGGCAGTTAGAGATCTGTTTTCCCTTCCCTAAATTTTCACCGTGAGGAGCCCCGATAAACCAAACACCGTTTGTTTTTTCTGATTTCTCCTCCAGGGTTTTTACAGGTCCATATCATCTACTGTAATTAATCAAATCTACTGCAACCTCGCTCCATGCCCAAACTTTACGGCTACTGGCAGGTGAATCAGACTGAGAAGCTGGGGGCTGTGAGGGGATGGAGTATGGAGTGAAACCAGGATCAGTAGATCCAGTTTGGTCAGTGGGGTTACCAAGGAATCTATCTAGTCTCTCTACGGGACCCAAGGCCATTATGGTTTTCTGTAAAGTAATTGCTGTAGGTTTAGGAAGCCCTCAAATTAAAGGAGTCGTAATTTCAGGCTTTACAGGTAATTGCATTGGTGACAGAAAACCAGGAATCAACCTTTTTCATGAATCATTTGCAGGCAGGTGGCTTTGTGGGCGCCTTCCAAAAGCTGGTCGGGGGCACTGACTATAGCTAAAGGGTCTCCCCTTTCCAAAGGATTAATTCCCCCGGCCCAGAAAGGCACACATTGTGTCAGGGACCACGTGTCACGCTTATCTCCTGTTGTTAAGAAAACTCCATGTCCCCAGTACCCACTGGCCACCTGTTCAGTTAATTTAATTTGATCTCCACCAGTGAGGGACACTTGGAAGACATATTCTATCTCCGATTCTTGTGGGAGGCGCCCAAATTCTTTCTTCAGCTCAGCCAATTTGGTAGTGCTGAATGGTATTTGTTTAGTTGTGATATGTGGTTCAAAATCTTCATCATTAATATAATTATATTCTGTTTTAACCAGGGGTCTCAAATGAGGGCAGCAGTTTTCTCCACAGTTTTTTTACTGCCTCTAGTTCCTTATGGGGATAAATCTGTTTAATGTGAGGAGTTTCTTTTCCTCTGCCTGTGTTGAGGAATCAGCATTCAGTGAATTCTTAACATGTTCCTCTCTAAGGGCAGCTTGTAACAGATGGATCTCATTCCTTTCTTCATTTAATTTTTTTTCCAAATTTCAACTAGGTTTTGAAGGGAGTCCAGTATAGCTTTTTCCTCACTTCTTCACTTTAAGAGAGTTTTTATAGCTGCTGTGAGACAAGCTCCCAAAACTGAGCAGAGAATAGTTTTATTTTTGCCCAGTTTAAATTTTGTTTCATGTTGTAAGGAACATACTCCATCAATAACATTTTCCAAATTAAATCAGTTACTTTGTGCCCGTTCTTCTCCTCCGGGAGAAGGTTTGGCATTGTGTTTGGCTAGTAGAGCATAAAATTCAGCTTTAACTTTTGCACTGAGGTTTTCCGTCATTTTGTGAAGGGACCAAAACCATGACAGGGAGGTGTAGACTTAAGGCACACAACCACACAGCCTCTGCTGTGTTTCCCTTGCTTCCCTGGGTGGGTGAAGAGACTAAGTGTGCCTGGGAGGTTCTACTCAGTTACTTCAAATAGTCCCTTCACTTCCCAGACAGTCCAGATTCACACATACACAAAAACAGTTTCCCTTTTTGCACTAAGAGATCTTTTGTGAAATTCTGAAGACAGAACCCTCAATTGAGTATGGGGGTGCTTTTCACCTAGGCATGTGCAGTTTGTGGGAAATTTGAGTCACTCCCTTTCCTTTTTAGACAACCACTCACCCCTTTCAGGGTATTGGGCTCGGTGCGGCTGGAGAGAAACATCCTTCCCCTGTTACAGACTACACACAACCCTGCAAACCCCTCTGTCTGTGAGAATCCTGTCCATGACGCCAATTTAATGTCACGATCCGCTCGTACAAGTGGGGTTGTGATGGTTCATTAACTGATCTCAGAGTGCAAAAACAACAGAGAGGGGATTTCAGTCTTGATCAAAAGAAATGCACCTTTTATTGAGTGCCCACAGCAGAAGCAATAGAAGGATTAGAAAGGAGATAAAGGATAGAGGGAGAGAGAAGAAGACAGGGGTGGGAATAGCTACCAATGGAGAGACAAAATCCTCGTGGTCCAGCCAATAGATCCATCTTGTCACGTTGGGGAGAATCTCAAATTCTTTGCATAACTCAGGGGTTTTTTATAGTCATCCACCAAGGGGAGAACAGATAAAAGATAATGGAGAATTAGTCTATTGAAAATGAGTAAGACAGTCCATGTTCCAAAACAGGACAAATCAATCTCAGCGGTGAGCGAGACCCATTGTTTTCAGGATTGGTGTCTATGAGAAACCAGTCTTGGTGCAGCAAACACACCTGCAGGCAACACTTGGCAAACATCCCACTTCAGTCAGGCCCGCGCCCCTGTGTTAGAATTTTAAGGGTCTCAGTCTCAGTCCTTGGGAGGGGGCTTCCCTTACAGTGCTTGTGAGGCAGATGAGGGATCTTCTATGGGGGGATCACCAGAGTTACCCCAGAAAGTTCATCTGGCCAAGAGGTGGGGAAATTCATGGGCCATTGTGATGAGCAGGGATCGTGAAGCAGGTGTAAGTGTACAGAGCAAGCCGCTCCCTGTCAGCCCCTGCTCAAAGCAGTTGCAACGTGGGGGCACAGCAAGCACAGCTGCAAACAATCACTTGGCGAGCATCCACCCCAACCAGGCCAGAACTCCAGCCAGGGTCTTCAGGGTCTTCCTCTCTGTCCTTGTGACGGTTGTGAGGCAAATGAGGGGAACTTCAGACCATCTCTTACAACAGTTTACTTTATCTCTTCCTCAACAATCCCCCCCTCTGGGAGATATCTTCTGTTATTGGGCCATTGAGTGTCACTGCATGACTGATGAAAAATTCATCATCCCATTGTGAGATGCTCCGGCCAGAGGGAGGAGCCAAGCATTCCTACCTGGATATAATTTGACATTGGGAAGAAGAGAGACAGCCTTTTCCCACTGGATTCCCAGAGGAGCAGCTTTCTTTTCCACTGCATTCCCAGAGGAAGTCCAGGCCCATCTACGCCACCACTGGAGCTTCAGAGGAAAACTCCACCCTTCTACAGGATCACTGCTTCAACAGAACCCCACCTGTCACTGCAGGAGCACTGCAGCCACCATTTAATAGGACTGCTACCACCACTGTGACCCACAGGGTGTCAGGTCATATTCTGACTCTGCCAGTGGGGTTTTTTTGTTTGTACTATTGCATTTGTATTTTTAGTTTTCCTCGTAAATAACTGTTATTCTTATTCCCATATCTTTGCTCAAGAGCTTTTTAATTTCAAAATTATAATAATTCAGAGGGAGGGGGTTTACATTTTCCATTTCACAGGAAGCTCCTGCCTTCCTTAGCAGACATCTGTCTTCAAACCAAGACAGAATGCCATCCATATAATGTAGGATAATGGCATCTGGGAGAGTCCTTTGGATGGGAGATAGGACAAGGGCCATGTACCACTGGCATATATAGGGGAGTTTTTCTCACTTTGGGGGAGGACTCACCGGTGGTACCGCTTCAGAGGTGCCTGTCTGTTCAGGGAGGGGATGGAAAAGGTGAATATGGGAGCATCTTGAGGATGGAGGGGGATGTTGAAAAAGCAGTCTTTGATATCAACGACCACCAGTCTCGAGTCACAAGGAAGCAAGGACGGAGAAGGAAGGCTGCAAGGGACCCATGTCCTCAATGACCTTGTTAATTTTACAAAGGTCATGGAGGAGCGTCCACCTGTCCTTGCCAGGTGTTTTGAGAACAAAGACAGGGGAGTTCCAAGGGCTGTTGGTAGGTACAATGTGGCCCTTGGAGAGCTGCTCCTCCACTAGAAGCTCGAGGGTATGTAATTTCTCTGTTGAGAGGGGCCACTGATCCACCCACGGTGGGGTGTCAGTCTTCCAGGTGATTGTGGGGTGGTGCACTCTGCAGTGGCCCCAAATAGAAATCCCAGGACAGAGGTGGAATATCAAGTCAAGCTCCCCACTGGGACAACAGGTCCCTGGCCCACAGGGTGGTGAGTGCCCTGACTACAAATGGCCTGATGGTGGCAGTTTGGCCCTCCAGTCCCTCTGTTGTGATAATACGCTCGCTCCTCATGAAGATGGCAGCTCCTCCAATCACTGAGGTGACTCCAGTGACAGGAGTCAGCTCCAGGTTCAGGGGCCATTGAGGTTGTGTAATGATAGTAACATTGGCCCCTGTGTCCACCATCCCTTGTAGGTGGATGTCATTACCTTTATTCAACTGACTGCACTTTATAAGGGGCTTGTCTTGGCCCATGATTTCAACCCAGAATGCCATTGGGTGCTCTGGGATATTGTCTATGCTTAATGGCAATAAAAAGGCTTGGGCGATCACAGTCTCTCTGTGCAGGAAGTGTGGTGGTTTTGTGCAGCAGAAAGTGACTGTGATTTCGTCACTTGGCCCTACAGTTTGTACTTCCACTATAATATGTATTTCATTTGGTCCATGAATACATTACCTATTACCAGCACATCCCTCAGGCCCTCTAGGGGTCCATATTTTCTGGTGGGAATACGATAGAAAGCAGAGTCATCAAATTGTATAGACAAAGCACTCACCAGTTGGTGTCACGTCCTGACCTGAACTTGCTGGAAAGCCTTGGTGACTCTGGTCTGTTGTTGGGAGTATGAAGAGCTCCGCGGGAATTTCCCACGTATTGGACCTCCAGAATAGTGGGGAGGGTACAGTGAAACAGCTTTCCATTTGCTGTCTTCACACGGGGCCACCCTGCAGTCTGTTGGAAGTTTTTTGGCTGATAATGCTGCTGGTGGTGGTGAGGTTACTGGTGATAACAAAACTGAGAACAGTTGTTAGAATGTCTGTTGCAATCCATACAGTGTGATGAATGGCACCTCTTTGGTGGCTGCTGGTCTTTAGGCATTTTGTATTCTGGACAGTCCTTCAAAAAAAGGCCCAGTTCCCCACAATTAAAACATTTTGCAGTGTCTTGGGATGTTAAAAAGGCCCTCTCCCTTAGAGATTGCCCTTGCCACGGTGTGTTCAGTGGAAGATAATTTGGTGCAGGACTCGTCCATCTGGTTGATTGTAGGTTCTGGGTCTTAATATTGTTTTGCACTCATTGTTTGCCTTTGCCAAGGCCATTTTATTTAGCACTTCCTTCTTGGCCTCTGGGCTTTCTATTTGTCACTCAAGTGCAACTTTAAGTCTGTCTACAAATTTCATGAAAATTTCACTTGCCCTTGTTTAATGTTAGTGAAGCTCTGTGTATGTAGGGTGTCGTCGAGAGTGAGGAGCAGGGATGTCTTTGCAGCAGTGGTGATGCCACTGAGTGCAGCTTCTTGTAAGTCCTTTGCTTGGTCTTGTGGCTTCTGGAAGTCACCTTCTCCTGCCATTTGTTCAAGGGTTAAATTTGGTTTGTTGGCATCTTTTGAATATGTGTCCGCCAGTGATTTGAGATGCCTTTTTTACTGCCTCTCCCACAGCATGTACTCGACCGGGGTGTGAGACTCTGTCCAAAGTTTCTCTCATCTGCCTCACAATCGTCATTGGGGACCACTGAAGAAAAGACCCTTGTCTGAAGTTTCTGGCCCTGTTGGAGAAAGTTACGTGCCAATGGCTCCGAGACCTGAGCACAGTGCTAAGCTATTGTTCACAGGTGTTGTTTGCTGTATGCTACACTGAGCCCAATGAAAGAAGAAGGGGGCATCTTGCCTTTTTGCAGCAATAGCCTTGGAAGCTGTCCCACCTCTCAGCCTGGCTGGACTTCTTCTGAGTCTTGGGTGGTCCCCCCACAGAAGACCCTCACCTGTTTTACAACCACCGTGACAGACAGACTGAGATGTAAGGAGCCTCTCCATCAAGGAGTGAGACATGAAACCCCCATGTGAAAAGGCCCCTCTGCTCCTTCCAAGGACTGGCACTGAAACCCCCAGCCCGGGGCAGGTGTGTGGGGGAGGCAAGCTGACCAAAGCGAGATGTTTGCCTGCAGGTTGTGACCGCTGGACCAAGAAGACAATGGCTCTCATTTACTGCTGAGAACATGGACTACCTGTTACATCTATTCTTTATTGTATCTGTTTCCCCCACTCCCTCACAATTTTCAATAGAGTTATCATAAAAATAACCTCTGACTTAGCCAGAGATTTCAAGATCTCCCCAGACATGACCTGGTGAACTCCATCGGCTGGACATCAAAGGACTTGGCTGTTCTATGCTTGGTAGCTATATACCTTCCTTTCTCTTCCTCCCTCTTTTCCTTATTTTTCCCTTTTTTCCCCAATTCCTCCCCAATGCATTTGGTTATTCAATAAAGGTGCATTTGTTTTGATTATCACTGCAAACCCCCCTGTGCCGTGTCGGTTTTTTGCACCCTGAGATCAAATCCACGAACAATCACGAAACCCGTTCGTAAGGATGGATTGTGACACAGGGAGAGTAGGCAATTCATGATATTTTTATTTTCATGCACGACCAAGACACGGTCAGAGAAGGTGGCTTCCAGAAATTTTTTTAAGAAATGCAACCCCCAACCATATTCCTTAGCCACTTTGCAGAGCTCCTTCAATTCCCCATAGGGGATCGGCTCCCAGGAATTGATTGCAGTCACTCTTCTGCTGTGTTTACATATAATTGGCAAGCCCACAATCTTTTTGGTGAGCTCTGAGCCCTCCCAGTGGCTTCCCTCTGCAGCTTGGCCCAGTGATCCTCAGACTCAGGACTGGAATCCGGGTCTGCAGAATCCCTATTTTCATCCTCCGAGGAGGATGGAGGGCACTTGATGACTGCATGGAGCCTCTTGGGGCAGCCAGAATCTGCCTGTTTGTGGGCAGCTGTGGAAGCCAATATGGGCTCTTTCTGGTCGCTGTCATCACCACTTCTGGCTCCAATGTTGTGGGAATGGGAATGGGAGGGACCATCAGGAGGAGTCAAGAGAGGAAGGGGTAGGGTTGGTGTGCACAATGGGGAGGGGATTCCCGATAGAGAGGGGAAGTCCCAACATGGACACACTTCCTGACACAGAAGGGAGGGGCAGGGCGCGATTACAGGAATAGAGGAAGTGGGAGGAGGGTCAGAGGTGTCATTTTTGGCAGAACAGGGAGGTGACAAAATGGCCATTGCCTTTGTGGGGTCAGCACCATTTTGTGGAGAAAGGGCAGAAAAACTTGGAGAGGGAGAAGACAAGATGGTGGGGCTGGCCACATTACCAGCACTGTCTGGGAGAACAGCTGGGGGTAGTAGAACTGGGTACATGGGCATTGGTAAGAGGGTTAGGAGAGAGCCCAAGGCAGCATGGCCAGTGCTGCCCTGGAGAGGGGACAGAGGACACTGGGAGATGTCAGGGTGACGGTAGCAACCCTGCGCCTGCTGGCAGGATCCATCTCCCGATCCTCCCTGAGGCAGGGAAGAGAGTTTAGGGATGTGAGGGGAGGAACAGGGAGAAGGGGTGTTAAACTGGGGTCCCAAATGTTTCCCAACATTTTCTACAGACTTAGCAATAAGGCCAAAGGATAAAATTTCCCAACTGAAAGATCCCCTTTAACTCAAAGAACATAGAATCTTTTCCCTATATGGTCCCCTCATAACATCAGGAAAATACTTGAACAACCAATGAAGAAAACATTTTAAATCTCCCTTGGAAAAATGAAAATTTTCTCCAACAAGGATTCCTGTAACTTGGGTATAAACTTCCCTGTGTGGGTGGATCAGTTTGGCTCCCATCCCCACACTTCCTCCCAACATCCAAGAGGAAAAGAAGGCAAAGGAAAGACAAAAAAGGGTGACCCCCAAATATAGTACTCACATGACAGTGGGTCAACAAAACCTCTCCAGGTTGTCCGTCAGCTTCAACCGATCTTCTCGCCTCAAGAAGGTTGCCGGTCGCCTGTGCGATTCCCCAATAAAACTTAGGAATCTCCTCTGGGAATTGGCTGTTCCGAACATGGCTTAACTTCAGTAGCCAAAAAGCTACTGAAGACACCTCCAGGAATGCTCCGAACAGGTCCCTGTTTTGGCTGCCAGCTGTCACAAGCCACAAGCCCGTTGGTGGTTGAGAGAGAGGCAGCGGAGCCGTGACCTTCCAGAAGTGTCTCCAGTAATGAAGCCGCTCGGTGGCACAGGCACACACACACACACACACACACACAACCACTGCAGCACACACTTCTCTTGTAGAATCAACAACGACAAAGAAATGGGAAGGGTCTTTGTACGGACGCCAGAGAAGGAGGTTTATTCCAGCCACGCACAAAGGGGTCTAGGGACAAAGACAAAAAGAACAGTGGAAGGTCTGGGTTTAAATACAGGGGACATGGGGGGGGGGGCGGAACAGAGCATCAGGGCCAATGGGCTGAGGGCTCAGGGCAGTAAAGAGGAGAGACAAGGGGTGGCAGCCAATAGGGTAAAGAGGGTGGGACACTGAGGCAATATGGGGCCAATGGATAAGCAGGGAAGGGAGAACATTCAAGGACATAAATATAAGGAAAAAGGGAGGGAGAGGCCAGCAGTCCAACCAGGGAAGTAGAACTGGGTACATTTGCATATACAACAAAGCATCCTGGAAGAGGGTCTGCTCAATTGCCCTGAACAGGGGAGATTTCTCCAACATGGGGTCTGTCTGTCTGTCCAAAGGCCTATAATGGCCTTTGTTCTGTAGGCCCACCGGCCTCCACAGACACTCAGTAGAAAAAGGGGTTCGAAGCTTTGCTTGTGAAATTTGTGGGACATGCAAACCAGAATATTGCAGCCCTCATGATTGACCACCTGGCCGGAGAAGGAAGCCACTCAGACCCTGTTGGGCAAACCCACATTCCTAGTGAGGCCCTTGAGGGTATTACTGAAGCTGTGCATAGCACATTTTTAAAGGTTCCTGATGCTGTGAGCCCCCCAAAAAGTATTTACTTATGTAAAGCAAGGACTGGCGGAGCCTTATATGCAATTCAATGGCTGCTTGAAACAAGCTCTTAAAAGACAAATTGAGAATGACATTGCCAGAGAGGTGTTGCTTTCAAAATTAGCTGCTGAAAATGCTAATGAGAATTGTAAAAAACTTCTGAAGTCCTTGTCTAAGGAGGAGCCCACCCTGCTGTAAATGATAGAGGCATGTAACCACCTGTGTGCCTTCAGCATAGGGCAACCGTTACTAATGAACCTTACTGTGGGGGCTGGTATAGCAAATGCCTTTGTGTGGAAGGGGCCAACAGCGGGCCTGTTAGCTAAAGGAGTGAGAAGAAAGGTAAGAAACAAGAAGTTGATAAGGATTCTCTCCAAGGCTGTAACTGAGGAGACCAAGAAAAGTAAGGAATTGAAGAAAGATAAGAAGAGAACTTTGCAGCTGGATGAAGTATTTTTAGAAAGTCAGTTGAAGTCACTGTAACTTATCCCCAATGATATTATGGTGACTTATTGTGGCCAATAGTTAGGGTAGAAGAAGTATAAACAATTAGAAAGTGTATAAAAGGTCAGCCATGTTCGATAATAAAGAGTGTCCATCTGAGACTGCTTGTGGTCTCTGCCTTGTGTCATGACTGGCCTGACAGTGACATCTGGTGACCCTGATGTGATTCAACACCCTTAAGAACATACTTGATCTGGACCCATACGGGCTCCTAGAGACTGGCAGCCATGACTCACTGGGACGTAGTGGGGGAGGCGGCGTTGGTGCAGCTGAGAATGGCGGGTGGAAGCCACAGGGAAGCCCAGACCTGATTTTCTCCTATCAAGACAACTGGAAGTAGGTGAGCCACCAACTAGTAATAATGGGAAATAATTTATCTAATGAAGAAGAGACTGTTTTGGCTACATGGAAAGTTTTGTTAAGACATAAGGGAATTAATACTTCCGACTATGCCCTTCGTAGTATATTGCTGTGGGCTAAATCACAGGATTTTGGCACTGATCCTGACACAGCATTTAGTGTTAAAGCATGGGAAAAAGTCGGGGACAGACTGTAGGAAGTCATCTGAGTGGGAGATAAAACTGTTGTTGACCTAGCTGTTACCTGGGGATTGCTTTTTGAGGCATTAAATGAATGGAAAACCGAGCGAGAACAAACAGAGCAGGATGTGGATGAAGAATCGGGGTTGATAACAGAAACTGATGAAGGGGATGAGGCAGAGGGGGCCTCTGATGGGGAACTTGGTGAATCTATCCTTGAAGAAGGTGCAGGTGCCATGCAAGTTACCAGGTAGGCTACCAAAGCTTCCAGGAAAGCTGCCAGAGCTTCTGGGCTGGATGCCAAAGCTTCTGGGAAAGCTGCCAAAGCTTCTGGGAAAACTGCCATAGTATCTCCTTCTCAGACTCCTAAACCTCTTTATGTCACAGCTGCGCAGCAGCTCCTGATGGTGCCTGTATACACCACACCACTGCACCAGGTAGCTGAAATGTCTTTAGCAGAGAGAGAAACCCAGTCTTCTGCCCCCCTGCTTCCCTCTGCTCTAGCCCAGCCATCTGCCCCTTCGCTCCCCTCTGAGCTGCCTGAACAATCTCCAAGGTTGTATCCTCCATTACCTGACAGTGACAGCGACAGCGAATCAAGTGATGAGTCGCCCGCAGTAACATCGGAGTTGGGGCAGGGAACTGTTGACAGTTCACCTTCTAATAGCTGTAGCCCTACTGCTCCATGGACTTTGCCCCCACATCAAGTAACTGGGCTTCCTTGAGAGCCTCAGTGTCCTGGGTTGACTATATGATGCTTTTATCCCCAATTATGTTATGTTGAATAATAAGTTTTGCACCTTATATTATGTTGAATAATAAGTTTTGCACCTTTAAGAGTGTTCCAGAGAGTGAAGCAGCGGGAGAGAAGAAGCAGCAGGTTTTTTTCAGACACCGTACTCACTCCTCCACATTTCTGCCCCTGGACTGTTGTTGTCTGCGGATGGACTGACAGTGGGACAGAGCTCTCTTTTGCTTTTAGTTAGTTTTAGCTAGCTGAGGCAAAGAAGTTCCCTACTGTGGGGACTTTTGTTTTTTTCCCTTTTCCTTGGAGCTCTTGAAACCCGCTCTGGACTGAACACCCAGGGGAGCACGGGCAGCTGCATCTGTGGCCCACCAGGCCGGGCCTGGCCTGCAACATTTCCAGCACCGGAGGGACTGATCAGAGACAGAGCGAGCTGAGCCGCAACCCGGGGAGGGACTTTCTCAGTTTGTCATTTCTTTTGGAGTGGCAAGAGATTTTATTCTTTGATATTGTTAAGGTTTTGTTGTTTAATAGACAGGTTTTTTCCACCTTTCTCCAAGGAGGTATTTTCTCCCAGACCAGTTGGGGGGAGAAGAGCAGGTTGGATCTGCTTTCCTACTGGAGCTCCTTTGGGGGATTCTCTCCCAAATTTGCTCTAAACCTGGACACTCAGGAGTTTTGGGAATTTGTTAGGAAGAAAGCAGCTGAAGAAAAGAATTGGGACCTGATAGAAAGATTAGGTGCTCCAAGAGTACCTCAGGAGAACAGTGCTAATGCAAATGTTGCCTGTGATAACCCTATGGCTTTTCCAGGTTTTAAAGCAGCTCCTGGAAGAGGGCAGGATGACAGTCATCACGTCTTTGTCTGGAAGGTTGTGCAAGATCTCCAATCGAAAGTGGCTCAGTATGGCATTAATTCCTCAGAGGTAATGCAATTAATATGTGTAATTAATGCAGATATGCTTGCACCTTATGACATCATGCATCTTGCTACTATTTCATTCCAGCCAGTACAATACAGTGTATTTCAAGAAACTTGGAGGCAAGTGGCTGAGCACACAGCTGTAACAAATATGCAGTTGCCTCAACACGACCCTCATCATGCTGTGGGTGTTGATGCCCTACTGGGCACTGGGCCTTTTGCTAACCCAGATTCACAGGCAAGGTGGGATCCTTCAATTTTGGCACAAGCTCAGCAAATTGGCACGAGTGCTTTAATTAAATCAATGGAAATGGCAGCTCCAAAACAGAGATATGATACTATACAACAAGAGATGAGAGAACCATTTTTGCAATTTGTGGAAGAGCTTGCTGCAGCCGTTGAAAAACAGGTAGATGATGAATCTTTGCGACACAAATTCTGTATACATTTGGCTAAAGAAAATGCAAACTCAGGCTGCAGAAAGATTATTGACACTTTACCTGGGGAACCCACATTGCCTCAAATGATGACTGCTTGCTTGAAAGTTGGTTCAGTAGACCATAAAATAGCAGCTCTTGCTGCAGTTCTAAGACCTTCATCGAAATGCTATAATTGTGGACAGCAAGGGCAAGTAATGGCACAGTGTAATACCCAGAAAATAACATCCAAATCAAATGCAAGCAGCAACGTTATGTGCAACCATTGTGCTAAATTTGGGCACTATGCTCAACAATGCAGGAGTAAATATCATGCAAATGGTCAGCTGTTGCAGGGAAACAGGAAGAGGAGCGCAAAGGGGCATGTGGGAAAACAAATACCCCAAGAACCACAGCAGCAAATATGGGCCTCCCCAGCACTGCAAAGCTAAACATTTGTGAACAATACTCAGGGGCAACAAGTGGGTCTGCAGGGATTGATATACCCACCGCTGACACAGTAACCATTCTGACAAAAGAAATGTGCAAAGTGCCCCTCGATGCCTATGGTCCAATAGGATGGGGATTGAGTGCGTTTTTGATGGGAAGATCAAGTACTACAATTAAAAGGTATTCATGTGCATTTAGGACTTATTGATGCTGATTATTTAGGACAGATTCATGCTATGGTACCCATTGATGACCCTCCTGTCACTATTCAGAAAGGAACTTGCATTGCTCAAATTGTACCTTTTGTGAGTTCTGTTCTGAATACAGTGGACCGAAGTCACGGCACAGGAAGTTTTGGATCAACAGGGGTACCTCAAGTGTTCTGGGCTGAGAAAGTTATGGAGAACCATCCAGAAAAGACATGTATCCTCACCACCAGTGGATGTCATCCAGGAACCATATCATTAACAGCCTTGATTGACACTGGAGCAGATGTCACAATACTCTCGTGACTTTGCTGGCCTCAATCGTGGCCTCTCACTCATGCAAGTTTTGGACTTCTGGGGTTGGGTGGTGCTACAACAGGTGGCCTGTCAGCCATTGTAATTAATGTGAAACATCCTGATGGCCAACAAGCTAACATCAGACCCTATGTTGCCGATGCTCCTCAAAGTTTGTGGGGATGACATTGTTTATCTCAATGGGCTGTCAAAATACGTATTTTTAATAGGGGCCACTGTGATGCAGGGCAATGAATGTCCAGTTGTAGCCTTGATATGGCTGACAGATGAACCTGTCTGGGTTGGCAACCTCCATCACATTAATGTTACTTAAGTCATCAGTTCATTTGCTTCCCACAGGAGTTTTAGGACCATCCAGGCAGCGTATGCATGCATTGTTTTTAGGTTGGTCATCCATCTCTTTGATGGGACTTTTTGTTCTCCTTGGGGTTATAGACTCTGATAATGAGATTATGATCATGGCCTGGACACTCCAACTGCCTTTCACTGTTCCCCAAGGAACTTGAATAGCTCAACTGATTTTATTGCCCCAAACCATGAGCATACCTTTTACAGACGTAATATGAAAAAGGGGATTTGGGTCTACTGGAACACCCCAAATATGTTGGGTACAACCTATACTAGAACAATAGCCCACATGCCGGTGTACTCTGACATTAAAAGGGCAAAAGATAACACTTGACAGCCTCATAGACACAGGGGTTGAAGTTAGTTATCTCTCAAGACAAATGGCCCTCACAGTGGTCCCTTGCTAAAGTGCTCCAGGCACTTTCAGGCATTGGAGGAAGCAGCCGCAGCTGTCAAACCCACCACTGGATACAGATGAAAGGGCCCGAGGGACACCGTGCCTCAATCATACTGTTTGTATTACCAGTACCAATGGTACCGTGGTGGGGGATGTTCTCTCCCAATGGGGCTTTAGGATTCAATTAGCTTTTTAAAGGGGGCCATTGGAGAGCGACACTTTAAAACGAACCTGGAAAACAGGGAAAATGGTTTGGGTGGATCAATGGCCCCTACCATTGCAAAAACTTTGTGTATTAACAGAGTTGCTCCAACAACAACTCCAGAAAGAGCATTTTGTCTTTCTAACCGTCCTTGGAATTCTCACATGTTTGTTATCAAAAAACAAACTGG
Organism: Agelaius tricolor; assembly: GCF_023055355.1. NCBI lineage: Eukaryota > Metazoa > Chordata > Aves > Passeriformes > Icteridae > Agelaius > Agelaius tricolor. The sequence goes on from NW_027269344.1 coordinate 121,528, forward strand.
CAAATGGCGCTTACTCCATGATCTTTGAAAAATAATGCAGCTATGGAGGACACAGAGGCCTTACAGCCAGGTCTCCCGTCTCCTACCATGATTCCCAAAAATTGGCTCTTGACTGTTACTGATTTAAAAGATTGGTTTTTTGATATTCCTTTACATCCTGATGATGGTCCTAAATTTTCCTTTTCAGTTCCAAGCACAAAAATGCAGGCACCCTTAGAGCGATATCACTGGATAGTTTTACCTAAGGGCATGAAAAACAGCTGTACTATTTGCCAGTGGTATATTGCTAGGTCCTCAATTCTGTTCATCAACAAATGCCTAATGTTCTTTTGCACCATTCTATGGATGATATTTTTGTAACAGCTGAACAACAGGAAGTCATGGAGAAAGCCTTAGTTAGCCCTTGTCACCAAAGCTGTAACTCAGGCAGGGCTTTGCATAGCTCCCAAAAGGTACAAAAACATCCTTCGTGGAGGTGTTTGGGGTGGTGCAAATATTGGGGTCTCTTCAATTTCTCCCCAAGGTCTTCAAATTCAGACAAATATTTGCACCTTACATGATGCACAAAAATGTTTGGGAACAATCAACTGGGTGCACTCCTTGTTAGGGAATTCAAATACAAAGCTAAAAGTCCTTTGTTTGAATGATTAAAAGGAGATTCAGACCTTTTATCACCTAGACAACTTACATTTCAAGTTCAGCAGGTGCTGCAATGCCCAGCTGATGTCATAATAAACCAACAAGCTGCACACTGGGCACCTGAGCTGCTTTTCTTTTTAATAATCTTGCATCCAGCAAAACAGCCCCATGCCTTGATGTTTCAATGGGACCCCAATGCACCAGACTCTTTGTTTATCACTGAATGGATTTACTTACACCCCAAATGACTAAAACCATCAGTAGCCAACATGAAATGATGGCCCAACTGGTTGTTAAGGCCTGACAGAGACTCGTTTCTCTTGCAGGAGGGGAATTTTCCACTCTTTTCCTACCTTTAACCACCTTTTATTTGAATTGGATAGTTCAGGGATCAAGGCTCTTCAGATGGCCTTTCCTGAATTCAGTGGACAAATCTCAATACATCCTCCAAAACATGAGTTGTTTTAACAGCTTTTAAAAGCTTTTTTTAAGCTTTTTTTTTTTTTTTTCAATTGACAGAGAAACCCAAGAGGAGTGAGGTTCCACTTCAAGCCTTAACAGTATTCACAGATGGTTCTGGTCACTCTCAGAAATCTGTGGTAGTATGGAGAGACCCCTCTTCTAGTGGGTCTAATGGAGAGCAGATTTATCCATATCTGAGTGGTCCCCCCCAATTGTTGAACTTGCTGCTGTTGTCAGAACTTTTCAAAAATTTTCTGTTCCTTTTAATCTGCTTACAGATTCAGCTTATGTTGCAGGAATAGTGATGAGAGCCAAAGCATCAGTTTAGAAAGAGTTGAAAATTCACAACAATTTTATTGGTTGCAGCTCCTTGTTTTTTCCTTAGAAAATTGAACATTTCCTTACTTTGTTATGCATATTTGTTCACATACAGACCATCCCAGATTTTTAGCTGAAGGGAACAGGCAAGCTGGCTTTTTAACAATGCCTGTACAACAATCTGTTCTACCTAATAAGATAGAACAGCCTAAATTGATCCATTTGTTTTTTCACCAAAATGGTGTCACTTTGATTTGGCACTTTGGCATTAGTAAAGCCCAAGCTTCAAGAACTATTGCTGTTTGTCCTGATTGCCAAAGGTGTTCTTTTCTCTCTATTGCAGGAAGTATTAATCCCAGAGGGCTTCAGAGCCTTAAAGTCTGGCATCAGACGTTACCCATTTTTGTGAATTTGGTCATTTAAAACACATTCATTCCTCTATTGATACCTTTTCTGGTGCTCTTTTTGCATCTGCCCATTCAGGGAAAACAGCTTACGATGTCTCTAGACACTTCACTGCTGCTTTTGCCATTCTTGGTATACATCTGAAGTGAAGACAGGCAATGGCCCAGTTTATATTTCCCATCGAGTTGCTAACTCTTTTGCCTTCTGGGGAATTATGCACAAAACAGGTATTGCTCATTCCCCAACAGGCCAATCTGTCACAGGCTCATGGCTCCCTCAAACATCTCTTGGTACAACAGAAAGGGGGGCCAGAGATGGCAACCCTGCCAAGAGACTGCAGAAAGCCCTTTATGTGATCAACTTTTTGAATTGTTCTTTGATGGACCCCAACCCACCGATTGTTCCACATTTTAATCATGATTCACAATTGCAACAAAAGGAAAGAAACCCCTGCATTAGTGAAGGATCCAGAATCTGGTAAGATCTTGGGGCCTTATCCTTAGGCCACCTGGGGTAGAGGTTTTGCTTGTGTCTCCACAGAGAATGGTCCTGAGTGGATTCCAGCAAAGAATGTGAAGCCGTTTTTAAGAATCTTTGAGTGCATCACCTGAAGATTCACCTTGAACACCAACATTGGCGGAGAACCCTTGTGAACAGGACCTCACCACCACACCAGCGCCTGTTTAACCTCTAACAGACTTATGTCCTTGGGAAAATGGTTAAGATTACCCAGTGGTATCAGGGTTTACAGGGCTAGGAAAACTTCTGGGGGATTGGAGACTTGGTGGATGGATAAAAAATTTAGTTAAAATAGGCTTCTATGTATTAGGCATTGTATTATGTATTGTTATGGTTATTCCTTGTATTTTACAGTGCGTGAAAAAATTAATAGACAAGTCACTTAAGAGTGTATTTTTGTTTGAATGGATAGGGGGAGGTATGGGGAATAAAACAAAAAGTACAGTGGAACTGATGAAGGGGCCTGATATCTTAGGCCTGATTGAGCAGAAACTGTGGGAGGGACAGACACAGATTAAGGCTCCCTGGGCAAGAGGGGACCAAGAAACAAGATGTGAAACTTAGTAACTTAGTGATAAGATAATGTTACCAGGTGACCTGATGTCCTCAAGAATGTGTAACCAATGGGAAATTGTTACAAAAAATGGAGCCCTATATAACTACCATACAAGTAAAACCCCATATAAATCCCTGGCATACTCAATAAAATTGGCTTCTGATCTAAACTCAGACGTCCCCGTCTCTCCATCATCATTAACCCCCCTAGGTGGGGGGAAGATGTTGGAGAGATTCCTTTCCCTTCTCTTTGTCCTGATGTGATTTGGTCGGTACATAAATTCACTCCCTGTGCCCAGGCTGGGTCTGTTCTCCCTGTGCCAGTGCTCGGGGTGGGATCTCTCCCATTCCTACACTCAACTCCCAGGCCTCTCCACAGGCAACAAGAGAATGCAATGAACAAGAATCAGCCAATCAGAGAGAGCAGTTCTGATGACTCACCAGTTGCTGGGCAGACCCACAGCACCCAGTGTTCCCTGGACCCCACCCTCCCTGCTCAGTCACAGCCCCAATCCTCCCTGCGCAATCACAGGAGGTCCCAGTCAGGTGCAAGGCCACGGGAAGGGGCTGCAGCTGCCACTGGCTCAGGAGCTCTGAGGGCAGAAAAAAGGGGGTGACACCCGGATGGGGGACACTGGCAGGACTTCCCTTAATGGTGCCTCCATTTGTGTTGGCCCAAGTGAGAGCTTCTGGAGAATCTCTTCCCACACACAGGACACTCATTGGGCCTCTCCCCAGTGTGGATGTGCCTGTGGGTGACGAGGGTGGAGTTGCGCCTGAAGCCCTTCCCGCAGTCGGGGCAGTGGAAGGGCCTCTCCTCTGTGTGAATCTGCTGATGTACTGAAGCACAGACAGACAACTCTTCAACTAATTAAAGTTGAAAAGAAGGGTATTTTATTGCAGTGCTGGACACATAAGGAATCATTTCCAAATGGATGTGCAAGGAGTTGCAGACTCCTGCTCTCTATTTATACAGAAAAGGTTTTACATATCCAAGCGGTTTCTAAGGATGCATAATACATAATCATTATCTGCCCACTTTGTATTATAGTCAGCTGAATACCTAATATGACTGCGCAATTGCACTGCCTTAATTGGGTCTGTGGGATTTTGAAATAAGGGAGTGGGCGTATGTGAAGAAGAAAGCTCTCTTCCTCATGGTAAACTCTTCACCCATGGCGAGTTTGCAGGATTTTTTGATCTGCTGGTCATGGTCCAAGCCTCTCCAAACTGATTATTCTTAAGGCAAGATATTTCTATGGTCTCTGCTCCTCCACAATTGCTACATCTATCCCTGTCACTCCGAGCTTTACTTTCTAATATATTTGTTACTCTTTCACTAACCTATGTGATTTTTGCTTAGCTAAATTTTAAAATCTTAACTAAAATATGTAATCTTCTACTATCTCAGTTATACTCCCAGCTGGCCCCTTGACTCATCCACAGTTTTCAATTATCGTAAATACATTTCCAGCTGACCCCTTGACTCATTACGATGAGATTGGAGCTGCTCAGAAACCACTTCCTACACTCGGGACACTCATAGGTTCTCTCCCCAGTGTGGATCTTGCAGTGATTGATGAGGTTGGAGCTCCAATCAAAGCCCTTCCCACACTCCCCACACTTGTAGGGCCGTTTCCCCATGTGGATCACCTGGAACCAGATCACATCTGAGCTCCAGAGCTCCAGCTGAAGCCCTTTCCACATTCCAAGCACTTGTGGGGTTTCTGCCAGCCACGAGTTGTCTCTACCACCTCTGAGTTCTGAATGAATCTCTGGCTGCATTCTGGACACAGGGGGCATCTTTCCTCCTCACAGCTGCCAGGGCTGGGTTTGCAACCCCTCCTTGTGTGGGATCTCCAGGGCTTATCCTCCCCATTGGATTCCCATGCCATGGAGCTGCTCAAAACGGCCTTTTCCATGAGGTTCTGCAGCAGGGATTTGCTCTCCCTGGTCTCTGTCTGCAGCTCAGTGCCTGGGGAAGGAAAGGAAAGAAAAGGAGAGGAAGGAATGAGGAAGGAAGAAGGACAGAATGAGAAGGGGAAGGAGCTGTGGACAAGGACAGGATGGGATTTGCCTCTGTGCCAGAGGGAAGGGGAAGGAGATCCCCCCAGTTCATCCCTGGCAGGACGGCATTGGTAGCAGGGTTGTCCTGCAGCCAGAGGAAATGTTGGGCTGAGACATGAAACAGAGGAGAGGGAGAAAGGGGCAGTGACTTCCTTCTTGCCTGCCTCAGTGTCCCAGGCCATCTTCCTTTTCCTCGTAGCCTCCTCCAGCTCCATCCAGACAAAGATTGGGATTGACAAATCCTGGCTTGGGGGAAAAACAACAGGTGAGGCCCTTGGTCCTGCTTCCCAAGTCCAGCTCAAAAAGTAACTGCCCTGTTCACAGTTGGATGGGCCCAGACCCTGCTCATCTCCAGCCTCCCCCACCCCTCCAGGCTGACAGGATCCCCCAGCTCCAGGATTGGCCTTCATTGCTCTCCCCACTCTGATGCCAATCAGAGTCCCAACACCAATGTCCCCCCCCAGCTGGTACCACTGCCCCAGCCAGTACAGACGGTTTGCCACAGGAACCTTCCACAGTTCTCCAAAGGGGCATCTGTGTCTCACCCTTGGGGCCCTGCAAGATCCAAACATCCCCTCCCCTGAAACAAACCCTCCCAGAGATCCTCCAATGGATTTGGGGTGAGTTCCCCCTCCCTACTCACCTGTGAGATCTGGAGGGATAGATGCTGCCAGGGCCAGGGGAGCTGCAGACTCAGTGGGCGAGTGGGAAAACAGCGTGGTTCTGCTGCGGCTCCTCCTCTTCTTCCTCCTGTTCCTGCTCTTCCTTTTTCCCATCCTCCGCTTCTTCTCTCCCTCCTCTTCCTATTTCTCCTCCTCCATGCCCAATCCAGATCCTCCTTTCACACCCTTCTCTCTCCCATGGCTGCAGCGTTTGGGTGGAAGGAACCAGGGAAAGCCCCATGAGCCCCCCAGGGATGGGCAGGGGGCTTGGGAATCCACCCAGTGCAGATCCATTCCCCTCCAGAGCCCCAGGGAATCACTCCGGGGATCAAGCGATGGGGACACAGTGGGATCCCCACGGAACCACCCTTTTTCTATCCCATCCCCAACTTTCCCTCCCCTCTCCTATCATTCCCCCAACCCAAGGACCCCTCCCAACTCAATCTGGGGATCCCATCCCTCTCCCACTCTGAATCCTCTTTTTCCCTGCACTCCCACCCCTTTCCCATCGTGCCTTCAGCTCCGCCTCTTGTCCCTATTTGGTTTTGGGGGGATGCAGGTCCCTCCTGCTCAGTCTGGGGGGTCACATCCCCCCTTTCCCTCAATTCATGCATCTCCTGGCTGCTTTTTCCTGGGAGCAATCCCTCAGTTTTGGGACTTTTGGGGTGTAGTTTAAGAGTGTGACAGCTCTGTCTGGCTTTCCCCTCCTGTTGTGGCCTCTCAGCTGCCCCTGACACCCTGGGGGTGCTGGGATTTTCTTCCTGGGGACAAGGATGTTCATCCCCTTCCAGGAGCCCAATGCCCGGCTGGGGCTCCAGTTCAGGGGGTCCTTGAGCAACTGCCCCAGAACCTCCCCCATGGTCTCCCAGCACAGCCAGAGCCACTTGGCCTGGGGTCCCCAAAGGCCTCAGCAAGCCCCAAATCCCTCCCAGGAACCCTCAACTCCCTCCAACCCAGCATCCCCCACATCCCCTGCAAGTTCCCCCCATGGCACCAGCCATGGCCATGTCCCCACATGTCACTGCCCATGTCCCACCATGTCCTCACCCACGGCTGTCTCCCCACCATGTTTCCATCCCTGTCATTGTTCCCCACATCTCCATCCATGCCTGTGTCCACCCACATCCCCATGAATGGCTATGTCCCCCTCCATGTCCATGTGTCCCCCAGCTGGTTCAGGAAAAATAAAATACCTCTTTGAAGAAAAGTGGAAAAAACTGTTTATTACACAATAAAACCTAAACAATATTAAACAATAAAACCTCTTGCTGCTCTAAAAGAGAGACAAACTCACAAGGTCCCTCTGTGGGCTGTAGCTCAGCTCACTCAGTCCCTTATCAGTCCCTCTGGTGCTGGAAATGCCACAGCCCAGGCCTGGCCCGGTGGGCCACAGGTGTGAGCTGCCCATGCTCTTCTGGTGTTCAGGCCAGAGCAGGTTTAAGCAGGTCCAAAGAAAAGGGAAAAAACCCCACAGTAGGGAACTACTTTGCCTCAGCTAGCTAAAACTAACAAAAAGCAAAGGAGAGCTCTGTCCCGCTGTCTGTCCATCCGCAGACAACACAGTGCAGGAGCAGGAATGTGGAGGAGTGAGTGCAGTTTCTGAAAACAAACTCTGCATTTCTTCTCTCCCTCTTCACTCTCAGGACAAGTCTTAAAGGTACAAAACTTATTATTCAGCATAAACAGAACAGACTGGAGATGCAAGCATCATATAGTCCACCCTGAACATACCTTCAACACCATTCAGTACTCCCTGATGTCACCAGAAGATAGGATTGAATGCAAAAGATTTTATGGGGTTGAAAGTCAACAAATCTGCCCTCCCCAAGGAATTCCCATTGTAGGTCTGTGTCCCAATGGATGTTCCTGCTGCTGGGTTTATCTAGCTGCCCACAGGGAACCAGGAAGATGTGGAGCCTCCAAGCCAGGTGTCTTCCCAACACAGATCACCAGGACCATGGATCACCAGGGCTCTGCCCAACAACGCTCACTGAGGATCATCCAATGTAGATTGTCTCATGGGGGACAGAGCTGGAGCAGCACACAAAGCTCTTCCCTCACGTGGGGCACTCACAGGGCTTCCCTTAGTGGCGCCTCCGTTGGTGTTCTGTCAAGTGAGAGCTCTGTGAGAAGCTCATCCCACACTCAGGACACTCGTAGGGCCTCTCTCCAGTGTGGATGCGCCGGTGGATGGTGAGTTTGGCGTTTTGCTTGAAGCCCTTCCCACAGTCAGGGCAGCGGAAGGGCCTCTCCTCTGTGTGAATCCGCTCATGTTTGAGGAGATCGGAGCTCCTGTGAAACCTCTTCCCACACTCAGGACACTCGTAGGGCCTCTCCCCAGAGTGGGTGCGCTGGTGTTTTCTCAAGTCAGAGTTCCACCCATAGCTCTTCCCACATTCCAAGCAGGTGTAGGGCCGTTCCCCCGTGTGGATGACCTGGTGCCGAATCAGGGCCGAGCTTCCTCTGAAGCTCCTCCCACATTCCCCACACTCAAAGGGCTTTTCCCCAGTGTGGATCTTCTGGTGTTGCATCAGGTAGCCCTTCTGGCTGAAGCTTATCCCACACTCCCCACACTCATAGGGCTTTTCCCCAGTGTGGATCACCTGGTGTCGTATCAGTTGGCCCCTCTGCCTGAAGCTCTTCCCACATTCCCCACACTCAAATGGCTTTTCCCCAGTGTGGATCCTCTGGTGTTGGATCAGGATGGAGTTGTGGCTGAAACTCCTCCCACACTCCCCACACTCAAAGGGCCTCTCCCCAGTGTGGATCACCTGGTGCTGCCTCAGGCTGGAGCTCCAGCTGAAACATTTCCCACATTCCAAGCACCTGTGTGGCTTCTCCCTGCCATGAGGCTTCTCCACCAGCTCCAAGCTCTGGCTGGATCGCAGGATGCATTCCTGGCTCACAGGGGCTCTTTCCTCCCCAGAACTCCCTGGGCACAGTTTGCAGCCCCTCTTCATGAGGTACATTCGGGGCTTTTCCTCCTCCTCCATCAGGCCACACCCTGAGAATTATAAATCCTGGTTTGCAGAAAAAATCAAGAGGACAGCAGCTTGGACTGGGAAAACCTCCATGCCCAAGTTCATCTGGGAAAGTTATTGGGCATCTTGTGTCTGAAAGAACCTCCAAAACACCATGATTCAACACAAAAATCCTCTAAACATCAAGATGCCGATCAAAAACTTCCCAAACGTCATTATTCAGCAAAAACCTCCTTCAAAATACAGAGATTCAGCCCTCACAAAGCACAAAAGCACCAACATTTGCCCAGTAAAGCTCAGAAACCCCAAGATTCAGCCTCTGTGAAAATCATGGATTCCCCCTCCCCTGGTCACCTGCTGCATACGGACAAAGCTCCTGGGGCTGGGGGGGAGGCTGCAGATACAGGGAGGAGTAGAACCGTGTGGTGCCGCCTCTTTCTGCTCCTCCTCCTCCTCTGTTCCTGCTCTTCCTCACACTCCTCTTCCTCCTGCTATTCCTCCTTCTCCTGCACAATCCCACCTTCTCCTCCCACGTGCATCGTTTGACCCTTTTGTTCCTCAACCCTGCTTCTCCTTCCCTTCTCCTCCTGCCCCAGGCCCAGCACCCGCTGCCGGCTCCCTCTTGCCCCCAGACCCACAGCATCCCACGGCAGGGGCAGGGATGGAGCTGGGGCAGGTCGGGCTGGGGCAGCGCTGGGCTCTCGGCCGCTCCCGCCCGCACTCGGTCCCCACTGCAGCCGCTCCCACCAGGACAGCGCGGGGGGGCCCGGCCTTGGCGCTGCCCCACTCCCACCTCCCCAGATTCCCCTCGAGTGGGGCGCTGGGGCCGAGGGGGGGGCAGGTTGGGAACCCTGGGAGCTGCGGGTCCGCCTGGCAACTGCTGAGTCATCAGAGCCGCGTGCTCTGATTGGCTGAGCCCTGCCTGAGGGCTGGGGCTGCAGCAAGGGGGGACACCCTGCTCCAGGGGGGATATCCCACAAACGGGGGACCCCCATGAAAGGAAGAAGAGGAAAGTGTCTTTACAATCAGATGCTGTGAATCTGATGAGAGATAGACCCAGGAACTTGTACGTAAGGAAGCGACAGGAGAAGCCATCAGTTTAAGAAAATGTTGTTAACTGATGACACAGACTGCTGCTCAGCCAAGGTCCTGCCACATTCATGAACTTCGAGAAGAAGAACAACAAAGACTTCACAGAGCCATGAATATCGGTTGCTACACAAAAGTAGGGAGCATATCAAGGGGATATGTAGTAAGTGGATTGGGAAGTCTCTTCCTCTCAAGTACACCACCCAATGCGGAAAGGAAGAGGGAGATGCAGCTGGGAAAATTAGGATGAACAGGAGGCTGTGTCCTCCACCAACTGGAGAGACCCTGTAGGAAATGTCCCATGGCCTCTCCCTTTCTTTAGGAATGAAATTACTTTTACAGGACTCCTCTGTCTGCTTTGTGGACAGAATCCTCTGGTGACGTCAATTTTTCCACACACCTTGGGACTCGTCCGGAATTCTATCCACCGTCTGGGGCAGCGGGCAGTGAGTGCAGCTGAAGGTGCCTCACCCAGTTTGGGTGATCGGCCCCCTTGGGGGCGGCAGCACCGGGGACTGATTGGGTACCTGAGAGTGACCAGGAGACAGACGAGTGACACATCAGGGGGGGCTGTGAAGAGTCAGCAGGGAGAGAGCACTGAAAATCTCATCAGTGAGTGCACTGGGATCTTTGGGGAGTGAGCACGGCAGGGCACCCATGGAGACAGAAAAGGGAAAGCCAGGAAGGGGTCCTGTGCCAAAGGGATGATGATCCCAAAATATCTCTGAAGGGTCCCTTGGGAGAAGGGTGAGGTAGATTGCACACTCCCTCAGAGGCAATTAAGGACTTGGACACCCAGGGGGACAATAAGAGAAGTGGAGAAGGGATTTGGACAACAGGGGATGGATGGCATTGGTGTGCTGGGAAGAGACTGGGTGAAGGGGAGTGTGCAGGAATATGGTTAAGGCAGGAAGCAGCAGGAGGAATCTATGTGGTGAGAAAAAGAAAAGAGAAGGAAGAGAAAAATACTCAGAATTTGGATGTTTTTCAGCAGGGTCTTATCCTCAACATTTGCCAGCTGATCATTTGTATCCCCGGTTTCCAGGAGAGGAAAACAAGGAGGTCAGGGTTTCAGGGGGTTTCTCTGTGGGGGGCAGCGGCAGCACCGGGCGCAGAGGTGCGGGACCGGGAGCACGGGCTGGGGGCCTGGGGGGAGCTGCGCGGCCGGGCCGGGGCTGTGGGGCAGCCGGGGCTCAGCGCCGGGCGCTGCCTGACCCCACCAGCCCCGGGCAGGGCCGGCAGTGGCCCCCGGCCCCCAGGAGGCTGCGGGACGCCCCGGCCGCTGCCCGGCCCCGTGGAGCTGCCGGCCCTGCCCGCCGGGGGGCGCCTTTGGACACTGCGGCAGGACAGGGACCGGCTCTGGGATACGGGCTGGGGAGGGCACCCTGAGCACAGGGACGAGGAGCAAGGAACACCTGGGAAATGTGGATTATACATGGAAGGACTGAGATTTTCTTTTCTTTTCTTGGGATCACCACAGAAACGAATGATTTTGCAGAAAGCTCAGCAGCTCTCAGAGGATGAGCACCCACAGGCACTGAGGGGGGCTGCAGGAGGGGCAGAAGAAGGCCCAGCACCACTTGGGCACAAAGGCCCAGCAGGTGAATGCAAGAAGGAAGCAGAAAAAGGCCAAGCTGAAGGCAAAGGCCAGGGCAGAGTTCCTACAGCCCCTGAGGGATCAACCCCAGGGCCCAAGGGGGCCCCAGCACCCAGGGCACGGGCTCGGCCACAAGCACCCGGCAGAGGCATTGCCCTCCTCGGCAGGGGACAGCCCACCCAAACAGCCCCTGCAAGGAATCAGGGCTCCAGCTGCAGGGCACAAGGACACTGCAAGCACAGACAGCAGCACCCTCAGGACCAGCAAGTCCACCCCTTGATGGACATGGATTGGCAGGGCTGTCACAGCTCCCATCACACCAGGGACCCTCCACACTGGAGCCCTTGAGAACATTCAGGTGGGTCTGCATTGAGAGGAGGCCTCTCCTGATGGACACAGGGGCCTCTCAATCCACTCTGAATCTTAGACCTAATGGGCAAAATAGGAAAGGCATGGTTTAATTATTAAGGGAATAAGTGGGAAAGATGAGCAGGTATGATTTCATCAACCACTACTAGGAGATGTAGGGGATACGCTTGAAATAAATTAATTTCTTTTTCTTCCTACTGTGATTGCAATTTACTGGGAAGGAATTTGGTGGCTGGATTTTTATATTGTAAAAGGTGATACAGAGGCTTATGATGTTGTACTTATGTGTCAAATGTCTGGCAAGGCCTATGCTGAAGTGAACCCACAAATGTGGACAGTCCCAGGGAAAGAGGGAAAATTAGATATGGAGCCTCACCAAATTACTTTGAAGCAACAAGGACAAGAGGTTGCTTGTATTGATTTAAAATCAATACCCTATTCCAAGAGAGGGAAGGAAGGGCTTACAGCTTATTACTGACTCTCTCTTAAAGGCAGGGTTTTGGAGCCAGGGATCTCTCCCTACAACACTCCAGTCAAGAAACTGGATGGATGGACACAAGGAGGAATCACAGAATTTTCAAGTGTTAAAAAGCAGATTAACTGAGGCTCCTGCCCTGGCCCTCCTAGACAGGGAGAAAGAATTTGAATTGTAGGTGGATGTTAAACAGGGCCATGCCGAAGAATTCTTGTGTTAAAATGTTTAACCCAGTGGCCAGAGTGGCCTCAATGTCTGCAGAATTGTGCAGACACAGCTCACATGGGAACTGAGTCCTGAAAACTGATGACAACAGGAGGATCTCCTAGAGTTCAAGTCTGGCAGCAAGTTAAAGCTCTGACAACCAAAAGAGCCTCTAAATGGATGAGCAGGGCTCGGTTATTACAGTATGAAACTTGTTCAGTGGCGCAGGAGGATTCAGAACTGAGGACAGGGCAAGGGTTTAACCCAGCCTCCTGTTTGAACAGCCTGGAGAGGGGCTGGCAAGAAACTCAGGTGTTGTAGTGCGTTTTTATACTTTGTAATACTTTGAAGTAGTTTTGTTTTGTATCCCCATATTTTTCCCAAATGGTTTATCCCAAACTGTACCCCTCTCCCTTTACCTGTGTAATCCCTCTCCCGGGATGAGATCATCCCCAAACCCCCACCCTGGCTCTCTGTCAATCACTCAGCATCCCATCCCCTCCATCCAGAAGTTTCGGTCCAGGTCGTTGAGTGATTAGCCAGAGGCCAGGAGTCAGCCCCCCCAGCCTTGCCCCATACGCTGTCCTATATGTTTATCCCCCAGCATCCATCCCTTAGGGTCACTTATAGGTTGGTAAAATGTTATCTACTTTTGGTTTCCACCTCCCTTTAAATGTGACCTTGGCACATCTCCCGGGCTCTCGACAGGAGGCCGCCTGAGGTGCAGGAGCTCCTTTGGGACTCCTAATAAAACCTTGGATTAACCCCTGCTAAGAGTCGGCCCTTTATCTTCTACCACTGTCTCTGGTGTCTCTTGTGCTGTCTCTGGTGTCTCTTGTGCTGCAAAGGCGACCAGTCCAGGTACCCTCAGTACCCTCGGGGCACAGAGAGTGTCTGCCCGCTGTCGGCCATGTCGGGGCTGCCCCCCCCCCGGTGTCTGCCGACTCGGGACTGGCCGAGGGTTCCTGAGAGGCTCGCAGAGGAACCGAGACACCCAGGACTGCATTCAAGGGACAGAGCTCCAGACCCAGGCTGGGAGAGATTGATGAGACAATCCCTGGACTGAGGGAGAAAATGTGTTTCTGGATGGCTCTGCAAGGGCAGCAGAAGGGAAAAGAGCTACAAGACAGGCTGTTATTAAGGAAGGGGAATCAGACAAAGCGCAGGTCACCAGCCCATGCTCAGCTCAACCCAAGGAGCTGTGGGTGCTTGTAAGGTGCTTGTAAGGCACTGAAATGCCCTGGGCAGGAAGGCTTCAATATCTTCTGCTGACACCATGGCACCTAACAGGGCGGCAAAAGCAATTCTGACTGCTTCAGCAAGCACTGCATCACTTATTAAGGTATTTCTAAAACAATTCATAGAGAAGGGATTGTGGAAGGAATAGACTCAGAAAGAAGAACTAATTTTACTCGAAAGATCCTTCAGGGGGTTATGGCAACTTTAGGAATACAATGGGACCTCCATAACCCCTGGCACCCCCTGAGCTCAGGTCAGGAGAAATAAAGAAACACTTTTGGAAGCTGGTGATAGAAACCAAGATGCCGTGGGTACAGCTTTTGCCATTGGCTATGGCAAGAAGAAGAGACAGACCCAGGGCAGATATTCAATTATCTCCCTTGGAATTGATGTCTGGAATTCCTTACCCTGGTAATTCTCCACCTTGTGCAGGGTGGAGATAAGGGATGTATGTTTCAAGCAGTCCGTGGCCAGAATCCTGTCTCTTGTGAAATCTCTCCCACAGGAAGCTGGGCTGGCACAGAGCCTGCCCTGGCACTTTGCTGTTGCCAACACCCAGCCAGGACATCGGCTCCTGCCTAAGGAGTGCAAAGCAGCACCACTGGTGGCCAAGGGGCCCATGCCAAGTGTCCCTGAGGCCAGAAACAGCCGCCAGCACAGCTGAACACGGGGGGGACCCCTCAGCCTGGCCTCAGGGGCTCTGAAGCCCCGGAGATTTGCACTTCCCGCCTGCAGCAGGACCATGGGAGCCGCCCCTGAGCCTGCCCTGAAGGCAACGCAGCAGCAGCCAGGGCTCCACAGCGGGCCAAGCCCCTGGGCCTGCCCACAGATCCTCTGCTCAAACCCTCGGAAATCCTGGCCACCCTCCTCTGGCACCTCCAGCCACTGCGGCCAAGCCTTGCTGCCACTGCTGCAGCTTCAGCACTGGCTGGGCCTGCACTGCCACAGCTGCTGGGGAGCACCACGGCACAATTCCACTCTGGGGCTCACTCACACCCACACTCTGGGCTGACTGCGACTGCATTGCTGCAAAATGTACCCATTTTGGTTCTTTTAAATCTTCTTTCTCTGCTCAGGCTTGGTTTGTCTTTGCCTTGGGGAAAGGAATTTTAAAGGTTTTATTTAAAGGATGTTACACCACTCAATGGAGATGAGCTAAACATCTCCACAGACTGGGAATAGCCCAAAAGACACCCACAGAGATAACGACCAGCAACAAAACATCAACGCCCAGCAGCAAACAGCAACCAACAGCTACCCCAGACACTGCCCCCGGCAGAGTTGGAGACACCTGGTCTGGAAAAGGCTGAGAAGGAAATCCAGGAGTGTGGAGCTAATTAACTCCAGAGGGGAAGGAATCCGGATCTAATAGGAAACCAAATACTAAAAACTACACCACTTGGAAGCAATGAACATTAAACCAGTGGATTTAGATTGGTTCAGACTACATAAAGTTTAGGAAAAAACTAATAAATCTCACGTGTCATGGAATGATCTTCTCTGCACACTCGGGCTGTGTGTGGATGGAATGATGTGTGCTGCATATCTTTGCCAAAACCAAGTAATGCCTTGACTCTCTAACACTAAAGATATTGTTGGAGGGTTTTTGTTTTCCCCGCAGTTTCAGTGACAAGAATACAACATGAGAATCGTTTTTCAAAATAATCCTACTTTATATGGTTAGGTAGGTTTGGGACAGAAGTGTGAGAATCAAGTTTTGCTATGGGTTTTTCAACGTTCACCTAGAACTGCTTTAAAGGTGACCATTTAACTCAGAAACAGTTAATAGTTTGTTTAAATATTGTTTAAAAAACAAACAAAAACCATCCCCCTACCTAAAACCATAACAAAACAAAAAACCAACCAACCAACCAAATAAATAAAAAACAAACAAAACCCATCAAAACCAACAACAACTAAAAAGCAGATTCTGGGGGGGGTGGGGGGGGGCTGCATGGCT
Organism: Agelaius tricolor; assembly: GCF_023055355.1. Classification (NCBI taxonomy): domain Eukaryota; kingdom Metazoa; phylum Chordata; class Aves; order Passeriformes; family Icteridae; genus Agelaius; species Agelaius tricolor. The sequence goes on from NW_027269344.1 coordinate 137,069, forward strand.
GCTCTGGAAGAGAAGCTTCATTCCAGGTAGCCCGGAGAGGAGCTTTAGAAATGCAAATTAACACTGCTGGGGCAAAGCCTGGACAATGTACCTGGGTCTTCCTACCCGGGGCAGGAATTGGGCTGATTCCCTCTGCCTGCTTGCACTGATGGAATTTGCACAGCTAAAGGCAGAGCCCATGGTGAGGATATCTGACTCTGCAACAGAAATTGGTACAGCTGCAAAAGGAAACAGCAAATGGAGAATGTTGTGGATGCAGCTCATCCAGCAGCTGAGCGAGGGGATGCAGGTGGCAGCCAGGCCTCCTGATCCAGGATTGCCTAGAGAAGGACAGGGAATGAGGGCACTTGTAACCTTTCTGATTGACACTGGGGCACAAATCTCTGCACTAACAAAAAGGATGCCCAGAAGTGTAGAATTGTTCCAAGAAAGAAATAATGTTGTGTTTTAAACATCCTAGGAACTACAGAATCTATGAATGTGGCATTAATAAAACTCACGCTCCATGGAGAGGAGTGTGGGAAAGACATTCTGTGCTGTCCTTGTGAGCTGTCAGGGCCTCCTGAAGATAAGGAGAAGCCCCATATCTCTCCTGAAGGAACACCAAGGTCGTTACCATGGAGACCAGAGGAAGGAGAGAAAGTTGGGAGATATGGACTCTGGCTGGCTCCCAGAGTGTCCTGGCTCCCTGGTCGCTTGCTGGGAACTTTGTTTCTCTTTTATCACCAATGGGCATTGTATATGTGTTAGATGGGTGTAAATATCTGGAAGAACTATAAAAGCTACATTGGTTTAATAAATTTCTCTCTTGCACCCTTTTGATGGAGTCATGTATTATTGTACTGTGTCATGCTCTATAACGACAGAGGAGAATGAATTAGTTCTCGAAATGGTAATTGGGCATATTCCAAACAATTAGGGATGGATATTTTTGCTGGGAGGCAGTGGGAAGATTCTGAGGGATTCCTGTGGTCATTTGGCATGCCATGTCTTAACATTAGACTACTCCAAGCTGCATCCTCCTCACTGTCTAGCAAAATTACTCATGTAAAACAATACCCTCTACCTTCTGGTGCCAAAGAGGGCATCAACTGGTTATACAGGACTTGTGAGACCAAGGAATAATAGTCAATACCCATTCTCTTTTCAACTTGCCAGTGTGGCCAGTTTGGAAACCCAATGAGAAGTGGAGGCTGACAGTAGACTTCTGCAGGCTTAATGCCAACACAGACCCTCTTACAGCAGCGGTCCCAAATTTGGCTGAATTAATGACATCAATTCAATAAAAAGCTCACTCAGTCATGGGACCTATAGATGTCAAAGACATGTTTTTTATGATACAGCCAGAAGATATGGACCATTTTGCCTTCACATGGGAAGGACAGCAATACACTTTCACTAGGCTTCCCCAAGGCTACAAACACTCCCCCACTTTGGCCCACCCTACTTTAGCCCAGGAATTAGAAAAAACACCCAAACCTGACAACGTAGCTGTTTATCAATACATGATGATATTCTTGTGGGAGGAGGTTAAATAGAAGCAGTGGGAGATACCCAACAAAAAATAATCTCCCATTTAGAAAGTCTTGGTTTGCAAATTCCCCCAGAGAAAATTCAAAAGCCTTCTCAGGAAGAGAAGTTTTTGGGAATTTGCTGGAAAGGAGGTATGACATGTATTCCACCTGATATCCTAACCTCTTTAGATCAGATCAAAATGCCTGAATCCAGGAAAGATCTCCTGCAAGCTCTAGGATTATTAGTGTTCTGGAGAAAACGCATTCCAGATCTTTCAATAATTGCTAGGCCCCTTCATGACTTGCTGAGCAAAGGGATGAAATGGGATTGGACTCCTTCTCAGGAGGAAGCATTGCAATTGCTGTTTTTTGAAGCAACAGCTCACCAAGCACTGGACCCTGTCCATCCCACAGATCCCTTTCAGCTGGAATGGGGATTTGCCTCCTCAGGGCTGTCAGTACACATTTGGCAGCAGGGTCCTGAGGGTCCAAGAAGGCCTATTGGTTTCTATTCCTGTGGTTTCAAAGATGCTGAGAAAAGATACACTACCTGGGAAAAAGGATTGTTTGTGGTTAGCTTAGCTCTCATAGAAGTGGAAAAAATTGCACAACAACAACCAGTTGTCTTGAGAGGCCCTTTCAAAGTTATCAAGACAGTCACTACTGGGACCCCCCACCCCACCCCTGCCGACAGGGTGGCCCAAAGGGCCTCAGTTGCAAACTGGTATGCTCAGATTGAACATTACTGTAACATTTTCTCAATAACAGAAGATGCTGTAAAAAATTTAGCGCTACAAGAAACTGAGAACTTGGGCAGCAGCCATGACAAACCTGCCTCTGTAATTAAAGTATCCCTTCCTTTCTCCCCCAGACAATCAGCAAATTCTTGGTTCCCTGATGCCTCTGCTAAACAGGAGGGGAAGGTGTGGAGATACAGGGCAGCAGCCCTCCACATTTCCTCTGGTGAACGAATCATTACCGAGGGAGAAGGCAGTGCCCAGGTTGGGGAGCTGAGAGCTGTTTGGAGTGCTTTCCAACATGAGGTACAGAATACCTCTCCTGTCTGCATCTACACGGACTCTTATGCTGTGTATAAAGGATGTACTGAGTGGCTTCCTTTTTGGAAGCAAAATGATTGGGAAGTTAACAGAATTCCAGTATGGCAAAAGGAAAAGTGGTAAGAAATTTTCAACATCACAAGCCAAGGGAACTTTGTTGGGGTGGGCAGCCTTTCACCAGACAGATGGAAATCCAGCAGGAGAGTGGAACAATAAAGCTGATGATTTAGCAAGACTAAGTGCCCTGAAAAGGAACAAATTACAGAGGACTGGGATCAACTATTAGAATGGCTGCATGTAAAAAGACAGCACACAGGTGTGAAAGATTTGTACAAGGAAGCTCTGGCGCAGCGTTGGCCTGTCACCAAGGAAAGGTGTAAAACATGCGTATCAGCCTGTGAGCAATCGCAGACTGGAGACTGGAGAGACATCCTTTGGAAGATGACCCTCTGCATTTCAGAAAGGGTAAAGGCTTATGGGACGCGTGGCAGGTAGACTATATTGGCCCCTTTAAGAAGTCAGGAGTTAAACACTTTGTGCTGGTAGGAGTAGAAATTGTATCTGGGATGGTCCAGGCCAATGCTTTTAAAAGAGCTACAGGTGATAATACTGTTAAAGCATTGCAGGGATCATTTGGAATTTTCCCAAAACCACAGGAAATTCAATCTGATAATGGGTCCCACTTCACTGCTAGAATTGTACAGGATTAGGCAAAAAATGAAGGAATTAAATGGACTTTTCACTCTCCTTACTACCCTCAAGCTAACGGGATCGTGGAAAGGACCAATGGTCTTTTGGAATGACTTTTGAAACCAGAGGAGGGAAATTGGGATGTTCGGTTATGGGAAGCTGTGAAAAATGTAAATGATGGATGGGGAGTAAATGGGTGTCCCAAAATCACTGCCTTTTGCCACATAGCTCCAAGCATAATTGCCTCTCTAGGGAGACCAGATGATTTCAAGATTCCAGCATATTACCCTGGACAACCTGTTCTGGTGGACCTCCCTACTGTAGGGGAACTACCACTAGTGCTAAAACCCCCTCTGAATAAACATGCATGGGTAGCCTCTGATGCTCTAGGGAGAGAGCATCGGATAAATACACACTGGATAATTCCATCATTCTAACTTTTTCTGTCCCTTAGTGGCAGGATTCTGTTGTGTTTACTTTTACAGAAGAACCCTGAGGGACATGAGGATCATCTGAACCATGATAACACTGGTGATACTTTTCTGCATCCTACCACAATTCCGTGGACAGAATCCTGCTGAGTGGTCGTGGTCTGAAGCTACCATCCATCACACTAATGTTCTAGGATCATATCCCAAGGGTCACCACCTGAAACTAGAGCCTATAGTGCTGCATGACTCTGAGATATATCGCCCAAGTGAGTGGGGATGGGATCAGAAGGACTGGACTAGAACCCTAACTGGAACAATTGGTGAGTCGATTGTGGTAGCGTGCAGAAAAGTGGAAGGATCTCTCTATGAGAAAGCCACCTCCATTGCAGGTGCTGGAAATTTTTTAGAACCAGATGGAAAAAACTATTTGCACATCCCTACAACAGAACTGTGTCCTACGACAAAGTGGGAGTGTACCAAACAAATTCCCCTCACTCTGTGCTGCTGGCAGGAGTACATTGGTAACTACACTTTAGGCCCCAGAACCAACAATGCAATTACAAAGGATTGTAGAAATTAATCAACTGACTGCTGGCATAATTTTACTTTAGCCAAACCAACTTATGTGACACGCTGTTGGCAAAATAACTTGACAAATCCATAAAGTTTAAAAGGCCTGGTTTACAAATTTAAGATAAACGCTATAACAAAGCCCACACTGAGTACAGTAGTCACACCCCAGTGGGTAGAAAGGACTGAGAGCACCCTTAGTCAACTTGATACTGAATGGCCTTGGTCCCAGGCTTTTGTTCATTTTTCCGGATCCACAGGAAATGTGAAGGATTTAAAACTATCAACTGTTGTTACACATGAAAATCAGATATACACTAGGCAGGGATGGGAAAACCAAAAAACCTGGCAGCTTCAAGGGATAGTGGGGAAAAAAATTAGTATAGGATCCGAATGATTAACGGAACTACCCATAGAAACGCAACCTCAATCGGTGTTTTGACAGATCAAACAAATAAGCATGAAAAGGTTGGTACGCACCCAAGCTTACAGGATTGTTGGCACAATTTTACATTGGCACAAACCATAGAAGTGGTTTGTCTTTGGTCCAAAAAATGTAGGCCTGTAGGGCCTACATTTTAAGTTTATAGTAAATGCTATAGCCCAACTGGTTACAATTTACACCACCACCACTCCAGCCCAACCACTGCTTATGCTTAGCCCAAGAATTTTTGAAAATGGACCAGATATAATTAGGAAAACAGGACAACAATAAATACTGTTCATTCCAGCATGGTTCTCTTAAACAAGTCAAATTGCTGATGCAAAGTAATGTCTCAGAAATTCAGCCGGCCTGTTCACCTTTTTTGCAAACTTCCTTTGAGGGTTGGATGACCTGGTTGCAAAAGCGGAACTCTTTTAAAAGACGGACGCTAAGAGACATAACCGGTGTTGTGGGAACAGGATTGGGAATTCTAAAGAGTATTGATTCAGAAGTATTAATGAATAAAATTGGCTGCGACAACTAGAGATTTGACCAAGTTACAACAACCACTACAGTCATTGGCTTTAGGAACACACCAGTGGCTGCTATCAAACATTTTGACAAATTGGGAAAATTTGTAAAAAATGTAAATGTAAATGACCACAAATTGGTAAATGATGCACTCGGTGCTACACAAAACAACATTTCTTTGGCTCTCAGCTGTATCCAGGCACAATTGTGGATGCAGTCAGTTGCTGCCTCAATGATAAGAGAAGGTGAAGAAGGCACTTTTCCTACTGAAATTTGGAAAATAATTTGGGACAGTGCCACTGATTTTGAAAGAGAATTCCAATCCTGGTGGAACCTGGTGAATTTAACTTACAATCCCATTACAAACACAGCCATGGCTTTTGTGTTAACCATACGTAATGCCTCAGTGCATTTGATATTTCCTATGATTGCATTAGGGCTAAATGATGATAGAGCTGTTCTCTATGAGCATCAGGAATGGGCCCGTCAAATGGGTGAGAAATGGCAAACTGTTAATTTAGAATCTTGTCTTGTCCGAGAACAACAAGGGCTCATCTGTGAAAGCAATGCAATCATAGCTCAAGACATTTTTTCAGACACAGAGCAAAATATCTGTCATTTTGAAATTCAGCCTAATGAGGCTTCTGAAACAGTCCTTGTATATATAGGCAACAGGTGTGCATGCTTCAGAACTGCTTGTGATTTTGTATTCATAGAGAATGTTGTAGTAGATACTAAAAATTATTCAAATGTTTGTGCTTGTAACTTTACCAAGTTTACAGGATGTGATTTCTCTTATGAAGCTCCAGTTACCTCTCACTACCTATTGCAATCCAACTACACACTGATTCACAAACTGATGCCTACTCCTATTGGGATGGATCTCACTTTGGTAAGTCAAGTGCTGCTCCATCAAGACTTGGTAGAAATCCTCAAAAAGATAAAGAAAAACGGACAGAAGACCTGGTGACTGTTCATCATAATGTGAGACAGGTACACCGTGTTATGGAGAGGGTAAAGAAAGATGCCGAGCACAGGTGGTGGGATACCCTCTTTGGGTGGTCACCTACTGCCACGAGTGTCCTGAACAGTGTGTGTCAACCCATCGTTGCCCTTTTGATTCTAATTGTGCTTGGTTTTATCTTGTCATCAGTCCCATTTGTTATGAATTGGAGGATGATGAAACGGCTGACAAGATTGATGTCTATAGTCAATGCACACAACTTGGCTGATGTCCTCTACACTGTGGACATCCCCAAGTCAATTGACACAAGGCAATTATGAATTAAGCATTTGTGTTTTAGAGCAATCCTTGATTCCCGTTTATGATTTTGTGAGAATTACTTTCAATTTTTAGTGAATTGTTTTAGAAAATAATTTTAAAGTTAATGCTTATATTATGATTTGTTTATTGTTTTGCTTTTGATTATTTGTTATTTGTTTCAACCATTTGAAAATTGTTACAAAAATAATACTATTTTAATTAATTAACTATTAGAGTTAATTCCCAATATTGCTGGATGGAACGTGCCTGGGGTCGTCTGGCCTTGCTGCTGGACCAAATGTGGCAGCTGTGGTGGTCTCACCCCAGAGACACCCCTGGCTAGCTGGGTATTGAAGCTGGCGCTTGGGACAAGTCCAGGCAAGCAGGAACTCAGGTTTACCTCTGGTGGAAAGACTTTAGGTGATGGTGAAGGTAAAAGGAGACGCTGCTGGAGGTTTTGATCCAGAGCTTTATTCCTAAGTCACAGACCTCTGAATGTTGCAACAGCTCCAACAGAACTCAGAACCACGTGGTCGCTGGGTATTTTAAGCCCGGGGAGAGGGGGAGGGAAGGGGTAGGTATGGCACCAACCAGGTGGGAGGGGGGAAGTCTCAGGGGACAAGTGACACCTGGATAGCCCAATGTTGCCAGGGCTGAGAAGCATCTTTTGAACTTTGCCAATCAGATGATGCCCTTGCTGGAATGTTAAGATTGACGGACAGCACTTAGCAAGGGGGCAAGGGGAAGGGGAAGGGAGAGGTTGTTGGCACACCTGAGGGAGGAACTGGGATAGCTGAAACAGAGTATTACATCACACTGCAACAATTAACCATTTTGAAAATTGTTATGAAAATAATACTGTTATAATCAATATTAATTATGTTTGTTTATTGTCTCCCTTTTCCCCCTCTTTTTCCTATCCTTTCTTTTCCTCCTTTTTCTCTCTCTCTCTCTCTTTCTTCTCTCTGTCATACTGTCCCTATTTTTCCAGGTTATACTACCAACGTACGGCCAGTCCTGAAGACTCATCAATGATACTCCAGAGCGCTGCTGATAAAGATCCCTCAAGACAATTGTGAGTCACGGGGTCGTGTGAGAGTCTGTCTGAAATATCCCTCATCTGCCTCACGATCGTCATTGCGGGGGAGCACTGAAAAACAGACCCCTCCTGTCTGAAGTTTCTGATCCTGTAGGGGAAAGTCATATGCCTGAGACCTGAGAGTGTTGCTCAATTATTGTTTTCACAGGTGCATTTGCTATATGCTACACTGAGCTCAAAGGGCATTTTGCCCTTTTGCACAATAGCTCTGGAATTCTCCCCGCCTCTCGGCCTGGCTGAACTACTCCTAGGCTTTAGGGTGGTTCCCCCCAAAGAAGGTGCCTCTCGCTCGTTCATAACCACCATGACAGACAAACCGAGATGTAAGAAGCCTCTTCATCAAGAGACCGAGACATGAAATCCCTGTGTGAGAAGGCCCCCTCTCACCTTCTTCCAGAGACTGGGACTGAAACCCCCAACCCGGGAGAGGTGTGCAGTGGCGGGGGAAGGAAAGCTGCCCAAAGCAAGATGGATGTTGCAGGTGCAGGCAGTCAACCACGAAAACAATGGCTCTCACCTACTGCCAAACATGGACTGTGTGTACCCCTTTCCAAACACCATTCTTTCCCCCTGAAGATACAGTAAACTACCTTTGATTTGGTTGCAAAATCCACCCCCCCTTCCCCCATCAAAAAATAGTGTAATTGGGGTCCAGATGAACTGCGCCTCTGAGATCTCCCTGGACGCGGCCTGGTGAACTCCATGGGCTGGACATGGAGGGACTTGGCAGTTTGACGTTTGGTAGCTATATACCCATTCTTTTTCCTCCCGCTTTTCCCTTATTTTTTCCTTTTTTCCCTGATTCCTTCCCAAGGCATTTTTGCTGTGGTTATTTCAATAAAGGTGCATTTGTTTTGATTATCACTGCAAACCCCCTTGTACCGTGTCAGTTCTTTTGCACCCTGAGATCAATCCACGAACCATCACGAAACCCATTCATAAGGACGGATCGTGACACACCCAAGCTGCATCCCCGGGATCCGCCCGCCTCTCCCAGCCCCAGAGCCCCCTTTCCGTGACCCAGGGACCCCCTGAACCCCCTTTTCTGCCTTTCCCAGCTCCCAGACCCCACTTCCCTGAACAATGGAGACTCCTGGACCCCTTTTCTGGGTTCAGGGACCCCCTGGATCCCCCAGCCCGCCTCTCACAGTCCCTTCCTGGAACCTTGGACCCTTCCCGGCTCTCCCGGTTCCGCTTCCCAGCCCTTGGACGCCCTCAGACCGCCCAATCTCTCGTGCCCCCAGTTCTCCACCCCCTGTGCGTCCTGCGGGGATGTCCTGGCAGGTCCCGGGGGGGGTTCAGGGGAATTCCCAGGGTTTGCTCTGTCCCCTCTCCCTCCCTGTGCTGCCCCGGTCACTTTCGCGTCTCCCAAGCTGCGGCACCGGGACCCGCCCGGGGACCGGGGACTGCTCCGGCACCGGGACCCCCCTGAACCGCAATTCCTGGGCACGGGGAACCCCGAACTTCCATTTCCAGGCGAACCCCCCTTCCTGGGCACAGAGACCGCCTTGAACGTTCATTTTGGGGCACTGGGAGCCTCCCTGTACCCCCTTCCCCAGCCCCAATAACCCCTGCACCCCCTTATCTGGAGCCTGGAACCCCCTGAACCCCAAATCCCGGGCATGGAAACCCCCCTGAACCCCCATTTCTGGGCACCGGGACCCCACTGCATCCCCTTATACAGCACTGGGAGTCCTTGACCCCCCCCATTCTGCTGCACCAGGATCCCCGTGCACCCCCATATCCAGGACTGGAACCCTCCCAAACCCTCCATTCTCAGGCACAGGGACCCCCCTGCACCCCCTCATCCAGCACCAAAGCCCCCCTGCACCCCCTTTCCTGGCCCTCCCCCATCTCAGACACCCCAGCCCCCGCTTTTCCTTGGGGCGGGGCCAGGACTGTGGGCGGGGCCGCAGTGGAGCAGCGCCATGGCTCCAGCGCTGGCTCTGGGGCTGCTCTTGGGGCTCCTGGGGGACCCGGGGGGCGTGAACAAAGGTGAGTGGGAACCCCGAAACGGGGAAACTCCTGAAGTTCCATTTCCGGCCACTGGGAACGCCCTAGACTTCCATTCCTGGACAGGGGAACCCCCCTGTACCCCAATTTTGAGTCTACTGACCCCTCTCAACCCCCTTCGCCAGCCCCTGAACCCCATTCCTGGACAGGAAAACCCTCCCGAACCGCCATTCCCAGGCATCAGAATCCACTGAGCCCCCATTCCTGGGCGCCCATGTCCGGGCACCGAGACCCCCCTGTACCCTCTTCCCCGGCACCGGGACCTGCTCGTCCTGCGGGGGGAGGTGTCTCAGGATGTCCAGGAGGGTCCCTGGGGGGATTCTGGGCCCCAGGACCCCCCTGAATTTTCAGTTCTGGGCACTGGGACCCCCCTGCACCCCCTTATCCAGTACCAATTCCCCCCTGCAACCCCTTTCCCATCCATCCTGCCTTCCCCAGTCCCCAGACCCCTCTTTTCCTTCATCCTGAGACCCCTGGACTTCCATTCCTTCTTTTCTCAGTCCCCAGCCCCCCCCATTTCTCTGCATCAAGGACCCCCAGATTCCTATTCCCAGGTCTCCCCACCCTGTGACCCCTCATTCCTTGGCACTGGGGACCCCTGGATCCCCTTTCCTGGGCACATGCATCCCCTGGAACCCCCATCCCACTTTCCCAGTCCCTGTACCTCCTCTCCCCCTTTCCATAACCCTGGAACCCCCTGAGCCCCCATTCCTAGACACCAGGACCCCCTGCAGGCCCTTTCCTGTCCATCCCACCTCTCCCACCCTGCACACCCTTTCCTTGGCCCCAGGATCCCCAAACCCCTTCCCAGCTCTCCCAGTTCCCCTTTCATTGTTCCATGATCTCCTCAATCCCCCCAAATCTCCGTGTCCCCCCAGTTCTCCACTCCCTGCGTTACCTGCACGTGGTGGTGTCAGAGCCCAGCCCGGGGATCCCCCAGTTCATGGATATTGGGTACCTGGATGGGATCCCCTTCGTGCGCTACGACAGCGAGCGGGGCCGGGCAGAGCCGCTGATGCAGTGGATAAAGGATGGAGTCAAGCCAGAATATTGGATATGGGGACCCAGACCAATGTGAGGAACCAGCACAGTGATGTCAGGAACCTGAAGATACTGCGTGAGCGGTACAACCAGAGCGGCGATGAGTGAGGGGAGCTGTGGGACTGGAATGGGGATCCATAGGGCTGGAATGGGATCTGTAGGGCTGGGATCCATGGGGCTGGAATGGGATCTATAGGTCTCAGATGTGGATTCACAGGGCTCTAAGTGGCTGAAATGGGGATCCATTAGGTTGGAATGGGATATTTTGTGATCCACGGGTTGGGATATGGATCCATGGGGCTGGGATGAGATCCATGGGGCTGGGTTGGGATCCATGGCATTGGGATGGGATCTGTGGGGCTGGAATGGGAACTGTAGGGCTGAGATGGGGATCGATGGGGCTGAGATGGGGATCCATTAGACTGGGATGGGATAGCTTGTCATTCATGGAGCTGGGATGGGATCTGTGCACTTGGGTTGGAATCCATGGGGGTGGGATGTGGATTTGTGGGGCTGGGATGGGAACTGTAGATCCCCAATGTGGATTCACAGGACGCCAAGGGACTGAAATGGGGATCCATTAAGCTGGGATGGGATATTTTGTGATCCATGGGTTGGGATATGGATCCATGGGGCTGGGATGGGATCTGTTGAGCTGGGATGGGATCCATGGGGCTGGGATATGAATCCATGGGGCTGGGATGGGATCTGTGGGACTTGGGTACAGATCTATGGGGCTGGGAGGGGATCTGCAGATCTTGGATGTGGATTCACAGGGCTCCAAGGGGCTGAAAATGGAGATCCATTAGACTGGGATAGGATAGCTTGTGATCCATAGGGCTGGAATGGGATCTATGGGGCTGGAATGGGAACTGTAGGGCTGGGATGGGATCTGTGGGGCTAGGATAAGAACTGTAGGGCTGAGATGGGGATCCGTGGGGTTAGGATGGGGATCCGTGGGGCTGGGATGGGATCTGTGGGGCTGGAGTGGGGTCTGTAGGGCTGGGGTGAGCATCCATGGGGCTGGGATGGGATCTATAGGTGTCAGATGTGGATTCATAGGGCTCCAAGGGGCTGCAATGGGGATCCATGGGGCTGGGATCTGTGGGGCTGGGATGGGATCTGTTGGGTTGACTTCCATGGGGTTGGGATGTGGATCCATGGGGCTCCAAGGGGCTGGGATGAGGCTCTGTGGGTCTCCATCAGACTCTACGGCTCCAAAGGGCTGGAATGGGGCTCTGTGGGGCTGGGACACAATTCCAGGGGTCTCTGTGGGTACAATCCCCCCAGGTCTCCACACAAGGTTGAGGTCTCCACACAAGGTTGACAGTTTATGGCTGTGACTTCCTGTCCGATGGGAGTGTCCGTGGATCCCACCAGATTGGCTACGATGGGCGGGATCATATCTCCTTTGACCTGGGATTCAGGAGATTCGTGCCGGCCGACAGCGCTGCTGAGATCACCAGGAGACGCTGGGAACAGGAATTGAACGGGGTTGAGATGTGGACAAATTATCTGAACCACATCTGCCCAAAATGGCTCCAGAGGCACATCAGATATGGGCAGAAGGAGCTGGAGCGCAAAGGTGGGAGCAGAATTCCTGTGAGGGATTTGGGAATGGAGGACTTGGGAACACAGTATTTCCAGTGGGAATTCTATGGTCAGATCTCATCCCAATCCCATTGCAGTGTGAATTCCATGGTCAGATCTCACCCCAATCCCATTCCACTGGGAATTCCATGGGCAGATGTCACTCTCATCCTATTCCAGTGGGAATTCCATAGGTAGAACTCACCCCAGTCCCGTTCCAATGGGATGTCCCTCACCATTCCATGGATGTCCCTCACCATTATCCCATTCCAGAGTCCCCTGATGTCCATGTGTCCAGAAGAGAGGAACACGGGATGCTGATCCTATCCTGCCACGTGTACGGATTCTACCCCAACACCATCGCAGTCAGCTGGATGAAGGGGGGTGAAACCTTGGATCAGGAGACGGAGTGGGGCGGGATCGTTCCCAACAGCGACGGCACCTTCCACACCTGGGCCAGGATCGAGGCGCTGCCGGAGGAGCGGGAGCAGTACCGGTGCAGGGTGGAGCATCCCGGAATGCCAGAGCCTGGGATCTTCGCTTGGGGTGAGGCTGGGAATGTGGGGATTGGGAATTTGGAATTCCTAAATGGGGATTCCCCTCCCCCTCCTCACTATCCCATCTCTCCGTGGTGGTCGCTGTGTCTGTCATCGCTGCCATCCTCATCCTCATCGTTGTCCTCATCAGATTCGGTGTCTGGAAGCTCCAATCTGGTAACACATGGGATGGGGGTCGGGAAGGGACACGGATCCACCCAGCACCGTTCTGGGAATCCTGTGATGCCAATGCTGATCCCACTTTGTTTCCACAGGGAGGAGGGACAGGAATGGATACAACCCAGCAGCCGGTGAGTTCCAATGGTGGATCCAGCTCTGGATCCCCTCTGTGCGGATCCCAGGATGGATCCTGGGGTTAATCCCAGTGTGTGATCCATGCTGGAATCTCATGGATCTTCTCTCTCTGCAGGAAAAGACATGGGAATGAATGGCTCCACTGCAGATACAGCATGGGATCAGGGTGGGATTCCAGAGGGAGATTGGGGCAGGATGGACAGACTGGGATTGGGGAGGGATTTTGGATCAGGGCAGGGGTCTAGAGTGGGATCAGGTGGAATTGTAAAGTGGGATTGGAGCTGGATTCTGGAGCAGTATCAGAAGGGATGGATGGAGCAGGATTGGGGCAGGAGTGATGGAGTGGGATCAGGGAGGGATTCCAGTGCAGGATTGGGTAGAATGGATGGAGCAGGATCGGGTGGGATCGATGGAGCAGGACTGGGACAGGACTGGGGCAGGATCAAGTGGGATAGATGGATGGAGCAGGATTGGGGTGGGGTCAGGTAGGATTCTGGAGCAGCTCCCTCTCCCAAGGGGATCCAGCCAGGTCCATCCTGTGGAATGGGGACAGGGACAGGGTGACACCGTGACCCTCTCTCATCCTGGTAGTAATCACTACCTGAGGGATCCATGGGGCTGGATCCAGCCCCTTCCCTCTTCCTGGGAAAGCTGAGAGCTGCCAGCAGAGCTCATCCCACTGCTCCCACCCACCCCACAGCTCTTGGTAACAGATCCATTTCCCCTTTTCCATGTCCCAGTGTTTTAAAGCCAATAACCACAAATATTCACAATGCTTCAGTTCTGGTGTGAAATTATCCTGCTTGGGGCAATAAATGCTGCTTGGGGCAATGTCCTGGATTGTCAAGCAAATTGTATTCTATTTGCCACCTGTATGGCAGTTGTCTTCTGTTAAGTAGGCAGTTTTCCTTATCTCTTCCACAACTGGGGAGACATCCGTTGATAACAGGCTATTGAATGTCACTGCACAACTGATAAGAACGACAGCATCCCAGTGTGAGATGCTCCACCCAGAGGGGAGAGCCAAGCATTCCTACCTGGATATAATCTTGAGTTTCTGGAACACCAGCATGGCTTTCTCCACTGGATTTCCCAGAGGAAACAGCTGCTCTCTTCCCCTAGATCTTCAGAGGAAGACTACACTCTTCTACAGGATCCCTGCTCCAACAGAACCCACCTGACACTCTAGGAGGGCTGCAGCCACGATTCCAATTGGACTGCTACCAATACCCTGACCCACAGGGTGTCAGGTTGTGTTCTGACTCTGTCAGTGTTGTTTTAGTTTACTGCATTGTTTATTTTATCCTTTTATTTTCTTCCCTACTAAAGAACTGTTATCCCTGCTCCCATATTTTTTGCCTGAGGGCCCCTTAATTTAAAATTTATAGCAATTTGGAAGGAGGGGGTTTACATTCTCCATTTCAGGGGAGGCTCCTGCCTTCCTTAGGAGACTCCTGTCTTTCCAAACCAAGACAGATTTTGGTGCTTAACGTGAGGCTCGAGGGCACAGAAATAAAAAGGAAATAACAGTTCTTGAGTAATCTAATTTTTGTACGCTGCTACAGAAACCTTGTTAAGCTGTCATCATGTGGTCCAGCTTACCTTGGTTTGGGTGGCATGTGGTTGTGGCTACATTTCTCCCATTTGCAGGCCCTTATCTAAACATGGGTCCTATAACCAAGGCTACTGTGGCTGTTATCCAGTTTGTTTTATGGGTGAATAAGGGGAGGAATTAATGGATTTTTAACTTCCTCTGGAAAGCAGGCACATGGATTCACAGCTATCACACACTAACTGTATGTTGTTGGGGTTACTTTAATATTACCACCTGCTGTGAGGAAATGACACCAGGGGAAATCTTCTCCCAACCCTTTAGCCATCTCTTTGGGTCTGCTCTACCAGTTTTTGAAGGGTTCAGATCCACTCTAAATACTAATGATATCAAACAGTGGCTGGTGTTGCTGGAAGGCTTGTTCTGTTTAGCATTTAGAGATAAGAGAAGATTAACTTGGATAACCACCCTGACACCTACCCCAAAGACAAGGGATGCTGCCCCAGAGCCTGGCCCTGCCCCACAGCCCACCTCAGCTATAAACTACCCAGATTGGATGGGGGTTCTGGTGAAGGAGATAAACGAGGTGAGCCAAATGCTGAAGGAGCACATTTCCCAAGCTCGTGAGAAGCCCTCCCAGTGCCTTGAAGAGGGAGAGTCTAATAGTGCAGCAGTGGAACCCACAGATGTTACAACTGTCCAGGTTCCAGCTGAACTGCAAAGGCAGACACAGCCAGCAGCAGTTACTCCTGTGGAAACAAGGAGATCTAAGATGAAAGCAGGGCACCCAGATAAGGGAGGGCCCTCACAACCCTCAGGAGACCCAGAGGTTGAGATCGTCACCGAGTCCCTGACGTACGAAAATCTCCAAAATCTGCACAAAGACATTGTATGATGGGAATATGAGACTTATACAACCTGGCTACTTTGGGTCTGGGACCTTATAAGTACAGGTGTGCAACTGGATGGTGGTGAGGCAAGAAATTTGGGACCCTCAACCCAGGACTCAGGTATCAATCAGATTTTTGTAAGGGAGCCAGGGTCCCCTTCCCTCTAGGAGCGGCTTTTAATGAGTGTCAGAGAGAGGTTTGTCCACAGGGACAGCATGCAGGAGCACCACCATAGAATGTGCTGGAAGACCCTTGAGGAAGGGATCCAACAGCTGAGAGAAGTAGCAGTATTGGAGGGACTCTTTGGGAGGGATGGACAGCATGAAAATGACCCCGACAAGGTTGGGTGCACAGGGTAAATGTTGTGGAGCCTGGCAAATCTGGGGCCATCTCAATACACCACCTTCATTGCAACGATTAATGCAGATACCAACCAAGAGACAGTGGGCTCTGTCGCCAACAAGCTTAGAAAGATGAGAGTATGATCAATGGCCCAATGCTGGCTCATGTCTCTGCTGTGATTAAAAATCTCAAAGAGGAGATGAAGGAGATGAGGGAGGGGTGAGGTGTCACAGACATATTTTATGAAAAATCCTTTCCTTAGGATTTTTTCCTCCTGAGAAGCCGAGAGGCCTCAGGAACAAAATGTAAACAATAATTATCTGCTGCTGTGGAATTAACAGGTGGATCTGTGATTGGTCTCATGTGGTTATTTCTAATTACTGGCCAATCACAGTCCAGCTGTCTGGACTGTCTTGGTCAGTCACAAGCCTTTGTTACTCATTCTTTTTCTATTCTTAGCTAGCCTTCTGATGAAATCCTTTCTTCTATTCTTTTAGTATAGTTTTAATATAATATATATCATAAAATAATAAATCAAGCCTTCTGACTTCTGTGGAGTCAACATTCTCGTCTCTTCCCTCATCCTGGGACCCCTGTGAGCACCACCACAGTGAGGAGCAACAGTTCCCATATGGCACCAGTGCAAGTCACAGCCCCAAAGTCAGAGCCCAATATTCCCCAGCTAGACAGAGAGGGTACACCCCAGGGGCTGACGTGTGGTTCTCCCTGCATGACCATGGGGAAGACATGGGAAGGTGGGATGGAAAACCCACTTCTGTCCTGGCAGCACGAGTGCATCAACTCACCGAGGGAAACACTAATCAAGGGAACTCCAGTAAAGTGAAGGTAGCCTCAACCTCCCATGACCGAGCTGCTGGGTATGATCTATCAGATCTCCTTGAAGGAGAGAACCTCTAGCATGCGTGCCCAGGAAAGAAATAATAACCAGGATTAGGGGGGCCCTGCCTGTAGCCAGGAAGAGGCATGGGAAAACTGGATCTTTTAGACGGTGTGGATCTGATGGCCTGGCACATCAAAGCCACAAAAATATGATGCCTTAGTTGATACTGGTGTGCAGTGTACTCTAATACCATCGGGACACATTGGGGCGGAACCTGTTTCCATTGCCAGGGTGACGGGGATTGACTGTGTTGGAAGCCAAGGTGAGCCTGACTGGGAAAGAGGGGCAGAAACATCCTATTGTGACTGGCCCAGAGGCCCTGTGTATTCTGGGCATAGACTTCCTCTGGAATGGCTTTACAAAGACCCAGAAAGACTCAAGTGAGCTTTTGGAATAGCTGCTGTAGAGGCAGAGAACATGAAGCAGTTGAACACCTTGCCTGGACTATCAGAAAACCCATCTGCAATAGGACTTCTGAAGGTGGAAGAGCAACGAGTGCAATTGCCACCTCAACAGTGCACCACCGGCAGTATCGGACAAATTGGGATGCTGTGATCCCCATGCACAAAATGATCCGTGAGCTGGAGAGCCAAGGGGTGGTCAGCAAAACCCACTCACCCTTCAACAGTCCCATCTGGCCTGTGTGCAAGTCTGACAGAGAATGGAGATTGACTGTGGACTATCGTGGCTTGAATGAAGTGACTCCACCACTGAGTGCTGCTGTGCTGGACATGCTGGAACTCCAGTATGAGCTGGAGTCCAAGGCAGCAAAGGGGTACGCCACCACTGACAATGCTAAGGTGCTCTTCTCCATTCCTCTGGCAGCAGAATGCAGGCCTCAGTTTGCTTTCACCTGGAGGGGCGTGCAGTACACCTGGAACCGACTGCCCCAGGGGTGGAAGCACAGCCCCATCATCTGCCATGGACTGATCCAGAGTGCACTGGAAAAGGGTGAGGCTCCAGAGAACTTGCAGTACATCAATGGCATCATTGTGTGGGGGAACACAGCGATGGAAGTGTTTGAGAAAGGAGAGAGGATCATCCAGATTCTGCTGGAAGCCAGCTTCGCTATCAAGAAGAGCAAAATCAAGGGACCCACCCAAAAGATCCAGTTCCTGGAGTAAAGTGGCAAGATGGACGGTGTCAGATTCCCACTGAGGTCATCAACAAGATCACAGCAACGTCTCCACCAACCAGCAAGAAGGAAACACAAGCTCTCCTAGACGCGATAGGTTTTTGGAGAATGCACATTCCCGAGTACAGTCAGACTGTGAGGCCTCTCTACCTGGTCACCCGCAAGAAGAACGATTTCCCCTGGGGCCCTGAGCAGCAACAAGCCTTTGCACAGATCAAACAGAAGATCACTCATGCTGTAGCCCTTGGCCCAGTCAGGACAGGACCAGAGGTGCAGAACGTGCTCTGCTCTGTAGCCGGGAACAATGGTGTGTCCTGGAGCCTTTGGCAGAAGATTCCTGGGGAGACTCGAGGCCAACCAACTTCTAGAGCAGAAGTTACAGAAGATCCAAAGCCAACTACACTTCCACAGAGAGGAAAATCTTGGCTGCCTATGAAGGAGTCCAGGCTGCCTCAGAGGTGATTGGCACAAAAGCGCAACTCCTCCTGGCACTCCAACTACCAGTACTGGGGTGGATGTTTAAAGGAAAGGTTCCCACCTCCCACCACGCCACTGACACCACATGGAGTAAATGGATTGCTCTCATCACACAGTGCGCCCATATTGGAAACTGAATCACCTGGGATTTTGGCAATAATTACAAACTGGCCAGAAGGTGAGAACTTTGGTCTCACTGATGAAGAGGAACAAGAACCAGTGACGTGCTGAAGAAGCTCCTCCCTATGACCAACTGCCCCCAGAGGAAACGCGCTACGCTCTTTTCACTGACGGTTCCTGTCGCATTGTAGGGATGAACTGGAAGTGGAAAGCAGCCGTATGGAGCCCCACACGACAGGTTGCAGAGGCCACTGAAGGAGAAGGTGGATCAAGTCAACTTGCTGAACTCAAAGCTGTTCAGCTGGCCCTGGACATTGCTGAAAGAGAGAAGTGGCCAAAACTCTACCTTTATACTGATTCATGGATGGTAGCCAATGCTCTGTGGGGATGGCTGGAGAGGTGGAAAGAGTCCAACTGGCAGCGTAGAGGAAAACCAATTTGGGCTGCTGATGAGTGGAAAGACATCGCTACCAGGGTAGGAAGGCTACCTGTGAAAGTCCACCATGTAGATGCTCATGTTCCCAAGAGTAGAGCTAATGAGGAACACTGAAACAATGAGCAGGTAGACCAGGCTGCAAAAATAGAGGTGTCGAAGATAGACTTAGATTGGCAACATAAGGGGGAGTTGTTCCTAGCTCGATGGGCCCATGCTGCCTCAGGCCATCAGGGCAGAGATGCCACCTATAAGTGGGCACAAGACCGAGGGGTGGATTTAACCATGGACAGTATTTCACAGGTTATCCATGACTGTGAGACGTGTGCTGCCCTCAAGCAGGCCAAGCGAGTGAAGCCCCTATGGTACGGTGGGCGATGGTCCAAGTACAAGTATGGGGAGGCCTGGCAGATTGACTCCATCACACTGCCCCAGACACGCCAGGGCAAGCGCTACCTGCTGACCATGGTGGAAGCCACGACTGGATGGCTGGAAACCTACCCTGTGTCTCATGCTAATGCCTGGAACACCATCCTGGGCCTTGAAAACCAGGTCCTTTGGAGGCATGGTAGCCCTGAGAGGATTGAGTCAGACAACGGGACCCATTTCAAGAATGGCTTTAACACCTGGGCCAGGAAACATAGTATTGAATGGATATACCATATCCTCTATCATGCACCAACTGCTGGGAAAGTTGATGGGTGCAATGGACTACTTAAAACTACCCTTAAGGCACTCAGTGGGGGGACTTTTAGAAATTGGGAAATGAACTTAGCAAAAGCCACCTGGATGGTCAACACCAGAGGGTCCATAAATCGAGCTGGTCCTGCCCAGTCTGAACCCCTGCACACAGTGGAGGGAGATAAAGTTCCTGTGGTACATATGAAAGGCATTTTAGGGAAGACTGTTTGGATTAATCCCACCTCAGGCAAAGACAAACCCATCCGTGGAATTGTTTTTGCTCAAGGACCTGGTTACACTTGATGGGTAATGCAGAAAGATGGAGAAAGCCATTGTGGACCACAGGGAAACCTAGTCTTAAGTGAGAACTCTGTGTAAGGTTTCATTGTGATGCAGATGGAAATAGAATAAGGGGTGGGTAATGTCCTGACTGCCAAGCAAGATGCTTTCTATTTGCCATCTGAATGGCAGTTGTCTTCTGTTTTCCTTATCTTTTCCACAACCAATCCTCCCTCAGGGGAGACATCTGTTGTTAATAGGCTGTTGAATGTCACTGCATGGCTGATAAGATCTACAGCATCCCACTGGGAGATGTGAGCCCAGAGAGAGGAGCCAAGCATTGCTACCCAGATATAATCTTGAGATTCTGGAACACCAGCATGGCTTTCTCCACTGGATCCCCAGAGGAAACAGCTGCCTCTTCCACTGGATATTCAGAGGAAGACTTTACCCTTTCTACAGGACCACTGCTCCAACAAAACCGTATCTGCTACTCCAGGAGGACTGCAGGCACATTTCCACTTGGACTGCTACCAACACCCTGAACAACAGGATGTCAGGGTGTGTTCTGACTCTGGCAGTGTTGGTTGGATTTACTGCATTGTTTATTTTGTCCTTTTATTTTTTTCCCTAATAAAGAACTCTTATCCCTGCTCCCATATATTTGCCTGTGAGCCCCCTTAATTTCAATTTCATAACAATTCAGAGGGAGGAGGTTTACATTTTCCATTTCAGGGGAAGCTCCTGCCTTCCTTAAGCAGATACCTGTCTTTCCAAACCAAGACAGGAATATTTTCCAAGGCTGGTCATAATGAAAACAGGAACCTTTTAGCAGTTCCTGGGAGCAGACAGTGTTTCTGATAAGTTTGGAAAGAGCAAAACCCAGGTGCCGTTTCCAAGGACAAGACCTAACAAGCATTTCTCAGATCACACTGCAGCCTGGAAAGGAGGAGGGGGCAATGCACCACCACACTGGGATCTCAGGGGTGCCCATGGCCTGGGTGATGCTGCCTGATGTCAGCCACCCACCAAAGCCACTCTGTCCCTGCCTCCCACAGCTGCACAGGGCAGAGAAAATTCAACCAAGAGTTCCTGGGTTGGGATAAGACAGGGAGAGATCCCTCATCAAACACCAAAATGGGCATCACAGGCTCAGCCTGGGCACAGGGAGGGAACTTATTACCAACCAAATCACAGCAGCACAAGGAGAGGGGAAATAAATTTCTCCAACACCTTCCCCCCACCCAACAAGGGTCACCCAGAATGGGCATAACCAGGGCTCTGCCCAACGGGGGTCACTGGGGATCATCCAATGGGGATCCTCCCATGGAGGATTGTTGTATTGCACTAAAGATGGAGCTGGAACAGCGTATAAAGCTCTTCCTGCAATCAGGGCACTCGCAGGGCCTCTCCCGGAGTGGATGTGGCAGCGTGCCCTTAGGTCGGAGCTGTTGCTGAAGCTCTTCTCACACTCCCCACCCTCACAGGGCTTTTCCCCAGTGGGGATCTGGCGATGATTGAAGAGGGGGGAGCTCGGGGATAGAGGCGAGGCAGGTCGGGCTGGGGCAGCGCTGGGCTCTGGGCCCGACCTGGGCGCCCCCCACGCGCCCCTTCCCCAAACAGCCCCGGCGGAGGACGCAGGTGGGGTCCGGGTGGGGGGTGCTGGGTTCCTGTTTTGGGGTCCCACTCTCCCCTTTTCCCCACTTTCCCACCGTCTCCCACCCCTTCCTCACATTCCCCCCAATCCTCAGCCCCTCCCGCTCGGCCTTTGGGCGGTCCCCTCCTCCTCCCCCTCCATTCCGGGCTCCCCCCTTCGCTCCCTTTTCCCCCTTCTCCCCCCCTGTCCCAGCGCCTCCCGAGAGCTCCGCGCCCGCAGCCGGGGGGGCTCCCAGCACCACCAGTGCCACCAGTAGGGCCCCAGCTGCCGCCCCTCGCCCCATGGCCGGGGCCGGGCAGGGAGCAGCAGCCCCAAAGCAGCCGCGCTGCGCTGGCAGCACCAGTCCGGAGCAGGGCGGGCTCGGCAGCGCCGCGCGCTCTCATTGGCTGCCGCCACTTTTGGCGACCCGATCTCAGAGGCTCCGCCACACAACTGATGACTCTTCAACGCCCCGCGTTCTCATTGGCTGCGGCGCGTTTCGGCTGTGTTTTGATTGGCTGAGGCCTTTCCGGGCCGCTGCAGCCCCGGGCTGGGAGTTTTTTGGGGAGGGGGAACCTTGGGGCTCTGGGCAGGTGGGAGCTCAGGTGAGCCCAGCAATGCGTGCCCAGGGGCGCGGGATCTCAGCGGTGCCCGTGGCGAGCGGTGACGCTGGCCCGATGCCAGGCACCCCCAGAGCCGCTCTGTCCCTGCCCCCGCAGCCGCACAGGGACAGAAAATGGAACCGAGGGTTCCTGGCTGGGGACAAGGACCGGGAGAGATCCCTCAGCAAATCCCGCACGGGCACAACAGACCCGGCCTGGGCACACGGAGGGAATTTATTACCAACCAAATCACAGCAGCACAAGGAGAAGGGAAAGAAATCTCTCCAACACCTTCCCCCCACCCAACGGGGATCACCCAGAACAGGGGTCACCAGGGCTCTGCCCAACGAGGGTCACTGGGGATCATCCAGCGCGGATCCTCCCATGGGGGATGGAGCTGCAGCAGCGCACGAAGCTCTTCCCACACTCGGGACACTCGCAGGGCCTCTCCCTGGTGTGCAAGTGCTGGTGAGTGACGATCTCTGAATCCCACCTGAAGCTCCTCTGACATTCCAAGCACTCATACAGGGCCATTCCCCAGTGTGGATCTTGTGGTGCTTGGTGAGGTCGGAAGTCCCACTGAAGCTCTTCCCACATTCCTCACACTCCCAGGGCCTCTCCCCAGGGTGGATGTTCAGGTGTTCCATCAGGGTGGAGCTGTAGCTGAAACCCTTCCCACATTCCAAGCATTTGTGGGGCTTCTCCCTGCCATGAGGCTTCTCCACCAGCTCTGAGCTCTGCCTGGATCTCCGGCCACCTTCCTGGCTCAGGGGGGCTCTTTCCTCCCTGCAGCTCCCTGGGCTGGGTTTGCAGCCCCTCCTCATGCGGGATCTCTGGGGCTTTTCCTCCTCCTCCATCTGGCCACGGCTTGGGAATGACAGATCCTGGTTTGGGGGAAACCAAGGTGGGAACACCTTGGAGTAGAGGCTCCTCCTGCCCAATTCCATCTGTAGAAGTCAGCAGGAGTCTTGTGTCCATGAAAATCTCCACAATGTCAAGGTTCAGCCCAAAAAGCTCTCCCAGGATTTCCCTATCACTCATCTCTCCACTTCTGGTGTTCCAGAGGTTTCCTGATTTCCTTTCCTTAGGATCATGGGGGTCCAATGGTTCCAGGGGTTCTCCATTCTCCAGCGTCCTGCTCAGGGATGATCCAGGGGCTTTTGGGGGTCCATGGGGGCCCTTCTCCCCTGATGCTCTACTTTGAGATCCCAGGGGTCCCAGGGGTCCCTCCTCTCCAGGCTCCCCCCCTTTCCAGTCTGCCGGGGTCCCCCAGCTCTGGGATTGCCCCTCTCTGCTCTCCCCACTCTGGGGGTCCCAGGGGTTCCCCTCCTCTGCTCTCCCGGCGGTCCCCAGGACCAATGTCCTCCCTTGCTGCTTTTAGTAAGAACTATCAGTGACTAAAGGTCACGTTTCCTTTGCTTTGGTCCTGTCCTTGTTCTCCTCAGTGTTCAGGCTGGGCTATGGGGTGTCCTTGTTTGCTGCATTTTCCGAGTTCCTCTTGCATCCTTTGGGCCATGGGCTGTGCCCTGGGAGGGTTCTTTGTGCTCCTTTGTGACACAGGAGAACCTTCCAGGCGGTTTCTGCGTGAGCTGCTGCTGGGATGTCACAGGAACAGCGCCACGTCCCCGTGGTGTTCCCGTTGCTGTGGGACACAGAGGCCTCAGTGCCCAGAGTGGCTCTGGGCTCGCTGCCGGAGGATCTTCCTGCCCGAGGCATTCTCAGCAGCCAGCCCAGCCCTGTCCTTCTGTGCTTGCAGGGCTACAGGCTGCAGGCGTGTGCAGCACAGCCAAAATGATCCAGCACGTGGCTGCTGCAGTTTGCACTCTGTACTCTGTGGCTTATTCGGGGTATTTTTTAACCCACTTGGCACGTAAGTTGAGGTTTTCCCTCGGTGCAGCAGCTGTGCCTTTGGGCTTGCTGTGTGCTTTCTGTTCTTCCTCTGGAGCTGAGTTGACTTTGGAACCAAATGGCCATGAAGACACCATTGCTTTGGGAGAGCTCCTGCCAGCAGCTGCAGCTGAAAAAGGGGGTGTCTGCAGCCAGCGGGGCGTGCACAGCACCTGCAATGAGCCCTGGGGGGTTCTGTTCCCTCAAGCAGGGAGTCTGTGCCAGTTCCATCTGAGCCTGGAACTGCCTCCGTTTGCTGCTCCAGCCAAGAACTGACCCAGCCCAGTGTTTTGTGCTTGTTCTCTTGCTTGCTGTGGGAAGGGACTGTGGCTCCTGGAGGGATGCTGTGAGAGCAAAATGCTCTCTTGGGGTTGCCTTGCTCCGTGGCATTTCCCAGCACTGGCAGTTTTTCTCCTAACAGCATCTGGTTCATGTTCCCTCTCCCATTGCAGGGCACCTCATGTCTGCATTCCGAGCAGCTCCTCCTTCAGTGAGTGGGAAAGGAACCTTTGGTGTTTGGAATTGTGCAGCAAGTTGTGAGCTCGGCATGTGGCAGTCGAGGGCCAGCCTGGGAGGCTGAAGGAAAGGTCCTGTCAGTGTCTTTGCAGCAGCAGCAGCAGCAAAGGAATTCCCATCAGTTTTCTCCTTTTCTGCTGAAGAGTTTTTGAAGAGCTGCAGGTCTGGTTTTGCAGGCAGAGGATTGCTTGCTGGCTTTAGCCATGGTGGAATATCGAATTCCCAACAATAAGTGGCAATGTCGACTTTAGCCCATTGTTAGTTGGAACAGCTCCAAACCCCATTTCTGCGTAGTGCAGCTGGATGTGCAGCTGAGGATAAATAAGGTGATAACTGAGATAGAACTTCCTGTCCCTCACACTGCCGTCTGTCCACAGGGCACAGAAGCAGCACCAGCACCTCCTGGGGCTCCCTCTGCTTCCGAAGAGGAGGCCCAAGAGGAAGAAGACAGCAGTGAGCTTCCCGCTGCTCTGGGGGACGATGGTGAACTTCCCTCAGCGCCGGGAGATGACAGTGAACTTCCCGCTGCTCTGGGAGACGAGGGCGAACATCCCGCGGGGTGGGAATGGAACGGCGAGGCTCCCGCGGGGTGGGACAAGGACAGGGGACATCTCCCGGCCTGGGACGAGGACGGTGGATGGCCCCTGGTGTGGGACCAGAATGGCCAAGCTCCCACGGAGTGGGATGAGGACAATGGACATCTCCCAGTGTGGGATGAGGATGGAGGACATCCTGTGGCTTGGGAAGAGGAGAGTGAACATCTCCCAGCATGGGAAGTGGACAGCAAACATCCCCTGGCTTGGAAAGAGGATGGCGAACCTCCAGCATTTTGGGAAGAGGATGGAGAAGCTGCAGCATTTTGGGAAGAGGATGGAGAAGCTGCAGCATTTTGGGAAGAGGATGGAGAAGCTCCCTCTGCTTGGGAAGAGGACAAGGAACCTCCCTCCGCTGTGGGATCCTGGGCTGAACATTCTGACAGCAGCACAGCTGGGCAGCCAGAGGGGAGAGGGGAGTGGTGCCTGATGCAGCTGAGTACGTCTGCTCTGTTCCTGGGTGCCCGAGCAGGTGCTGTGTGTGTGTCTGGGCATCAGCTGCACCCAGTGTTGCTCTGCAGCTGAATGTCACCGAGCCATTTATTGTCCTTCCCCAGCTGACACCAAGGGGCTCACGGCCCCAGGGAGTGGGGCTGCTTCTGGCTCTGCTCCAAGGCGGGGTCTCACTCTGGGAGGGAGCGTCTTCCACGTGGTTTCTTTCAGGGAACACCGTGAGCGAGGAGGAGCCTGCTGAGAAATACCTGGAAGTGGAGCAGATTGGCCAAGGGTAAGTGCACGGCAGCTGCTGCTGCACAAGCAGGGCCGGGTGTTGTGCTGGTGCAGGATCAAGTGAGAAGTCAGGAGAGCTCCAAGCACCTCCAGACACTGGGCTACCATCCTGCTGTCTCTCAGTCCTGATCAGAATTGATAACTGTGGTCAGAAGGTGCCGTCAAAGGCCCCTGAGGCTGGCAGTGTCCTGCCTGCAGCAAGGAGCAGGACCTGGAAGATCTTCTGTCTCTGGAACTGGATTGCCTAAAAGAGCAACTCACCATCTGGTGACTGTCAGAAAACAGTTCTCAAGAAGATTTCTTTCAAATATTTTCCTTCAAAAAATATCCACTGGTCAGGATTATCAACCTAATGGTTTAGAAACAGAAACCAGAGATGAACTAATAAGTGCTCTATTCTAGCACAGGTAGCAGACCCCATCCATTCAGTAACAGGCACAGAGCTGATGCACTCTGGGGGAAAAAGCATCACCTGCCTGATGGCAGGGCCCTTGTGGAACCTGCAGGTCTTAGGCAGAAAATGGAAAAAGATGAAATGCATTCTTTTCCAGTTCTTTAGACACCCATTTCTCACCTCAGGTTTTGAACTAAAGCAATTCAGGGTGGACATTGGGATTCGCTCCAGCCCAATTCCTTCATGTTGGGTCTCAGTTTTCTCCTGCACACCTTGCATGGCAGAGGGCTGGTGGCTGCTGTGCTGTTGTTGGAAGGGTCGATGCACCCAGGTGTTTGTGAACGCTGCAGGCAGCAGAGATCTCCTGTCTGGGCTGGCTTTCCCTGCCAGGGCCTAAAGCGCTGCTTCTTTCTTCTCTGCTGTTTTGTCTCCAGGGCTTTTGGAACCGTTTATAAAGGACTCGACAGGGCCACTGGAGGAGAGGTCAGTGCCAACACGCCCAGCACGCCTGGCAGCTCTCCAGGGCTTTCCCCTCTGCTGGGAGCTGTGGCTGCAGCTTTGGGGGCCAGCAGAGCTTTCCTGCCCAGGCTGCTCCTCTGAAGGCAGAGCAGTGTCAGCCTGCAGAGCACAGCTGGGACAGACTTGGTCCTTCTGAAGCGCCAAAGGAATGCAAGGAGGGCAGCGGTGTCTGTCAGAGCAGGACACGCTGGCTTGGCCTTCATATCTAAAAGTGTGAATGCATCAGCTGCTGGAGACTGAGGCCCAATTTATCTTCATCCCAACCTTAGACAGGAACATTATTTAGCTATTCTTAGCTAAAGTATAACAATATTATTTCCATCCTGCCTTTCATCTTCAAAGGATACCTCAAGGCCTGATTAGGGAGAGATCCTGCTTGGGCTCAGTTTGGGGTTTTAGTCCTACTTCAGCTGTTCACAGAGAGAGAGGGAGAGAAATGAGGAGATGGATATCCAGAGCAAAGGTTTCTCCTAAACCCTGAAGTTGTGTTTGGTCTGGTGTCAGTGACAGCCTGTGACAGGGATCACCTGAGCAATGGGTATGCGTGTCTGCTTTGTTGTGCAATCCCAAACAGAGCAGTTGCATCTGAAATCATGACCAAATCCCATAGAATTGCTAAGGGGTTCCTGGCTGTTCTACTTTGTTTTCACAGAACCAGAATTACCTCCTGCTTGCAAAATGGGTTTGAATAATAATAGTAGGAGTGTTGAGGCCATTTGAGAAGACTGTAGGTGCAGAGAATGTTGTTAGAGCTTTGAGGCTGACAGCTGAGGGACCATTTCTGCAGAGCTTGCAAGGCCAAATGTCTCTGGCCATGTGTCCTGTAAGCAGCCCCCAGCTGGCAGAGCAATGGGCTGTGGGAATGGCCCTTGCTGAGCTCTGGTGTCCCATCCCAAGGCAGTTTGGCACAGCCCGGCTCCGTCGCTCCACAAAGACTCGCTCCGTGTTTGCTGTGGCCTCCTGCCACAGACTCCTCCAGTTCAAGGCTGCAATGTCCCTTCAGGTGGCCATCAAGAAAATGAGTCTCAGAGGGCAGAACAGGGAACGAGCTGTGAATGAGATCCTGCTCCTGAAGGACAAGAAGAACCCCAACATTGTCAACTCTTTGGACAGGTGAGTGATTCAGCTCTGATCCCGAGCCCGGGCCCTGCGTTAACCTTTCCTGGCATCAGGAGTCTGTAGCCTGTTTTGAAAATGCCCGACCCAGCCACATCTTCCCAAAACAACAGCCTGGCAGTTCACTCCCTCCACGTGCTTTTGTTGCTTTGCTTTGGTTTTTCCTTCAAGTTGACCCCGTTTGCTGTGTCTCCCAGCAAGTGCTGATAAACCACAGCAGAAATTATTTCCCTTGGCTTCTTCTTCCCAGCCCTTTTCCATTGCTACAGATGCCAGGAAGATCGGGTCCTTGTTTCCAGAAATGCCTCATTTGCCCATTTTTCACTGGCCTTGCCTGTTTCTGAAGGGACTTTCTGAAAGGTTTTCTGACTGCTTTTGTCCCAAGTGCTGCACGGCCTCCTCCCCTGGATAACCCTGGCAGTTGTGTTGCCTTGTTCTGGAGGGAATGGTGGAACTGATGAGTTCAGAAGCTGAACCAGCTGGGGCCAAGGGTTGTGGTTCCACATTGATCTGGGCTGTTGCTAAACTGCATTTTTCACCTGCTTGCCATCCAAAGCCTCTCCTTTCTCAGAGGTGTCTCCTTCCCCTTTTGACTGTGCAGATTCCAAGGGCTGTGCAGCCTGGCAGGAATGTCTCTCCATCTGATTCTGTCCTCACTGACAAGTGACCTGGAAACAAAACTCCCCTCCAGGCTTTTCCATGGGGGAATTGAGCTCTGCACTTTCATCTCCATGCCATTGTTTTCCTCTTCCAGCTTCCTTGTTGATGGAGATCTCTGGCTGGTGATGGAATACATGGATGGAGGAACTTTGCGGGACGTTGTCAGACAGACACGCATGGCTGAAGGAGAGATGGCAGCTGTCAGTCGGGAGGTGAGGGATCCTGCTTGTCACTCCCATGGCTGGGACACGATGGTCCTTCCAAACAGGGTGTGAGAACAGGAGTGGCTCCATGCTCAGGGCTTTGTTTCTGAGTTGTTTTCATGAGCTGGAGAAGAAAGAGCCTCTGCAGTGAACGGCCTGCCAGCATCACTGCACTTCTACTCTGTTCTTGTTCTCTCTCCTACTGTTGTGGTACTCTCTTTCTGGTTTGGATTTGATTTGCTGTTCTCAGCTTTGCCTTGAACCGTTTGCCTGGAGCTTGTGTGCACTGCACTCCTGGCCTGTCACAGCAAAGCTGCTGCTGGCAGAATTCTGAGCTGTCCTTTCTGGTGTGATATATTCCAGCCATTGATTTTTGCCCTCGTGTTTCTTGTTCTCTCTCAGTGTCTGCAGGGCCTGGATTTCCTCCATTCCAACCGGGTGATCCACAGGGATCTGAAGAGCTCCAACATCCTCCTGGGCATGGACGGCTCTGTCAGGCTGGGTGGGTGTTCCTGGCCAGGCACGGCGCTCCCGGGCTGCGGGGCTGGGGCTGCTTCCCAGGGAGGGCCAGAGCCCCACAAGGGCTGCTGGGGGCACTGCCCGGCCCCTGCTGCCAGCTGAGAGCGGCTGCCCCTGCAGAGAGCTCAGGAGAGGAGCAGGGGGCCAGCAGTGCCTTTGCTCTGGCCATGGCCCTTCCAGAGGGGCAGCACTGGGAATCTAAAGCTCCAAGGAAATCAGTAAAAGCCACTGCAGGAAAGCTGAGGGTTTCTTGAAGGGCCCAGTTCCATCTTTCCTTGGCTACAGCCCTTAGGACTTTTTCAGCTGACTTCACTACTGCATTCTCAGACTGAGCGTGGGGAATCTTGTGCTTGGTTTCCCCATTGCAGCTGCCTTTGACAGGGTTTGTTTCTGTCCTCAGCTGATTTTGGCCTCTGCGCTCAGCTCAGCCCTGAGCAGGACCAGCGCAGCTCCATGGTGGGCACTGCTCACTGGATGGCCCCAGAAGTTGTGACCAGATCTCCTTATGGCCCCAAGGTGGACATCTGGTCCTTCGGCATTGTGACCATCGAGATGGTGGAAGGAGAACCTCCTTACTTCAGGGAAACGGCGGCCATGGTAAGAGGCAAATTCTCCAGTGGCTGCAGAGGCTGCGAGCACAGGGGACCCTGCACTGGGAGCAGCAGCTGGAGGTTTCTGCACATGGGAAGGGAATTCCCAGAGGACTTGTGCCTCCACACAGACAAATATTCTGCAATCTCCAGCAACAATTTGCTTTGGGCTTTTCATTGTTGCAGCTCTTCTAGCTGAGAGGATGACTTGGAAATATGAAGCAAGTGCATCAGCTCTAATGTTGTCTTGCAAGAAAACCCCACACCATCCCCAAATCCCAGCCCCAAACCCAACAAGATTTCTGCAGGAGTTTCTAAAAGAGGTTTTGCAAGATGACCACCCCCCTGATTCTTCTCACTGGGAAACTTGTCTAAAACCTGAAGATGATGGTTTAACATCCTCATAGTCTAATGTATTTCTTTCCTAGTCCAAGCTACTTTTTCTGTGTCACCAAGCCTGAGCTTTCAGCATCACAAACCTCCTGTTTCTTGCCTGGCAGTTTCTGGGATGGGGCATCAGGAATGCATTTTCTTGAGTGTCAGTGGCACTGCAGAGATGCACTTGATGGAAAAATCCTCTGAAATAACACAGGCAGACCACACTGAATCTGGAAAATGGCCTGTAAAGCTGGTGTCCATATTTGGAGAAGCAAAATGGGCTATTTCTGATGGAGGTTCCTACTAACAAAGCCAGCCAATGAAACTGGCTCTCAAGGCGAGATCATTTGGATGTTGCAGTGGCTGTGGCAGCCCCAGGGTTTGGGTTTTTTGCTTGGCATAGCAAAATGAGCTCTGAGCAGCATCTCTCGCAGGGAGGAAAGTGCCCCTGGAGCTGGGGCTGAGGCCCCGGGGTGGATGTGAGCCCGTGAAGGGAGCTGGCAGAGCGTTGAGTTTGCTTTCCCTGCAGGCTCGCGCTCTGATCCGGCAGAACGGGACCCCGCAGCTGCAGGAGCCCCGGCGCCTGTCGGCTCTGCTGCGGGACTTCCTCGAGTGCAGCCTGGAGCCGGACGAGGAGCGGCGCTGGGCTGCCCAGGAGCTGCTGCAGGTGAGAGCCAAGGGCTGCAGGGGAAGCAGCAGCGCCAGGGAGGGGTTTTCTTGTGGGGCCCCCTCCGATAGTCTCCAGTCTCGCTGCGTTCCACGCGCAGAGCGAGCAGAATCCTCGCCTGCTGTGGCCTGGCAGGCTCCTTTCGAGCTCATCTGGACCTGGTGCCCCACAGCGAGCAGGGACATCTTCAAGCAGCTCAGGGGCCTCAGAGCCCTGCCTGACCTGAGCTTGGATGTTTCCAGGCAGGAGGCACCTCCCACATCTCTGGGCACCTCCTGTCAGTGTTTCCCCACTCTCCCTGTTAAAAAATTCTTCCTTAGATCTAATCTGAGCCTGCTTCCCTCGATTTTCAAACCATTTCCCTGTCCCTCTCCTGGAACAGAGCCTGTGAGGAACTTGACTCTGGAAAGTAACAGTTCATTTCTTTATTTTTTATCCTTTGGGCAGCACCCATTTTTATCATCAGCCAAGCCTCTCTCCAGCCTGACCCCTCTGATCACTGCAGCAAAGAACCTGAGGGAGCAGCGGAGGAGATGAAGCACTTGAGGACAGCTTTCAGTTACAGTAGTTAGGACAATTAGTTAGTCATGGTAGTTAGCACTGGCAGTTAGTTAGGGTAGTTAGCATTGCTAGTTAGTTATGGTAGTTAGAGCAGCCTGTTTGTTATGAAAGTTTTATGAATAAAAACGCTCTTAAACCTCAACTCCCCTGACGTGTCCCTTCCCTCTCCCGCTGTGACTCAGCTGCCCGGAGCAATGTGAGGGGAGAGTGGGCCCAGCCTGGCCCAGAGCTGAGCCCCAGCAGAGCCCTGGCAGAGCCCAGAGCAGCCTCGGCACCTGCAGAGTCAGCCTGGAAGGAGGCGCTTGGAGCCTTCTCGGCTGCACCCGGCTCTTGGTTACAAACTGTGTGTGCTGGAAAATGCCACCGGCTCTGCAGGAGGGCAGAAGGGGCCCAGGGAAGGCCCAGGTGCTCCATGCAAGGGAAAAACCTGCCCTGGGTTTGTTATAAATAACTAGGTAGTGCTGGCTTTTGCTATTATGTATTGACTTCTGCAAAATATTCTTAATCACAACAATTTTGATAGAGTACAGTTTGTAATCACTTTTAACTGCTTTTGCTATAGTATAATTTGTCAACTTTTTGTGGCCAATGCCCTGGCCCCTGTGTAGCTCATATCCTCAGAACATCATTTATGGATGATATTTTAGTTTGTGGACAGTGTGAAAAACATACATTATAGTTTTGGCTTTTGCAAAATATTGAAGTGCATGCCAGATGTTGTGCATTATAATGTTAACTTTTGCAGAAATAGCCATAATTGTGAAATAAGAACTAATGCTTTTTTTTTGTTACTAACTGACAATACTGAGAATGACTCAGAGATATTTGTGAAATAGCTAATGTTGGTGTAAAGTACTTGTGGAAGTAGCTAAAACCGTCTGCATGGTCAGATAACATTTAAGGAATGGATGTGATGAGGCCCCTGCCACTGACCCTTCCACTGTCAATAACTGTCACCTGCTGAAACCACAGAACAGGGGCCCTTGTGAGGCAGTGACACACAACCCTCAAAACAGCAATCCACGATTCCTGCACGTGCTCTAAAAAGGCAAGTTGGGGGTCAAACCAACCTAAAGAATTCCTGGAACATGTAAATGAGTTCAAGGAAATGTTTGAATATGTATAATCATTATGAATATGTATTTGAACAATACAATGGAGAAACTAGACAAGAAGAGTTGCTGTGGTTAACCAGTGTGCCTCTGGCCATTGCCAACACCCAGCACTGTTACTGATTTGTCCCTTATTATTCCTTATTAAACTTTCAAAAATTCTAAAGAGTGAGGTTCCTTTATCACAAAACCCAAGGTGCTCACCCCTTGTTGCTCTCCTAAACCAGATTTGTCAATCCTAAATTTTGTCTGGGCGGTGGAGGAGGAGTCTGCAAGGAAAAGAAAGATGTACTGGTGTGGAGGCCGAGGACTCTACCATCAGAGTCTCAATTCCACAGCTATGGAGGACTGGTCCCCAAAGAGAAGAATAGATGTCAAGGTTATGGTGAGAAGCTTGCTTCTCCCACAGATCTTTGCTGTCACATGCTGATTTATGGAAAGTTATGTTACCCCATTGGCCCATTGGCCTAATTACCCTAGTTCAACCCCTGTTACCCATCTCTGGTTAGTGCCTAGAATATTCTCCCTCTCTGTCCCTCCATTGGCCCCAGTTTACTGCATTCCTCTGCCCCTGCTTCCCTATTAGCTGTCCTGACCCTTAACCCCTCCTTTGCCCCATTTTCCCCCATGTCCATTGGACCCTGACCCTCAGCTCCACCCTCACTACCCCATATAAAAACCCCCTGTGCCCTCAGCTTGCACCCTGTCTTTGTGCCTGGACCCTGTTCAGCTCTGTCCCCTGCTCCTGTACCAATAAACCCAGTTTGCTGCAGAGCATACCCAGACCCATCCTGCCGACTTTGTCAGCTTTATAAAGCAGCCGTGAGCTCCGGGCTCCTGAGTGCCGGACGCTCCAAGGGCCTCGGCAGCACCAGGACGCTCCAGACTGGGACAGCCAGGCAGGACAGGAGGAATCACTGCCCCTTTCCCCTCCCTGCTGCTCCATCTCCCAGCCCAGCATTGCTGCAGGACAGCCTCACTGCCAACGCCATCCTGCCAGGGATGGACTGGGGGGGATCTCCTTCCCCTTCCCTCTGGCATGGAGGCAAATCCCATCTTCTCCTTGTCCACCCTCCTTCTTCTCCTCATTCTGTCCTACATCCATCTATGTTCCTTTCCCATCTCCTTCCTCTCCTCCTGCCTTTTCCTTTTCCCTTCTCCCTGTCTCTTCCTCTCCTTGTCCTTCCTCCCTCACGCACTGAGCTGCAGACAGAGACCAGGGAGAACAAATCCCTGCCACAGAACCTCGTGGAAGAGGCAATTTGGAACAGCTCCACGGCACAGGAATCCAATGGGGAGGAAAAGCCCCAGAGATCCCACATGAGGAGGGGCTGCCAACCCAGCCTGGGGAGCTGTGAGGAGGTAAAAGCTTCCCTGTGCCGGGAAGGGTGTGGGGAATGTGAGAAGAGCTTCGGGCAGAGCTCAGCCTATTCCTGGTGCCTCCAAAAACGGCGGTGCCAGATGCAGAGATCCATGGGGATGCAGAGATCCCCCTGCAGATCCATGGGGATGCAGAGATCCCCCTGCAGCCCCCGGAGCAGCCACGCTGGAGCACGGGGATGCCTGAGAGGAGGCTGTGCCCCCGTGGCCAGAGGGGCCCCGCTGGAGCAGCCTGTCCTGGCAGGACTGACCCCGGGGCACAGTGACCCACGCTGCAGCACTTGGAGGGGGGCTGTGCCCCGTGGGATGGACTCAGCTTGGAGAAGTTCCTGAAGAAGTCTCCGGTGGGAGAGAGCCCAGGGTGCAGCAGGGGAACGACTCCTGTCCCTGAGCAGAGGGAGAAGCCCCGGGGCATGAAGTGAGCACGGCCCCATTCCCTGTCTCCGGCACTGCTGGGGTAGGAGGTGCAGCTGGAAGGAGGGAGGCGTGGGGGAAGGCTGGATTTAAGGCTCTTCACTTCTCATTATCCTGCTCTGAGTTTTTGGAGTTTTCTGTCAGAAATCTCTCCCCTCGCCCACTCATCCACAGGGTTGGGGCAGTTTTCCCTTTTTGGGGGAAATCAAAGCGATTCCTTGATGCTCCTAATTAGAGGTAGCAGTAGTGAGGCTCCGGGGCTTCTCGCTGACCGGAGCCACAGAAGCCGCAGTGCTTCGGGAAAGCCGTGGAGGGAGGTGCGTAGAAGTGTGTTTCTGTTTTCAGCTCAATCCCCTCGGGCCCGGGCCCGTTCCAGGGCTGTTCCTCATCTCCGGCTCTGCCCTCACGCAGCCCGGGGGGCCCTGAGAGCGCGGGGCGAGGCTGTGCCGTGTGCAGAGCCCGCCCCTGGCTGCGATTGGCCGACGGTGCCGTCAGTCGCGGACGGCTGACCAATCCACTGAAATGTTCCTCATTTCAGGGATTGCTCAGCAGGAAGGTCAGGAGCTGGAGCTGTCTGGTTGGTTATTCCCAGGGCAGCTTGTAATCTAATGATGCCATTGAAATGAGAAATAGGTTCTGTGGCTCCTGACATGAATTGGTTTGGGTTCCCAGGGGCTGGTCCATGGTGTTATAG
Source organism: Agelaius tricolor (assembly GCF_023055355.1). Lineage (NCBI taxonomy): Eukaryota > Metazoa > Chordata > Aves > Passeriformes > Icteridae > Agelaius > Agelaius tricolor. The sequence continues at coordinate 172,125 of NW_027269344.1, forward strand.
GATTTGTTCTGCTGGCCGTTCATCTTTTCTCCATTTTTGGCCGCGCTCTCCAGCAAGGACTGCATCAATTGATGCTTTTCTCTACTTAAATCATCAAACTTGGATTCCTATCTGATTTCCCTGAACTTGTGGTAGCAAGAACATTTCAGTGCTCTAATACACCCTATATAACACTGACAGTGACCGCACATGTTGGAGTGGGCAGAGGGATGGTTCCCCCCCATTTATTTATAGTGAAGTTTTCCCAACATTCTTCATTTGCTGTTTCCCTTTGCAGCTTCACCCGTTTCTGTTGCAGGGTCAGATATCCTCACCCTGGGCTCTGCCTTGAGCTGTGCAAATTCCATCAGTGCAAGCAGGCAGAGCTTGGGCTGAGGGGCAGAGGGAATCAGCCCAATTCCTGCCCCAGGCAAGAGACCCAGGTACATTGTCCAGGCTTTGCCCAGCAGTGTTCATTTGCATTTCTAAAGCTCCTCTGCAGGCTGCCTGGAATGAAGCTTCTCTTCCAGAGCTTGACTCTCATGCGCCCCACCCCAAAAGCCAGGGTTTGGGGTATTTTTAATTTTTGGGGGTTTTTTTGAAGAGTGTTCTCTTAACGGTTTGTGAGTTAAAGGGTCACCTTTAAAGCTCTTCTAAACGTAGCCTGGAGGTAAACACCAGAAAACGCGGACCAAAATTTTGCCATCTCCACCAGCCAGGCAAACACACACTGAAAAAGAATCCAAAGCAATAAAGATATTTTCTACTTCTTCTGCCGAGAATAAAAACTGATTCTCACCCCCAAACCTAACTGACAATATGAAAGTAGGATTATTTAGAAAAAACATTCTCATGGTGTAATCTTATTCTAGGCAGCCCAGAGTGTGGGTGTGAGTGAGCCCCAGAGTGGAATTGTGCCGTGGTGCTCCCCAGGAGCTGTGGCAGTGCAGGCCCAGCCAGCGCTGAAGCTGCAGCAGTGGCAGCAAGGCTTGGCCGCAGTGGCTGGAGGTGCCAGAGGAGGGTGGCCAGGATTTCCGAGGGTTTGAGCAGAGGATCTGTGGGCAGGCCCAGGGGCTTGGCCCGCTGTGGAGCCCTGGCTGCTGCTGCGTTGCCTTCAGGGCAGGCTCAGGGGCGGCTGCCATGGTCCTGCTGCAGGCGGGAAGTGCAAATCTCCGGGGCTTCAGAGCCCCTGAGGCCAGGCTGAGGGGTCCCCCCGTGTTCAGCTGTGCTGGCGGCTGTTTCTGGCCTCAGGGACACTTGGCATGGGCCCCTTGGCCACCAGTGGTGCTGCTTTGCACTCCTTAGGCAGGAGCCGATGTCCTGGCTGGGTGTTGGCAACAGCAAAGTGCCAGGGCAGGCTCTGTGCCAGCCCAGCTTCCTGTGGGAGAGATTTCACAAGAGACAGGATTCTGGCCACGGACTGCTTGAAACATACATCCCTTATCTCCACCCTGCACAAGGTGGAGAATTACCAGGGTAAGGAATTCCAGACATCAATTCCAAGTGAGATAATTGAATATCTGCCCTGGGTCTGTCTCTTCTTCTTGCCATAGCCAATGGCAAAAGCTGTACCCACGGCATCTTGGTTTTTATCACCAGCTTCCAAAAGTGTTTCTTTATTTCTCCTGACCTGAGCTCAGGGGGTGCCAGGGGTTATGGAGGTCCCATTGTATTCCTAAAGCTGCCATAACCCCCTGAAGGATCTTTCGAGTAAAATGAGTTCTTCTTTCTGAGTCTATTGCTTCCACAATCCCTTCTCTATGAATTAATTATTTCAGAAATACCCTAATAAGTGATGCAGTGATTGCATCAGTCAGATTGAAGCAGTCAGAATTGCTTTTGCCCCCTGTTAGGTGCCATGGTGTCAGCAGAAGATTTTGAAGCCTTCCTGCTCAGGGCATTTCAGTGCCAGGCTCTTACAAGCACCCACAGCTCCTTGGGTTGAGCTGAGCATGGGGCGGTGACCTGCGCTTTGTCTGATTCCCCTTCCTTAATAACAGCCTGTCTTGTAGCTCTTTTCCCTTCTGCTGCCCTTGCAGAGCCATCCACAAACACATTTTGTCCCTCAGGCCTGGGAATGTCCCATCAATCTCTCCCAGCCTGGGTCGGGAGCTCTGTCCCTTGAGTGCAGTCCTGGGTTCCTTGCCAGCCCCTCTCCAGGCTGTTCAAACAGGAGGCTGAGTTAAACCCTTGCCCTGTCCTCAGTTCTGAATCCTCCTGTGCCACTGAACAAGTTTCATACTGTAATAACCGAGCCCTGCTCATCCATTTAGAGGCTCTTTTGGTTGTCAGAGCTTTAACTTGCTGCCAGACTTGAACTCTAGGAGATCCTCCTGTTGTCATCAGTTTTCAGGCCTCAGTTCCCATGTGAGCTGTGTCTGCACAATTCTGCAGACATTGAGGCCACTCTGGCCACTGGGTTAAACATTTTAACACAAGAATTCTTCGGCATAGCCCTGTTTAACATCCACCTATAATTCAAATTCTTTCTCCCTGTCTAGGAGGGCCAGGGCAGGAGCCTCAGTTAATTTGCTTTTTAACACTTGAAAATTCTGTGATTCCTCCTTGTGTCCATCCATCCAGTTTCTTGACTGGAGTGTTGTAGGGAGAGATCCCTGGCTCCAAAACCCTGCCTTTAAGAGAGAGTCAGTAATAAGCTGTAAGCCCTTCCTTCCCTCTCTTGGAATAGGGTATTGATTTTAAATCAATACAAGCAACCTCTTGTCCTTGTTGCTTCAAAGTAATTTGGTGAGGCTCCATATCTAATTTTCCCTCTTTCCCTGGGACTGTCCACATTTGTGGGTTCACTTCAGCATAGGCCTTGCCAGACATTTGACACATAAGTACAACATCATAAGCCTCTGTATCACCTTTTACAATATAAAAATCCAGCCACCAAATTCCTTCCCAGTAAATTGCAATCACAGTAGGAAGAAAAAGAAATTAATTTATTTCAAGCGTATCCCCTACATCTCCTAGTAGTGGTTGATGAAATCATACCTGCTCATCTTTCCCACTTATTCCCTTAATAATTAAACCACGCCTTTCCTATTTTGCCCGTTAGGTCTAAGATTCAGAGTGGATTGAGAGGCCCCTGTGTCCATCAGGAGAGGCCTCCTCTCAATGCCAACCCACCCTGAATGTTCTCAAGGGCTCCAGTGTGGAGGGTCCCTGGTGTGATGGGAGCTGTGACAGCCCTGCCAATCCATGTCCATCAAGGGGTGGACTTGCTGGTCCTGAGGGTGCTGCTGTCTGTGCTTGCAGTGTCCTTGTGCCCTGCAGCTGGAGCCCTGATTCCTTGCCAGGGGCTGTTTGGGTGGGCTGTCCCCTGCCGAGGAGGGCAATGCCTCTGCCGGGTGCTTGTGGCCGAGCCCGTGCCCTGGGTGCTGGGGCCCCCTTGGGCCCTGGGGTTGATCCCTCAGGGGCTGTAGGAACTCTGCCCTGGCCTTTGCCTTCAGCTTGGCCTTTTGCTGCTCCCTTCTTGCATTCACCTGCTGTGCCTTTGTGCCCAAGTGCTGCAGGGCCTTCTTCTGCCCCTCCTGCAGCCCCCCTCAGTGCCTGTGGGTGCTCATCCTCTGAGAGCTGCTGAGCTTTCTGCAAAATCCTTCGTTTCTGTGGTGATCCCAAGAAAAGAAAAGAAAAGAAAATCTCAGTCCTTCCTTGTATAATCCACATTTCCCAGGTGTTCCTTGCTCCTCGTCCCTGTGCTCAGGGTGCCCTCCCCAGCCCGTATCCCAGAGCCGGTCCCTGTCCTGCCGCAGTGTCCAAAGGCGCCCCCCGGCGGGCAGGGCCGGCAGCTCCACGGGGCCGGGCAGCGGCCGGGGCGTCCCGCAGCCTCCTGGGGGCCGGGGGCCACTGCCGGCCCTGCCCGGGGCTGGTGGGGTCAGGCAGCGCCCGGCGCTGAGCCCCGGCTGCCCCACAGCCCCGGCCCGGCCCCGCAGCTCCCCCCAGGCCCCCAGCCCGTGCTCCCGGTCCCGCACCTCTGCGCCCGGTGCTGCCGCTGCCCCCCACAGAGAAACCCCCTGAAACCCTGACCTCCTTGTTTTCCTCTCCTGGAAACCGGGGATACAAATGATCAGCTGGCAAATGTTGAGGATAAGACTCTGCTGAAAAACATCCAAATTCTGAGTATTTTTCTCTTCCTCCCCTTTTCTTTTTCTCACCACATAGATTCCTCCTGCTGCTTCCTGCCTTAACCAAATTCCTGCACACTCCCCTTCACGCAGTCTCTTCCCAGCACACCAATGCCATCCATCCCCTGTTGTCCAAATCCCTTCTCCACTTCTCTTATTGCCCCCCTGGGTGTCCAAGTCCTTAATTGCCTCTGAGGGAGTGTGCAATCTACCTCAACCTTCTCCCAAGGGACCCTTCAGAGATATTTTGGGATCATCATCCCTTTGGCACAGGACCCCTTCCTGGCTTTCCCTTTTCTGTCTCCATGGGTGCCCTGCCGTGCTCACTCCCCAAAGATCCCAGTGCACTCACTGATGAGATTTTCAGTGCTCTCTCCCTGCTGACTCTTCACAGCCCCCCCTGATGTGTCGCTCGTCTGTCTCCTGGTCACTCTCAGGTACCCAATCAGTCCCCGGTGCTGCCGCCCCCAAGGGGGCCGATCACCCAAACTGGGTGAGGCACCTTCAGCTGCACTCACTGCCCGCTGCCCCAGACGGTGGATAGAATTCCGGACGAGTCCCAAGGTGTGTGGAAAAATTGACATCACCAGAGGATTCTGTCCACAAAGCAGACAGAGGAGTCCTGTAAAAGTAATTTCATTCCTAAAGAAAGGGAGAGGCCATGGGACATTTCCTACAGGGTCTCTCCAGTTGGTGGAGGACACAGCCTCCTGTTCATCCTAATTTTCCCAGCTGCATCTCCCTCTTCCTTTCCGCATTGGGTGGTGTACTTGAGAGGAAGAGACTTCCCAATCCACTTACTACATATCCCCTTGATATGCTCCCTACTTTTGTGTAGCAACCGATATTCATGGCTCTGTGAAGTCTTTGTTGTTCTTCTTCTCGAAGTTCATGAATATGGCAGGACCTTGGCTGAGCAGCAGTCTGTGTCATCAGTTAACAACATTTTCTTAAACTGATGGCTTCTCTTGTCGCTTCCTTACGTACAAGTTCCTGGGTCTATCTCTCAGCAGATTCACAGCATCTGATTGTAAAGACACTTTCCTCTTCTTCCTTTCATGGGGATCCCGCGTTTGTGGGACATCCCCCCCCCCTCAGGCAGCGCTCAGCCAATCAGAGCACGCGGCTCTAATGACTCAGCAGTTGCCAGGCAGACCCGCAGCTCCCAGCGTTCCCCACCTGCGCCCAGCGCCCCCCTCGGCCCCAGCGCCCCCCGCGAGCGGAATTTGGGGAGGTGGGAGTGGGGCAGCGCCAAGGCCGGGCCCCCCCGCGCTGTCCTGGCGGCAGCGGCTGCAGTGGGGACCGAGTGCGGGCGGGAGCGGCCGAGAGCCCAGCGCTGCCCCAGCCCGACCTGCCCCAGCTCCATCCCTGCCCCTGCCGTGGGATGCTGTGGGTTTGGGGGCAAGAGGGAGCCGGCAGCGGGTGCTGGGCCTGGGGCAGGAGGAGAAGGGAAGGAGAAGCAGGGTTGAGGAACAAAATGGTGAAACCCTGCACGTGGGAGGAAAAGGTGGGATTGTGCAGGAGAAGGAGGAATAGCAGGAGGAAGAGGAGTGTGAGGAAGAGCAGGAACAGAGGAGGAGGAGGAGCAGAAAGAGGCGGCACCACACGGTTCTACTCCTCCCTGTATCTGCAGCCTCCCCCCCAGCCCCAGGAGCTTTGTCCGTATGCAGCAGGTGACCAGGGGAGGGGGAATCCATGATTTTCACAGAGGCTGAATCTTGGGGTTTCTGAGCTTTACTGGGCAAATGTTGGTGCTTTTGTGCTTTGTGAGGGCTGAATCTCTGTATTTTGAAGGAGGTTTTTGCTGAATATTGACGTTTGGGAAGTTTTTGATCTGCATCTTGATGTTTAGAGGATTTTTGTGCTGAATCATGGTGTTTTGGAGGTTCTTTCAGACACAAGATGCCCAATAACTTTCCCAGATGAACTTGGGCATGGAGGTTTTCCCAGTCCAAGCTGCTCTCCTCTTGATTTTTTCTGCAAACCAGGATTTTTAATTCTCAGGGTGTGGCCTGATGGAGGAGGAGGAAAAGCCCCGAATGTACCTCATGAAGAGGGGCTGCAAACCGTACCCAGGGAGTTCTGGGGAGGAAAGAGCCCCTGTGAGCCAGGAATGCATCCTGTGATCCAGCCAGAGCTTGGAGCTGGTGGAGAAGCCTCATGGCAGGGAGAAGCCACACAGGTGCTTGGAATGTGGGAAATGTTTCAGCTGGAGCTCCACCCTGAGGCAGCACCAGGTGATCCACCCTGGGGAGAGGCCCTTTGAGTGTGGGGAATGTGGGAGGAGTTTCAGCCACAACTCCATCCTGATCCAACACCAGAGGATCCACACTGGGGAAAAGCCCTATGAGTGTGGGGAATGTGGGAAGAGCTTCAGGCAGAGGGGCCAACTGATACGACACCAGGTGATCCACACTGGGGAAAAGCCCTATGAGTGTGGGGAGTGTGGGAGGAGCTTCAGAGGAAGCTCAGCATTGATTCGGCACCAGGTCATCCACACGGGGGAACGGCCCTACACCTGCTTGGAATGTGGGAAGAGCTATGGGTGGAACTCTGACCTGAGAAAACACCAGGGCACCCACACTGGGGAGAGGCCCTACGAGTGTGGGGAGTGTGGGAAGAGGTTTCACAGGAGCTCCGATCTCCTCAAACATGAGCGGATTCACACAGAGGAGAGGCCCTTCCGCTGCCCCAACTGTGGGAAGGGCTTCAAGCAAAACGCCAAACTCACCATCCACTGGCACATCCACACTGGGGAGAGGCCCTACGAGTGTCCTGAGTGTGGGATGAGCTTCTCACAGAGCTCTCACTTGACAGAACACCAACGGAGGCGCCACTAAGGGAAGTCCTGTGAGTGCCCCACGTGAGGGAAGAGCTTTGTGTGCTGCTCCAGCTCTGTCCCCCATGAGACGATCTACATTGGATGATCCTCAGTGAGCGTTGTTGGGCAGAGCCCTGGTGATCCATGGTCCTGGGGATCCGTGTTGGGAAGACACCTGGCTTGGAGGCTCCACATCTTCCTGGTTCCCTGTGGGTAGCTAGATAAACCCAGCAGCAGGAACATCCATTGGGACACAGACCTACAATGGGAATTCCTTGGGGAGGGCAGATTTGTTGACTTTCAACCCCATAAAATCTCTTGCATTCAATCCTATCTTCTGGTGACATCAGGGAGTACTGAATGGTGTTGAAGGTATGTTCAGGGTGGACTATATGATGCTTGCATCTCCAGTCTGTTCTGTTTATGCGGAATAATAAGTTTTGTACCTTTAAGACTTTTCCTGAGAGTGAAGAGGGAGAGAAGAAATGCAGAGTTTGTTTTCAGAAACTGCACTCACTCCTCCACATTGCTGCTCCTGCACTGTGTTGTCTGCGGATGGACAGACAGCGGGACAGAGCTCTCCTTTGCTTTTATTTAGTTTTAGCTAGCTGAGGCAAAGTAGTTCCCTACTGTGGGGTTTTTTCCCTTTTCTTTGGACCTGCTTAAACCTGCTCTGGCCTGAACACCAGAAGAGCACGGGCAGCTCACACCTGTGGCCCACCAGGCCGGGCCTGGGCCGCGGCATTTCCAGCGCCAGAGGGACTGATAAGGGACTGAGTGAGCTGAGCTACAGCCCAGAGAGGGACTTTGTGAGTTTGTCTCTCTTTTAGAGCAGCAAGAGGTTTTATTGTTTAATATTGTTTAGGTTTTATTGTGTGTAATAAACAGTTTTTTCCACTTTTCTTCAAAGAGGTATTTTATTTTTCCTGAACCAGCTGGGGGACACATGGACATGGAGGGGGACATAGCCATTCATGGGGATGTGGGTGGACACACGCATGGATGGAGATGTGGGGAACAATGACAGGGATGGAAACATGGTGGGGAGACAGCCGTGGGTGATGACATGGTGGGACATGGGCAGTGACATGTGGGGACATGGCCATGGCTGGTGCCATGGGGGGAACTTGCAGGGGATGTAGGGGATGCTGAGTTTGAGGGAGTTGAGGGTTCCTGGGAGGGATTTGGGGCTTGCTGAGGCCTTTGGGGACCCCAGGCCAAGTGGCTCTGGCTGTGCTGGGAGACCATGGGGGAGGTTCTGGGGCAGCTGCTCAAGGACCCCCTGAACTGGAGCCCCAGACGGGCATTGGGCTCCTGGAAGGGGATGAACATCCTTGTCCCCAGGAAGAAAATCCCAGCACCCCCAGGGTGTCAGGGGCAACTGAGAAGCCACAACAGGAGGGGAAAGCCAGACAGAGCTGTCACACTCTTAAACTACACCCCAAAAGTCCCAAAACTGAGGGATTGCTCCCAGGAAAAAGCAGCCAGGAGATGCATGAATTGAGGGAAAGGGGGGATGTGACCACCCAGACTGAGCAGGAGGGACCTGCATCCCCCAAAACCAAATAGGGACGAGAGGTGGAGCTGAAGGCACGATGGGAAAGGGGTGGGAGTGCAGGGAAAAAGAGGATTCAGAGTGGGAGAGGGATGGGATCCCCAGATTGAGTTGGGAGGGGTCCTTGGGTTGGGGGAACGATAGGAGAGGGGAGGGAAAGTTGGGGATGGGATAGAAAAAGGGTGGTTCCGTGGGGATCCCACTGTGTCCCCATCGCTTGATCCCTGGAGTGATTCCCTGGGGCTCTGGAGGGGAATGGATCTGCACTGGGTGGATTCCCAAGCCCCCTGTCCATCCCTGGGGGGCTCATGGGGCTTTCCCTGGTTCCCTCCACCCAAACGCTGCAGCCATGGGAGAGAGAAGGGTGTGAAAGGAGGATCTGGATTGGGCACAGAGGAGGAGAAATAGGAAGAGGAGGGAGAGAAGAAGCAGAGGATGGGAAAAGGAAGAGCAGGAACAGGAGGAAGAAGAGGAGGAGCTGCAGCAGAACCACGCTGTTTTCCCACTCGCCCACTGAGTCTGCAGCTCCCCTGGCCCTGGCAGCATCTATCCCCCCAGATCTCACAGGTGAGTGGGGAGGGGGAACTCACCCCAAATCCATTGGAGGATCTCTGGGAGGGTTTGTTTCAGGGGAGGGGATGCTTCGATCTTGCAGGGCCCCAAGGGTGAGACACAGATGCCCCTTTGGAGAACTGTGGAAGGTTCCTGTGGCAAACTGTCTGTACTGGCTGGGGCAGTGGTACCAGCTGGGGGGGGACATTGGTGTTGGGACTCTGATTGGCATCAGAGTGGGGAGAGCAACAAAGGCCAATCCTGGAGCTGGGGGATCCTGTCAGCCTGGAGGGGTGGGGGAGGCTGGAGATGAGCAGGGTCTGGGCCCATCCAACTGTGAACAGGGCAGTTACTTTTTGAGCTGGACTTGGGAAGCAGGACCAAGGGCCTCACCTGTTGTTTTTCCCCCAAGCCAGGATTTGTCAATCCCAATCTTTGTCTGGATGGAGCTGGAGGAGGCTGCGAGGAAAAGGAAGATGGCCTGGGACACTGAGGCAGGCAAGGAGGAAGTCACTGCCCCTTTCTCCCTCTCCTCTGTTTCATGTCTCAGCCCAACATTTCCTCTGGCTGCAGGACAACCCCGCTACCAATGCCGTCCTGCCAGGGATGAACTGGGGGGATCTCCTTCCCCTTCCCTCTGGCACAGAGGCAAATCCCATCCTGTCCTTGTCCACAGCTCCTTCCCCTTCTCATTCTGTCCTTCTTCCTTCCTCATTCCTTCCTCTCCTTTCCTTTCCTTTCCTTCCCCAGGCACTGAGCTGCAGACAGAGACCAGGGAGAGCAAATCCCTGCTGCAGAACCTCATGGGAGAGGCCGTTTTGAGCAGCTCCATGGCATGGGAATCCAATGGGGAGGATAAGCCCTGGAGATCCCACACAAGGAGGGGTTGCAAACCCAGCCCTGGCAGCTGTGAGGAGGAAAGATGCCCCCTGTGTCCAGAAGGCAGCCAGAGATTCATTCAGAACTCAGAGGTGGTGGAGACAACTCATGGCTGGCAGAAACCCCACAAATGCTTAGAATGTGGGAAGGGCTTCAGCTGGAGCTCTGGAGCTCAGATGTGATCTGGCTCCAGGTGATCCACATGGGGAAACGGCCCTACAAGTGTGGGGAGTGTGGGAAGGGCTTTGGGTGGAGCTCCAACCTCATCAATCACTGCAAGATCCACACTGGGGAGAGAACCTATGAGTGTCCCGAGTGTAGGAAGTTGTTTCTGAGCAGGTCCAATCTCATCGTAATGAGTCAAGGGGTCAGCTGGAAATGTATTTACGATACTTGAAAACTGTGGTTGAGTCAAGGGGCCAACTGGGAGTATAACTGAGATAGTAGAAGATTACATATTTTAGTTAAGATTTTAAAATTAGTTAAGAAGGTATGTTAGCTAAGCAAAAATCACATAGGTTAGTGAAAGAGTAACAAATATATTAGAAAGTAAAGCTCGGAGTGACAGGGATAGATGTAGCAATTGTGGAGGAGCAGAGACCATAGAAATATCTTGCCTTAAGAATAATCAGTTTGGAGTGGCTTGGACCATGACCAGCAGATCAAAAAGTCCTGCAAACTCGCCATGGGTGAAGAGTTTACCATGAGGAAGAGAGCTTTCTTCTTCACATACGCCCACTCCCTTATTTCAAAATCCCACAGACCCAATTAAGGCAGTGCAATTGTGCAGACATATTAGGTATTCAGCTGACTATAATACAAAGTGGGCAGATAATGATTATGTATTATGCATCCTTAGAAACCGCTTGGATATGTAAAACCTTTTCTGTATAAATAGAGAGCAGGAGTCTGCAACTCCTTGCACATCCATTTGGAAATGATTCCTTATGTGTCCAGCACTGCAATAAAATACCCTTCTTTTCAACTTAGTTGAAGAGTTGTCTGTCTGTGCTTCAGTACATCAGCAGATTCACACAGAGGAGAGGCCCTTCCACTGCCCCGACTGCGGGAAGGGCTTCAGGCGCAACTCCACCCTCGTCACCCACAGGCACATCCACACTGGGGAGAGGCCCAATGAGTGTCCTGTGTGTGGGAAGAGATTCTCCAGAAGCTCTCACTTGGGCCAACACAAATGGAGGCACCATTAAGGGAAGCCCTGCCAGTGTCCCCCATCCCGGTGTCACCCCCTTTTTTCTGCCCTCAGAGCTCCTGAGCCAGTGGCAGCCGCAGCCCCTTCCCCTGGCCTTGCACCTGACTGGGACCTCCTGTGATTGCGCAGGGAGGATTGGGGTGTGACTGAGCAGGGAGGGTGGGGTCCAGGGAACACTGGGTGCTGTGGGTCTGCCAAGCAACTGGTGAGTCATCAAAACTGCTCTCTCTGATTGGCTGATTCTTGTTCATCACATTCTCTGATTGGCTGTGGAGAGGCCTGGGAGTTGAGTGCAGGAATGGGAGTGATCCCGCCCAGAGCACCAGCATTGGCAAAATAGAGCCAGCCTGAGACAGGGAGTGAATTTATTACCAACCAAATCACATCAGGACAAAGAGAAGGGAAAGGAATCTCTCCAACATCTTCCCCCCACCTAGGGGGGTTAATGACGATGGAGAGACGGGACATCCGATTTCAGATCAGAAGCCAATTTTATTGAGTATGCCAGGGATTTATATAGGGTTTTACTTGTATGGTAGTTTTATAGGGCTCAATTTTTTGTAACAATTTCCCTTGGTTACACATTCTTCAGGACATCAGGTCACCTGGTAACGTCACAAAGTATCACAACATGTTTCTTGATCACTTCTTGCCCAGGGAACCTTTATCTGTGTCTGTCTTTCCCACAGTTTCCACTCAATCAGGCCTCAGATATCAGGCCCCTTTATCAGTTCTACTGTTCTCTCTGTTTTATTCCCATCCCTCCCCCTATCCGTTCAAACAAAAATACACTTGACTAGACAAGTGACTTGTCTATTAATTTTTTCTCACACTGTAAATACAAGGAATAACCATAACAATACATAATACAATGCCTAATACATAGAAGCCTATTTTAACTAAATTTTTTATCCATCCACCAAGTCTCCAATCCCCCAGGAGTTTTCCTAGCCCTGTAAACCCTGATACCACTGGGTAATCTTAACCATTTTCTTAAGGACATAAGTCTGTTAGAGGTTAAACAGGCGCTGGTGTGGTGGTGAGGTCCTGTTCACAAGGGTTCTCCGCCAATGTTGGTGTTCAAGGTGAATCTTCAGGTGATGCACTCAAAGATTCTTAAAAACAGCTTCACATTCTTTGCTGGAATCCACTCAGGACCATTCTCTGTGGAGACACAAGCAAAACCTCTACCCCAGGTGGCCTAAGGATAAGGCCCCAATATCTTACCAGATTCTGGATCCTTCACTAATGCAGGGGTTTCTTTCCTTTTGTTGCAATTGTGATTCATGATTAAAATGTGGAACAATCGGTGGGTTGGGGTCCATCAAAGAACAATTCAAAAAGTTGATCACATAAAGGGCTTTCTGCAGTCTCTTGGCAGGGTTCCATCTCTGACCCCCCTTTCTGTTGTACCAAGAGATGTTTGAGGGAGCCATGAGCCTGTGACAGATTGGCCTGTTGGGGAATGAGGAATACCTGTTTTGTGCATAATTCCCCAGAAGGCAAAAGAGTTAGCAACTCGATGGGAAATATAAATTGGGCCATTGCCTGTCTTCACTTCAGATGTATACCAAGAATGGCAAAAGCAGCAGTGAAGTGTCTAGAGACATCGTAAGCTGTTTTCCCTGAATGGGCAGATGCAAAAAGAGCACCAGAAAAGGTATCAATAGAGGAATGAATATATTTTAAATGACCAAATTCACAAAAATGGGTAACGTCTGATGCCAGACTTTAAGGCTCTGAAGCCCTCTGGGATTAATACTTCCTGCAATAGAGAGAAAACAGCACCTTTGGCAATCAGGACAAACAGCAATAGTTCTTGAAGCTTGGGCTTTACTAATGCCAAAGTGCCAAATCAAAGTGACACCATTTTGGTGAAAAAATAAATGGATCAATTTAGGCTGTTCTATCTTATTAGGCAGAACAGATTGTTGTACAGGCATTGTTAAAAGGCCAGCTTGCCTGTTCCCTTCAGCTAAAAATCTGGGACGGTCTGTATGTGAACAAATATGCATAACAAAGTAAGGAAATGTTCAATTTTCTAAGGAAAAAACAAGGAGCTGCAACCAATAAAATTGTTGTGAATTTTCAACTCTTTCTAAACTGATGCTTTGGCTCTCATCACTATTCCTGCAACATAAGCTGAATCTGTAAGCAGATTAAAAGGAACAGAAAATTTTTGAAAAGCTCTGACAACAGCAGCAAGTTCAACAATTGGGGGGGACCACTCAGATATGGATAAATCTGCTCTCCATTAGACCCACTAGAAGAGGGGTCTCTCCATACTACCACAGATTTCTGAGAGTGACCAGAACCATCTGTGAATACTGTTAAGGCTTGAAGTGGAACCTCACTCCTCTTGGGTTTCTCTGTCAATTGAAAAAAAAAAAAAAGCTTAAAAAAAGCTTTTAAAAGCTGTTAAAACAACTCATGTTTTGGAGGATGTATTGAGATTTGTCCACTGAATTCAGGAAAGGCCATCTGAAGAGCCTTGATCCCTGAACTATCCAATTCAAATAAAAGGTGGTTAAAGGTAGGAAAACAGTGGAAAATTCCCCTCCTGCAAGAGAAACGAGTCTCTGTCAGGCCTTAACAACCAGTTGGGCCATCATTTCATGTTGGGTACTGATGGTTTTAGTCATTTGGTGTGGTAAATAAATCCATTCAGTGATAAACAAAGAGTCTGGTGCATTGGGATCCCATTGAAACATCAAGGCATGGGGCTGTTTTGCTGGATGCAAGATTATTAAAAAGAAAAGCAGCTCAGGTGCCCAGTGTGCAGCTTGTTGGTTTATTATGACATCAGTTGGGCATTGCAGCACCTGCTGAACTTGAAATGTAAGTTGTCTAGGTGATAAAAGGTCGGAATCTCCTTTTAATCATTCAAACAAAGGACTTTTAGCTTTGTATTTGAATTCCCTAACAAGGAGTGCACCCAGTTGATTGTTCCCAAACATTTTTGTGCATCATGTAAGGTGCAAATATTTGTCTGAATTTGAAGAGCTTGGGGAGAAATTGAAGAGACTCCAATGCACCACCCCAAACACCTCCACGAAGGATGTTTTTGTACCTTTTGGGAGCTATGCAAAGCCCTGCCTGATTTACAGCTTTGGTGACAAGGGCTAACTAAGGCTTCCTCCATGACTTCCTGTTGTTCAGCTGTTACAAAAATATCATCCATAGAATGGTGCAAAAGAACATTAGGCATTTGTTGATGAACAGAATTGAGGACCTAGCAATATACCAGTGGCAAATAGTACAGCTGTTTTTCATGCCCTTAGGTAAAACTATCCAGTGATATTGCTCTAAGGGTGCCTGCATGTTTGTGCTTGGAACTGAAAAGGAAAATTTAGGACCATCATCAGGATGTAAAGGAATGTCAAAAAACCAATCTTTTAAATCAGTAACAGTCAAGTGCCAATTTTTGGGAATCATGGTAGGAGATGGGAGACCTGGCTGTAAGGCCTCTGTGTCTTCCATAGCTGCATTATTTTTCAAAGATCATGGAGTAAGCGCCATTTGCCAGTTTGTTTTTTGATAACAAAAATGTGAGAATTCCAAGGACGGTTAGAAAGGACAAAATGCTCTTTCTGGATTTGTTGTTGGAGCAACTCTGTTAATACACAAAGTTTTTGCAATGGTAGGGGCCATTGATCCACCCAAACCATTTTCCCTGTTTTCCAGGTTAGTTTTAAAGTGTCGCTCTCCAACGGCCCCCTTTAAAAAGCTGATTGAATCCTAAAGCCCCATTGGGAGAGAACATCCCCCACCACGGTACCATTGGTACTGGTAATACAAACAGTATGATTGAGGCACGGTGTCCCTCGGGCCCTTTGATCTGTATCCAGTGGTGGGTTTGACAGCTGCGGCTGCTTCCTCCAATGCCTGAAAGTGCCTGGAGCACTTTAGCAAGGGACCACTGTGAGGGCCATTTGTCTTGAGAGATACTAACTTCAAACCCTGTGTCTATGAGGCTGTCAAGTGTTATCTTTTGCCCTTTTAATGTCAGGGTACACCAGCATGTGGGGTATTGTTCTAGTATAGGTTGTACCCAACATATTTGGGGTGTTCCAGTAGACCCAAATCCCCTATTTCATATTACGTCTGTAAAAGGTATGCTCATGGTTTGGGGAAATAAAATCAGTTGAGCTATTCAAGTTCTTTGGGGAACAGTGAAAGGCAGTTGGAGTGTCTAGGCCATGATCATAATCTCATTATCAGAGTCTATAACCCCAAGGAGAACAAAAAGTCCCATCAAGGAGATGGATGACCAACCTAAAAACAATGCATGCATACGCTGCCTGGATGGTCCTAAAACTCCTGTGGGAAGCAAATGAACTGATGACTTAAGTAACATTAATGTGATGGAGGTTGCCAACCCAGACAGGTTCATCTGTCAACCACGTCAAGGCTACAACTGGACATTCATTGCCCTGCATCACAGTGGCCCCCATTAAAAATCCGTAGTAATTTTGACACCCCATTGAGATAAACAATGTCGTCCCCACAAACTTTGAGGAGCATCGGCAACATAGGGTCTGATGTTAGCTTGTTGGCCATCAGGATGTTTCACATTAATTACAATGGCTGACAGGCCACCTGTTGTAGCACCACCCAACCCCAGAAGTCCAAAACTTGCATGAGTGAGAGGCCACGATTGAGGCCAGCAAAGTCACGAGAGTATTGTGACATCTGCTCCAGTGTCAATCAAGGCTGTTACTGATATGGTTCCTGGATGACATCCACTGGCAGTGAGGATACGTGTCTTTTCTGGATGGTTCTCCATAACTTTCTCAGCCCAGAACACTTGAGGTATCCCTGTTGATCCAAAACTTCCTGTGCCACGACTTCGGTCCACTGTATTCAGAACAGAATTCACAAAAGGTACAATTTGAGCAATGCAAGTTCCTTTCTGAATAGTGACAGGAGGGTCATCAATGGGTACCATAGCATGAATCTGTCCTAAATAATCAGCATCAATAAGTCCTAAATGCACATGAATACCTTTTAATTGTAGTACTTGATCTTCCCATCAAAAACGCACTCAATCCCTGTCCTATTCAACCATAGGCATCGAGGGGCACTTTGCACATTTCTTTTGTCAGAATGGTTACTGTGTCAGCGGTGGGTATATCAATCCCTGCAGACCCACTTGTTGCCCCTGAGTATTGTTCACAAATGTTTAGCTTTGCAGTGCTGGGGAGGCCCATATTTGCTGCTGTAGTTGTTGGGGTATTTGTTTTCACACATGCCCTTTTGCGCTCCTCTTCCTGTTTCCCTGCAACAGCTGACCATTTGCATGATATTTACTCCTGCATTGTTTAGCATAGTGCCCAAATTTAGCACAACAATTGCACACAACATTGCTGTTTGCGCTTGGCTTAGATGTTATTTTCTGGGTATTACACTGTGCCATTACTTGCCCTTGCTGTCCACAATTATAGCATTTTGATCAAGGTCTTAGAACTGCAGCAAGAGCTGCTATTTTATGGTCTACTGAACCAACTGTCAAGCAAGCAGTCATCATTTGAGGCAATGTGGGTTCCCCAGGTAAAGTGTCAATAATCTTTCTGCAGCCTGAGTTTGCATGTTCTTTAGCCAAATGTATACAGAATTTGTGTCGCAAAGATTCATCATCTACCTGTTTTTCAATGGCTGCAGCAAGCTCTTCCACAAATTGCAAAAATGGTTCTCTCATCCCTTGTTGTATAGTATCATATCTCTGTTTTGGAGCTGCCATTTCCATTGATTTAATTAAAGCACTCGTGCCAATTTGCTGAGCTTGTGCCAAAATTGAAGGATCCCACCTTGCCTGTGAATCTGGGTTAGCAAAAGGCCCAGTGCCCAGTAGGGCATCAACACCCACAGCATGATGAGGGTCGTGTTGAGGCAACTGCATATTTGTTACAGCTGTGCGCTCAGCCACTTGCCTCCAAGTTTCTTGAAATACACTGTATTGTACTGGCTGGAATGAAATAGTAGCAATATGCATGATGTCATAAGGTGCAAGCATATCTGCATTAATTACACATATTAATTGCATTACCTCTGAGGAATTAATGCCATACTGAGCCACTCTGGATTGGAGATCTTGCACAACCTTCCAGACAAAGACGTGATGACTGTCATCCTGCCCTGTTCCAGGAGCTGCTTTAAAACCTGGAAAAGCCATAGGGTTATCACAGGCAACATTTGCATTAGCACTGTTCTCCTGAGGTACTCTTGGAGCACCTAATCTTTCTATCAGGTCCCAATTCTTTTCTTCAGCTGCTTTCTTCCTGACAAATTCCCAAAACTCCTGAGTGTCCAGGTTTAGAGCAAATTTGGGAGAGAATCCCCCAAAGGAGCTCCAGTAGGAAAGCAGATCCAACCTGCTCTTCTCCCCCCAACTGGTCTGGGAGAAAATACCTCCTTGGAGAAAGGTGGAAAAAACCTGTCTATTAAACAACAAAACCTTAACAATATCAAAGAATAAAATCTCTTGCCACTCCAAAAGAAATGACAAACTGAGAAAGTCCCTCCCCGGGTTGCGGCTCAGCTCACTCTGTCTCTGATCAGTCCCTCCGGTGCTGGAAATGTTGCAGGCCAGGCCTGGCCTGGTGGGCCACAGATGCAGCTGCCCGTGCTCCCCTGGGTGTTCAGTCCAGAGCGGGTTTCAAGAGCTCCAAGGAAAAGGGAAAAAAACAAAAGTCCCCACAGTAGGGAACTTCTTTGCCTCAGCTAGCTAAAACTAACTAAAAGCAAAAGAGAGCTGTGTCCCACTGTCTGTCCATCCGCAGACAACAACAGTCCAGGGGCAGAAATGTGGAGGAGTGAGTACGGTGTCTGAAAAAAAACTGCTGCTTCTTCTCTCCCGCTGCTTCACTCTCTGGAACACTCTTAAAGGTGCAAAACTTATTATTCAACATAATATAAGGTGCAAAACTTATTATTCAACATAACATAATTGGGGATAAAAGCATCATATAGTCAACCCAGGACACTGAGGCTCTCAAGGAAGCCCAGTTACTTGACGTGGGGGCAAAGTCCATGGGGCAGTAGGGCTACAGCTATTAGAAGGTGAACTGTCAACAGTTCCCTGCCCCAACTCCGATGTTACTGCGGGAGACTCATCACTTGATTCGCTGTCGCTGTCACTGTCAGGTAACGGAGGACACGACCTTGGAGATTGTTCAGGCAGCTCAGAGGGGAGCGAAGGGGCAGATGGCTGGGCTAGAACAGAGGGAAACGGGGGCAGAAGACTGGGTTTCTCTCTCTGCTAAAGACATTTCAGCTACCTGGTGCAGTGGTGTGGTGTATACAGGCACCATTGCGAGCTGCTGCGCAGTTATGACATAAAGAGGTTTAGGAGTCTGAGAAGGAGATACTATGGCAGTTTTCCCAGAAGCTTTGGCAGCTGTCCCAGAAGCTTTGGCATCCAGCCCAGAAGCTCTGGCAGCTTTCCTGGAAGCTTTGGTAGCCTGCCTGGTAACTTGCATGGCACCTGCACCTTCTTCAAGGATAGATTCACCAAGTTCCCCATCAGAGGCCCCCTCTGCCTCATCCCCTTCATCAGTTTCTGTTATCAACCCCGATTCTTCATCCGCATCCTGCCCTGTTCTCGCTCTGTTTTCCATTCCTTTAATGCCTCAAAAAGCAATCCCCAGGTAACAGCTAGATTGACAACAGTTTTATCTCCCACTCAGATGACTTCCCACAGTCTGTCCCCGACTTTTTCCCATGCTTTAACACTAAATGCTGTGTCGGGATCAGTGCCAAAATCCTGTGATTTAGCCCACAGCAATATACTACGAAGGGCATAGTCTGAAGTATTAATTCCCTTATTTCTTAACAAAACTTTCCATGTAGCCAAAACAGTCTCTTCTTCATTAGATAAATTATTTCCCATTATTACTAGTTGGTGGCTCACCTACTTCCAGATGTCTTGATAGGAGAAAATCAGGTCTGGGCTTCCCTGTGGCTTCCACCCGCCATTCTCAGCTGCACCAACGCCGCCTCCCCCACTACGTCCCAGTGAGTCATGGCTGCCAGTCTCTGGGAGCCCGTATGGGTCCAGATCAAGTATGTTCTTAAGGGTGTTGAATCACATCAGGGTCACCAGATGTCGCTTTCAAGGCAGTCATGACACAAGGCAGAGACCACAAGCAGTCTCAGATGGCAACTCTTTATTATCGAACATGGCTGACCTTTTATACACTTTCTAATTGTTTATACTTCTTCTACCCTAACTATTGGCCACAATAAGTCAACATAATATCCTTGGGGATAAGTTACAGTGACTTCAACTAACTTTCTAAAAATACTTCATCCAGCTGCAAAGTTCTCTTCTTATCTTTCTTCAATTCCTTACTTTTCTTGGTCTCCTCAGTTACAGCCTTGGAGAGAATCCTTATCAACTTCTTGCTTCTTACATTTCTTCTCACTCCTTTAGCTAACAGGCCCGCTGTTGGCCCCTTCCACACAAAGGCATTTGCTATACCAGCCCCCACAGTAAGGTTCATTAGTAACAGTTGCCCTATGCTGAAGGCACACAGGTGGTTACATGCCTCTATCATTTACAGCATGGT
Organism: Agelaius tricolor; assembly: GCF_023055355.1. NCBI lineage: Eukaryota > Metazoa > Chordata > Aves > Passeriformes > Icteridae > Agelaius > Agelaius tricolor. Next base: position 191,821 of record NW_027269344.1, read on the forward strand.
GGGCTCCTCCTTAGACAAGGACTTCAGAAGTTTTTTACAATTCTCATTAGCATTTTCAGCAGCTAATTTTGAAAGCAACACCTGTCTGGCAATATCATTCTCAATTTGTCTTTTAAGAGCTTGTTTCAAGCAGCCATTGAATTGCATATAAGGCTCTGCCAGTCCCTGCTTTACATAAGTAAATACTTTTTGGGGGGCTCACAGCATCAGGAACCTTTAAAAATGTGCTATGCACAGCTTCAGTAATACCCTCAAGGGCCTCACTAGGAATGTGGGTTTGCCCACAGGGTCTGAGTGGCTTCCTTCCCCGGCCAGGTGGTCAGTCATGAGGACTGCAATATTCTGGTTTGCATGTCCCACAAATTTCACAAGCAAAGCTTCGAACCCCTTTTTCCACTGAGCATCTGTGGAGGCCGGTGGGCCTACAGAACAAAGGCCATTATAGGCCTTTGGACAGACAGACAGACCCCAAGTTGGAGAAATCTCCCCTGTTCAGGGCAATTGAGCAGACCCTCTTCCAGGATGCTTTGTTGTATATGCAAATGTACCCAGTTCTACTTCCCTGGTTGGACTGTTGGCCTCTCCCTTCCTTTTTCCTTATATTTATGTCCTTGAATGTTCTCCCTTCCCTGCTTATCCATTGGCCCCATATTGCCTCAGTGTCCCACCCTCTTTACCCTATTGGTTGCTACCCCTCATCTCCCCTCTGTACTGCCCTGAGCCCTCAGCCCATTGGCCCTGATGCTCTGTTCCGCCCCCCCCCATGTCCCCTGTATTTAAACCCAGACCTTCCACTGTTCTTTTTATCTTTGTCCCTGAACCCCTTTGTGCGTGGCTGGAATAAACCTCCTTCTCTGGCATCCGTACAAAGACCCTTCCCATTTCTTTGTCATTGGTGATTCTACAAGAGAAGTGTGTGCTGCAGTGATTGTGTGTGTGTGTGTGTGTGTGTGTGTGCCTGTGCCACCGAGCGGCTTCATTACTGGAGACACTTCTGGAAGGTCACGGCTCCGCTGCCTCTCTCTCCACCACCAACGGGCTTGTGGCTTGTGACAGCTGGCAGCCTGAACAGGGACCTGTCCGGAGCATTCCTGGAGGTGTCTTCAGTAGCTTTTTGGCTACTGAAGTTAAGCCATGTTCGGAGCAGCCAATTCCCAGAGGAGTCTCCTAAGTTTTATTGGGGAATCGCACAGGCGACCGGCAACCTTCTTGAGGTGAGAAGATTGGTTGAAGCTGACGGACAACCTGGAGAGGTTTTGTTGACCCACTGTCATGTGAGTACTATATTTGGGGGTCACCCTTTTTTGTCTTTCCTTTGCCTTCTTTTCCTCTTGGATGTTGGGAGGAAGTGTGGGGATGGGAGCCAAACTGATCCACCCACACAGGGAAGTTTATACCCAAGTTAGAGGAATCCTTGTTGGAGAAAATTTTCATTTTTCAAAGGGAGATTTAAAATGTTTTATTCATTGATTGTTCAAGTATTTTCCTGATGTTATGAGGGAATTCATTCTAATGAGTTCTGGGACCATATAGGATAAAGGTTCTATGTTCTTTGAGTTAAAGGGGATCTTTCAGTGGGGAAATTTTATCCTTTGGCCTTATTGCTAAGTCTGTAGAAAATGTTGGAAAACATTCGGGACCCCAGTTTAACACCCCTTCTCCCCGTTCCTCCCCTCACATCCCTAAACTCTCTTCCCTGCCTCAGGGAGGATCGGGAGATGGATCCTGCCAGCAGGCGCAGGGTTGCTACCATCACCCTGACATCTCCCAGTGTCCTCTGTCCCCTCTCCAGGGCAGCACTGGCCATGCTGCCTTGGGCTCTCTCCTAACCCTCTTACCAATGCCCATGTACCCAGTTCTACCACCCCCAGTTGTTCTCCCAGATGGTGCCAGGAATGTGGCCAGCCCTGCCATCTTGTCTTCTCCCTCTCCAAGTTTTTCTGCCCTTTCTCCACAAAATGGTGCTGACCCCACAAAGGCAATGGCCATTTTGTCACCTCCCTGTTCTGCCAAAAATGACACCTCTGACCCTCCTCCCACTTTCTCTATTCCTGTAATCACACCCTGCCCCTCCCTTCTGTGTCAGGAAGTGTGTCCATGTTGGGACTTCCCCTCTCTATCAGGAATCCCCTCCCCATTGTGCACACCAACCCTACCCCTTCCTCTCTTGACTCCTCCTGATGGTCCCTCCCATTCCCATTCCCACAACATTGGAGCCAGAAGTGGTGATGACAGCGACCAGAAGGAGCCCATATTGGCTTCCACAGCTGCCCACAAACAGGCAGATTCTGGCTGCCCCAAGAGGCTCCATGCAGTCATCAAGTGCCCTCCATCCTCCTCGGAGGATGAAAATAGGGATTCTGCAGACCCGGATTCCAGTCCTGAGTCTGAGGATCACTGGGCCAAGCTGCAGAGGGAAGCCACTGGGAGGGCTCAGAGCTCACCAAAAAGATTGTGGGCTTGCCAATTATATGTAAACACAGCAGAAGAGTGACTGCAATCAATTCCTGGGAGCCGATCCCCTATGGGGAATTGAAGGAGCTCTGCAAAGTGGCTAAGGAATATGGTTGGGGGTTGCATTTCTTAAAAACATTTCTGGAAGCCACCTTCTCTGACCGTCTCTTGGTCGTGCATGAAAATAAAAATATCATGAATTGCCTACTCTCCCTGTGTCACAATCCATCCTTACGAACGGGTTTTGTGATTGTTTGTGGATTTGATCTCAGGGTGCAAAAAACCGACACGGCACAGGGGGGTTTGCAGTGATAATCAAAACAAATGCATCTTTATTGAATAACCAAATGCATTGGGGAGGAATTGGGGAAAAAAGGGAAAAATAAGGAAAAGAGGGAGGAAGAGAAAGGAAGGTATATAGCTACCAAACATAGAACAGCCAAGTCCTTTGATGTCCAGCCAATGGAGTTCACCAGGTCACGTCTGGGGAGATCTGGGAAATCTCTCGCTAACTCAGAGGTTTTTATTATGATAACTCTATTGGAAATTGTGAGGGAGGGGGGGAAACAGATACAATAAAGAATAGATGTAACAGGTAGTCCATGTTCTCAGCAGTAAACGAGAGCCATTGTCTTCTTGGTCCAGCGGTCACAACCTGCAGGCAAACATCTCGCTTTGGTCAGCTTGCCTCCCCCACACACCTGCCCCGGGCTGGGGGTTTCACTCCCAGTCCTTGGAAGGAGCAGAGGGGCCTTTTCACATGGGGGTTTCATGTCTCACTCCTTGATGGAGAGGCTCCTTACATCTCAGTCTGTCTGTCACGGTGGTTGTAAAACAGGTGAGGGTCTTCTGTGGGGGACCACCCAAGACTCAGGAGAAGTCCAGCCAGGCTGAGAGGTGGGACAGCTTCCAAGGCTATTGCTGCAAAAAGGCAAGATGCCCCCTTCTTCTTTCATTGGGCTCAGTGCAGCATACAGCAAACAACACCTGTGAACAATAGCTTAGCACTGTGCTCAGGTCTCGGAGCCGTTGGCACGTAACTTTCTCCAACAGGGCCAGAAACTTCAGACAAGGGTCTCTTCTTCAGTGGTCCCCAATGACGATTGTGAGGCAGATGAGAGAAACTTTGGACAGAGTCTCACACCCCGGTCGAGTACATGCTGTGGGAGAGGCAGTAAAAAAGGCATCTCAAATCACTGGCGGACACATATTCAAAAGATGCCAACAAACCAAATTTAACCCTTGAACAAATGGCAGGAGAAGGTGACTTCCAGAAGCCACAAGACCAAGCAAAGGACTTACAAGAAGCTGCACTCAGTGGCATCACCACTGCTGCAAAGACATCCCTGCTCCTCACTCTCGACGACACTCTACATACACAGAGCTTCACTAACATTAAACAAGGGCAAGTGAAATGTTCATGAAATTTGTAGACAGACTTAAAGTTGCACTTGAGTGACAAATAGAAGGCCCAGAGGCCAAGAAGGAAGTGCTAAATAAAATGGCCTTGGCAAAGGCAAACAATGAGTGCAAAACAATATTAAGACCCAGAACCTACAATCAACCAGATGGACGAGTCCTGCACCAAATTATCTTCCACTGAACACACCGTGGCAAGGGCAATCTCTAAGGGAGAGGGCCTTTTTAACATCCCAAGATGCTGCAAAATGTTTTAATTGTGGGGAACTGGGCCTTTTTTTGAAGGACTGTGCAGAATACAAAATGCCTAAAGACCAGCAGCCACCAAAGAGGTGCCATTCATCACACTGTATGCATTGCAACAGACATTCTAACAACTGTTCTCAGTTTTGTTATCACCAGTAACCTCACCACCACCAGCAGCATTATCAGCCAAAAAACTTCCAACAGACTGCAGGGTGGCCCCGTGTGAAGACAGCAAATGGAAAGCTGTTTCACTGTACCCTCCCCACTATTCTGGAGGTCCAATACGTGGGAAATTCCCGTGGAGCTCTTCATACTCCGAACAACAGACCAGAGTGACCAAGGCTTTCCAGCAAGTTCAGGTCAGGACGTGACACCAACTGGTGAGTGCTTTGTCTATACAATTTGATGACTCTGCTTTCTATCGTATTCCCACCAGAAAATATGGACCCCTAGAGGGCCTGAGGGATGTGCTGGTAATAGGTAATGTATTCATGGACCAAATGAAATACATATTATAGTGGAAGTACAAACTGTTGGGCCAACTGACGAAATCACAGTCACTTTCTGCTGCACAAAACCACCACACTTCCTGCACAGAGAGACTGTGATCGCCCAAGCCTTTTTATTGCCATTAAGCATAGACAATATCCCAGAGCACCCAATGGCATTCTGGGTTGAAATCATGGGCCAAGACAAGCCCCTTATAAAGTGCAGTCAGTTGAATAAAGGTAATGACATCCACCTACAAGGGATGGTGGACACAGGGGCCAACGTTACTATCATTACACAACCTCAATGGCCCCTGAACCAGGAGCTGACTCCTGTCACTGGAGTCACCTCAGTGATTGGAGGAGCCGCCATCTCCATGAGGAGCGAGCGTATTATCACAACAGAGGGACTGGAGGGCCAAACTGCCACCATCAGGCCATTTGTAGTCAGGGCACTCACCACCCTGTGGGCCAGGGACCTGTTGTCCCAGTGGGGAGCTTGACTTGATATTCCACCTCTGTCCCGGGATTTCTATTTGGGGCCACTGCAGAGTGCACCACCCCACAATCACCTGGAAGACTGACACCCCACCGTGGGTGGATCAGTGGCCCCTCTCAACAGAGAAATTACATACCCTCGAGCTTCTTGTGGAGGAGCAGCTCTCCAAGGCCCACATTGTACCTTCCAACAGCCCTTGGAACTCCCCTGTCTTTGTTCTCAAAACACCTGGCAAGGACAGGTGGACACTCCTCCATGACCTTTGTAAAATTAACAAGGTCATTGAGGACATGGGTCCCTTGCAGCCTTCCTTCTCCGTCCTTGCTTCCTTGTGACTCGAGACTGGTGGTCGTTGATATCAAAGACTGCTTTTTCAACATCCCCCTCCATCCTCAAGATGCTCCCATATTCACCTTTTCCATCCCCTCCCTGAACAGACAGGCACCTCTGAAGCGGTACCACCGGTGAGTCCTCCCCCAAAGTGAGAAAAACTCCCCTATATATGCCAGTGGTACATGGCCCTTGTCCTATCTCCCATCCAAAGGACTCTCCCAGATGCCATTATCCTACATTATATGGATGGCATTCTGTCTTGGTTTGAAGACAGGTGTCTGCTAAGGAAGGCAGGAGCTTCCTGTGAAATGGAAAATGTAAAGCCCCTCCCTCTGAATTATTATAATTTTGAAATTAAAAAGCTCTCGAGCAAAGATATGGAAATAAGAATAACAGTTATTTACGAGGAAAACTAAAAATACAAATGCCACAGTACAAACAAAAAAACCCCACTGGCAGAGTCAGAATATGACCTGACACCCTGTGGGTCACAGTGGTGGTAGCAGTCCTATTAAATGGAGGCTGCAGTGCTCCTGGAGTGACAGGTGGGGTTCTGTTGAAGCAGTGATCCTGTAGAAGGGTGGAGTTTTCTCTGAAGCTCCAGTGGTGGCGTAGATGGGCCTGGACTTCCTCTGGGAATGCAGTGGAAAAGAAAGCTGCTCCTCTGGGAATCCAGTGGGAAAAGGCTGTCTCTCTTCTTCCAAATGTCAAATTATATCCAGGTAGGAATGCTTGGCTCCTCCCTCTGGCTGGAGCATCTCACAATGGGATGATGAATTTTTCATCAGTCATGCAGTGACACTCAATGGCCCAATAACAGAAGATATCTCCCAGAGGGGGGGATTGTTGAGGAAGAGATAAAGTAAACTGTTGTAAGAGACGGTCCAAAGTTTCCCTTATTTGCCTCACGACCGTCACAAGGACAGAGAGGAAGACCCTGAGGACCCTGGCTGGAGTTCTGGCCTGGTTGGGGTGGATGCTCGCCAAGTGATTGTTTGCAGCTGTGCTTGCTGTGCCCCCATGTTACAACTGCTTTGAGCAGGGGCTGACAGGGAGCGGCTTGCTCTGTACACTTACACCTGCTTCACGATCCCTGCTCATCACAATGGCCCATGAATTTCCCCACCTCTTGGCCAGATGAACTTTCTGGGGTAACTCTGGTGATCCCCCCATAGAAGATCCCTCATCTGCCTCACAAGCACTGTAAGGGAAGCCCCCTCCCACGGACTGAGACTGAGACCCTTAAAATTCTAACACAGGGGCACTGGCCTGACTGAAGTGGGATGTTTGCCAAGTGTTGCCTGCAGGTGTGTTTGCTGCACCAAGACTGGTTTCTCATAGACACCAATCCTGAAAACAATGGGTCTCGCTCACCGCTGAGATTGATTTGTCCTGTTTTAGAACATGGACTGTCTTACTCATTTTCAATAGACTAATTCTCCATTGTCTTTTATCTGTTCTCCCCTTGGTGAATGACTATAAAAGACCCCTGAGTTATGCAAAGAATTTGAGATTCTCCCCCACGTGACAAGATGGATCTATTGGCTGGACCACGAGGATTTTGTCTCTCCGTTGGTAGCTATTCCCACCCCTGTCTTCTTCTCTCTCCCTCTATCCTTTATCTCCTTTCTAATCCTTCTATTGCTTCTGCTGTGGGCACTCAATAAAAGGTGCATTTGTTTTGATTAAGACTGAAATCCCCTCCATGTTGTTTTTTCACTCTGAGATCAGTTAATGAACCATCACAACCCCACTTGTATGAGTGGATCGTGACATTAAATTGGCGTCATGGACAGGATTCTGACAGACAGAGGGGTTTGCAGGGTTGTGTGTAGTCTGTAACAGGGGAAGGATGTTTCACTCCAGCCGCACCGAGCCCGATACCCCGAAAGGGGTGAGTGGTTGTCTAAAAAGGAAAGGGAGTGACTCAAATTTCCCACAAACTGCACATGCCTAGGTGAAAAGCACCCCCATACTCAATTGAGGGCTCTGCCTTCAGAATTTCACAAAAGATCTCTTAGTGCAAAAAGGGAAACTGTTTTTGTGTATGTGTGAATCTGGACTGTCTGGGAAGTGAAGGGACTACTTGAAGTAACTGAGTAGAACCTCCCAGGCACGCTTAGTCTCTTCACCCACCCACGGAAGCAAGGGAAACACAGCAGAGGCTGTGTGGTTGTGTGCCTTAAGTCTACACCTCCCTGACGTGGTTTTGGTCCCTTCACAAAATGACGGAAAACCTCAGCGCAAAATTTGAAGCTGAATTTTATGCTCTACTAGCCAAACACAATGCCAAACCTTCTCCCGGAGGAGAAGAACGGGCACAAAGTAACTGATTTAATTTGGAAAATGTTATTGATGGAGTATGTTCTTTACAACATGAAACAAAATTTAAACTGGGCAAAAATAAAACTATTCTCTGCTCAGTTTTGGGAGCTTGTCTCACAGCAGCTATAAAAACTCTCTTAAAGTGAAGAAGTGAGGAAAAAGCTATAATGGACTCCCTTCAAAACCTAGTTGAAATTTGGAAAAAAAATTAAATGAAGAAAGGAATGAGATCCATCTGTTACAAGCTGCCCTTAGAGAGGAACATGTTAAGAATTCACTGAATGCTGATTCCTCAACACAGGCAGAGGAAAAGAAACTCCTCACATTAAACAGATTTATCCCCATAAGGAACTAGAGGCAGTAAAAAAACTGTGGAGAAAACTGCTGCCCTCATTTGAGACCCTTGGTTAAAACAGAATATAACTATATTAATGATGAAGATTTTGAACCACATATCACAACTAAACAAATACCATTCAGCACTACCAAATTGGCTGAGCTGAAGAAAGAATTTGGGTGCCTCCCACAAGAATCGGAGATAGAATATGTCTTCCAAGTGTCCCTCACTGGTGGAGATCAAATTAAATTAACTGAACAGGAGGCCAGTGGGTACTGGGGACATGGAGTTTTCCTAACAACAGGAGATAAGCGTGACACGTGGTCCCTGACACAATGTGTGCCTTTCTGGGCCAGGGGAATTAATCCTTTGGAAAGGGGAGACCCTTTAGCTATAGTCAGTGCCCCCGACCAGCTTTTGGAAGGCGCCCACAAAGCCACCTGCCTGCAAATGATTCATGAAAAAGGTTGATTCCTGGTTTTCAGTCACCAATGCAATTACCTGTAAAGCCTGAAATTATGACTCCTTTAATTTGAGGGCTTCCTAAACCTACAGCAATTACTTTACAGAAAACCATAATGGCCTTGGGTCCCATAGAGAGACTAGATAGATTCCTTGGTAACCCCACTGACCAAACTGGATCTACTGATCCTGGTTTCACTCCATACTCCATCCCCTCACAGCCCCCAGCTTCTCAATCTGATTCACCTGCCAGTAGCCATAAAGGTTGGGCATGGAGCGAGGTTGCAGTAGATTTGATTAATTACAGTAGATGATATGGACCTGTAAAAACCCTGGAGGAGAAATCAGAAAAAACAAACGGTGTTTGGTTTATCACGGCTCCTCACGGTGAAAATTTAGGGAAGGGAAAACAGATCTCTAACCGCCAACGTTGGTGGTTGTTGGAAGTTAAAAGGGGGGTCCCCAGAGAGGTGATGGATGGTTTGCCCCTTGATAAATTACAGAAAATAATAACTAATTGGCACTATCGAAAACTGAATTTATCAGTTCAACCCAGTGCACCCCTCCCTTCTCAGAATCCAGCCAGTGAGCCAAAAGAAACCCTCTCCCAGCCTCTCCCTCAGAATTTAGGATGTGAGCCAAAGCAAACACAGAACCAGAGAAACTAGGCTCTCCATCCCTTATAGGTGAGCGAAGGGCTGGAGCATGGATGTATCTGAGAATGCTCACTAAACATAAATCAGGAGATATATTGATCACAGCTATCACAGGCCTCAAACAGGCACTTGTAACCTTTCTGATTGACACTGGGGCACAAATCTCTGCACTAACAAAAAGGATGCCCAGAAGTGTAGAATTGTTCCAACAAAGAAACAATGTTGTGCTTTAAATGCCCTAGGAACTACAGAATCTATGAATGTGGCCTTAGTAAAACTCATGCTCCATGGAGAGGAGAATCAATTAGATGTCAAAATTGGGGATATTCCAAACAATTTATTAGGGATGGATGTTATTGCTGGGAGGCAGTGGGAAGATTCTGAGGGATTCCTGTGGTCATTTGGCGTGCCACGTCTTAACATTAGACTGCTCCAAGCTGCATCCTCCTCACTGTCTAGCAAAATTACTCATGTAAAACAATACCCTCTACCTTCTGGTGCCAAAGAGGGCATCAACTGGTTATACAGGACTTGTGAGACCAAGGAATAATAGTCAATATCCATTCTCTTTTCAACTTGCCAGTGTGGCCAGTTTGGAAACCCAATGAGAAGTGGAGGCTGACAGTAGACTTAATGCCAACACAGACTCTCTTGCAGCAGCAGTCCCAAATTTGGCTGAATTAATGACATCAATTCAAGAAAAAGCTCACTCAATCATGGCAACTATAGATGTCAAAGACATGTTTTTTATGATACCCATACAGCCAGAAGATATGGACCGTTTTTCCTTCACATGGGAAGGACAGCAATACACTTTCACTAGGCTTCCCCAAGGCTACAAACACTCCCCCACTTTGGCCCACCCTACTTTAGCCCAGGAATTAGAAAAAACACCCAAACCTGATCCTGTAGCTGTTTATCAATACATTGATGACATTCTGGGCTGGGGGGGGGGGTGTGTGTGTGAAATAGAGGTAGTAGGGAAACATCAGCAGAAAATAATCTCTCACTTAGAAAGTCTTGATTTGCAGATGCCCCCAGAGAAAATTCAGAAGTCTTCTCAGGAAGAGAAGTTTTTGGGAATTTGCTGGAAAGGAGGTATGACATGTATTCCACCTGATATCCTAACCTCTTTAGATCAGATCAAAATGCCTGAATCCAGGAAAGATCTCCAGCAAGCTCTAGGATTATTAGTGTTCTGGAGAAAACACATTCCAGATCTTTCAATAATTGCTAGGCCCCTTCATGACTTGCTGAGCAAATGGGGTGAAATGGGATGGGACTCCTTCTCAGGAGGAAGCATTGCAATTGCTGTTTTTTGAAGCAACAGCTCACCAAGCACTGGACCCTATCCATCCCACAGATCCCTTTCAGGTGGAATGGGGATTTGGCTCCTCAGGGCTGTCAGTACAGCTACGGCAGCAGGGTCCTGAGGGTCCAACAAGTCCTGTTGGTTTCTATACCTGTGGTTTCAAAGATGCTGAGAAAAGATACACTACCTGGGAAAAAGGATTGTTTGTGGTTAGCTTAGCTTTCATAGAAGTGGGAAAAAATGCATGACAACAACCAATTGCATTGAGAGGCCCTTTCAAAGTTATTAAGACAGTCACTACTGGGACCCCCCACCCCACCCCCGCCGACAGGGTGGCCCAAAGTGCCTCAGCTGCAAACTGGTATGCTCAGATTGAACATTACTGTAACATTTTCTCAATAACAGAAAATGCTGTAAAAAATTTAGCGATCCAAGAAACCGAGAATTTGGGCAGCAGCCATGACAAACCTGCTTCTGTAATTAAAATATCCCCTCCTTTCTCCACCAAACGATCAGCAAATTCTTGGTTCCCTGATGCCTCTGCTAAACAGGAGGGGAAGGTGTGGAGATACAGGGCAGCAGCCCTCCACATTTCCTCTGGTGAATGAATCATTACCGAGGGAGAAGGCAGTGCCCAGGTTGGGGAGCTGAGAGCTGTTTGGAGTGCTTTCCAACATGAGGTACAGAATACCTCTCCTGTCTGCATCTACACGGACTCCTATGCTGTGTATAAAGGATGTACTGAGTGGCTTCCTTTTTGGCAGCAAAATTATTGGGAAGTTAACAGAATTCCAGTAGGGCAAAAGGAAAAGTGGCAAGAAATTTTCAACATCACAAGCCAAGGGAACTTTGTTGGGGTGGGCAGCCTTTCACCAGACAGATGGAAATCCAGCAGGAGAGCGGAACAATAAAGCTGATGATTTAGCAAGACTAAGTCCCCTGAAAAGGAACAAATTACAGAGGACTGGGATCAACTATTAGAATGGTTGCATGTAAAAAGACAGCACACAGGTGTGAAAGATTTGTACAAGGAAGCTCTTGCCCAGCGTTGGCCTGTCACCAAGGAAAGGTGTAAAACATGCGTATCAACCTGTGAGCAATCGCAGACTGGAGACTGGAGAGACATCCTTTGGAAGATGACCCTCTGCATTTCAGAAAGGGTAAAGGCTTATGGGATGCCTGGCAGGTAGACTATATTGGCCCCTTTAAGAAGTCAGGAGTTAAACACTTTGTGCTGGTAGGAGTAGAAATTTTATCTGGGATGGTCCAGGCCAATGCTTTTAAAAGACCTACAGGAGATAATACTGTAAAAGCATTGCAGGGATGGTTTGGAATTTTCCCAAAACCACAGGAAATTCAATCTGATAATGGGTCCCACTTCACTGCTAGAATTCTACAGGATTAGGCAAAAAATGAAGGAATTAAATGGACTTTTCACACCCCTTACTACCCTCAAGCTAACGGGATCGTGGAAAGGACCAATGGTCTTTTGGAATGACTTTTGAAACCAGAGGAGGGAAATTGGGATGTTCGGTTATGGGAAGCTGTGAAAAGTGTGAATGACAGATGGGGGGGTAAATGGGTGTCCCAAAATCACTGGTTTTTGCCCCATAGCTCCAAGCATAATTGCCTCTCTAGGGAGACCAGATGATTTCAGGATTCCAGCATATTACCCTGGACAACCTGTTCTGATGGACCTCCCTACTGTAGGGGAACTACCACTAGTGCTAAAAACCCCTCTGAATAAACATGCATGGGTAGCCTCTGATGCTCTAGGGAGAGAGCATCGGATAAATACACACTGGATAATTCCATCATTCTAACTTTTTCTGTCCCTTAGTGGCAGGATTCTGTTGTGTTTACTTTTACAGAAGAACCCTGAGGGACATGAGGATCATCTGAACCATGATAACACTGGTGATACTTTTCTGCATCCTACCACAATTCCGTGGACAGAATCCTGCTGAGTGGTCGTGGTCTGAAGCTACCATCCATCACACTAATGTTCTAGGATCATATCCCAAGGGTCACCACCTGAACCTAGAGCCTATAGTGCTGCATGACTCTGAGATATATCGCCCAAGTGAGTGGGGATGGGATCAGAAGGACTGGACTAGAGCCCTAACTGGAACAATTGGTGAGTCGATTGTGGTAGCGTGCAGAAAAGTGGAAGGATCTCTATGAGAAAGCCACCTCCATTGCAGGTGCTGGAAATTTTTTAGAACCAGATGGAAAAAACTATTTGCACATCCCTACAACAGAACTGTGTCCTACGACAAAGTGGGAGTGTACCAAACAAATTCCCCTCACTCTGTGCTGCTGGCAGGAATATGTTGGTAACTACACTTTAGGCCCCAGAACCAACAATGCAATTACAAAGATTGTAGAAATAAATCTACTGCTTGCTGGCATAATTTTACTTTAGCCAAACCAACTTATGTGACACGCCGTTGGCAAAATAACTTGACAAATCCATAAAGTTTAAAAGGCCTGGTTTACAAATTTAAGATAAATGCTATAACAAAGCCCACACTGAGTACAGTAGTCACACCCCAGTGGGTAGAAAGGACTGAGAGCGCCCTTAGTCAACTTGATACTGAATGGCCTTGGTCCCAGGCTTTTGTTCATTTTTCCGGATCCTCAGGAAATATGAAGGATTTAAAACTATCAACTGTTGTTACGCATGAAAATCAGATATACACTAGGCAGGGATGGGAAAACCAAAAAACCTGGCAGCTTCAAGGGATAGTGGGGAAAAAAATTAGTATGGGATGCTGAATGATTAACAGAACTACCCATAGTAACGCAACCTCAATTGGTGTTTTGACAGATCAAACAAATAAGCATGAAAAGGTTTGTACGCACCCAAGCTTACAGGATTGTTGGCACAATTTTACATTGGCACAAACCATAGAAGTGGTTTGTCTTTGGTCCAAAAAATGTAGGCCTGTAGGGCCTACATTTTAAGTTTATAGTAAATGCTATAGCCCAACTGGTTACAATTTACACCACCACCACTCCAGCCCAACCACCGCTTATGCTTAGCCCAAGAATTTTTGAAAATGGACCAGATATAATTAGGAAAACAGGACAACAATAAATACTGTTCAATCCAGCATGGTTCTCTTAAACAAATCAAATTGCTGATGCAAAATAATGTCTCAGAAATTCAACTGGCCTGTTCACCTTTTTTGCAAACTCCCTTTGAGCGTTGGATGACCTGGTTGCAAAAGCGGAACTCTTTTAAAAGACGGACGCTAAGAGACATAACCGGTGTTGTGGGAACAGGATTGGGAATTCTAAAGAGTATTGAATCAGAAGTATTAATGAATAAAATTGGCTGCGACAACTAGAGATTTGACCAAATTACAACAACCACTGCAGTCATTGGCTTTAGGAACACAGCAGTGGCTGCTATCAAACATTTTGCCAAATTGGGAAAAGGTAAATGTAAATGACCACAAATTGGTAATTGATACACTCGGTGCTACACAAAACAACATTTCTTTGGCTCTCAGCTGTATCCAGGCACAATTGTGGATGCAGTCAGTTGCTGCCTCAATGATAAGAGAAGGTGAAGAAGGCACTTTTCCTACTGAAATTTGGAGAATAATTAGGGACAGTGCCACTGATTTTGAAAGAGAATTCCAGTCCTGGTGGAACTTAGTGAATTTAACTTACAATCCCATTACAAACACAGCCATGGCTTTTGTGTTAACCATACGTAATGCCTCAGTGCGTTTGATATTTCCTATGATTGCATTAGGGCTGAATGATGATGGAGCTGTTCTCTATCCTTATGAGCATCAGGAATGGGCCCGTCAAATGGGTGAGAAATGGCAAACTGTTAATTTAGAATCTTGTCTTGTCTGAGAACAACAAGGGTTCATCTGTGAAAGCAATGCAATCATAGCTCAAGACATTTTTTCAGACACAGAGCAAAATATCTGTCATTTTGAAATTCAGCCTAATGAGGCTTCTGAAACAGTCCTTGTATATATAGGCAACAGGTGTGCATGCTTCAGAACTGCTTGTGATTTTGTATTCATAGAGAATGTTGTAGTAGATACTAAAAATTATTCAAATTTTTGTGCTTGTAACTTTACCAAGATTACAGGATGTGATTTCTTTTATGAAGCTCCAGTTACCTCTCACTACCTATTGCAATCCAACTACACACTGATTCACAAACTGATGCCTACTCCTATCAGGATGAACCTCACTTTGGTAAGTCAAGTGCTGCTCCATCAAGACTTGGTAGAAATCCTCAAAAAGATAAAGAAAAACGGACAGAAGCCCTGGTGACTGTTCATCATAATGTGAGACAGGTACACCGTGTTATGGAGAGGGTAAAGAAAGATGCCGAGCACAGGGGGTGGGATACCCTCTTTGGGTGGTCACCTACTGCCACGAGTGTCCTGAACAGTGTGTGTCAACCCATCGTTGCCCTTTTGATTCTAATTGTGCTTGGTTTTATCTTGTCATCAGTCCCATTCATTATGAATTGGAAGATGATGAAACGGCTGACAAGATTGATGTCTATAGTCAATGCACACAACTTGGCTGATGTCCTCTACACTGTGGACATCCCCAAGTCAATTGACACAAGGCAATTATGAATTAAGCATATGTGTTTTAGAGCAATCCTGGATTCCCATTTATGATTTTGTGAGAATTACTTTCAAATTTTAGTGAATTGTTTTAGAAAATAATTTTAAAGTTAATGCTTATATTATGACTTGTTTATTGTTTTGCTTTTGATTATTGTGGGATCTCAGCACATCGCTCCCGATGTCCAGAGATGCCAGGAGAACCCTTGGGGGTCTTGAAAACCCTGGAATGTTGCCAAGAGTGTTTGGTGGCTTGATTTTGATCCATCCACAGAAGTAACAAGAGTCTGAGGACAAGAGAATCACTTTAGAGTAAAAGGTGTAAAAGAGACACAATTAGAGGGTGAGATATAGACTTTAAGGTTTTGGTACAGGGGGGTTATGGAGACAAGATGGAGGGATCAAGGCGTGTCTTGTCCTTCTTCTTTCTTCTTCTTGTCCTCCATCTCCTGTGATGATGTTGGCACTTGGGGATTGGTTTATGGTGAAGGTGCACTTGCTAACATGGGCGAAAAGCATTGGGAAATAAAGGTAAATATTGTATACGTAGGTTTTAGTATAAAAAGACATGACCGCCCCGTGGGTGGTCAGAGAGTGCCTGTGACTGCTTGCAGATCAGACCTCTGTTGGGCAGACAGAAAAATTTTGTAGATAAGAAATAATAAACAACCTGAAGACCGAAAAGCTGAAGAGTCCAGACTCGTCCTTTGCATCGCGTGCCACCCAAGAACCACCCTACCCGTGTCGGGGCAGAGACAGACAGCCGAACCCGACAGATTATTTGTTATTTGTTTCAACCATTTGAAAATTGTTACAAAAATAATACTATTTTAATTAATTAACTATTAGAGTTAATTTCCAATATTGCCGGATGGAACGTGCCTGGGGTCGTCTGGCCTTGCTGCTGGACCAAACGTGGCAGCTGTGGTGGTCTCACCCCAGAGACACCCCTGGCTAGCTGGGTATTGAAGCTGGCACTTGGGACAAGTCCAGGCAAGCAGGAACTCAGGTTTACCTCTGGTGGAAAGACTTTAGGCAATGGTGAAGGTAAAAAGAGACGCTGCTGGAGGTTTTGATCCAGAGCTTTATTCCTAAGTCACAGACCTCTGAATGTTGCAACAGCTCCAACAGAACTCAGAACCACGTGGTCGCTGTGTATTTTAAGCCCGGGGAGAGGGGGAGGGAAGGGGTAGGTATGGCACCAACCAGGTGGGAGGGGGGAAGTCTCAGGGGACAAGTGACACCTGGATAGCCCAATGTTGCCAGGGCTGAGAAGCATCTTTTGAACTTTGCCAATCAGATGATGCCCTTGCTGGAATGTTAAGATTGACGGACAGCACTTAGCAAGGGGGCAAGGGGAAGGGGAAGGGAGAGGTTGTTGGCACACCTGAGGGAGGAACTGGGATAGCTGAAACAGAGTATTACATCACACTGCAACAATTAACCATTTTGAAAATTGTTATGAAAATAATACTGTTATAATCAATATTAATTATGTTTGTTTATTGTCTCCCTTTTCCCCCTCTTTTTCCTATCCTTTCTTTTCCTCCTTTTTCTCTCTCTCTCTCTTTCTTCTCTCTGTCATACTGTCCCTATTTTTCCGGGTTATACTACCAACGTACGGCCAGTCCTGAAGACTCATCAATGATACTCCAGAGCGCTGCTGATAAAGATCCCTCAAGACAATTGTGAGTCACGGGGTCGTGTGAGAGTCTGTCTGAAATATCCCTCATCTGCCTCACGATCGTCATTGCGGGGGAGCACTGAAAAACAGACCCCTCCTGTCTGAAGTTTCTGATCCTGTAGGGGAAAGTCATATGCCTGAGACCTGAGAGTGTTGCTCAATTATTGTTTTCACAGGTGCATTTGCTATATGCTACACTGAGCTCAAAGGGCATTTTGCCCTTTTGCACAATAGCTCTGGAATTCTCCCCGCCTCTCGGCCTGGCTGAACTTCTCCTAGGCTTTAGGGTGGTCCCCCCCAAAGAAGGTGCCTCTCGCTCGTTCATAACCACCATGACAGACAAACCGAGATGTAAGAAGCCTCTTCATCAAGAGACCGAGACATGAAATCCCTATGTGAGAAGGCCCCCTCTCACCTTCTTCCAGAGACTGGGACTGAAACCCCCAACCCGGGAGAGGTGTGCAGTGGCGGGGGAAGGAAAGCTGCCCAAAGCAAGATGGATGTTGCAGGTGCAGGCAGTCAACCACGAAAACAATGGCTCTCACTTACTGCCAAACATGGACTGTGTGTACCCCTTTCCAAACACCATTCTTTCCCCCTGAAGATACAGTAAACTACCTTTGATTTGGTTGCAAAATCCATCCCCCCTTCCCCCATCAAAAAAGAGTGTAATTGGGGTCCAGATGAACTGCGCCTCTGAGATCTCCCTGGACGCGGCCTGGTGAACTCCATGGGCTGGACATGGAGGGACTTGGCAGTTTGACGTTTGGTAGCTATATACCCATTCTTTTCCCTCCCTCTTTTCCCTTATTTTTTCCTTTTTCCCCTGATTCCTTCCCAAGGCATTTTTGCTGTGGTTATTTCAATAAAGGTGCATTTGTTTTGATTATCACTGCAAACCCCCTTGTACCGTGTCAGTTCTTTTGCACCCTGAGATCAATCCACGAACCATCACGAAACCCATTCATAAGGACGGATCGTGACACACCCAAGCTGCGTCCCCGGGATCTGCCCACCTCTCCCAGCCCCAGAGCCCCCTTTCCGTGACCCAGGGACCCCCTGAACCCCCTTTTCTGCCTTTCCCAGCTCCCAGACCCCACTTCCCTGAACAATGGAGACTCCTGAACCCCTTTTCTGGGTTCAGGGACCCCCTGGATCCCCCAGCCCGCCTCTCACAGTCCCTTCCTGGAACCTTGGACCCTTCCCGGCTCTCCCGGTTCCGCTTCCCAGCCCTTGGACGCCCCCAGACCGCCCAATCTCTGCGTGCCCCCAGTTCTCCACCCCCTGTGCGTCCTGCGGGGGGGTCCTGGCAGGTCCCGGGGGGGATTCAGGGGAATTCCCAGGGTTTGCTCTGTCCCCTCTCCCTCCCCGCGCTGCCCCGGTCACTTTCGCATCTCCCAAGATGCGGCACCGGGACCCGCCCGGGGACCGGGGACTGCTCCGGCACCGGGACCCCCCTGAACCGCAATTCCTGGGCACGGGGAACCCCCGAACTTCCATTTCCAGGCGAACCCCCCTTCCTGGGCACAGAGACCGCCTTGAACGTTCATTTTGGGGCACTGGGAGCCTCCCTGTACCCCCTTCCCCAGCCCCAATAACCCCTGCACCCCCTTATCTGGAGCATGGAACCCCCTGAACCCCAAATCCCGGGCATGGAAACCCCCCTGAACCCCCATTTCTGGGCACCGGGACCCCACTGCATCCCCTTATACAGCACTGGGAGTCCTTGACCCCCCCATTCTGCTGCACCAGGACCCCCATGCACCCCCATATCCAGGACTGGAACCCTCCCAAACCCTCCATTCTCAGGCACAGGGACCCCCCTGCACCCCCTCATCCGGCACCAAAGCCCCCCTGCACCCCCTTTCCTGGCCCTCCCCCATCTCAGACACCCCAGCCCCCGCTTTTCCTTGGGGCGGGGCCAGGGCTGTGGGCGGGGCCACAGCGGAGCAGCGCCATGGCTCCAGCGCTGGCTCTGGGGCTGCTCTTGGGGCTCCTGGGGGACCCGGGGGGCGCGACCAAAGGTGAGTGGGAACCCCGAAACGGGGAAACTCCTGAAGTTCCATTTCCGGCCACCGGGAACGCCCTAGACTTCCATTCCTGGGCAGGGGAACCACCCTGTACCCCAATTTTGAGTCTACTGACCCCTCTCAACCCCCTTCGCCAGACCCAGAACCCCATTCCTGGACAGGAAAACCCTCCCGAACCGCCATTCCCAGGCATCAGAATCCACTGAGCCCCCATTCCTGGGCGCCCATGTCCGGGCACCGAGACCCCCCTGTACCCTCTTCCCCGGCACCGGGACCTGCTCGTCCTGCGGGGGGAGGTGTCTCAGGATGTCCAGGAGGGTCCCTGGGGGGATTCTGGGCCCCAGGACCCCCCTGAATTTTCAGTTCTGGGCACTGGGACCCCCTGCACCCCCTTATCCAGTACCAATTCCCCCCTGCAACCCCTTTCCCATCCATCCTGCCTTCCCCAGTCCCCAGACCCCTCTTTTCTTTCATCCTGAGACCCCTGGACTTCCATTCCTTCTTTTCTCAGTCCCCAGCCCCCCCCATTTCTCTGCATCAAGGACCCCCAGATTCCTATTCCCAGGTCTCCCCACCCTGTGACCCCTCATTCCTTGGCACTGGGGACCCCTGGACCCCCTTTCCTGGGCACATGCATCCCCTGGAACCCCCATGCCACTTTCCCAGTCCCTGTACCTCCTCTCCCCCTTTCCATAACCCTGGAACCCCCTGAGCCCCCATTCCTGGACACCAGGACCCCCTGCAGGCCCTTTCCTGTCCATCCCACCTCTCCCACCCTGCACACCCTTTCCTTGGCCCCAGGATCCCCAAACCCCTTGCCAGCTCTCCCAGTTCCCCTTTCATTGTTCCATGATCTCCTCAATCCCCCCAAATCTCCGTGTCCCCCCAGTTCTCCACTCCCTGCGTTACCTGCACGTGGTGGTGTCAGAGCCCAGCCCGGGGATCCCCCAGTTCATGGATATTGGGTACCTGGATGGGATCCCCTTCGTGCGCTACGACAGCGAGCGGGGCCGGGCAGAGCCGCTGATGCAGTGGATAAAGGATGGAGTCAAGCCAGAATATTGGATATGGGGACCCAGACCAATGTGAGGAACCAGCACAGTGATGTCAGGAACCTGAAGATACTGCGTGAACGGTACAACCAGAGCGGCGATGAGTGAGGGGAGCTGTGGGACTGGAATGGGGATCCATAGGGCTGGAATGGGATCTGTAGGGCTGGGATCCATGGGGCTGGGATGGGATCTCTGGGGCTTGAATGGGAACTGTAGGGCTGGGGATTGGATCCATGGGGCTGGAATGGGATCTATAGGTCTCAGATGTGGATTCACAGGGCTCTAAGTGGCTGAAATGGGGATCCATTAGGTTGGAATGGGATATTTTGTGATCCACGGGTTGGGATATGGATCCATGGGGCTGGGATGAGATCCATGGGGCTGGGTTGGGATCCATGGCATTGGGATGGGATCTGTGGGGCTGGAATGGGAACTGTAGGGCTGAGATGGGGATCGATGGGGCTGAGATGGGGATCCATTAGACTGGGATGGGATAGCTTGTCATTCATGGAGCTGGGATGGGATCTGTGCACTTGGGTTGGAATCCATGGGGGTGGGATGTGGATTCGTGGGGCTGGGATGGGAACTGTAGATCCCCAATGTGGATTCACAGGACTCCAAGGGACTGAAATGGGGATCCATTAAGCTGGGATGGGATATTTTGTGATCCATGGGTTGGGATATGGATCCATGGGGCTGGGATGGGATCTGTTGAGCTGGGATGGGATCCATGGGGCTGGGATATGAATCCATGGGGCTGGGATGGGATCTGTGGGACTTGGGTACAGATCTATGGGGCTGGGATGGGATCTGTAGATCTTGGATGTGGATTCACAGGGCTCCAAGGGGCTGAAAATGGAGATCCATTGGACTGGGATAGGATAGCTTGTGATCCATAGGGCTGGAATGGGATCTATGGGGCTGGAATGGGAACTGTAGGGCTGGGATGGGATCTGTGGGGCTAGGATAAGAACTGTAGGGTTGAGATGGGGATCCGTGGGGCTGGGATGGGATCTGTGGGGCTGGAGTGGGGCTGTAGGGCTGGGGTGAGCATCCATGGGGCTGGGATGGGATCTATAGGTGTCAGATGTGGATTCATAGGGCTCCAAGGGGCTGCAATGGGGATCCATTAGACTGGGATGGAATATCTTGTGATCCGTGGGGCTGGGATTGGATCCATGGGGCTGGGATCTGTGGGGCTGGGATGGGATCTGTTGGGTTGACTTCCATGGGGTTGGGATGTGGATCCATGGGGCTCCAAGGGGCTGGGATGAGGCTCTGTGGGTCTCCATCAGACTCTGCGGCTCCAAAGGGCTGGAATGGGGCTCTGTGGGGCTGGGACACAATTCCAGGGGTCTCTGTGGGTACAATCCCCCCAGGTCTCCACACAAGGTTGAGGTCTCCACACAAGGTTGACAGTTTATGGCTGTGACTTCCTGTCCGATGGGAGTGTCCGTGGATCCCACCAGATTGGCTACGATGGGCGGGATCATATCTCCTTTGACCTGGGATTCAGGAGATTCGTGCCGGCCGACAGCGCTGCTGAGATCACCAGGAGACGCTGGGAACAGGAATTGAATGGGGTTGAGATGTGGACAAATTATCTGAACCACATCTGCCCAAAATGGCTCCAGAGGCACATCAGATATGGGCAGAAGGAGCTGGAGCGCAAAGGTGGGAGCAGAATTCCTGTGAGGGATTTGGGAATGGAGGACTTGGGAACACAGTATTTCCAGTGGGAATTCTATGGTCAGATCTCATCCCAATCCCATTGCAGTGTGAATTCCATGGTCAGATCTCACCCCAATCCCATTCCACTGGGAATTCCATGGGCAGATGTCACTCTCATCCTATTCCAGTGGGAATTCCATAGGTAGAACTCACCCCAGTCCCGTTCCAATGGGATGTCCCTCACCATTCCATGGATGTCCCTCACCATTATCCCATTCCAGAGCCCCCTGATGTCCATGTGTCCGGAAGAGAGGAACACAGGACGCTGATCCTGTCCTGCCACGCGTACGGATTCTACCCCAACACCATCGCAGTCAGCTGGATGAAGGGGGGTGAAACCTTGGATCAGGAGACGGAGTGGGGCGGGATCGTTCCCAACAGCGACGGCACCTTCCACACCTGGGCCAGGATCGAGGCGCTGCCGGAGGAGCGGGAGCAGTACCGGTGCACGGTGGAGCATCCCGGAATGCCAGAGCCTGGGATCTTCGCTTGGGGTGAGGCTGGGAATGTGGGGATTGGGAATTTGGAATTCCTAAATGGGGATTCCCCTCCCCCTCCTCACTATCCCATCTCTCCATGGTGGTCGCTGTGTCTGTCATCGCTGCCATCCTCATCCTCATTGTTGTCCTCATCAGATTCAGTGTCTGGAAGCTCCAACCTGGTAACACACGGGATGGGGGTCGGGAAGGGACACGGATCCACCCAGCACTGTTCTGGGAATCCTGTGACACCGATGCTGATCCCACTTTGTTTCCACAGGGAGGAGGGACAGGAATGGATACAACCCGGCGGCCGGTGAGTTCCAATGGCGGATCCAGCTCTGGATCCTCTCTGTGCGGATCCCAGGATGGATCCTGGGGTTAATCCCAGTGTGTGATCCATGCTGGAATCTCATGGATCTTCTCTCTCTGCAGGAAAAGACATGGGAATGAATGGCTCCACTGCAGATACAGCATGGGATCAGGGTGGGATTCCAGAGGGAGATTGGGGCAGGATGGACAGACTGGGATTGGGGAGGGATTTTGGATCAGGGCAGGGGTCTAGAGTGGGATCAGGTGGAATTGTAAAGTGGGATTGGAGCTGGATTCTGGAGCAGTATCAGAAGGGATGGATGGAGCAGGATTGGGGCAGGAGTGATGGAGTGGGATCAGGGAGGGATTCCAGTGCAGGATTGGGTAGAATGGATGGAGCAGGATCAGGTGGGATCGATGGAGCAGGACTGGGACAGGACTGGGGCAGGATCAAGTGGGATAGATGGATGGAGCAGGATTGGGGTGGGGTCAGGTAGGATTCTGGAGCAGCTCCCTCTCCCAAGGGGATCCAGCCAGGTCCATCCTGTGGAATGGGGACAGGGACAGGGTGACACCGTGACCCTCTCTCATCCTGGTAGTAATCACTACCTGAGGGATCCATGGGGCTGGATCCAGCCCCTTCCCTCTTCCTGGGAAAGCTGAGAGCTGCCAGCAGAGCTCATCCCACTGCTCCCACCCACCCCACAGCTCTTGGTAACAGATCCATTTCCCCTTTTCCATGTCCCAGTGTTTTAAAGCCAATAACCACAAATATTCACAATGCTTCAGTTCTGGTGTGAAATTATCCTGCTTGGGGCAATAAATTCTGCTTGGGGCAATGTCCTGGATTGTCAAGCAAATTGTATTCTATTTGCCATCTGTATGGCAGTTGTCTTCTGTTAAGTAGGCAGTTTTCCTTATCTCTTCCACAACTGCGGAGACATCCGTTGATAACAGGCTATTGAATGTCACTGCACAACTGATAAGAACAACAGCATCCCAGTGTGAGATGCTCCACCCAGAGGGGAGAGCCAAGCATTCCTACCTGGATATAATCTTGAGTTTCTGGAACACCAGCATGGCTTTCTCCACTGGATTTCCCAGAGGAAACAGCTGCTCTCTTCCCCTAGATCTTCAGAGGAAGACTACACTCTTCTACAGGATCCCTGCTCCAACAGAACCCACCTGACACTCTAGGAGGGCTGCAGCCACGACTCCAATTGGACTGCTACCAATACCCTGACCCACAGGGTGTCAGGTTGTGTTCTGACTCTGTCAGTGTTGTTTTAGTTTACTGCATTGTTTATTTTATCCTTTTATTTTCTTCCCTACTAAAGAACTGTTATCCCTGCTCCCATATTTTTTGCCTGAGGGCCCCTTAATTTAAAATTTATAGCAATTTGGAAGGAGGGGGTTTACATTCTCCATTTCAGGGGAGGCTCCTGCCTTCCTTAGGAGACTCCTGTCTTTCCAAACCAAGACAGATTTTGGTGCTTAACGTGAGGCTCGAGGGCACAGAAATAAAAAGGAAATAACAGTTCTTGAGTAATCTAATTTTTGTACGCTGCTACAGAAACCTTGTTAAGCTGTCATCATGTGGTCCAGCTTACCTTGGTTTGGGTGGCATGTGGTTGTGGCTACATTTCTCCCATTTGCAGGCCCTTATCTAAACATGGGTCCTATAACCAAGGCTACTGTGGCTGTTATCCAGTTTGTTTTATGGGTGAATAAGGGGAGGAATTAATGGCTTTTTAACTTCCTCTGGAAAGCAGGCACATGGATTCACAGCTATCACACACTAACTGTATGTTTTTGGGGTTACTTTAATATTAGCACCTGCTGTGAGGAAACGACACCGGGTGAAATCTTCTTCCAACCCTTTAGCCATCTCTTTGGGTCTGCTCTACCAGTTTTTGAAGGGTTCAGATCCACTCTAAATACTAATGATATCAAACAGTGGCTGGTGTTGCTGGAAGGCTTGTTCTGTCTAGCATTTAGAGATAAGAGAAGATTAACTTGGATAACCACCCTGACACCTACCCCAAAGACAAGGGATGCTGCCCCAGAGCCTGGCCCTGCCCCACAGCCCACCTCAGCTATAAACTACCCAGATTGGATAGGGGTTCTGGTGAAGGAGATAAACGAGGTGAGCCAAATGCTGAAGGAGCACATTTCCCAAGCTCGTGAGAAGCCCTCCCAGTGCCTCGAAGAGGGAGAGTCTAATAGTGCAGCAGTGGAACCCACAGATGTTACAACTGTCCAGGTTCCAGCTGAACTGCAAAGGTAGTCACAGCCAGCAGCAGTTGCTCCTGTGGAAACAAGGAGATCTAAGATGAAAGCAGGGCACCCAGATAAGGGAGGGCCCCCACAACCCTCAGGAGACCCAGAGGTTGAGATCGTCACCGAGTCCCTGACGTACAAAAATCTCCAAAATCTGCACAAAGACATTGTATGATGGGAATATGAGACTTATACAACCTGGCTACTTTGGGTCTGGGACCTTATAAGTACAGGTGTGCAACTGGATGGTGGTGAGGCAAGAAATTTGGGACCCTCAACCCAGGACTCAGGTATCAATCAGATTTTTGTAAGGGAGCCAGGGTCCCCTTCCCTCTAGGAGCGGCTTTTAATGAGTGTCAGAGAGAGGTTTGTCCACAGGGACAGCATGCAGGAGCACCACCATAGAATGTGCTGGAAGACCCTTGAGGAAGGGATCCAACAGCTGAGAGAAGTAGCAGTATTGGAGGGACTCTTTGGGAGGGATGGACAGCATGAAAATGACCCCGACAAGGTTGGGTGCACAGGGTAAATGTTGTGGAGCCTGGCAAATCTGGGGCCATCTCAATGATTAATGCAGATACCAACCAAGAGACAGTGGGCTCTGTCGCCAACAAGCTTAGAAAGGTGAGAGTATGATCAATGGCCCAATGCTGGCTCATGTCTCTGCTGTGATTAAAAATCTCAAAGAGGAGATGAAGGAGATGAGGGAGGGGTGAGGTGTCACAGACATATTTTATGAAAAATCCTTTCCTTAGGATTTTTTCCTCCTGAGAAGCCGAGAGGCCTCAGGAACAAAATGTAAACAATAATTGTCGTGAACGGTGGAAGAATTGCCTCACACAATATGCATGAACAGCAAATCCCAAAGTTTATTGATAGCTCACACATATTTATATTGGTGTTAATGAAGCTTATACATATTGCAAAAGCTGAGCTCATTATGGTTAAAGCACACTTAGATCAACCACACCTACTTCTATGCTCTAATGATTATTTTGTTTCTATGTTTACATTCTTATAACTACTCTACCTAGGCTATCTTCATTTTCTGGCAAGCGATTTTCTCCCCCATCTTCCTGTTTCAGCAAAGATCACCATGACCTCTGTCAGTGATTGGACACTGGTTACTTAATCCCCAGCTTGTTTCCCCTATCCTTATCCAACGGTATCACATCGAAGTGGCCTTTCTCAGTTAGCCAATTATCCACAAAGCTCTCCACAAATAATTATCTGCTGCTGTGGAATTAACAGGTGGATCTGTGATTGGTCTCATGTGGTTATTTCTAATTACTGGCCAATCACAGTCCAGCTGTCTGGACTGTCTTGGTCAGTCACAAGCCTTTGTTACTCATTCTTTTTCTATTCTTAGCTAGCCTTCTGATGAAATCCTTTCTTCTATTCTTTTAGTATAGTTTTAATATAATATATATCATAGAATAATAAATCAAGCCTTCTGACTTCTGTGGAGTCAACATTCTCATCTCTTCCCTCATCCTGGGACCCCTGTGAGCACCACCACAGTGAGGAGCAACAGTTCCCATATGGCACCAGTGCAAGTCACAGCCCCAAAGTCAGAGCCCAATATTCTCCAGCTAGACAGAGAGGGTACACCCCAGGGGCTGACGTGTGGTTCTCCCTGCATGACCATGGGGAAGACATGGGAAGGTGGGATGGAAAACCCACTTCTGTCCTGGCAGCATGGGTGCATCAACTCACCGAGGGAAACACTAATCAAGGGAACTCCAGTAAAGTGAAGGTAGCCTCAACCTCCCATGACCGAGCTGCTGGGTATGATCTATCAGATCTCCTTGAAGGAGAGAACCTCTAGCATGCGTGCCCAGGAAAGAAATAATAACCAGGATTAGGGGGCCCCTGCCTGTAGCCAGGAAGAGGCATGGGAAAACTGGATCTTTTAGATGGTGTGGATCTGATGGCCTGGCACATCAAAGCCACAAAAATATGATGCCTTAGTTGATACTGGTGTGCAGTGTACTCTAATACCATCGGGACATGTGGGTGCAGAACCTGTTTCCATTGCCAGGGTGACGGGGATTGACTGTGTTGGAAGCCAAGGTGAGCCTGACTGGGAAAGAGGGGCAGAAACATCCTATTGTGACTGGCCCAGAGGCCCTGTGTGTTCTGGGCATAGACTTCCTCTGGAATGGCTTTACAAAGACCCAGAAAGACTCAAGTGAGCTTTTGGAATAGCTGCTGTAGAGGCAGAGAACATGAAGCAGTTGAACACCTTGCCTGGACTATCAGAAAACCCATCTGCAATAGGACTTCTGAAGGTGGAAGAGCAACGAGTGCAATTGCCACCTCGACAGTGCAACACCGGCAGTATCGGACAAATTGGGATGCTGTGATCCCCATGCACAAAATGATCCGTGAGCTGGAGAGCCAAGGGGTGGTCAGCAAAACCCACTCACCCTTCAACAGTCCCATCTGGCCTGTGTGCAAGTCTGACAGAGAATGGAGATTGACTGTGGACTATCGTGGCTTGAATGAAGTGACTCCACCACTGAGTGCTGCTGTGCTGGACATGCTGGAACTCCAGTACGAGCTGGAGTCCAAGGCAGCAAAGGGGTACGCCACCACTGACAATGCTAAGGTGCTCTTCTCCATTCCTCTGGCAGCAGAATGCAGGCCTCAGTTTGCTTTCACCTGGAGGGGCGTGCAGTACACCTGGAACCGACTGCCCCAGGGGTGGAAGCACAGCCCCATCATCTGCCATGGACTGATCCAGAGTGCACTGGAAAAGGGTGAGGCTCCAGAGAACTTTCAGTACATCAATGGCATCATTGTGTGGGGGAACACAGCGATGGAAGTGTTTGAGAAAGGAGAGAGGATCATCCAGATTCTGCTGGAAGCCAGCTTCGCTATCAAGAAGAGCAAAATCAAGGGATCCACCCAAAAGATCCAGTTCCTGGAGTAAAGTGGCAAGATGGACGGTGTCAGATTCCCACTGAGGTCATCAACAAGATCACAGCAATGTCTCTACCAACCAGCAAGAAGGAAACACAAGCTCTCCTAGACGCAATAGGTTTTTGGAGAATGCACATTCCCGAGTACAGTCAGACTGTGAGGCCTCTCTACCTGGTCACCCGCAAGAAGAACGATTTCCCCTGGGGCCCTGAGCAGCAACAAGCCTTTGCACAGATCAAACAGAAGATCACTCATGCTGTAGCCCTTGGCCCAGTCAGGACAGGACCAGAGGTGCAGAACGTGCTCTGCTCTGTAGCCAGGAACAATGGTGTGTCCTGGAGCCTTTGGCAGAAGATGCCTGGGGAGACTCGAGGCCAACCAACTTCTAGAGCAGAAGTTACAGAAGATCCAAAGCCAACTACACTTCCACAGAGAGGAAAATCTTGGCTGCCTATGAAGGAGTCCAGGCTGCCTCAGAGGTGATTGGCACAAAAGCGCAACTCCTCCTGGCACTCCAACTACCAGTACTGGGGTGGATGTTTAAAGGAAAGGTTCCCACCTCCCACCACTGACACCACATGGAGTAAATGGATTGCTCTCATCACACAGTGCGCCCATATTGGAAACTGAATCACCCTGGGATTTTGGCAATAATTACAAACTGGCCAGAAGGTGAGAACTTTGGTCTCACTGATGAAGAGGAACAAGAACCAGTGACGTGCTGAAGAAGCTCCTCCCTATGACCAACTGCCCCCAGAGGAAACGCGCTACGCTCTTTTCACTGACGGTTCCTGTCGCATCGTAGGGATGAACTGGAAGTGGAAAGCAGCCGTATGGAGCCCCACACGACAGGTTGCAGAGGCCACTGAAGGAGAAGGTGGATCAAGTCAACTTGCTGAACTCAAAGCTGTTCAGCTGGCTCTGGACATTGCTGAAAGAGAGAAGTGGCCAAAACTCTACCTTTATACTGATTCATGGATGGTAGCCAATGCTCTGTGGGGATGGCTGGAGAGGTGGAAAGAGTCCAACTGGCAGCGTAGAGGAAAACCAATTTGGGCTGCTGATGAGTGGAAAGACATCGCTACCAGGGTAGGGAGGCTACCTGTGAAAGTCCACCATGTAGATGCTCATGTTCCCAAGAGTAGAGCTAATGAGGAACACTGAAACAATGAGCAGGTAGACCAGGCTGCAAAAATAGAGGTGTCGAAGATAGACTTAGATTGGCAACATAAGGGGGAGTTGTTCCTAGCTCGATGGGCCCATGCTGCCTCAGGCCATCAGGGCAGAGATGCCACCTATAAGTGGGCACAAGACCGAGGGGTGGATTTAACCATGGACGGTATTTCACAGGTTATCCATGACTGTGAGACGTGTGCTGCCCTCAAGCAGGCCAAGCGAGTGAAGCCCCTATGGTACGGTGGGCGATGGTCCAAGTACAAGTATGGGGAGGCCTGGCAGATTGACTCCATCACACTGCCCCAGACACGCCAGGGCAAGCGCTACCTGCTGACCATGGTGGAAGCCACGACTGGATGGCTGGAAACCTACCCTGTGTCTCATGCTAATGCCTGGAACACCATCCTGGGCCTTGAAAACCAGGTCCTTTGGAGGCATGGTAGCCCTGAGAGGATTGAGTCAGACAACGGGACCCATTTCAAGAATGGCTTTAACACCTGGGCCAGGAAACATAGTATTGAATGGATATACCATATCCTCTATCATGCACCAACTGCTGGGAAAGTTGATGGGTGCAATGGACTACTTAAAACTACCCTTAAGGCACTCAGTGGGGGGACTTTTAGAAATTGGGAAATGAACTTAGCAAAAGCCACCTGGATGGTCAACACCAGAGGGTCCATAAATCGAGCTGGTCCTGCCCAGTCTGAACCCCTGCACACAGTGGAGGGAGATAAAGTTCCTGTGGTACATATGAAAGGCATTTTAAGGAAGACTGTTTGGATTAATCCCACCTCAGGCAAAGACAAACCCATCCGTGGAATTGTTTTTGCTCAAGGACCTGGTTACACTTGATGGGTAATGCAGAAAGATGGAGAAAGCCATTGTGGACCACAGGGAAACCTAGTCTTAAGTGAGAACTCTGTGTAAGGTTTCATTGTGATGCAGATGGAAATAGAATAAGGGGTGGGTAATGTCCTGACTGCCAAGCAAGATGCTTTCTATTTGCCATTTGAATGGCAGTTGTCTTCTGTTTTCCTTATCTTTTCCACAACCAATCCTCCCTCAGGGGAGACATCTGTTGTTAATAGGCTGTTGAATGTCACTGCATGGCTGATAAGATCTACAGCATCCCACTGGGAGATGTGAGCCCAGAGAGAGGAGCCAAGCATTGCTACCCAGATATAATCTTGAGATTCTGGAACACCAGCATGGCTTTCTCCACTGGATCCCCAGAGGAAACAGCTGCCTCTTCCACTGGATATTCAGAGGAAGACTTTACCCTTTCTACAGGACCACTGCTCCAACAAAACCGTATCTGCTACTCCAGGAGGACTGCAGGCACATTTCCACTTGGACTGCTACCAACACCCTGAACAACAGGATGTCAGGGTGTGTTCTGACTCTGGCAGTGTTGGTTGGATTTACTGCATTGTTTATTTTGTCCTTTTATTTTTTTCCCTAATAAAGAACTCTTATCCCTGCTCCCATATATTTGCCTGTGAGCCCCCTTAATTTCAATTTCATAACAATTCAGAGGGAGGAGGTTTACATTTTCCATTTCAGGGGAAGCTCCTGCCTTCCTTAAGCAGATACCTGTCTTTCCAAACCAAGACAGGAATATTTTCCAAGGCTGGTCATAATGAAAACAGGAACCTTTTAGCAGTTCCTGGGAGCAGACAGTGTTTCTGATAAGTTTGGAAAGAGCAAAACCCAGGTGCCGTTTCCAAGGACAAGACCTAACAAGCATTTCTCAGATCACACTGCAGCCTGGAAAGGAGGAGGGGGCAATGCACCACCACACTGGGATCTCAGGGGTGCCCATGGCCTGGGTGATGCTGCCTGATGTCAGCCACCCACCAAAGCCACTCTGTCCCTGCCTCCCACAGCTGCACAGGGCAGAGAAAATTCAACCAAGAGTTCCTGGGTTGGGATAAGACAGGGAGAGATCCCTCATCAAACACCAAAATGGGCATCACAGGCTCAGCCTGGGCACAGGGAGGGAACTTATTACCAACCAAATCACAGCAGCACAAGGAGAGGGGAAATAAATTTCTCCAACACCTTCCCCCCACCCAACAAGGGTCACCCAGAATGGGCATAACCAGGGCTCTGCCCAACGGGGGTCACTGGGGATCATCCAATGGGGATCCTCCCATGGAGGATTGTTGTATTGCACTAAAGATGGAGCTGGAACAGCGTATAAAGCTCTTCCTGCAATCAGGGCACTCGCAGGGCCTCTCCCGGAGTGGATGTGGCAGCGTGCCCTTAGGTCGGAGCTGTTGCTGAAGCTCTTCTCACACTCCCCACCCTCACAGGGCTTTTCCCCAGTGGGGATCTGGCGATGATTGAAGAGGGGGGAGCTCGGGGATAGAGGCGAGGCAGGTCGGGCTGGGGCAGCGCTGGGCTCTGGGCCCGACCTGGGCGCCCCCCACGCGCCCCCTCCCCAAACAGCCCCGGCGGGGGACACAGGTGGGGTCCGGGTGGGGGGTGCTGGGTTCCTGTTTTGGGGTCCCACTCTCCCCTTTTCCCCACTTTCCCACCGTCTCCCACCCCTTCCTCACTTTCCCCCCAATCCTCAGCCCCTCCCGCTCTCCCTTTGGGGGGTCCCCTCCTCCTCCCCCTCCATTCCGGTCTCCCCCTTCGCTCCCTTTTCCCCCTTCTCCCACCCTGTCCCAGCGCCTCCCGACCCCGCTCACCCGAGAGCTCCGCGCCCGCAGTCGGGGGGGCTCCCAGCACCACCAGTGCCACCAGTAGGGCCCCAGCTGCCGCCCCTCGCCCCATGGCCGGGGCCGGGCAGGGAGCAGCAGCCCCAAAGCAGCCGCGCTGCGCTGGCAGCACCAGTCCGGAGCAGGGCGTGCTCGGCAGCGCCGCGCGCTCTCATTGGCTGCCGCCACTTTTGGCGACCCGATCTCAGAGGCTCCGCCACACAACTGATGACTCTTCAACGCCCCGCGTTCCCATTGGCTGCGGCGCGTTTTGGCTGTGTTTTGATTGGCTGAGGCCTTTCCGGGCCGCTGCAGCCCCGGGCTGGGAGTTTTTTGGGGAGGGGGAACCTTGGGGCGCTGGGCAGGTGGGAGCTCAGGTGAGCCCAGCAATGCGTGCCCAGGGGCGCGGGATCTCAGCGGTGCCCGTGGCGAGCGGTGACGCTGGCCCGATGCCAGGCACCCCCAGAGCCGCTCTGTCCCTGCCCCCGCAGCCGCACAGGGACAGAAAATGGAACCGAGGGTTCCTGGCTGGGGACAAGGACCGGGAGAGATCCCTCAGCAAATCCCGCACGGGCACAACAGACCCGGCCTGGGCACACGGAGGGAATTTATTACCAACCAAATCACAGCAGCACAAGGAGAAGGGAAAGAAATCTCTCCAACACCTTCCCCCCACCCAACGGGGATCACCCAGAACAGGGGTCACCGGGGCTCTGCCCAACGGGGGTCACTGGGGATCATCCAGCACAGATCCTCCCATGGGGGATGAAGCTGGAGCAGCACACGAAGCTCTTCCCACACTCGGGACACTCGCAGGGCCTCTCCCTGGTGTGCAAGTGCTGGTGAGTGACGATCTCTGAATCCAAC
Organism: Agelaius tricolor; assembly: GCF_023055355.1. NCBI lineage: Eukaryota > Metazoa > Chordata > Aves > Passeriformes > Icteridae > Agelaius > Agelaius tricolor. Next base: position 224,206 of record NW_027269344.1, read on the forward strand.
CTGAAGCTCCTCTGACATTCCAAGCACTCATACAGGGCCATTCCCCAGTGTAGATCTTGTGGTGCTTGGTGAGGCCGGAGGTCCCACTGAAGCTCTTCCCACATTCCCCACACTCCCAGGGCCTCTCCCCAGGGTGGATGTTCAGGTGTTCCATCAGGGTGGAGCTGTAGCTGAAACCCTTCCCACATTACAAGCACTTGTGGGGCTTCTCCCTGCCATGAGGCTTCTCCACCAGCTCTGAGCTCTGCCTGGATCTCCGGCCGCCTTCCTGGCTCAGGGGGGCTCTTTCCTCCCTGCAGCTCCCTGGGCTGGGTTTGCAGCCCCTCCTCATGCGGGATCTCTGGGGCTTTTCCTCCTCTGCCATCTGGCCACAGCTTGGGAATGACAGACCCTGGTTTGGGGGAAACCAAGGTGGGAACACCTTGGAGTAGAGGCTCCTCCTGCCCAATTCCATCTGTAGAAGTCAGCAGGAGTCTTCTGTCCATGAAAATCTCCACAATGTCAAGGTTCAGCCCAAAAAGCTCTCCCAGGATTTCCCTATCACTCATCTCTCCACTTCTGGTGTTCCAGAGGTTTCCTAATTTCCTTTCCTTGGGATCATGGGGGTCCAATGGTTCCAGGGCTTCTCCATTCTCCAGCGTCCTGCTCAGGGATGATTCAGGGGCTTTTGGGGGTCCATGGGGGCCCTTCTCCCCTGATGCTCTACTTTGAGATCCCAGGGATCCCAGGGGTCTCTCCTCTCCAGGCTCCCCCCCTTTCCAGTCTGCCGGGGTCCCCCAGCTCTGGGATTGCCCCTCTCTGCTCTCCCCACTCTGGGGGTCCCAGGGGTTCCCCTCCTCTGCTCTCCCAGGGGTCCCCAGGACCAATGTCCTCCCCTGCCCATACTGGGCAATGGCCACGTGGGCCCCCAAAGATCCCCCAAGGGGCTCAGCTTTGGGCTCCTGCAAGATCCAAACCTACACACACAGAGAAAACAAAACCTCCCAGAGACACCAGATGATATTTGGGGTCAAGTCCACAATCTGCGAGCTCCAAATACGCCCCCAATAAAAAACCCTCTCAGGGACTCCTGGATAAATTTGGGACGAGCTCCCCCTCCCCACTGAGCTGCAAGACGAGGTGGGGGCGATGGTCCCGTGGCTGCGGCCACAGGGGGCACTGGAACCTCCTGTTCCTCCTGTTCCTGCTCCTGCTCCTCCTCTTCCTGCTCCCCCTTTTCCTCTCTCCCTCCTCCTCCTCCTCCTTCCTAATCCCACCTCCTCCCCAGTTCCTGCCTTCTGTGTATTTAGACTGGAGAACCTTGCTTGTTTTTAGAACTAGAACAAAGATCCCAGACGGAGCAAGGCTTGCTGCTTTTAGTCAGAACTATCAGTGACTAAAGGTCCTGTCCTTGTTCTCCTCAGTGTTCAGGCTGGGCTATGGGGTGTCCTTGTTTGCTGCATTTTGAGTTCCTCTTGCATCCTTTGGGCCATGGGCTGTGCCCTGGGAGGGTTCTTTGTGCTCCTTTGTGACACAGGAGAACCTTCCAGGCGGTTTCTGCGTGAGCTGCTGCTGGGATGTCACAGGAACAGCGCCACGTCCCCGTGGTGTTCCCGTTGCTGTGGGACACGGAGGCCTCAGTGCCCAGAGTGGCTCTGGGCTCGCTGCCGGAGGATCTTCCTGCCCGAGGCATTCTCAGCAGCCAGCCCAGCCCTGTCCTTCTGTGCTTGCAGGGCTACAGGCTGCAGGCGTGTGCAGCACAGCCAAAATGATCCAGCACGTGGCTGCTGCAGTTTGCACTCTGTACTCTGTGGCTTATTCGGGGTATTTTTTAACCCACTTGGCACGTAAGTTGAGGTTTTCCCTCGGTGCAGCATCTGTGCCTTTGGGCTTGCTGTGTGCTTTCTGTTCTTCCTCTGGAGCTGAGTTGGCTTTGGAACCAAATGGCCATGAAGACACCATTGCTTTGGGAGAGCTCCTGCCAGCAGCTGCAGCTGAAAAAGGGGGTGTCTGCAGCCAGCGGGGCGTGCACAGCACCTGCAATGAGCCCTGGGGGGTTCTGTTCCCTCAAGCAGGGAGTCTGTGCCAGCAGAGCCTGGAACTCCCTCCCTTTGCTGCTCCAGCCAAGAACTGACCCAGCCCAGTATTTTGTGCTTGTTCTCTTGCTTGCTGTGGGAAGGGACTGTGGCTCCTGGAGGGATGCTGTGAAAGCAAAATGCTCTCTCAGGGTTGCCTTGCTCCATGGCATTTCCCAGCACTGGCAGTTTTTCTCCTAACAGCATCTGGTTCATGTTCCCTCTCCCATTGCAGGGCACCTCATGTCTGGATTCCGAGCAGCTCCTCCTTCGGTGAGTGGGAAAGGAACCTTTGGTGTTTGGAATTATGCAGCAAGTTTTGAGCTCGGCATGTGGCAGTCGAGGGCCAGCCTGGGAGGCTGAAGGAAAGTTCCTGTCAGTGTCTTTGCAGCAGCAGCAGCAGCAAAGGAATTCCCATCAGTTTTCTCCTTTTCTGCTGAAGAGTTTTTGAAGAGCTGCAGGTCTGGTTTTGCAGGCAGAGGATTGCTTGCTGGCTTTAGCCATGGTGGAATATCGAATTCCCAACAATAAGTGGCAATGTCGACTTTAGCCCATTGTTAGTTGGAACAGCTCCAAACCCCATTTCTGCGTAGTGCAGCTGGATGTGCAGCTGAGGATAAATAAGGTGATAACTGGGATAGAACTTCCCGTCCCTCACACTGCCATCTGTCCACAGGGCACAGAAGCAGCACCAGCACCCCCTCGGGCTCCCTCTGCTTCCGAAGAGGAGGCCCAAGAGGAGGAAGACAGCAGTGAGCTTCCCGCTGCTCTGGGGGACGATGGTGAACTTCCCTCAGTGCCGGGAGATGACAGTGAACTTCTCGCTGCTCTGGGAGACGAGGGCGAACATCCCGCGGGGTGGGAATGCAACGGCGAGGCTCCCGCGGGGTGGGACAAGGACAGGGGACATCTCCCGGCCTGGGACGAGGACGGTGGATGTCCCCTGGTGTGGGACCAGAGTGGCCAAGCTCCCACGGAGTGGGATGAGGACAATGGACATCTCCCAGTGTGGGATGAGGATGGAGGATATCCTGTGGCTTGGGAAGAGGAGAGTGAACATCTCCCAGCATGGGAAGTGGACAGCAAACATCCCCTGGCTTGGAAAGAGGATGGCGAACCTCCAGCATTTTGGGAAGAGGATGGAGAAGCTGCAGCATTTTGGGAAGAGGATGGAGAAGCTCCCTCTGCTTGGGAAGAGGACAATGAACCTCCCTCCGCTGTGGGATCCTGGGCTGAACATTCTGACAGCAGCACAGCCGGGCAGCCAGAGGGGAGAGGGGAGTGGTGCCTGATGCAGCTGAGTACGTCTGCTCTGTTCCTGGGTGCCCGAGCAGGTGCTGTGTGTGTGTCTGGGCATCAGCTGCACCCAGTGTTGCTCTGCAGCTGAATGTCACCGAGTCATTTATTGTCCTTCCCCCGCTGACACCAAGGGGCTCACGGCCCCAGGGAGTGGGGCTGGTTGTGGCTCTGCTGCAAGGCAGGGTCTCACTCTGGGAGGGAGCGTCTTCCACGTGGTTTCTTTCAGGGAACACCGTGAGCGAGGAGGAGCCTGCCGAGAAATACCTGGAAGTGGAGCAGATTGGCCAAGGGTAAGTGCACGGCAGCTACTGCTGCACAAGCAGGGCCGGGTGTTGTGCTGGTGCAGGATCAAGTGAGAAGTCAGGAGAGCTCCAAGCACCTTCAGACACTGGGCTACCATCCTGCTGTCTCTCAGTCCTGATCAGAATTGATAACTGTGGTCAGAAGGCGCCGTCAAAGGCCCCTGAGGCTGGCAGTGTCCTGCCTGCAGCAAGGAGCAGGACCTGGAAGATCTTCTGTCTCTGGAACTGGATTGCCTAAAAGAGCAACTCACCATCTGGTGACTGTCAGAAAACAGTTCTCAAGAAGATTTCTTTCAAATATTTTCCTTCAAAAAATATCCACTGGTCAGGATTATCAACCTAATGGTTTAGAAACAGAAACCAGAGATGAACTAATAAGTGCTCTATTCTAGCACAGGTAGCAGACCCCATCCATTCAGTAACAGGCACAGAGCTGATGCACTCTGGGGGAAAAAGCATCACCTGCCTGATGGCAGGGCCCTTGTGGAACCTGCAGGTCTTAGGCAGGAAATGGAAAAGGATGAAATGCATTCTTTTCCAGTTCTTTAGACACCCATTTCTCACCTCAGGTTTTGAACTAAAGCAATTCAGGGTGGACATTGGGATTCGCTCCAGCCCAATTCCTTCATGTTGGGTCTCAGTTTTCTCCTGCACACCTTGCATGGCAGAGGGCTGGTGGCTGCTGTGCTGTTGTTGGAAGGGTCGATGCACCCAGGTGTTTGTGAACGCTGCAGGCAGCAGAGATCTCCTGTCTGGGCTGGCTTTCCCTGCCAGGGCCTAAAGCGCTGCTTCTTTCTTCTCTGCTGTTTTGTCTCCAGGGCTTTTGGAACCGTTTATAAAGGACTCGACAGGGCCACTGGAGGAGAGGTCAGTGCCAACACGCCCAGCACGTCTGGCAGCTCTCCAGGGCTTTCCCCTCTGCTGGGAGCTGTGGCTGCAGCTTTGGGGGCCAGCAGAGCTTTCCTGCCCAGGCTGCTCCTCTGAAGGCAGAGCAGTGTCAGCCTGCAGAACACAGCTGGGACAGACTTGGTCCTTCTGAAGCGCCAAAGGAATGCAAGGAGGGCAGCGGTGTCTGTCAGAGCAGGACACACTGGCTTGGCCTTCATATCTAAAAGTGTGAATGCATCAGCTGCTGGAGACTGAGGCCCAATTGATCTTCATCCCAACCTTAGACAGGAACATTATTTAGCTATTCTTAGCTAAACTATAACAATATTATTTCCATCCTGCCTTTTATCTTCAAAGGATACCTCAAGGCCTGATTAGGGAGAGATCCTGCTTGGGCTCAGTTTGGGGTTTTAGTCCTACTTCAGCTGTTCACAGAGAGTGAGGGAGAGAAATGAGAAGATGGATGTCCAGAGCAAAGGTTTCTCCTAAACCCTGCAGTTGTGTTTGGTCTGGTGTCAGTGACAGCCTGTGACAGGGATCACCTGAGCAATGGGTGTGCGTGTCTGCTTTGTTGTGCAATCCCAAACAGATCAGTTGCATCTGAAATCATGACCAAATCCCATAGAATTGCTAAGGGGTTCCTGGCTGTTCTGCTTTGTTTTCACAGAACCAGAATTACCTCCTGCTTGCCAAATGGGTTTGAATAATAATAGTAGGAGTGTTGAGGCCATTTGAGAAGACTGTAGGTGCAGAGAATGTTGTTAGAGCTTTGAGGCTGACAGCTGAGGGACCATTTCTGCAGAGCTTGCAAGGCCAAATGTCTCTGGCCATGTGTCCTGTAAGCAGCCCCCAGCTGGCAGAGCAATGGGCTGTGGGAATGGCCCTTGCTGAGCTCTGGTGTCCCATCCCAAGGCAGTTTGGCACAGCCCGGCTCCGTCGCTCCACAAAGACTCGCTCCGTGTTTGCTGTGGCCTCCTGCCACAGACTCCTCCAGTTCAAGGCTGCAATGTCCCTTCAGGTGGCCATCAAGAAAATGAGTCTCAGAGGGCAGAACAGGGAACGAGCTGTGAATGAGATCCTGCTCCTGAAGGACAAGAAGAACCCCAACATTGTCAACTCTTTGGACAGGTGAGTGCTTCAGCTCTGATCCCGAGCCCGGGCCCTGCATTAACCTTTCCTGGCATCCGGAGTCTGTAGCCTGTTTTGAAAATGCCCGACCCAGCCACATCTTCCCAAACCAACAGCCTGGCAGTTCACTCCCTCCACGTGCTTTTGTTGCTTTGCTTTGGTTTTTCCTTCAAGTTGACCCCGTTTGCTGTGTCTCCCAGCAAGTGCTGATAAACCACAGCAGAAATTATTTCCCTTGGCTTCTTCTTCCCAGCCCTTTTCCATTGCTACAGATGCCAGGAAGATCGGGTTCTTGTTTCCAGAAATGCCTCATTTGCCCATTTTTCACTGGCCTTGCCTGTTTCTGAAGGGACTTTCTGAAAGGTTTTCTGACTGCTTTTGTCCCAAGTGCTGCACGGCCTCCTCCCCTGGATAACCCTGGCAGTTGTGTTGCCTTGTTCTGGAGGGAATGGTGGAACTGATGAGTTCAGAAGCTGAACCAGCTGGGGCCAAGGGTTGTGGTTCCACATTGATCTGGGCTGTTGCTAAACTGCATTTTTCACCTGCTTGCCATCCAAGGCCTCTCCTTTCTCACAGGTGTCTCCGTCTCCTTTAGACTGTGCAGATTCCAAGGGCTGTGCAGCCTGGCAGGAATGTCTCTCCATCTGATTCTGTCCTCACTGACAAGTGACCTGGAAACAAAACTCCCCTCCAGGCTTTTCCATGGGGGAATTGAGCTCTGCACTTTCATCTCCATGCCATTGCTTTCCTCTTCCAGCTTCCTTGTTGATGGAGATCTCTGGCTGGTGATGGAATACATGGACGGAGGAACTTTGCGGGACGTTGTCAGACAGATGCGCATGGCTGAAGGAGAGATGGCAGCTGTCAGTCGGGAGGTGAGGGATCCTGCTTGTCACTCCCATGGCTGGGACACGATGGTCCTTCCAAAGAGGGTGTGAGAACAGGAGTGGCTCCATGCTCAGGGCTTTGTTTCTGTGTTGTTTTCATGAGCTGGAGAAGAAAGAGCCTCTGCAGTGAACAGCCTGCCAGCATCACTGCATTTCTACTCTGCTCTTGTTCTCTCTCCTGCTGTTGTGATACTCTCTGTGTGCTTTGGATTTGATTTGCTGTTCTCAGCTTTGCCTTGAACCGTTTGCCTGGAGCTTGTGTGCACTGCACTCCTGGCCTGTCACAGCAAAGCTGCTGCTGGCAGAATTCTGAGCTGTCCTTTCTGGTGTGATATATTCCAGCCATTGATTTTTGCCCTCGTGTTTCTTGTTCTCTCTCAGTGTCTGCAGGGTCTGGATTTCCTCCATTCCAACCGGGTGATCCACAGGGATCTGAAGAGCTCCAACATCCTCCTGGGCATGGACGGCTCTGTCAGGCTGGGTGGGTGTTCCTGGCCAGGCACGGCGCTCCCGGGCTGCGGGGCTGGGGCTGCTTCCCAGGGAGGGCCAGAGCCCCACAAGGGCTGCTGGGGGCACTGCCCGGCCCCTGCTGCCAGCTGAGAGCGGCTGCCCCTGCAGAGAGCTCAGGAGAGGAGCAGGGGGCCAGCAGTGCCTTTGCTCTGGCCATGGCCCTTCCAGAGGGGCAGCACTGGGAATCTAAAGCTCCAAGGGAATCAGTAAAAGCCACTGCAGGAAAGCTGAGGGTTTCTTGAAGGGCCCAGTTCCATCTTTCCTTGGCTACAGCCCTTAGGACTTTTTCAGCTGACTTCACTACTGCATTCTCAGACTGAGCGTGGGGAATCTTGTGCTTGGTTTCCCCATTGCAGCTGCCTTTGACAGGGTTTGTTTCTGTCCTCAGCTGATTTTGGCCTCTGCGCTCAGCTCAGCCCTGAGCAGGACCAGCGCAGCTCCATGGTGGGCACTGCTCACTGGATGGCCCCAGAAGTTGTGACCAGATCTCCTTATGGCCCCAAGGTGGACATCTGGTCCTTCGGCATTGTGACCATCGAGATGGTGGAAGGAGAACCTCCTTACTTCAGGGAAACGGCGGCCATGGTAAGAGGCAAATTCTCCAGTGGCTGCAGAGGCTGCGAGCACAGGGGGACCCTGCACTGGGAGCAGCAGCTGGAGGTTTCTGCACATGGGAAGGGAATTCCCAGAGGACTTGTGCCTCCACACAGACGAATGTTCTGCAATCTCCAGCAACAATTTGCTTTGGGCTTTTCGTTGTTGCAGCTCTTCTAGCTGAGAGGATGACTTGGAAATATGAAGCAAGTGCATCAGCTCTAATGTTATCTTGCAAGAAAACCCCACACCATCCCCAAATCCCAGCCCCAAACACAACAAGATTTCTGCAGGAGTTTCTAAAAGAGGTTTTGCAAGATGACCACCCCCCTGATTCTTCTCACTGGGAAACTTGTCTAAAACCTGAAGATGATGGTTTAACATCCTCATAGTCTAATGTATTTCTTTCCTAGTCCAAGCTACTTTTTCCGTGTCACCAAGCCTGAGCTTTCAGCATCACAAACCTCCTGTTTCTTGCCTGGCAGTTTCTGGGATGGGGCATCAGGAATGCATTTACTTGAGTGTCAGTGGCACTGCAGAGATGCACTTGATGGAAGAATCCTCTGAAATAACACAAGCAGACCACACTGAATCTGGAAAATGGCCTGTAAAGCTGGTGTCCATATTTGGAGAAGCAAAATGGGCTATTTCTGATGGAGGTTCCTACTAACAGAGTCAGCCAATGAAACTGGCTCTCAAGGCGAGATCATTTGGATGTTGCAGTGGCTGTGGCAGCCCCAGGGTTTGGGTTCTTTGGTTGGCATAGCAAAATGAGCTCTGAGCAGCATCTCTGGCAGGGAGGAAAGTGCCCCTGGAGCTGGGGCTGAGGCCCCGGGGTGGATGTGAGCCCGTGTGGGTGTGAAGGAAGCTGGCAGAGCGCTGAGTTTGCTTTCCCTGCAGGCTCGCGCTCTGATCCGGCAGAACGGGACCCCGCAGCTGCAGGAGCCCCGGCGCCTGTCGGCTCTGCTGCGGGACTTCCTCGAGTGCAGCCTGGAGCCGGACGAGGAGCGGCGCTGGGCTGCCCAGGAGCTGCTGCAGGTGAGAGCCAAGGGCTGCAGGGGAAGCAGCAGCGCCAGGGAGGGGTTTTCTTGTGGGGCCCCCTCCGATAGTCTCCAGTCTCGCTGCGTTCCACGCGCAGAGCGAGCAGAATCCTCGCCTGCTGTGGCCTGGCAGGCTCCTTTCGAGCTCATCTGGACCTGGTGCCCCACAGCGAGCAGGGACATCTTCAAGCAGCTCAGGGGCCTCAGAGCCCTGCCTGACCTGAGCTTGGATGTTTCCAGGCAGGAGGCACCTCCCACATCTCTGGGCACCTCCTGTCAGTGTTTCCCCACTCTCCCGGTTAAAAAATTCTTCCTTAGATCTAATCTGAGCCTGCTTCCCTCGATTTTCAAACCATTTCCCTGTCCCTCTCCTGGAACAGAGCCTGTGAGGAACTTGACTCTGGAAAGTAACAGTTCATTTCTTTATTTTTTATCCTTTGGGCAGCACCCATTTTTATCATCAGCCAAGCCTCTCTCCAGCCTGACACCTCTGATCACTGCAGCAAAGCAACTGAAGGAGCAGCAGAGCAGATGAAGCACTTGAGGACAGCTTCTTGTTACAGTAGTTAAGACAACTAGTTAGTTATGGTAGTTAGCATTGCTAGTTAGTCATGGTAGTTAGCACTGGTAGTTAGTTAGGGTAGTTAGCATTGCTAGTTAGTTATGGTAGTTAGAGCAGCCTGTTTGTTATGAAAGTTTTATGAATAAAAACGCTCTTAAACCTCAACTCCCCTGACGTGTCCCTTCCCTCTCCCGCCGTGACTCAGCTGCCCGGAGCAATGTGAGGGGAGGGCGGGCCCAGCCTGGCCCAGAGCTGAGCCCCAGCAGAGCCCTGGCAGAGCCCAGAGCAGCCTCGGCACCTGCAGAGTCAGCCTGGAAGGAGGCGCTTGGAGCCTTCTCGGCTGCACCCGGCTCTTGGCTACAAACTGTGTGTGCTGGAAAATGCCACCGGCTCTGCAGGAGGGCAGAAGGGGCCCGGGGAAGGCCCAGGTGCTCCATGCAAGGGAAAAACCTGCCCTGGGTTTGTTATAAATAACTAGGTAGTGCTGGCTTTTGCTATTATGTATTGACTTCTGCAAAATATTCTTAATCACAACGAGTTTGATAGAGTACAGTTTGTAATCACTTTTCACTGCTTTTGCTATAGTATAATTTGTCAACTTTTTGTGGCCAATGCCCTGGCCCCTGTGTAGCTCATATCCTCAGAACATCATTTATGGATGATATTTTAGTTTGTGGACAGTGTGAAAAACATACATTATAGTTTTGGCTTTTGCAAAATATTGAAGTGCATGCCAGATGTTGTGCATTATAATGTTAACTTTTGCAGAAGTAGCCATAATTGTGAAATAAGAACTAATGCTTTTTTTTTGTTACTAACTGACAATACTGAGAATGACTCAGAGATATTTGTGAAATAGCTAATGTTGTTTTAAAGTACTTGTGGAAGTAGCTAAAACCGTCTGCATGGTCAGATAACATTTAAGGAAGGGATGTGATGAGGCCCCTGCCACTGACCCTTCCACTGTCAATAACTGTCACCTGCTGAAACCACAGAACAGGGGCCCTTGTGAGGCAGTGACACACAACCCTCAAAACAGCAATCCACGATTCCTGCACGTGCTCTAAAAAGGCGAGTTGGGGGTCAAACCAACCTAAAGAATTCCTGGAACATGTAAATGTGTTCAAAGAAATGTTTGATTATGTATAATCATTATGAATATGTATTTGAACAATACAATGGAAAAAGTAGACAAGAAGAGTTGCTGTGGTTAACCAGTGTGCCTCTGGCCATTGCCAACACCCAGCGCTGTTACTGATTTGTCCCTTATTATTCCTTATTAAACTTTTAAAAATTCTAAAGAGTGAGGTTCCTTTATCACAAAACCCAAGGTGCTCACCCCTTGTTGCTCTCCTAAGCCAGATTTGTCAATCCTAAATTTTGTCTGGGCGGCAGAGGAGGAGGCTGCAAGGAAAAGAAAGATGTACTGGTGTGGAGGCCCAGGACTCTACCATCAGAGTCTCAATTCCACAGCTGTGGAGGACTGGTCCCCAAAGAGAAGAATAGATTTCAAGGTTATGGTGAGAAGCTTGCTTCTCCCACAGATCTTTGCTGTCACATGCTGATTTATGGAAAGTTATGTTACCCCATTGGCCCATTGGCCTAATTACCCTAGTTCAACCCCTGTTACCCATCTCTGGTGAGTGCCTAGAATGTTCTCCCTCTCTGTCCCTCCATTGGCCCCAGTTTACTGCATTCCTCTGCCCCTGCTTCCCTATTAGCTGTCCTGACCCTTAACCCCTCCTTTGCACCATTTTCCCCCATATCCATTGGACCCTGACCCTCAGCTCCACCCTCACTACCCCATATAAAAACCCCCTGTGCCCTCAGCTTGCACCCTGTCTTTGTCCCTGGACCCTGTTCAGCTCTGTCCCCTGTTCCTGTACCAATAAACCCAGTTTGCTGCAGAGCATACCCAGACCCATGCTGCCGACTTTGTCAGCTTTATAAAGCAGCCGTGAGCTCCGGGCTCCTGAGTGCCGGACGCTCCAAGGGCCTCTGCAGCACCAGGACGCTCCAGACTGGGACAGCCAGGCAGGGCAGGAGGAATCACTGCCCCTTTCCCCTCCCTGCTGCTCCATCTCCCAGCCCAGCATTGCTGCAGGACAGCCTCACTGCCAACGCCATCCTGCCAGGGATGGACTGGGGGGATCTCCTTCCCCTTCCCTCTGGCATGGAGGCAAATCCCATCTTCTCCTTGTCCACCCTCCTTCTTCTCCTCATTCTGTCCTACATCCATCCACGTTCCTTTTCCATCTCCTTCCTCCCTTGTTCCTTCTTCCTTCCTCTCCTCCTGCCTTTTCTCTTCTCCCTGTCTCTTCCTCTCCTTGTCTTCCTCCCCCAGGCACTGAGCTGCGGACAGAGACCAGGGAGAACAAATCCCTGCCACAGAACCTCGTGGAAGAGGCCATTTGGAACGGGTCCACAGGGCAGGAATCCAACGGGGGGGAAAAGCCCCAGAGACCCCACACGAGGAGGGGCTGCAAACCCAGCCTGGGGAGCTGTGAGGAGGTAAAAGCCTCCCTGTGCCGGGAAGGGTGTGGGGAATGTGAGAAGAGCTTCGGGCAGAGCTCAGCCTATTCCTGGTGCCTCCAAAGACGGTGGTGCCCCATGCAGAGATCCCCCTGCAGATCCATGGGGATGCAGAGATCCCCCTGCAGATCCATGGGGATGCAGAGATCCCCCTGCCGCCCCCGGAGCAGCCACGCTGGAGCACGGGGATGCCTGAGAGGAGGCTGTGCCCCCGTGGCCAGAGGGGCCCCGCTGGAGCAGCCTGTCCTGGCAGGACTGACCCCGGGGCACAGTGACCCACGCTGCAGCACTTGGAGGGGGGCTGTGCCCCGTGGGATGGACTCAGCTTGGAGAAGTTCCTGGAGAAGTCTCCGGTGGGAGAGAGCCCAGGGTGCAGCAGGGGAACGACTCCTGTCCCTGAGCAGAGGGAGAAGCCCCGGGGCATGAAGTGAGCACGGCCCCATTCCCTGTCTCCGGCACTGCCGGGGTAGGAGGTGCAGCTGGAAGGAGGGAGGCGTGGGGGAAGGCTGGATTTAAGGCTCTTCACTTACTCTTCATTATCCTGCTCTCAATTTTTGGAGTTCTCTGTCAGAAATCTCTCCCCTCGCCCACTCATCCACAGGGGTTTGGGGCAGTTTTCCCTATTTGAGGGAAATCAAAGCGATGCACTGATGCTCCTAATCAGGGGTATGAGAAGTGAGGCTCCTGGCTTCCCGCTGAGCCGGAGCCACCGGAGCCGCAGTGCCGGGAAAGCCGTGGCGGGAGGCGCGGAGAAGTTTGTTTGTGTTTTCAGCTCAATCCCCCTCGGGCCCGGGCCCGTTCCAGGGCTGTTCCTCATCTCCGGCTCTGCCCTCACGCAGCCCGGGGGCCCTGAGAGCGCGGGGCGAGGCTGTGCCGTGTGCAGAGCCCGCCCCCAGCTGCGATTGGGCGACGGTGCCGTCAGTCGTGGTTCTGGCGCGCTGATTGGTGGGATCGGGGCGGGGCAGGCCCCGGTGGCGGCCTGAGGGCGGCCGTGGCTCGGCAGAGTCGCCGTTGGCGGAGCGTCTGTGCGGGCCCGGGAGCGGCGGCAGCGGCCGGAGCGCGGTGAGGCGGCGGCGGCGGCGGAGCTGGGAGGCGGCCGCAGCGCAGGTGGAAGCGCGCTGGGTTGTGCGGGGGCTCGGGGCTCGCTGCGGGCCTCGGGGGCGGCAGGGGGCTCAGGCGGGTTCGTTGTGCCGTGTCCGGCGCGTGTTGCCGCTGGCGTGAGGGCGCTGCGGGAGCGGCTGCCCGCGGTCTCCTTGCGGCCGCTGCCTCGGCAGGAGCCGCTGCCGGAGCAGCGCTGGCTCGGCCCGGTTGCTGTGGCTGGGACAGAGGCGGCTGCCCCGTGCCCGGGGCTGTGCGGGGAAATTGACGTGGCCGGAGGTTTCTGTGCCCCGAGGAGACAGAGGAGTCCTGTACAAGTGACTTTATTGCTGAGCAGAGGGAGAGGCCGTGGCGCATTTGCCGTGCGCTCTCTGCCATTGTAGTTCGCAGCCTCCTTTTTATCTTCATTTTCCTGGCCCATTCTCTCTCTCCCTTTGCCCACTGGCTGAGGTATTTGGACGGTTCAGACTTCCCGATCCGCCAACTGCATGTCCTCGTTAATGTGCACCCCCACTTTTGTAGAACAGCCGATATTCCTGGCTCTCTTAAGTCTTTGTTCTTTTTCTCAAAGTTCATGATTTTAGAGGAATTTTGAGCAGCACTCCGTGTCAGTTTGTTCTATTTTCTGAAACTGATGGTTTTTCCCGTTACTTCCTTCTCCAGAAGTCCCTGGCCCTATCTCCAAGCAGATTGACTCATTGACTCTGTTTTTTTCTTACTGAGTCTTCTTTGGTTTTGGAATTATTCTGAGTGCCCTCATTCCCTGTCCTTCTCTAGGCAATCCTGGATCAGGAGGCCTGGCTGCCCCCTGCATCCCCTCGCTCACCTGCTGAATGAGCTGCATCCACAACATTCTCCATTTGCTGTTTCCTTTTGCAGCTGTACCAATTTCTGTTGCAGAGTCAGATATCCTCACCATGGGCTCTGCCTTTAGCTGTGCAAATTCCATCTGTGCAAGCGGGTAGAGGGAATCAGCCCAATTCCTGCCCCGGGTAGGAAGACCCAGGTACATTGTCCAGGCTTTGCCCCAGGAGGGTTAATTTGCATTTCTAAAGCTCCTCTCCGGGCTACCTGGAATGAAGCTTCTCTTCCGGAGCAGCCATGCAGCCCACCCCACCCCCCCCAGAATCTGCTTTTTAGTTGTTGTTGTTTTTGGTGGGTTTTGTTTGTTTTTTATTTATTTGTTTGGTTGGTTTTTTGTTTTGTTATGGTTTTAGGTGGGGGGAGGGTTTTTTGTTTGTTTTTTAAACAATATTTAAACAAACTATTAACTGTTTCTGAGTTAAACGGTCACCTTTAAAGCAGTTCTAGGTGAACGTTGAAAAACCCATAGCAAAACTTGATTCTCACACTTCTGTCCCAAACCTACCTAACCAAATAAAGTAGGATTATTTTGAAAAACGATTCTCCTGTTGTATTCTTGTCACTGAAACTGCGGGGAAACAAAAACCCTCCAACAATATCTTTAGTGTTAGAGAGTCAAGGCATTACTTGGTTTTGGCAAAGATATGCAGCACACATCATTCCATCCACACATAGCCCGAGTGTGCAGAGAAGATCATTCCATGACACGTGAGATTTATTAGTTTTTTCCTAAACTTTCTACAGTCTGAACCAATCTAAATCCATTGGTTTAATGTTCATTGCTTCCAAGTGGTGTAGTTTTTAATATTTGGTTTCCTATTAGATCCGGTTTCCTTCCCCTCTGGAGTTAATTAGCTCCACACTCCTGGATTTCCTTCTCAGCCTTTTCCAGACCAGGTGTCTCCAACTCTGCCGGGGGCAGTGTCTGGGGTAGCTGTTGGTTGCTGTTTGCTGCTGGGCGTTGATGTTTTGTTGCAGGTCGTTATCTCTGTGGGTGTCTTTTGGGCTATTCCCAGTCTGTGGAGATGTTGAACTCATCTCTGTTGAGTGGTGTAACATCCTTTAAATAAAACCTTTAAAATTCCTTTCCCCAAGGCAAAGACAAACGAGCCTGAGAGAAAGAAGATTTAAAAGAACCAAAATCGGTACATTTTGCAGCAATGCAGTCGCAGTCAGCCCAGAGTGTGGGTGTGAGTGAGCCCCAGAGTGGAATTGTGCCGTGGTGCTCCCCAGGAGCTGTGGCAGTGCAGGCCCAGCCAGCGCTGAAGCTGCAGCAGTGGCAGCAAGGCTTGGCCGCAGTGGCTGGAGGTGCCAGAGGAGGGTGGCCAGGATTTCCGAGGGTTTGAGCAGAGGATCTGTGGGCAGGCCCAGGGGCTTGGCCCGCTGTGGAGCCCTGGCTGCTGCTGCGTTGCCTTCAGGGCAGGCTCAGGGGCGGCTGCCATGGTCCTGCTGCAGGCGGGAAGTGCAAATCTCCGGGGCTTCAGAGCCCCTGAGGCCAGGCTGAGGGGTCCCCCCGTGTTCAGCTGTGCTGGCGGCTGTTTCTGGCCTCAGGGACACTTGGCATGGGCCCCTTGGCCACCAGTGGTGCTGCTTTGCACTCCTTAGGCAGGAGCCGATGTCCTGGCTGGGTGTTGGCAACAGCAAAGTGCCAGGGCAGGCTCTGTGCCAGCCCAGCTTTCTGTGGGAGAGATTTCACAAGAGACAGGATTCTGGCCACGGACTGCTTGAAACATACATCCCTTATCTCCACCCTGCACAAGGTGGAGAATTACCAGGGTAAGGAATTCCAGACATCAATTCCAAGGGAGATAATTGAATATCTGCCCTGGGTCTGTCTCTTCTTCTTGCCATAGCCAATGGCAAAAGCTGTACCCACGGCATCTTGGTTTTTATCACCAGCTTCCAAAAGTGTTTCTTTATTTCTCCTGACCTGAGCTCAGGGGGTGCCAGGGGTTATGGAGGTCCCCTTGTATTCCTAAAGCTGCCATAACCCCCTGAAGGATCTTTCGAGTAAAATGAGTTCTTCTTTCTGAGTCTATTGCTTCCACAATCCCTTCTCTATGAATTAATTATTTCAGAAATACCCTAATAAGTGATGCAGTGATTGCATCAGTCAGATTGAAGCAGTCAGAATTGCTTTTGCCCCCTGTTAGGTGCCATGGTGTCAGCAGAAGATATTGAAGCCTTCCTGCCCAGGGCATTTCAGTGCCAGGCTCTTACAAGCACCCACAGCTCCTTGGGTTGAGCTGAGCATGGGGCGGTGACCTGCGCTTTGTCTGATTCCCCTTCCTTAATAACAGCCTGTCTTGTAGCTCTTTTCCCTTCTGCTGCCCTTGCAGAGCCATCCACAAACACATTTTATCCCTCAGGCCAGGGAATGTCCCATCAATCTCTCCCAGCCTGGGTCGGGAGCTCTGTCCCTTGAGTGCAGTCCTGGGTTTCTTGCCAGCCCCTCTCCAGGCTGTTCAAACAGGAGGCTGAGTTAAACCCTTGCCCTGTCCTCAGTTCTGAATCCTCCTGTGCCACTGAACAAGTTTCATACTGTAATAACCAAGCCCTGCTCATCCATTTAGAGGCTCTTT
The DNA here is from genome assembly GCF_023055355.1 of Agelaius tricolor. Lineage (NCBI taxonomy): Eukaryota > Metazoa > Chordata > Aves > Passeriformes > Icteridae > Agelaius > Agelaius tricolor. The sequence goes on from NW_027269344.1 coordinate 240,546, forward strand.
TGGTTGTCAGAGCTTTAACTTGATGCCAGACTTGAACTCTAGGAGATCCTCCTGTTGTCATCAGTTTTCAGGCCTCAGTTCCCATGTGAGGTGTGTCTGCACAATTCTGCAGACATTGAGGCCACTCTGGCCACTGGGTTAAACATTTTAACACAAGAATTCTTCGGCATGGCCCTGTTTAACATCCACCTACAATTCAAATTCTTTCTCCCTGTCTAGGAGGGCCAGGGCAGGAGCTTCAGTTAATCTGCTTTTTAACACTTGAAAATTCTGTGATTCCTCCTTGTGTCCATCCATCCAGTTTCTTGACTGGAGTGTTGTAGGGAGAGATCCCTGGCTCCAAAACCCTGCCTTTAAGAGAGAGTCAGTAATAAGCTGTAAGCCCTTCCTTCCCTCTCTTGGAATAGGGTATTGATTTTAAATCAATACAAGCAACCTCTTGTCCTTGTTGCTTCAAAGTAATTTGGTGAGGGTCCATATCTAATTTTCCCTCTTTCCCTGGGACTGTCCACATTTGTGGGTTCACTTCAGCATAGGCCTTGCCAGACATTTGACACATAAGTACAACATCATAAGCCTCTGTATCACCTTTTACAATATAAAAATCCAGCCACCAAATTCCTTCCCAGTAAATTGCAATCACAGTAGGAATAAAAAGAAATTAATTTATTTCAAGCGTATCCCCTACATCTCCTAGTAGTGGTTGATGAAATCATACCTGCTCATCTTTCCCACTTATTCCCTTAATAATTAAACCATGCCTTTCCTATTTTGCCCATTAGGTCTAAGATTCAGAGTGGATTGAGAGGCCCCTGTGTCCATCAGGAGAGGCCTCCTCTCAATGCCAACCCACCCTGAATGTTCTCAAGGGCTCCAGTGTGGAGGGTCCCTGGTGTGATGGGAGCTGTGACAGCCCTGCCAATCCATGTCCATGAAGGGGTGGACTTGCTGGTCCTGAGGGTGCTGCTGTCTGTGCTTGCAGTGTCCTTGTGCCCTGCAGCTGGAGCCCTGATTCCTTGCCAGGGGCTGTTTGGGTGGGCTGTCCCCTGCCGAGGAGGGCAATGCCTCTGCCGGGTGCTTGTGGCCGAGCCCGTGCCCTGGGTGCTGGGGCCCCCTTGGGCCCTGGGGTTGATCCCTCAGGGGCTGTAGGAACTCTGCCCTGGCCTTTGCCTTCAGCCTGGCCTTTTTCTGCTCCCTTCTTGCATTCACCTGCTGGGCCTTTGTGCCCAAGTGCTGCAGGGCCTTCTTCTGCCCCTCCTGCAGCCCCCCTCGGTGCCTGTGGGTGCTCATCCTCTGAGAGCTGCTGAGCTTTCTGCAAAATCATTCGTTTCTGTGGTGATCCCAAGAAAAGAAAAGAAAAGAAAATCTCAGTCCTTCCTTGTATAATCCACATTTCCCAGGTGTTCCTTGCTCCTCGTCCCTGTGCTCAGGGTGCCCTCCCCAGCCCGTATCCCAGAGCCGGTCCCTGTCCTGCCGCAGTGTCCAAAGGCGCCCCCCGGCGGGCAGGGCCGGCAGCTCCACGGGGCCGGGCAGCGGCCGGGGCGTCCCGCAGCCTCCTGGGGGCCGGGGGCCACTGCCGGCCCTGCCCGGGGCTGGTGGGGTCAGGCAGCGCCCGGCGCTGAGCCCCGGCTGCCCCACAGCCCCGGCCCGGCCCCGCAGCTCCCCCCAGGCCCCCAGCCCGTGCTCCCGGTCCCGCACCTCTGCGCCCGGTGCTGCCGCTGCCCCCCACAGAGAAACCCCCTGAAACCCTGACCTCCTTGTTTTCCTCTCCTGGAAACCGGGGATACAAATGATCAGCTGGCAAATGTTGAGGATAAGACTCTGCTGAAAAACATCCAAATTCTGAGTATTTTTCTCTTCCTCCCCTTTTCTTTTTCTCACCACATAGATTCCTCCTGCTGCTTCCTGCCTTAACCAAATTCCTGCACACTCCCCTTCACCCAGTCTCTTCCCAGCACACCAATGCCATCCATCCCCTGTTGTCCAAATCCCTTCTCCACTTCTCTTATTGCCCCCCTGGGTGTCCAAGTCCTTAATTGCCTCTGAGGGAGTGTGCAATCTACCTCACCCTTCTCCCAAGGGACCCTTCAGAGATATTTTGGGATCATCATCCCTTTGGCACAGGACCCCTTCCTGGCTTTCCCTTTTCTGTCTCCATGGGTGCCCTGCCGTGCTCACTCCCCAAAGATCCCAGTGCACTCACTGATGAGATTTTCAGTGCTCTCTCCCTGCTGACTCTTCACAGCCCCCCCTGATGTGCCCCTCGTCTTTCTCCTGGTCACTCTCAGGTACCCAATCAGTCCCCGGTGCTGCCGCCCCCAAGGGGGCCGATCACCCAAACTGGGTGAGGCACCTTCAGCTGCACTCACTGCCCGCTGCCCCAGACGGTGGATAGAATTCCGGACGAGTCCCAAGGTGTGTGGAAAAATTGACTTCACCAGAGGATTCTGTCCACAAAGCAGACAGAGGAGTCCTGTAAAAGTAATTTCATTCCTAAAGAAAGGGAGAGGCCATGGGACATTTCCTACAGGGTCTCTCCAGTTGGTGGAGGACACAGCCTCCTGTTCATCCTAATTTTCCCAGCTGCATCTCCCTCTTCCTTTCCGCATTGGGTGGTGTACTTGAGAGGAAGAGACTTCCCAATCCACTTACTACATATCCCCTTGATATGCTCCCTACTTTTGTGTAGCAACCGATATTCATGGCTCTGTGAAGTCTTTGTTGTTCTTCTTCTCGAAGTTCATGAATGTGGCAGGACCTTGGCTGAGCAGCAGTCTGTGTCATCAGTTAACAACATTTTCTTAAACTGATGGCTTCTCCTGTCGCTTCCTTACGTACAAGTTCCTGGGTCTATCTCTCAGCAGATTCACAGCATCTGATTGTAAAGACACTTTCCTCTTCTTCCTTTCATGGGGGTCCCCCGTTTGTGGGATATCCCCCCTGGAGCTGTGTGTCCCCCCTTGCTGCAGCCCCAGCGCTCAGGCAGGGCTCAGCCAATCAGAGCACGCGGCTCTGATGACTCAGCAGTTGCCAGGCAGACCCGCAGCTCCCAGCGTTCCCCACCTGCGCCCAGCGCCCCCCTCGGCCCCAGCGCCCCCCGCGAGCGGAATTTGGGGAGGTGGGAGTGGGGCAGCGCCAAGGCCGGGCCCCCCCGCGCTGTCCTGGCGGCAGCGGCTGCAGTGGGGACCGAGTGCGGGCGGGAGCGGCCGAGAGCCCAGCGCTGCCCCAGCCCGACCTGCCCCAGCTCCATCCCTGCCCCTGCCGTGGGATGCTGTGGGTCTGGGGGCAAGAGAGAGCCGGCAGCGGGTGCTGGGCCTGGGGCAGGAGGAGAAGGGAAGGAGAAGCAGGGTTGAGGAACAAAAGTATCAAACGATGCACGTGGGAGGAGAAGGTGGGATTGTGCAGGAGAAGGAGGAATAGCAGGAGGAAGAGGAGTGTGAGGAAGAGCAGGAACAGAGGAGGAGGAGGAGGAGCAGAAAGAGGCGGCACCACACGGTTCTACTCCTCCCTGTATCTGCAGCCTCCCCCCCAGCCCCAGGAGCTTTGTCCGTATGCAGCAGGTGACCAGGGGAGGGGGAATCCATGATTTTCACAGAGGCTGAATCTTGGGGTTTCTGAGCTTTACTGGGCAAATGTCGGTGCTTTTGTTTTTTGTGAGGGCTGAATCTCTGTATTTTGAAGGAGGTTTTTGCTGAATATTGACGTTTGGGAAGTTTTTGATCTGCATCTTGATGTTTAGAGGATTTTTGTGCTGAATCATGGTATTTTGGAGGTTCTTTCAGACACAAGATGCCCAATGACTTTCCCAGATGAACTTGGGCATGGAGGTTTTCCCAGTCCAAGCTGCTGTCCTCTTGATTTTTTCTGCAAACCAGGATTTTTAATTCTCAGGGTGTGGCCTGATGGAGGAGGAGGAAAAGCCCCAAATGTACCTCATGAAGAGGGGCTGCAAACCGTACCCAGGGAGTTCTGGGGAGGAAAGAGCCCCCATGAGCCAGGAATGCATCCTGTGATCCAGCCAGAGCTTGGAGCTGGTGGAGAAGCCTCATGGCAGGGAGAAGCCACACAGGTGCTTGGAATGTGGGAAATGTTTCAGCTGGAGCTCCAGCCTGAGGCAGCACCAGGTGATCCACACTGGGGAGAGGCCCTTTGAGTGTGAGGAGTGTGGGAGGAGTTTCAGCCACAATTCCATCCTGATCCAACACCAGAGGATCCACACTGGGGAAAAGCCCTATGAGTGTGGGGAATGTGGGAGGAGCTTCAGAGGAAGCTCAGCATTGATTCGGCACCAGGTGGTCCACACGGGGGAACGGCCCTACACCTGCTTGGAATGTGGGAAGAGCTATGGGTGGAACTCTGACCTGAGAAAACACCAGTGCACCCACTCTGGGGAGAGGCCCTACGAGTGTCCTGAGTGTGGGAAGAGGTTTCACAGGAGCTCCGATCTCCTCAAACATGAGCGGATTCACACAGAGGAGAGGCCCTTCCGCTGCCCTGACTGTGGGAAGGGCTTCAAGGAAAACACCAAACTCACCATCCACCAGCGCATCCACACTGGGGAGAGGCCCTACGAGTGTGGGGAGTGTGGGATGAGCTTCTCACAGAGCTCTCACTTGACAGAACACCAACGGAGGCGCCACTAAGGGAAGTCCTGTGAGTGCCCCACGTGAGGGAAGAGTTTGTGTGCTGCTCCAGCTCTGTCCCCCATGAGACGATCTACATTGGATGATCCCCAGTGAGCGTTGTTGGGCAGAGCCCTGGTGATCCATGGTCCTGGTGATCCGTGTTGGGAAGACACCTGGCTTGGAGGCTCCACATCTTCCTGGTTCCCTGTGGGTAGCTAGATAAACCCAGCAGCAGGAACATCCATTGGGACACAGACCTACAATGGGAATTCCTTGGGGAGGGCAGATTTGTTGACTTTCAACCCCATAAAATCTCTTGCATTCAATCCTATCTTCTGGTGACATCAGGGAGTACTGAATGGTGTTGAAGGTATGTTCAGGGTGGACTATATGATGTTTGTATCCCCAGTCTGTTCTGTTTATGCTTTAAAGCTTTAAAGTACCTTTAAGACTTTTCCTGAGAGTGAAGAGGGAGAGAAGAAATGAAGAGTTTGTTTTCAGAAACTGCACTCACTCCTCCACATTGCTGCTCCTGCACTGTGTTGTCTGCGGATGGACAGACAGCGGGACAGAGCTCTCCTTTGCTTTTACTTAGTTTTAGCTAGCTGAGGCAAAGTAGTTCCCTACTGTGGGGTTTTTTCCCTTTTCTTTGGACCTGCTTAAACCTGCTCTGGCCTGAACACCAGAAGAGCACGGGCAGATCACACCTGTGGCCCACCAGGCCGGGCCTGGGCCGCGGCATTTCCAGCGCCAGAGGGACTGATAAGGGACTGAGTGAGCTGAGCTACAGCCCACAGAGGGACTTGGTGAGTTTGTCTCTCTTTTAGAGCAGCAAGAGGTTTTATTGTTTAATATTGTTTAGGTTTTATTGTGTAATAAACAGTTTTTTCCACTTTTCTTCAAAGAGTCATTTTATTTTTCCTGAACCAGTTGGGGGACACATGGACATGGAGGGGGACATAGCCATTCATGGGGATGTGGGTGGACACAGGCATGGATGGAGATGTGGGGAACAATGACAGGGATGGAAACATGGTGGGGAGACAGCCATGGGTGATGACATGGTGGGACATGGGCAGTGACATGTGGGGACATGGCCATGGCTGGTGCCATTGCAGGGGATGTGGGGGATGCTGGGTTGGAGGGAGTTGAGGGTTCCTGGGAGGGATTTGGGGCTTGCTGAGGCCTTTGGGGACCCCAGGCCAAGTGGCTCCGGCTGTGCTGGGAGACCATGGGGGAGGTTCTGGGGCAGCTGCTCAAGGACCCCCTGAACTGGAGCCCCAGCCAAGCATTGGGCTCCTGGAAGGGGATGAACATCCTTGTCCCCAGGAAGAAAATCCCAGCCCCCCCAGGGTGTCAGGGGCAGCTGAGAGGCCACAACAGGAGGGGAAAGCCAGACAGAGCTGTCACACTCTTAAACTACACCCCAAAAGTCCCAAAACTGAGGGATTGCTCCCAGGAAAAAGCAGCCAGGAGATGCATGAATTGAGGGAAAGGGGGGATGTGACCCCCCAGACTGAGCAGGAGGGACCTGCATCCCCCAAAACCAAATAGGGATAAGAGGTGGAGCTGAAGGCACGATGGGAAAGGGGTGGGAGTGCAGGGAAAAAGAGGATTCAGAGTGGGAGAGGGATGGGATCCCCAGATTGAGTTGGGAGGGGTCCTTGGGTTGGGGGAACGATAGGAGAGGGGAGGGAAAGTTGGGGATGGGATAGAAAAAGGGTGGTTCCGTGGGGATCCCACTGTGTCCCCATCGCTTGATCCCTGGAGTGATTCCCTGGGGCTCTGGAGGGGAATGGATCTGCACTGGGTGGATTCCCAAGCCCCCTGTCCATCCCTGGGGGGCTCATGGGGCTTTCCCTGGTTCCCTCCACCCAAATGCTGCAGCCATGGGAGAAAGAAGGGTGTGAAAGGAGGATCTGGATTGGGCACAGAGGAGGAGCAATAGGAAGAGGAGGGAGAGAAGAAGCGGAGGATGGGAAAAGGAAGAGCAGGAAGAAGAATAGAAAGAGGAGGAGCTGCAGCAGAACCACGCTGTTTTCCCACTCGCCCGCTGAGTCTGCAGCTCCCCTGGCCCTGGCAGCATCTATCCCCCCCAGATCTCACAGGTGAGTAGGGAGGGGGAACTCACCCCAAATCCATTGGAGGATCTCTGGGAGGGTTTGTTTCAGGGGAGGGGATGTTTGGATCTTGCAGGGCCCCAAGGGTGAGACACAGATGCCCCTTTGGAGAACTGTGGAAGGTTCCTGTGGCAAACTGTCTGTACTGGCTGGGGCAGTGGTACCAGCTGGGGGGGACATTGGTGTTGGGACTCTGATTGGCATCAGAGTGGGGAGAGCAACGAAGGCCAATCCTGGAGCTGGGGGATCCTGTCAGCCTGGAGGGGTGGGGGAGGCTGGAGATGAGCAGGGTCTGGGCCCATCCAACTGTGAACAGGGCGGTTACTTTTTAAGCTGGACTTGGGAAGCAGGACCAAGGGCCTCACCTGTTGTTTTTCCCCCAAGCCAGGATTTATCAATCCCAATCTTTGTCTGGATGGAGCTGGAGGAGGCTGCGAGGAAAAGGAAGATGGCCTGGGACACTGAGGCAGGCAAGGAGGAAGTCACTGCCCCTTTCTCCCTCTCCTCTGTTTCATGTCTCAGCCCAACATTTCCTCTGGCTGCAGGACAACCCCGCTACCAATGCCGTCCTGCCAAGGATGAACTGGGGGGATCCCCTTCCCCTTCCCTCTGGCACAGAGGCAAATCCCATCCTGTCCTTGTCCACAGCTCCTTCCCCTTCTCATTCTGTCCTTCTTCCTTCCTCATTCCTTCCTCTTCTTTTCTTTCCTTTCCTTCCCCAGGCACTGAGCTGCAGACAGAGACCAGGGAGAGCAAATCCCTGCTGCAGAACCTCATGGAAAAGGCCGTTTTGAGCAGCCCCATGGCATGGGAATCCAATGGGGAGGATAAGCCCTGGAGATCCCACACAAGGAGGGGTTGCAAACCCAGCCCTGGCAGCTGTGAGGAGGAAAGATGCCCCCTGTGTCCAGAAGGCAGCCAGAGATTCATTCAGAACTCAGAGGTGGTAGAGACAACTCATGGCTGGCAGAAACCCCACAAGTGCTTGGAATGTGGAAAGGGCTTCAGCTGGAGCTCTGGAGCTCAGATGTGATCTGGCTCCAGGTGATCCACATGGGGAAACGGCCCTACAAGTGTGGGGAGTGTGGGAAGGGCTTTGATTGGAGCTCCAACCTCATCAATCACTGCAAGATCCACACTGGGGAGAGAACCTATGAGTGTCCCGAGTGTAGGAAGTGGTTTCTGAGCAGCTCCAATCTCATCATAATGAGTCAAGGGATCAGCTGGAAATGTATTTACGATAATTGAAAACTGTGGTTGAGTCAAGGGGCCAGCTGGGAGTATAACTGAGATAGTAGAAGATTGCATATTTTAGTTAAGATTTTAAAATTAGTTAAGAAGGTATGTTAGCTAAGCAAAAATCACATAGGTTAGTGAAAGAGTAACAAATATATTAGAAAGTAAAGCTCGGAGTGACAGGGATAGATGTAGCAATTGTGGAGGAGCAGAGACGATAGAAATATCTTGCCTTAAGAATAATCAGTTTGGAGAGGCTTGGACCATGACCAGCAGATCAAAAAGTCCTGCAAACTCGCCATGGGTGAAGAGTTTACCATGAGGAAGAGAGCTTTCTTCTTCACATACGCCCACTCCCTTATTTCAAAATCCCACAGACCCAATTAAGGCAGTGCAATTGCACAGACATATTAGGTATTCAGCTGATTATAATACAAAGTGGGCAGATAATGATTATCTATTATGCATCCTTAGAAACCGCTTGGATATGTAAAACCTTTTCTGTATAAATAGAGAGCAGGAGTCTGCAACTCCTTGCACATCCATTTGGAAATGATTCCTTATATGTCCAGCACTGCGATAAAATACCCTTCTTTTCAACTTTAATTAGTTGAAGAGTTGTCTGTCCGGGCTTCAGTACATCAGCAGATTCACACAGAGGAGAGGCCCTTCCACTGCCCCGACTGCGGGAAGGGCTTCAGGCGCAACTCCACCCTCGTCACCCACAGGCACATCCACACTGGGGAGAGGCCCAATGAGTGTCCTGTGTGTGGGAAGAGATTCTCCAGAAGCTCTCACTTGGGCCAACACAAATGGAGGCACCATTAAGGGAAGTCCTGCCAGTGTCCCCCATCCCGGTGTCACCCCCTTTTTTCTGCCCTCAGAGCTCCTGAGCCAGTGGCAGCCGCAGCCCCTTCCCGTGGCCTTGCACCTGACTGGGACCTCCTGTGATTGCGCAGGGAGGATTGGGGTGTGACCTGGCAGGGAGGGTGGGGTCCAGGGAACACTGGGTGCTGTGGGTCTGCCCAGCAACTGGTGAGTCATCAGAACTGCTCTCTCTGATTGGCTGATTCTTGTTCATTGCATTCTCTTGTTGCCTGTGGAGAGGCCTGGGAGTTGAGAGAAGGAATGGGAGAGATCCCACCCCGAGCACTGGCACAGGGAGAACAGACCCAGCCTGGGCACAGGGAGTGAATTTATGTACCGACCAAATCACATCAGGACAAAGAGAAGGGAAAGGAATCTCTCCAACATCTTCCCCCCACCTAGGGGGGTTAATGATGATGGAGAGACGGGGACATCTGAGTTTAGATCAGAAGCCAATTTTATTGAGTATGCCAGGGATTTATATGGGGTTTTACTTGTATGGTAGTTATATAGGGCTCCATTTTTTGTAACAATTTCCCATTGGTTACACATTCTTCAGGACATCAGGTCACCTGGTAACATTATCTTATCACTAAGTTACTAAGTTTCACATCTTGTTTCTTGGTCCCCTCTTGCCCAGGGAGCCTTAATCTGTGTCTGTCCCTCCCACAGTTTCTGCTCAATCAGGCCTAAGATATCAGGCCCCTTCATCAGTTCCACTGTACTTTTTGTTTTATTCCCCATACCTCCCCCTATCCATTCAAACAAAAATACACTCTTAAGTGACTTGTCTATTAATTTTTTCACGCACTGTAAAATACAAGGAATAACCATAACAATACATAATACAATGCCTAATACATAGAAGCCTATTTTAACTAAATGTTTTATCCATCCACCAAGTCTCCAATCCCCCAGAAGTTTTCCTAGCCCTGTAAACCCTGATACCACTGGGTAACCTTAACCATTTTCCCAAGGACATAAGTCTGTTAGAGGTTAAACAGGCGCTGGTGTGGTGGTGAGGTCCTATTCACAAGGGTTCTCCGCCAATGTTGGTGTTCAAGGTGAATCTTCAGGTGATGCACTCAAAGATTCTTAAAAACGGCTTCACATTCTTTGCTGGAATCCACTCGGGACCATTCTCTGTGGAGACACAAGCAAAACCTCTACCCCAGGTGGCCTAAGGATAAGGCCCCAATATCTTACCAGATTCTGGATCCTTCACTAATGCAGGGGTTTCTTTCCTTTTGTTGCAATTGTGATTCATGATTAAAATGTGGAACAATCGGTGGGTTGGGGTCCATCAAAGAACAATTCAAAAAGTTGATCACATAAAGGGCTTTCTGCAGTCTCTTGGCAGGGTTGCCATCTCTGGCCCCCCTTTCTGTTGTACCAAGAGATGTTTGAGGGAGCCATGAGCCCATGACAGATTGGCCTGTTGGGGAATGAGCAATACCTGTTTTGTGCATAATTCCCCAGAAGGCAAAAGAGTTAGCAACTCGACGGGAAATATAAACTGGGCCATTGCCTGTCTTCACTTCAGATGTATACCAAGAATGGCAAAAGCAGCAGTGAAGTGTCTAGAGACATCGTAAGCTGTTTTCCCTGAATGGGCAGATGCAAAAAGAGCACCAGAAAAGGTATCAATAGAGGAATGAATGTATTTTAAATGACCAAATTCAGTAAAAATGGGTAATGTCTGATGCCAGACTTGAAGGCTCTGAAGCCCTCTGGGATTAATACTTCCTGCAATAGAGAGAAAAGAACACCTTTGGCAATCAGGACAAACAGCAATAGTTCTTGAAGCTTGGGCTTTACTAATGCCAAAGTGCCAAATCAAAGTGACACCATTTTGGTGAAAAAACAAATGGATCAATTTAGGCTGTTCTATCTTATTAGGTAGAACAGATTGTTGTACAGGCATTGTTAAAAAGCCAGCTTGCCTGTTCCCTTCAGCTAAAAATCTGGGATGGTCTGTATGTGAACAAATATGCATAACAAAGTAAGGAAATGTTCAATTTTCTAAGGAAAAAACAAGGAGCTGCAACCAATAAAATTGTTGTGAATTTTCAACTCTTTCTAAACTGATGCTTTGGCTCTCATCACTATTCCTGCAACATAAGCTGAATCTGTAAGCAGATTAAAAGGAACAGAAAATTTTTGAAAAGCTCTGACAACAGCAGCAAGTTCAACAATTGGGGGGGACCACTCAGATATGGATAAATCTGCTCTCCATTAGACCCACTAGAAGAGGGGTCTCTCCATACTACCACAGATTTCTGAGAGTGACCAGAACCATCTGTGAATACTGTTAAGGCTTGAAGTGGAACCTCACTCCTCTTGGGTTTCTCTGTCAATTGAAAAAAAAAAAAAAAAGCTTAAAAAAAGCTTTTAAAAGCTGTTAAAACAACTCATGTTTTGGAGGATGTATTGAGATTTGTCCACTGAATTCAGGAAAGGCCATCTGAAGAGCCTTGATCCCTGAACTATCCAATTCAAATAAAAGGTGGTTAAAGGTAGGAAAACAGTGGAAAATTCCCCTCCTGCAAGAGAAACGAGTCTCTGTCAGGCCTTAACAACCAGTTGGGCCATCATTTCATGTTGGCTACTGATGGTTTTAGTCATTTGGGGTGTAAGTAAATCCATTCAGTGATAAACAAAGAGTCTGGTGCATTGGGGTCCCATTGAAACATCAAGGCATGGGGCTGTTTTGCTGGATGCAAGATTATTAAAAAGAAAAGCAGCTCAGGTGCCCAGTGTGCAGCTTGTTGGTTTATTATGACATCAGCTGGGCATTGCAGCACCTGCTGAACTTGAAATGTAAGTTTTCTAGGTGATAAAAGGTCTGAATCTCCTTTTAATCATTCAAACAAAGGACTTTTAGCTTTGTATTTGAATTCCCTAACAAGGAGTGCACCCAGCTGATTGTTCCCAAACATTTTTGTGCATCATGTAAGGTGCAAATATTTGTCTGAATTTGAAGAGCTTGGGGAGAAATTGAAGAGACCCCAATATTTGCACCACCCCAAATACCTCCACGAAGGATGTTTTTGTACCTTTTGGGAGCTATGCAAAGCCCTGCCTGATTTACAGCTTTGGTGACAAGGGCTAACTAAGGCTTTCTCCATGACTTCCTGTTGTTCAGCTGTTACAAAAATATCATCCATAGAATGGTGCAAAAGAACATTAGGCATTTGTTGATGAACAGAATTGAGGACCTAGCAATATACCACTGGCAAATAGTACAGGTGTTTTTCATGCCCTTAGGTAAAACTATCCAGTGATATCGCTCTAAGGGTGCCTGCATTTTTGTGCTTGGAACTGAAAAGGAAAATTTAGGACCATCATCAGGATGTAAAGGAATATCAAAAAACCAATCTTTTAAATCAGTAACAGTCAAGTGCCAATTTTTGGGAATCATGGTAGGAGATGGGAGACCTGGCTGTAAGGCCTCTGTGTCCTCCATAGCTGCATTATTTTTCAAAGATCATGGAGTAAGCGCCATTTGCCAGTTTGTTTTTTGATAACAAACATGTGAGAATTCCAAGGACGGTTAGAAAGACAAAATGCTCTTTCTGGAGTTGTTGTTGGAGCAACTCTGTTAATACACAAAGTTTTTGCAATGGTAGGGGCCATTGATCCACCCAAACCATTTTCCCTGTTTTCCAGGTTAGTTTTAAAGTGTCGCTCTCCAACGGCCCCCTTTAAAAAGCTGATTGAATCCTAAAGCCCCATTGGGAGAGAACATCCCCCACCACGGTACCATTGGTACTGGTAATACAAACAGTATGATTGAGGCACGGTGTCCCTCGGGCCCTTTGATCTGTATCCAGTGGTGGGTTTGACAGCTGCGGCTGCTTCCTCCAATGCCTGAAAGTGCCTGGAGCACTTTAGCAAGGGACCACTGTGAGGGCCATTTGTCTTGAGAGATAACTAACTTCAACCCCTGTGTCTATGAGGCTGTCAAGTGTTATCTTTTGCCCTTTTAATGTCAGAGTACACCGGCATGTGGGGTATTGTTCTAGTATAGGTTGTACCCAACATATTTGGGGTGTTCCAGTAGACCCAAATCCCCTTTTTCATATTACGTCTGTAAAAGGTATGCTCATGGTTTGGGGCAATAAAATCAGTTGAGCTATTCAAGTTCCTTGGGGAACAGTGAAAGGCAGTTGGAGTGTCCAGGCCATGATCATAATCTCATTATCAGAGTCTATAACCCCAAGGAGAACAAAAAGTCCCATCAAGGAGATGGATGACCAACCTAAAAACAATGCATGCATACGCTGCCTGGATGGTCCTAAAACTCCTGTGGGAAGCAAATGAACTGATGACTTAAGTAACATTAATGTGATGGAGGTTGCCAACCCAGACAGGTTCATCTGTCAACCATATCAAGGCTACAACTGGACATTCATTGCCCTGCATCACAGTGGCCCCTATTAAAAATACGTATTTTGACACCCCATTGAGATAAACAATGTCGTCCCCACAAACTTTGAGGAGCATCGGCAACATAGGGTCTGATGTTAGCTTGTTGGCCATCAGGATGTTTCACATTAATTACAATGGCTGACAGGCCACCTGTTGTAGCACCACCCAACCCCAGAAGTCCAAAACTTGCATGAGTGAGAGGCCACGATTGAGGCCAGCAAAGTCACGAGAGTATTGTGACATCTGCTCCAGTGTCAATCAAGGCTGTTACTGATATGGTTCCTGGATGACATCCACTGGTGGTGAGGATGCATGTCTTTTCTGAATGGTTCTCCGTAACTTTCTCAGCCCAGAACACTTGAGGTATCCCTGTTGATCCACAACTTCCTGTGCCACGACTTCGGTCCACTGTATTTGGAACAGAACTCACAATAGGTACAATTTGAGCAATGCAAGTTCCTTTCTGAATAGTGACAGGAGGGTCATCAGTGTGTACCATAGCATGAATCTGTCCTAAATAATCAGCATCAATAAGTCCTAAATGCACATGAATACCTTTTAATTGTAGTACTTGATCTTCCTATCAAAAATGCACTCAATCCCCGTCCTATTCAACCATAGGCATCGAGGGGCACTTTGCAAATTTCTTTTGTCAGAATGGTTACTGTGTCAGCGGTGGGTATATCAATCCCTGCAGACCCACTTGTTGCCCCTTAGTATTGTTCACAAATGTTTAGCTTTGCAGTGCTGGGGAGGCCCATATTTGCTGCTGTAGTTGTTGGGGTATTTGTTTTCCCACATGTGCCTTTGCGCTCCTCTTCCTGTTTCCCTGCAACAGCTGACCATTTGCATGATATTTACTCCTGCATTGTTTAGCATAGTGCCCAAATTTAGCACAACAATTGCACACAACATTGCTGTTTGCGCTTGGCTTAGATGTTATTTTCTGGGTATTACACTGTGCCATTACTTGCCCTTGCTGTCCACAATTATAGCATTTTGATGAAGGTCTTAGAACTGCAGCAAGAGCTGCTATTTTATGCTCTACTGAACCAACTTTTGAGCAAGCAGTCATCATTTGAGGCAATGTGGGTTCCCCAGGTAAAGTGTCAATAATCTTTCTGCAGCCTGAGTTTGCATTTTCTTTAGCCAAATGTATCTCCTTAGTTACAGCCTTGGAGAGAATCCTTATCAACTTCTTGCTTCTTACCTTTCTTCTCACTCCTTTAGCTAACAGGCCCGCTGTTGGCCCCTTCCACACAAAGGCATTTGCTATACCAGCCCCCACAGTAAGGTTCATTAGTAACAGTTGCCCTATGCTGAAGGCACACAGGTGGTTACATGCCTCTATCATTTACAGCAGGGTGAGTTCCTCCTTAGACAAGGACTTCAGAAGTTTTTTACAATTCTCATTAGCATTTTCAGCAGCTAATTTTGAAAGCAACACCTGTCTGGCAATGTCATTCTCAATTTGTCTTTTAAGAGCTTGTTTCAAGCAGCCATTGAATTGCATATAAGGCTCCGCCAGTCCTTGCTTTACATAAGTAAATACTTTTTGGGTGGCTCACAGCATCAGGAACCTTTAAAAATGTGCTATGCACAGCTTCAGTAATACCCTCAAGGGCCTCACTAGGAATGTGGGTTTGCCCAACAGGGTCTGAGTGGCTTCCTTCTCCGGCCAGGTGGTCAGTCATGAGGGCTGCAATATTCTGGTTTGCATGTCCCACAAATTTCACAAACAAAGCTTCAAACCCCTTTTTCCACTGAGCATCTGCCACTGGCTCAGGAGCTCTGAGGGCAGAAAAAAGGGGGTGACACCGGGATGGGGGACACTGGCAGGACTTCCCTTAATGGTGCCTCCATTTGTGTTGGCCCAAGTGAGAGCTTCTGGAGAATCTCTTCCCACACACAGGACACTCATTGGGCCTCTCCCCAGTGTGGATGTGCCTGTGGGTGACGAGGGTGGAGTTGCGCCTGAAGCCCTTCCCGCAGTCGGGGCAGTGGAAGGGCCTCTCCTCTGTGTGAATCTGCTGATGTACTGAAGCCCGGACAGACAACTCTTCAACTAATTAAAGTTGAAAAGAAGGGTATTTTATCGCAGTGCTGAACATATAAGGAATCATTTCCAAATGGATGTGCAAGGAGTTGCAGACTCCTGCTCTCTATTTATACAGAAAAGGTTTTACATATCCAAGCGGTTTCTAAGGATGCATAATAGATAATCATTATCTGCCCACTTTGTATTATAATCAGCTGAATACCTAATATGTCTGTGCAATTGCACTGCCTTAATTGGGTCTGTGGGATTTTGAAATAAGGGAGTGGGCGTATGTGAAGAAGAAAGCTCTCTTCCTCATGGTAAACTCTTCACCCATGGCGAGTTTGCAGGACTTTTTGATCTGCTGGTCATGGTCCAAGCCTCTCCAAACTGATTATTCTTAAGGCAAGATATTTCTATCGTCTCTGCTCCTCCACAATTGCTACATCTATCCCTGTCACTCCGAGCTTTACTTTCTAATATATTTGTTACTCTTTCACTAACCTATGTGATTTTTGCTTAGCTAACATACCTTCTTAACTAATTTTAAAATCTTAACTAAAATATGCAATCTTCTACTATCTCAGTTATACTCCCAGCTGGCCCCTTGACTCAACCACAGTTTTCAATTATCGTAAATACATTTCCAGCTGATCCCTTGACTCATTATGATGAGATTGGAGCTGCTCAGAAACCACTTCCTACACTCGGGACACTCATAGGTTCTCTCCCCAGTGTGGATCTTGCAGTGATTGATGAGGTTGGAGCTCCAATCAAAGCCCTTCCCACACTCCCCACACTTGTAGGGCCGTTTCCCCATGTGGATCACCTGGAGCCAGATCACATCTGAGCTCCAGAGCTCCAGCTGAAGCCCTTTCCACATTCCAAGCACTTGTGGGGTTTCTGCCAGCCATGAGTTGTCTCTACCACCTCTGAGTTCTGAATGAATCTCTGGCTGCCTTCTGGACACAGGGGGCATCTTTCCTCCTCACAGCTGCCAGGGCTGGGTTTGCAACCCCTCCTTGTGTGGGATCTCCAGGGCTTATCCTCCCCATTGGATTCCCATGCCATGGGGCTGCTCAAAACGGCCTTTTCCATGAGGTTCTGCAGCAGGGATTTGCTCTCCCTGGTCTCTGTCTGCAGCTCAGTGCCTGGGGAAGGAAAGGAAAGAAAAGAAGAGGAAGGAATGAGGAAGGAAGAAGGACAGAATGAGAAGGGGAAGGAGCTGTGGACAAGGACAGGATGGGATTTGCCTCTGTGCCAGAGGGAAGGGGAAGGGGATCCCCCCAGTTCATCCTTGGCAGGACGGCATTGGTAGCGGGGTTGTCCTGCAGCCAGAGGAAATGTTGGGCTGAGACATGAAACAGAGGAGAGGGAGAAAGGGGCAGTGACTTCCTCCTTGCCTGCCTCAGTGTCCCAGGCCATCTTCCTTTTCCTCGCAGCCTCCTCCAGCTCCATCCAGACAAAGATTGGGATTGATAAATCCTGGCTTGGGGGAAAAACAACAGGTGAGGCCCTTGGTCCTGCTTCCCAAGTCCAGCTTAAAAAGTAACCGCCCTGTTCACAGTTGGATGGGCCCAGACCCTGCTCATCTCCAGCCTCCCCCACCCCTCCAGGCTGACAGGATCCCCCAGCTCCAGGATTGGCCTTCGTTGCTCTCCCCACTCTGATGCCAATCAGAGTCCCAACACCAATGTCCCCCCCAGCTGGTACCACTGCCCCAGCCAGTACAGACAGTTTGCCACAGGAACCTTCCACAGTTCTCCAAAGGGGCATCTGTGTCTCACCCTTGGGGCCCTGCAAGATCCAAACATCCCCTCCCCTGAAACAAACCCTCCCAGAGATCCTCCAATGGATTTGGGGTGAGTTCCCCCTCCCTACTCACCTGTGAGATCTGGGGGGGATAGATGCTGCCAGGGCCAGGGGAGCTGCAGACTCAGCGGGCGAGTGGGAAAACAGCGTGGTTCTGCTGCGGCTCCTCCTCTTTCTATTCTTCCTGCTCTTCCTTTTCCCATCCTCCGCTTCTTCTCTCCCTCCTCTTCCTATTGCTCCTCCTCTGTGCCCAATCCAGATCCTCCTTTCACACCCTTCTCTCTCCCATGGCTGCAGCATTTGGGTGGAGGGAACCAGGGAAAGCCCCATGAGCCCCCCAGGGATGGACAGGGGGCTTGGGAATCCACCCAGTGCAGATCCATTCCCCTCCAGAGCCCCAGGGAATCACTCCAGGGATCAAGCGATGGGGACACAGTGGGATCCCCACGGAACCACCCTTTTTCTATCCCATCCCCAACTTTCCCTCCCCTCTCCTATCGTTCCCCCAACCCAAGGACCCCTCCCAACTCAATCTGGGGATCCCATCCCTCTCCCACTCTGAATCCTCTTTTTCCCTGCACTCCCACCCCTTTCCCATCGTGCCTTCAGCTCCACCTCTTATCCCTATTTGGTTTTGGGGGATGCAGGTCCCTCCTGCTCAGTCTGGGGGGTCACATCCCCCCTTTCCCTCAATTCATGCATCTCCTGGCTGCTTTTTCCTGGGAGCAATCCCTCAGTTTTGGGACTTTTGGGGTGTAGTTTAAGAGTGTGACAGCTCTGTCTGGCTTTCCCCTCCTGTTGTGGCCTCTCAGCTGCCCCTGACACCCTGGGGGGGCTGGGATTTTCTTCCTGGGGACAAGGATGTTCATCCCCTTCCAGGAGCCCAATGCTTGGCTGGGGCTCCAGTTCAGGGGGTCCTTGAGCAGCTGCCCCAGAACCTCCCCCATGGTCTCCCAGCACAGCCAGAGCCACTTGGCCTGGGGTCCCCAAAGGCCTCAGCAAGCCCCAAATCCCTCCCAGGAACCCTCAACTCCCTCCAACCCAGCATCCCCCACATCCCCTGCAATGGCACCAGCCATGGCCATGTCCCCACATGTCACTGCCCATGTCCCACCATGTCATCACCCATGGCTGTCTCCCCACCATGTTTCCATCCCTGTCATTGTTCCCCACATCTCCATCCATGCCTGTGTCCACCCACATCCCCATGAATGGCTATGTCCCCCTCCATGTCCATGTGTCCCCCAACTGGTTCAGGAAAAATAAAATGACTCTTTGAAGAAAAGTGGAAAAAACTGTTTATTACACAATAAAACCTAAACAATATTAAACAATAAAACCTCTTGCTGCTCTAAAAGAGAGACAAACTCACCAAGTCCCTCTGTGGGCTGTAGCTCAGCTCACTCAGTCCCTTATCAGTCCCTCTGGCGCTGGAAATGCCGCGGCCCAGGCCCGGCCTGGTGGGCCACAGGTGTGATCTGCCCGTGCTCTTCTGGTGTTCAGGCCAGAGCAGGTTTAAGCAGGTCCAAAGAAAAGGGAAAAAACCCCACAGTAGGGAACTACTTTGCCTCAGCTAGCTAAAACTAAGTAAAAGCAAAGGAGAGCTCTGTCCCGCTGTCTGTCCATCCGCAGACAACACAGTGCAGGAGCAGCAATGTGGAGGAGTGAGTGCAGTTTCTGAAAACAAACTCTTCATTTCTTCTCTCCCTCTTCACTCTCAGGAAAAGTCTTAAAGGTACTTTAAAGCTTTAAAGCATAAACAGAACAGACTGGGGATACAAACATCATATAGTCCACCCTGAACATACCTTCAACACCATTCAGTACTCCCTGATGTCACCAGAAGATAGGATTGAATGCAAGAGATTTTATGGGGTTGAAAGTCAACAAATCTGCCCTCCCCAAGGAATTCCCATTGTAGGTCTGTGTCCCAATGGATGTTCCTGCTGCTGGGTTTATCTAGCTACCCACAGGGAACCAGGAAGATGTGGAGCCTCCAAGCCAGGTGTCTTCCCAACACGGATCACCAGGACCATGGATCACCAGGGCTCTGCCCAACAACGCTCACTGGGGATCATCCAATGTAGATCGTCTCATGGGGGACAGAGCTGGAGCAGCACACAAACTCTTCCCTCACGTGGGGCACTCACAGGACTTCCCTTAGTGGCGCCTCCGTTGGTGTTCTGTCAAGTGAGAGCTCTGTGAGAAGCTCATCCCACACTCCCCACACTCGTAGGGCCTCTCCCCAGTGTGGATGCGCTGGTGGATGGTGAGTTTGGTGTTTTCCTTGAAGCCCTTCCCACAGTCAGGGCAGCGGAAGGGCCTCTCCTCTGTGTGAATCCGCTCATGTTTGAGGAGATCGGAGCTCCTGTGAAACCTCTTCCCACACTCAGGACACTCGTAGGGCCTCTCCCCAGAGTGGGTGCACTGGTGTTTTCTCAGGTCAGAGTTCCACCCATAGCTCTTCCCACATTCCAAGCAGGTGTAGGGCCGTTCCCCCGTGTGGACCACCTGGTGCCGAATCAATGCTGAGCTTCCTCTGAAGCTCCTCCCACATTCCCCACACTCATAGGGCTTTTCCCCAGTGTGGATCCTCTGGTGTTGGATCAGGATGGAATTGTGGCTGAAACTCCTCCCACACTCCTCACACTCAAAGGGCCTCTCCCCAGTGTGGATCACCTGGTGCTGCCTCAGGCTGGAGCTCCAGCTGAAACATTTCCCACATTCCAAGCACCTGTGTGGCTTCTCCCTGCCATGAGGCTTCTCCACCAGCTCCAAGCTCTGGCTGGATCACAGGATGCATTCCTGGCTCATGGGGGCTCTTTCCTCCCCAGAACTCCCTGGGTACGGTTTGCAGCCCCTCTTCATGAGGTACATTTGGGGCTTTTCCTCCTCCTCCATCAGGCCACACCCTGAGAATTAAAAATCCTGGTTTGCAGAAAAAATCAAGAGGACAGCAGCTTGGACTGGGAAAACCTCCATGCCCAAGTTCATCTGGGAAAGTCATTGGGCATCTTGTGTCTGAAAGAACCTCCAAAATACCATGATTCAGCACAAAAATCCTCTAAACATCAAGATGCAGATCAAAAACTTCCCAAACGTCAATATTCAGCAAAAACCTCCTTCAAAATACAGAGATTCAGCCCTCACAAAAAACAAAAGCACCGACATTTGCCCAGTAAAGCTCAGAAACCCCAAGATTCAGCCTCTGTGAAAATCATGGATTCCCCCTCCCCTGGTCACCTGCTGCATACGGACAAAGCTCCTGGGGCTGGGGGGGAGGCTGCAGATACAGGGAGGAGTAGAACCGTGTGGTGCCGCCTCTTTCTGCTCCTCCTCCTCCTCCTCTGTTCCTGCTCTTCCTCACACTCCTCTTCCTCCTGCTATTCCTCCTTCTCCTGCACAATCCCACCTTCTCCTCCCACGTCCAGGGTTTCACCATTTTGTTCCTCAACCCTGCTTCTCCTTCCCTTCTCCTCCTGCCCCAGGCCCAGCACCCGCTGCCGGCTCCCTCTTGCCCCCAGACCCACAGCATCCCACGGCAGGGGCAGGGATGGAGCTGGGGCAGGTCGGGCTGGGGCAGCGCTGGGCTCTCGGCCGCTCCCGCCCGCACTCGGTCCCCACTGCAGCCGCTGCCGCCAGGACAGCGCGGGGGGGCCCGGCCTTGGCGCTGCCCCACTCCCACCTCCCCAAATTCCGCTCGCGGGGGGCGCTGGGGCCGAGGGGGGCGCTGGGCGCAGGTGGGGAACGCTGGGAGCTGCGGGTCTGCCTGGCAACTGCTGAGTCATCAGAGCCGCGTGCTCTGATTGGCTGAGCGCTGCCTGAGCGCTGGGGCTGCAGCAAGGGGGGACACACAGCTCCAGGGGGATATCCCACAAACGGGGGACCCCCATGAAAGGAAGAAGAGGAAAGTGTCTTTACAATCAGATGCTGTGAATCTGCTGAGAGATAGAGCCAGGAACTTGTACGTAAGGAAGCGACAGGAGAAGCCATCAGTTTAAGAAAATGTTGTTAACTGATGACACAGACTGCTGCTCAGCCAAGGTCCTGCCACATTCATGAACTTCGAGAAGAAGAACAACAAAGACTTCACAGAGCCATGAATATCGGTTGCTACACAAAAGTAGGGAGCATATCAAGGGGATATGTAGTAAGTGGATTGGGAAGTCTCTTCCTCTCAAGTACACCACCCAATGCGGAAAGGAAGAGGGAGATGCAGCTGGGAAAATTAGGATGAACAGGAGGCTGTGTCCTCCACCAACTGGAGAGACCCTGTAGGAAATGTCCCATGGCCTCTCCCTTTCTTTAGGAATGAAATTACTTTTACAGGACTCCTCTGTCTGCTTTGTGGACAGAATCCTCTGGTGAAGTCAATTTTTCCACACACCTTGGGACTCGTCCGGAATTCCATCCACCGTCTGGGGCAGCGGGCAGTGAGTGCAGCTGAAGGTGCCTCACCCAGTTTGGGTGATCGGCCCCCTTGGGGGCGGCAGCACCGGGGACTGATTGGGTACCTGAGAGTGACCAGGAGACAGACAAGGGGCACATCAGGGGGGGCTGTGAAGAGTCAGCAGGGAGAGAGCACTGAAAATCTCATCAGTGAGTGCACTGGGATCTTTGGGGAGTGAGCACGGCAGGGCACCCATGGAGACAGAAAAGGGAAAGCCAGGAAGGGGTCCTGTGCCAAAGGGATGATGATCCCAAAATATCTCTGAAGGGTCCCTTGGGAGAAGGGTGAGGTAGATTGCACACTCCCTCAGAGGCAATTAAGGACTTGGACACCCAGGGGGGCAATAAGAGAAGTGGAGAAGGGATTAGGACAACAGGGGATGGATGGCATTGGTGTGCTGGGAAGAGACTGGGTGAAGGGGAGTGTGCAGGAATTTGGTTAAGGCAGGAAGCAGCAGGAGGAATCTATGTGGTGAGAAAAAGAAAAGGGGAGGAAGAGAAAAATACTCAGAATTTGGATGTTTTTCAGCAGAGTCTTATCCTCAACATTTGCCAGCTGATCATTTGTATCCCCGGTTTCCAGGAGAGGAAAACAAGGAGGTCAGGGTTTCAGGGGGTTTCTCTGTGGGGGGCAGCGGCAGCAGCGGGCGCAGAGGTGCGGGACCGGGAGCACGGGCTGGGGGCCTGGGGGGAGCTGCGGGGCCGGGCCGGGGCTGTGGGGCAGCCGGGGCTCAGCGCCGGGCGCTGCCTGACCCCACCAGCCCCGGGCAGGGCCGGCAGTGGCCCCCGGCCCCCAGGAGGCTGCGGGACGCCCCGGCCGCTGCCCGGCCCCGTGGAGCTGCCGGCCCTGCCCGCCGGGGGGCGCCTTTGGACACTGCGGCAGGACAGGGACCGGCTCTGGGATACGGGCTGGGCAGGGCACCCTGAGCACAGGGACGAGGAGCAAGGAACACCTGGGAAATGTGGATTATACAAGGAAGGACTGAGATTTTCTTTTCTTTTCTTTTCTTGGGATCACCACAGAAACTTTGCAGAAAGCTCAGCAGCTCTCAGAGGATGAGCACCCACAGGCACTGAGGGGGGCTGCAGGAGGGGCAGAAGAAGGCCCTGCAGCACTTGGGCACAAAGGCCCAGCAGGTGAATGCAAGAAGGGAGCAGAAAAAGGCCAGGCTGAAGGCAAAGGCCAGGGCAGAGTTCCTACAGCCCCTGAGGGATCAACCCCAGGGCCCAAGGGGGCCCCAGCACCCAGGGCACGGGCTCGGCCACAAGCACCCGGCAGAGGCATTGCCCTCCTCACCAGGGGACAGCCCACCCAAACAGCCCCTGGCAAGGAATCAGGGCTCCAGCTGCAGGGCACAAGGACACTGCAAGCACAGACAGCAGCACCCTCAGGACCAGCAAGTCCACCCCTTCATGGACATGGATTGGCAGGGCTGTCACAGCTCCCATCACACCAGGGACCCTCCACACTGCAGCCCTTGAGAACATTCAGGTGGGTTGGCATTGAGAGGAGGCCTCTCCTGATGGACACAGGGGCCTCTCAATCCACTCTGAATCTTAGACCTAATGGGCAAAATAGGAAAGGCATGGTTTAATTATTAAGGGAATAAGTGGGAAAGATGAGCAGGTATGATTTCATCAACCACTACTAGGAGATGTAGGGGATACGCTTGAAATAAATTAATTTCTTTTTCTTCCTACTGTGATTGCAATTTACTGGGAAGGAATTTGGTGGCTGGATTTTTATATTGTAAAAGGTGATACAGAGGCTTATGATGTTGTACTTATGTGTCAAATGTCTGGCAAGGCCTATGCTGAAGTGAACCCACAAATGTGGACAGTCCCAGGGAAAGAGGGAAAATTAGATATGGACCCTCACCAAATTACTTTGAAGCAACAAGGACAAGAGGTTGCTTGTATTGATTTAAAATCAATACCCTATTCCAAGAGAGGGAAGGAAGGGCTTACAGCTTATTACCGACTCTCTCTTAAAGGCAGGGTTTTGGAGCCAGGGATCTCTCCCTACAACACTCCAGTCAAGAAACTGGATGGATGGACACAAGGAGGAATCACAGAATTTTCAAGTGTTAAAAAGCAAATTAACTGAGGCTCCTGCCCTGGCCCTCCTAGACAGGGAGAAAGAATTTGAATTGTAGGTGGATGTTAAACAGGGCCATGCCGAAGAATTCTTGTGTTAAAATGTTTAACCCAGTGGCCAGAGTGGCCTCAATGTCTGCAGAATTGTGCAGACACACCTCACATGGGAACTGAGGCCTGAAAACTGATGACAACAGGAGGATCTCCTAGAGTTCAAGTCTGGCATCAAGTTAAAGCTCTGACAACCAAAAGAGCCTCTAAATGGATGAGCAGGGCTCGGTTATTACAGTATGAAACTTGTTCAGTGGCACAGGAGGATTCAGAACTGAGGACAGGGCAAGGGTTTAACCCAGCCTCCTGTTTGAACAGCCTGGAGAGGGGCTGGCAAGGAACCCAGGACTGCACTCAAGGGACAGAGCTCCAGACCCAGGCTGGGAGAGATTGATGGGACATTCCCTGGCCTGAGGGACAAAATGTGTTTGTGGATGGCTCTGCAAGGGCAGCAGAAGGGAAAAGAGCTACAAGACAGGCTGTTATTAAGGAAGGGGAATCAGACAAAGCGCAGGTCACCGGCCCATGCTCAGCTCAACCCAAGGAGCTGTGGGTGCTTGTAAGAGCCTGGCACTGAAATGCCCTGAGCAGGAAGGCTTCAATATCTTCTGCTGACACCATGGCACCTAACAGGGGGCAAAAGCAATTCTGACTGCTTCAATCTGACTGATGCAATCACTGCATCACTTATTAGGGTATTTCTGAAATAATTAATTCATAGAGAAGGGATTGTGGAAGCAATAGACTCAGAAAGAAGAACTCATTTTACTCGAAAGATCCTTCAGGGGGTTATGGCAGCTTTAGGAATACAAGGGGACCTCCATAACCCCTGGCACCCCCTGAGCTCAGGTCAGGAGAAATAAAGAAACACTTTTGGAAGCTGGTGATAAAAACCAAGATGCCGTGGGTACAGCTTTTGCCATTGGCTATGGCAAGAAGAAGAGACAGACCCAGGGCAGATATTCAATTATCTCCCTTGGAATTGATGTCTGGAATTCCTTACCCTGGTAATTCTCCACCTTGTGCAGGGTGGAGATAAGGGATGTATGTTTCAAGCAGTCTGTGGCCAGAATCCTGTCTCTTGTGAAATCTCTCCCACAGAAAGCTGGGCTGGCACAGAGCCTGCCCTGGCACTTTGCTGTTGCCAACACCCAGCCAGGACATCGGCTCCTGCCTAAGGAGTGCAAAGCAGCACCACTGGTGGCCAAGGGGCCCATGCCAAGTGTCCCTGAGGCCAGAAACAGCCGCCAGCACAGCTGAACACGGGGGGACCCCTCAGCCTGGCCTCAGGGGCTCTGAAGCCCCGGAGATTTGCACTTCCCGCCTGCAGCAGGACCATGGCAGCCGCCCCTGAGCCTGCCCTGAAGGCAACGCAGCAGCAGCCAGGGCTCCACAGCGGGCCAAGCCCCTGGGCCTGCCCACAGATCCTCTGCTCAAACCCTCGGAAATCCTGGCCACCCTCCTCTGGCACCTCCAGCCACTGGGGCCAAGCCTTGCTGCCACTGCTGCAGCTTCAGCGCTGGCTGGGCCTGCACTGCCACAGCTGCTGGGGAGCACCACGGCACAATTCCACTCTGGGGCTCACTCACACCCACACTCTGGGCTGCCTAGAATAAGATTACACCATGAGAATGTTTTTTCTAAATAATCCTACTTTCATATTGTCAGTTAGGTTTGGGGGTGAGAATCAGTTTTTATTCTCAGCAGAAGAAGTAGAAAATATCTTTATTGCTTTGGATTCTTTTTCAGTGTGTGTTTGCCTGGCTGGTGGAGATGGCAAAATTTTGGTCCGCGTTTTCTGGTGTTTACCTCCAGGCTGCGTTTAGAAGAGCTTTAAAGGTGACCCTTTAACTCACAAACCGTTAAGAGAACACTCTTCAAAAAAACCCCCAAAAATTAAAAATACCCCAAACCCTGGCTTTTGGGGTGGAGCGCATATGAGTCATGCTCTGGAAGAGAAGCTTCATTCCAGGCAGCCTGCAGAGGAGCTTTAGAAATGCAAATGAACACTGCTGGGCAAAGCCTGGACAATGTACCTGGGTCTCTTGCCTGGGGCAGGAATTGGGCTGATTCCCTCTGCCCCTCAGCCCAAGCTCTGCCTGCTTGCACTGATGGAATTTGCACAGCTCAAGGCAGAGCCCAGGGTGAGGATATCTGACCCTGCAACAGAAACGGGCGAAGCTGCAAAGGGAAACAGCAAATGAAGAATGTTGGGAAAACTTCACTATAAATAAATGGGGGGGAATCATCCCTCTGCCCACTCCATCATGTGCTGTCACTGTCTGTGTTATATAGGGTGTATTAGAGCACTGAAATGTTCTTGCTACCACAAGTTCAGGGAAATCAGTCGGGAATCCAAGTATTTGATGATTTAAGTAGAGAAAAGCATCAATTGATGCATTCCTTGCTGGAGAGCACGGCCAAAAATGGAGAAAAGATGAACGGCCAGCAGAACAAATCCTATAACACCATGGACCAGCCCCTGGGAACCCAAACCAATTCATGTCAGGAGCCACGGAACCTATTTCTCATTTCAATGGCATCATTAGATTACAAGCTGCCCTGGGAATAACCAACCAGACAGCTCCAGCTCCTGACCTTCCTGCTGAGCAATCCCTGAAATGAGGAACATTTCAGTGGATTGGTCAGCCGTCCGCGACTGACGGCACCATCGCCCAATCGCAGCCGGGGGCGGGCTCTGCACACGGCACAGCCTCGCCCCGCGCTCTCAGGGCCCCCCGGGCTGCGTGAGGGCAGAGCCGGAGATGAGGAACAGCCCTGGAACGGGCCCGGGCCCGAGGGGGATTGAGCTGGAAACACAAACAAACTTCTACGCACCTCCCTCCACGGCTTTCCCGGCACTGCGGCTTCTGTGGCTCCGGTCAGCGAGAAGCCCCGGAGCCTCACTACTGCTACCTCTAATTAGGAGCATCAAGGAATCGCTTTGATTTCCCCCAAAAAGGGAAAACTGCCCCAACCCTGTGGATGAGTGGGCGAGGGGAGAGATTTCTGACAGAAAACTCCAAAAACTCAGAGCAGGATAATGAGAAGTAAGTGAAGAGCCTTAAATCCAGCCTTCCCCCACGCCTCCCTCCTTCCAGCTGCACCTCCTACCCCGGCAGTGCCGGAGACAGGGAATGGGGCCGTGCTCACTTCATGCCCCGGGGCTTCTCCCTCTGCTCAGGGACAGGAGTCGTTCCCCTGCTGCACCCTGGGCTCTCTCCCACCGGAGACTTCTCCAGGAACTTCTCCAAGCTGAGTCCATCCCACGGGGCACAGCCCCCCTCCAAGTGCTGCAGCGTGGGTCACTGTGCCCCGGGGTCAGTCCTGCCAGGACAGGCTGCTCCAGCGGGGCCCCTCTGGCCACGGGGTCACAGCCTCCTCTCAGGCATCCCCGTGCTCCAGCGTGGCTGCTCCGGGGGCTGCAGGGGGATCTCTGCAGGGGGATCTCTGCATCCCCATGGATCTCTGCATCTGGCACCGCCGTTTTTGGAGGCACCAGGAATAGGCTGAGCTCTGCCTGAAGCTCTTCTCACATTCCCCACACCCTTCCCGGCACAGGGAAGCTTTTACCTCCTCACAGCTCCCCAGGCTGGGTTGGCAGCCCCTCCTCATGTGGGATCTCTGGGGCTTTTCCTCCCCATTGGATTCCTGCCCTGTGGAGCCGTTCCAAATGGCCTCTTCAACGAGGTTCTGTGGCAGGGATTTGTTCTCCCTGGTCTCTGTCCACAGCTCAGTGCATGAGGGAGGAAGGACAAGGAGAGGAAGAGACAGGAAGAAGGGAAAAGGAAAAGGCAGGAGGAGAGGAAGGAGATGGGAAAGGAACATAGATGGATGTAGGACAGAATGAGGAGAAGAAGGAGGGTGGACAAGGAGAAGATGGGAATTGCCTCCATGCCAGAGGGAAGGGGAAGGAGATCCCCCCAGTCCATCCCTGGCAGGATGGCGTTGGCAGTGAGGCTGTCCTGCAGCGATGCTGGGCTGGGAGATGGAACAGCAGGGAGGGGAAAGGGGCAGTGATTCCTCCTGCCCTGCCTGGCTGTCCCAGTCTGGAGCGTCCTGGCGCTGCCGAGGCCCTTGGAGCGTCCGGCACTCAGGAGCCCGGAGCTCACGGCTGCTTTATAAAGCTGACAAAGTCGGCAGGATGGGTCTGGGTATGCTCTGCAGCAAACTGGGTTTATTGGTACAGGAACAGGGGACAGGTAAGGTTCATCTACAACCAGCAAATGTTCATGCACTTCGACAATGATGTGGGTCAGTACAAGGACCAGGAGAGGTCCCTCAGCAAATCCGGCACGGGCACAACAGACCCAGCCTGGACACAGGGAGGGAATTTATTACCAACCAAATCACAGCAGCACAAGGAGAAGGGAAAGAAATCTCTCCAGCACCTTCCCCCTACCCAACGGGGATCACCCAGAACAGGGGTCACCAGGGCTCTGCCCAACGGGGGTCACTGGGGATCATCCAGCACAGATCCTCCCATGGGGGATGGAGCTGGAGCAGCACACAAAGCTCTTCCCACACTCGGGACACTCACAGGGCCTCTCCCTGGTGTGCAAGTGCTGGTGAGTGACGATCTCTGAATCCCATTTGAAGCTCTTCTGACATTCCAAGCACTCCTAGGGCCATTCCCCAGTGTGGATCTTGTGGTGCTTGCTCAGGTCGGAGGTCCCCCTGAAGCTCTTCCCACATTCCCCACACTCCCAGGGCCTCTCCCCAGGGTGGATGTTCAGGTGTTCCATCAGGGTGGAGCTGTAGCTGAAACCCTTCCCACATTCCAAGCATTTGTGGGGCTTCTCCCTGCCATGAGGCTTCTCCACCAGCTCTGAGCTCTGCCTGGATCTCAGGCTGCCTTCCTGGCTCAGGGGGGCTCTTTCCTCCCTGCAGCTCCCTGGGCTGGGTTTGCAGCCCCTCCTTGTGCAGAATGTCTGGGCCTTTTCCTCCTCCTCCATCTGGCCACAGCTTGGGAATGACAGACCCTGGTTTGGGGAAGCCAAGGTGGGAGCGCCTTGGAGTAGAGGCTCCTCCTGGCCAGGTCCATCTCTAGAAGTCAGCAGGAGTCTTCTGTCCATGAAAATCCCCACAATGTCAAGATTCAGCCCCAAAAAACTCTCCCAGCAGTTCCCTATTGCTGATCTCTCCACTTTTGGGGTTCCAGAGGTTTCCTTTCCTTAGGATCATGGGGGTCCAATGGTTCCAGGGCTTCTCCATTCTCCGGCGTCCTGCTCAGGGATGATCCAGGGCCTTTTGGGGGTCCATGGGGGCCCTTCTCCCCTGATGCTCTACTCTGAGATCCCAGGGGTCCCTCCTCTCCAGGCTCCCCCCCTTTCCAGTCTGCCGGGGTCCCCCAGCTCTAGGATCGCCCCTCTCTGCTCTCCCCACTCTGGGGGTCCCAGGGGTTCCCCTCCTCTGCTCTCCCGGCGGTCCCCAGGACCAATGTCCTCCCCTGCCCATACTGGGCAATGGCCACGTGGGCCCCCAAAGATCCCCCCAAGGGGCTCAGCTTTGGGATCCTGCAAGATCCAAACCTACACACACAGAGAAAACAAAACCTCCCAGAGACACCAGATGATATTTGGGGTCAATTCCACAATCTGCGAGCTCCAAACACACCCCAATAAAAAACCCTCTCAGGGACCCCCCGACAGATTTGGGACGACCACCCCCTCCCCGCTCACCTGCAGGACGAGGTGGGGGCGATGGTCCCGTGGTTGCGGCCACAGGGGGCACTGGAACCTCCTGTTCCTCCTGTTCCTGCTCCTGCTCCTCCTCTTCCTGCTCCTCCTTTTCCTCTCTCCCTCCTCCTCCTCCTCCTTCCTAATCCCACCTCCTCCCCAGTTCCTGCCTTCTGTGTATTTAGAGTGGAGGACCTTGCTTGTTTTTAGAACTAGAACAAAGATCCCAGATGGAACAAGGCTTGCTGCTTTTAGTCAGAACTATCAGTGACTAAAGGTCACGTTTCCTTTGCTTTGGTCCTGTCCTTGTTCTCCTCAGTGTTCAGGCTGGGCTATGGGGTGTCCTTGTTTGCTGCATTTTCCGAGTTCCTCTTGCATCCTTTGGGCCATGGGCTGTGCCCTGGGAGGGTTCTTTGTGCTCCTTTGTGACACAGGAGAACCTTCCAGGCGGTTTCTGCGTGAGCTGCTGCTGGGATGTCACAGGAACAGCGCCACGTCCCCGTGGTGTTCCCATTGCTGTGGGACACGGAGGCCTCAGTGCCCAGAGTGGCTCTGGGCTCGCTGCCGGAGGATCTTCCTGCCCAAGGCATTCTCAGCAGCCAGCCCAGCCCTGTCCTTCTGTGCTTGCAGGGCTACAGGCTGCAGGCGTGTGCAGCACAGCCAAAATGATCCAGCACGTGGCTGCTGCAGTTTGCACTCTGTACTCTGTGGCTTATTCGGGGTATTTTTTAACCCACTTGGCACGTAAGTTGAGGTTTTCCCTCGGTGCAGCATCTGTGGCTTTGGGCTTGCTGTGTGCTTTCTGTTCTTCCTCTGGAGCTGAGTTGGCTTTGGAACCAAATGGCCATGAAGACACCATTGCTTTGGGAGAGCTCCTGCCAGCAGCTGCAGCTGAAAAAGGGGGTGTCTGCAGCCAGCGGGGCGTGCACAGCATCTGCAATGAGCCCTGGGGGGTTCTGTTCCCTCAAGCAGGGAGTCTGTGCCAGCAGAGCCTGGAACTCTCTCCCTTTGCTGCTCCAGCCAAGAACTGACCCAGCCCAGTGTTTTGTGCTTGTTCTCTTGCTTGCTGTGGGAAGGGACTGTGGCTCCTGGAGGGATGCTGTGAAAGCAAAATGCTCTCTTGGGGTTGCCTTGCTCCGTGGCATTTCCCAGCACTGGCAGTTTTTCTCCTAACAGCATCTGGTTCATGTTCCCTCTCCCATTGCAGGGCACCTCATGTCTGGATTCCGAGCAGCTCCTCCTTCGGTGAGTGGGAAAGGAACCTTTGGTGTTTGGAATTGTGCAGCAAGTTGTGAGCTCGGCATGTGGCAGTCGAGGGCCAGCCTGGGAGGCTGAAGGAAAGGTCCTGTCAGTGTCTTTGCAGCAGCAGCAGCAGCAAAGGGATCCCTGGCAGTTTTCTCCTTTTCTGCTGAAGAGTTTTTGAAGAGCTGCAGGTCTGGTTTTGCAGGCAGAGGATTGCTTGCTGGCTTTAGCCATGGTGGAATATCGAATTCCCAACAATAAGTGGCAATGTTGACTGTAGCCCATTGTTAGTTGGAACAGCTCCAAACCAAATTTCTGCGTAGTGCAGCTGGATGTGCAGCTGAGGATAAATAAGGTGATAACTGAGATAGAACTTCCTGTCCCTCACGCTGCCGTCTGTCCACAGGGCACAGAAGCAGCACCAGCACCTCCTGGGGCTCCCTCTGCTTCCGAAGAGGAGGCCCAAGAGGAGGAAGACAGCAGTGAGCTTCCCGCTGCTCTGGGGGACGATGGTGAACTTCCCTCAGCGCCGGGAGATGACAGTGAACTTCCCGCTGCTCTGGGAGACGAGGGTGAACATCCCGCGGGGTGGGAATGCAACGGCGAGGCTCCCGCGGGGTGGGACAAGGACAGGGGACATCTCCCGGCCTGGGACGAGGACGGTGGATGTCCCCTGGTGTGGGACCAGAGTGGCCAAGCTCCCACGGAGTGGGATGAGGACAATGGACATCTCCCAGTGTGGGATGAGGATGGAGGATATCCTGTGGCTTGGGAAGAGGAGAGTGAACATCTCCCAGCATGGGAAGTGGACAGCAAACATCCCCTGGCTTGGAAAGAGGATGGCGAACCTCCAGCGTTTTGGGATGAGGATGGAGAAGCTGCAGCATTTTGGGAAGAGGATGGAGAAGCTGCAGCATTTTGGGAAGAGGATGGAGAAGCTCCCTCTGCTTGGGAAGAGGACAATGAACCTCCCTCTGCTGTGGGATCCTGGGCTGAACATTCTGACAGCA
The DNA here is from genome assembly GCF_023055355.1 of Agelaius tricolor. NCBI lineage: Eukaryota > Metazoa > Chordata > Aves > Passeriformes > Icteridae > Agelaius > Agelaius tricolor. The sequence continues at coordinate 272,202 of NW_027269344.1, forward strand.
GCACAGCCGGGCAGCCAGAGGGGAGAGGGGAGTTGTGCCTGATGCAGCTGAGTACGTCTGCTCTGTTCCTGGGTGCCCGAGCAGGTGCTGTGTGTGTGTCTGGGCATCAGCTGCACCCAGTGTTGCTCTGCAGCTGAATGTCACCGAGCCATTTATTGTCCTTCCCCAGCTGACACCAAGGGGCTCACGGCCCCAGGGAGTGGGGCTGCTTCTGGCTCTGCTCCAAGGCGGGGTCTCACTCTGGGAGGGAGCGTCTTCCACGTGGTTTCTTTCAGGGAACACCGTGAGCGAGGAGGAGCCTGCCGAGAAATACCTGGAAGTGGAGCAGATTGGCCAAGGGTAAGTGCACGGCAGCTGCTGCTGCACAAGCAGGGCCGGGTGTTGTGCTGGTGCAGGATCAAGTGAGAAGTCAGGAGAGCTCCAAGCACCTCCAGACACTGGGCTACCATCCTGCTGTCTCTCAGTCCTGATCAGAATTGATAACTGTGGTCAGAAGGCGCCGTCAAAGGCCCCTGAGGCTGGCAGTGTCCTGCCTGCAGCAAGGAGCAGGACCTGGAAGATCTTCTGTCCCTGGAACTGGATTGCCTAAAAGAGCAACTCACCATCTGGTGGCTGTCAGAAAACAGTTCTCAAGAAGATTTCTTTCAAATATTTTCCTTCAAAAAATATCCACTGGTCAGGGTTATCAACCTAATGGTTTAGAAACAGAAACCAGAGATGAACTAATAAGTGCTCTATTCTAGCACAGGTAGCAGACCCCATCCATTCAGTAACAGGCACAGAGCTGATGCACTCTGGGGGAAAAAGCATCACCTGCCTGATGGCAGGGCCCTTGTGGAACCTGCAGGTCTTAGGCAGGAAATGGAAAAGGATGAAATGCATTCTTTTCCAGTTCTTTAGACAGCCATCTCTCACCTCAGGTTTTGAACTAAAGCAATTCAGGGTGGACATTGGGATTCGCTCCAGCCCAATTCCTTCATGTTGGGTCTCAGTTTTCTCCTGCACACCTTGCATGGCAGAGGGCTGGTGGCTGCTGTGCTGTTGTTGGAAGGGTCGATGCACCCAGGTGTTTGTGAACGCTGCAGGCAGCAGAGATCTCCTGTCTGGGCTGGCTTTCACTGCCAGGGCCTAAAGCGCTGCTTCTTTCTTCTCTGCTGTTTTGTCTCCAGGGCTTTTGGAACCGTTTATAAAGGACTCGACAGGGCCACTGGAGGAGAGGTCAGTGCCAACACGCCCAGCACGTCTGGCAGCTCTCCAGGACTTTCCCCTCTGCTGGGAGCTGTGGCTGCAGCTTTGGGGGCCAGCAGAGCTTTCCTGCCCAGGCTGCTCCTCTGAAGGCAGAGCAGTGTCAGCCTGCAGAGCACAGCTGGGACAGACTTGGTCCTTCTGAAGCGCCAAAGGAATGCAAGGAGGGCAGCGGTGTCTGTCAGAGCAGGACACGCTGGCTTGGCCTTCATATCTAAAAGTGTGAATGCATCAGCTGCTGGAGACTGAGGCCCAATTTATCTTCATCCCAACCTCAGACAGGAACATTATTTAGCTATTCTTAGCTAAAGTATAACATTATTATTATTTCCATCCTGCCTTTCATTTTCAAAGGATACCTCAAGGCCTAATTAGGGAGAGATCCTGCTTGGGCTCAATTTAGGGTTTTAGCCCTACTTCAGCTGTTCACAGAGAGAGAGGGAGAGAAATGAGAAGACGAATGTCCAGAGCAAAGCTCTCTCCTAATCCTGCAGTTGTGTTTGGGTCTGGTTTCAGTGACAGCCTGTGACAGGGATCACCTGAGCAATGGGTGTGCGTGTCTGCTTTGTTGTGCAATCCCAAACAGAGCAGCTGGATCTGAAATCATGACCAAATCCCATAGAATTGCTAAGGGGTTCCTGGCGGTTTTGCTCTGTTTTCACAGAACCAGAATTACCTCCTGCTTGCAAAATGGGTTTGAATAATAATAGTAGGAGTGTTGAGGCCATTTGAGAAGACTGTAGGTGCAGAGAATGTTGTTAGAGCTTTGAGGCTGACAGCTGAGGGACCATTTCTGCAGAGCTTGCAAGGCCAAATGTCTCTGGCCATGTGTCCTGTAAGCAGCCCCCAGCTGGCAGAGCAATGGGCTGTGGGAATGGCCCTTGCTGAGCTCTGGTGTCCCATCCCAAGGCAGTTTGGCACAGCCCGGCTCCGTCGCTCCACAAAGACTCGCTCCGTGTTTGCTGTGGCCTCCTGCCACAGACTCCTCCAGTTCAAGGCTGCAATGTCCCTTCAGGTGGCCATCAAGAAAATGAGTCTCAGAGGGCAGAACAGGGAACGAGCTGTGAATGAGATCCTGCTCCTGAAGGACAAGAAGAACCCCAACATTGTCAACTCTTTGGACAGGTGAGTGCTTCAGCTCTGATCCCGAGCCCGGGCCCTGCGTTAACCTTTCCTGGCATCAGGAGTCTGTAGCCTGTTTTGAAAATGCCTGACCCAGCCACATCTTCCCAAAATAACAGCCTGGCAGTTCACTCCCTCCACGTGCTTTTGTTGCTTTGCTTTGGTTTTTCCTTCAAGTTGACCCCGTTTGCTGTGTCTCCCAGCAAGTGCTGATAAACCACAGCAGAAATTATTTCCTTTGGCTTCTTCTTCCCAGCCCTTTTCCATTGCTAAAGATGCCAGTAAGACCAAGTTCTTGTTTCCAGAAATGCCTCATTTGCCCATTTTTCACTGGCCTTGCCTGTTTTCTGAAGGGACTTTCTGAAAGGTTTTCTGACTGCTTTTGTCCCAAGTGCTGCACGGCCTCCTCCCCTGGATAACCCTGGCAGTTGTGTTGCCTTGTTCTGGAGGGAATGGTGGAACTGATGAGTTCAGAAGCTGAACCAGCTGGGGCCAAGGGTTGTGGTTCCACATTGATCTGGGCTGTTGCTAAACTGCATTTTTCACCTGCTTGCCATCTAAGGCCTCTCCTTTCTCACAGGTGTCTCCTTCCCCTTTAGACTGTGCAGATTTCAAGGACTGTGCAGCCTGGCAGGAATGTCTCTCCATCTGATTCTGTCCTCACTGACATGTGACCTGGAAACAAAACTCCACTCCAGGCTTTTCCATGGGGGAATTGAGCTCTGCACTTTCATCTCCATGCCATTGCTTTCCTCTTCCAGCTTCCTTGTTGATGGAGATCTCTGGCTGGTGATGGAATACATGGATGGAGGAACTTTGCGGGACGTTGTCAGACAGACGCGCATGGCTGAAGGAGAGATGGCAGCTGTCAGTCGGGAGGTGAGGGATCCTGCTTGTCACTCCCATGGCTGGGACACGATGGTCCTTCCAAACAGGGTGTGAGAACAGGAGTGGCTCCATGCTCAGGGTTTTGTTTCTGAGTTGTTTTTATGAGCTGGAGAAGAAAGAGCCTCTGCAGTGAACGGCCTGCCAGCATCACTGCACTTCTACTCTGTTCTTGTTCTCTCTCCTGCTGTTGTGGTACTCTCTGTCTGCTTTGGATTTGATTTGCTGTTCTCAGCTTTGCCTTGAACCGTTTGCCTGGAGCTTGTGTGCACTGCACTCCCGGCCTGTCACAGCAAAGCTGCTGCTGGCAGAATTCTGAGCTGTCCCTTCTGGTGTGATATATTTCAGCCATTGGTTTTTGCCCTCGTGTTTCTTGTTCTCTCTCAGTGTCTGCAGGGCCTGGATTTCCTCCATTCCAACCAGGTGATCCACAGGGATCTGAAGAGCTCCAACATCCTCCTGGGCATGGACGGCTCTGTCAGGCTGGGTGGGTGTTCCTGGCCAGGCACGGCGCTCCCGGGCTGCGGGGCTGGGGCTGCTTCCCAGGGAGGGCCAGAGCCCCACAAGGGCTGCTGGGGGCACTGCCCGGCCCCTGCTGCCAGCTGAGAGCGGCTGCCCCTGCAGAGAGCTCAGGAGAGGAGCAGGGGGCCAGCAGTGCCTTTGCTCTGGCCATGGCCCTTCCAGAGGGGCAGCAGTGGGAATCTAAAGCTCCAAGGGAATCAGTAAAAGCCACTGCAGGAAAGCTGAGGGTTTCTTGAAGGGCCCAGTTCCATCTTTCCTTGGCTACAGCCCTGAGGGCTTTTCCAGCTGACTTCACTACTGCATTCTCAGACTGAGCCTGGGGAATCTTTGTGCTTGATTTCCTCATTGCAGCTGCCTTTGACAGGGTTTCTTTCTGTCCTCAGCTGATTTTGGCCTCTGCGCTCAGCTCAGCCCTGAGCAGGACCAGTGCAGCTCCATGGTGGGCACTGCTCACTGGATGGCCCCAGAAGTTGTGACCAGATCTCCTTATGGCCCCAAGGTGGACATCTGGTCCTTCGGCATTGTGACCATCGAGATGGTGGAAGGAGAACCTCCTTACTTCAGGGAAACGGCGGCCATGGTAAGAGGCAAATTCTCCAGTGGCTGCAGAGGCTGCGAGCACAGGGGGACCCTGCACTGGGAGCAGCAGCTGGAGGTTTCTGCACATGGGAAGGGAATTCCCAGAGGACTTGTGCCTCCACACAGACGAATGTTCTGCAGTCTCCAGCAACAATTTGCTTTGGGCTTTATGTTGTTGCAGCTCTTCTAGCTGAGAGGATGACCTGGAAATATGAAGCAAGTGCATCAGCTCTAATGTTATCTTGCAAGAAAACCCCACACCATCCCCAAATCCCAGCCCCAAACCCAACAAGATTTCTGCAGGAGTTTCTAAAAGAGGTTTTGCAAGATGATCTCCCCTGATTCTTCTCACTGGGAAACTTGTCTAAAACCTGAAGATGATGGTTTAACATCCCCATAGTCTAACAATTTCTTTCCTAGTCCAAGCTACTTTTTTCTGTGTCACCAAGCCTGAGCTTTCAGCATCACAAACCTCCTGTTTCTTGCCTGGCAGTTTCTGGGATGGGGCATCAGGAATGCATTTACTTGAGTGTCAGTGGCACTGCAGAGATGCACTTGATGGAAGAATCCTCTGAAATAACACAGGCAGACCACACTGAATCTGGAAAATGGCCTGTAAAGCTGGTGTCCATATTTGGAGAAGCAAAATGGGCTATTTCTGATGGAGGTTCCTACTAACAAAGCCGGCCAATGAAACTGGCTCTCAAGGCGAGATCATTTGGATGTTGCAGTGGCTGTGGCAGCCCCAGGGTTTGGGTTTTTTGCTTGGCATAGCAAAATGAGCTCTGAGCAGCATCTCTGGCAGGGAGGAAAGTGGCCCTGGCGCTGGGGCTGAGGCCCCGGGGTGGATGTGAGCCCGTGTGGGTGTGAAGGAAGCTGGCAGAGCGCTGAGTTTGCTTTCCCTGCAGGCTCGCGCTCTGATCCGGCAGAACGGGACCCCGCAGCTGCAGGAGCCCCGGCGCCTGTCGGCTCTGCTGCGGGACTTCCTCGAGTGCAGCCTGGAGCCGGACGAGGAGCGGCGCTGGGCTGCCCAGGAGCTGCTGCAGGTGAGAGCCAAGGGCTGCAGGGGAAGCAGCAGCGCCAGGGAGGGGTTTTCATGTGGGGCCCCCTCCGATAGTCTCCAGTCTCGCTGCGTTCCACGCGCAGAGCGAGCAGAATCCTCGCCCGCTGTGGCCTGGCAGGCTCCTTTCGAGCTCATCTGGACCTGGTGCCCCACAGCGAGCAGGGACATCTTCAAGCAGCTCAGGGGCCTCAGAGCCCTGCCTCACCTGAGCTTGGATGTTTCCAGGCAGGAGGCACCTCCCACATCTCTGGGCACCTCCTGTCAGTGTTTCCCCACTCTCCCGGTTAAAAAATTCTTCCTTAGATCTAATCTGAGCCTGCTTCCCTCGATTTTCAAACCATTTCCCTTTGTCCTGTTGCAACAGAGCCTGTGAGGAACTTGACTCTGGAAAGTAACCATTTCTTTATTTTTTATCCTTTGGGCAGCACCCATTTTTATCATCAGCCAAGCCTCTCTCCAGCCTGACCCCTCTGATCACTGCAGCAAAGAACCTGAGGGAGCAGCAGAGCAGATGAAGCACTTGAGGACAGCTTCTTCTTACAGTAGTTAGGACAATTAGTTAGTCATGGTAGTTAGCACTGGTAGTTAGTTAGGGTAGTTAGCATTGCTAGTTAGTTATGGTAGTTAGAGCAGCCTGATTGTTATGAAAGTTTTATGAATAAAAATGCTCTTAAACCTCAACTCCCCTGACGTGTCCCTTGCCTCTCCCGCTGTGACTCAGCTGCCCGGAGCAATGTGAGGGGAGGGCGGGCCCAGCCTGGCCCAGAGCTGAGCCCCAGCAGAGCCCTGGCAGAGCCCAGAGCAGCCTCGGCACCTGCAGAGTCAGCCTGGAAGGAGGCGCTTGGAGCCTTCTCGGCTGCACCCGGCTCTTGGCTACAAACTGTGTGTGCTGGAAAATGCCACCGGCTCTGCAGGAGGGCAGAAGGGGCCCGGGGAAGGCCCAGGTGCTCCATGCAAGGGAAAAACCTGCCCTGGGTTTGTTATAAATAACTAGGTAGTGCTGGCTTTTGCTATTAGGTATTGACTTCTGCAAAATATTCTTAATCACAATGAGTTTGATATAGTACAGTTTGTAATCACTTTTCACTGCTTTGGCTATAGTATAATTTGTCAGCTCTTTGTGGCCAATGCCTGGCCCGTGTGTAGCTCATATCCTCAGAACATCATTTATGGATGATATTTTAGTTAGTGGACAGTGTGAAAAACATACATTATAGTTTTGGCTTTTGCAAAATATTCAAGTGGATGCCATGTGTTGTGCATTAGAATGTTAACTTTTACAGAAGTAGCCGTAGTTGTGAAACAAGAACTAATGCTTTTATTTTTGTAACTAACTGACAATAACAACTCAGAGATATTTGTGAAAGAGCTAATGTTCATTTAAAGTACTTGTGGAAATAGCTAAAAGCGTCTGCATGGTCAGATAACATCTAAGGAAGGGATGTGATGAGAACCCCTGCCACTGACCCTTCCACTGTCAATAACTGTCACCTGCTGAAACCACAGAACAGGGTCCCTTTTGAGGCAGTGACACACAACCCTCAAAACAGCAATCCACGATTCCTGCACGTGCTCTAAAAAGGCAAGTTGGGGGTCAAACCAACCTAAAGAATTCCTGGAACATGTAAATGAGTTCCAGGAAATGTTTGAATATGTATAATCATTATGACTATGTATTTGAACAATACAATGGAGAAACTAGACAAGAAGAGTTGCTGTGGTTAACCGGTGTGCCTCTGGCCATTGCCAACACCCAGCGCTGTTACTGATTTGTCCCTTATTAGTCCTTATTAAACTTCCAAAAATTCTAAAGAGTGAGGCTCATTTCTCACAAAACCAAGGTGCTCACCCCTTGTTCTTCCCCCAAAGCCAGGATTTGACAACCCTAAACTTTGTCTGGACGGAGGAGAAGGAGGCTGCGAGGAAAAGGAAGATGCACTGGTGTGGAGGCCCATGGGAGTCTCAATCTCCCACCCGTGTAGGACTGGTCCATAATAAGAAGAATAGATTTCAAGGTTATGGTGACAAGCTTGCTTCTCCTATAGATCTTTGCCGGCACATGCTGATTTTTGGAAAGTTATGTTACCCCATTGGCCTGTTGGCCTAATTACCCTAGTTCACCCCTATTACCCATCTTTGATTAGTCCCTAGCTCTCTGTCCCTCCATTGGCCCCAGTTTACTGCATTCCTCTGCCCCTGTTTCCCTATTAGCTGTCCCGACCCTTAACCCCTCCTTTGCACATTTTCCCCCATATCCATTGGACCCTGACCCTCAGCTCCATCCTCACTACCCCATGTAAAAAACCCCTGTGCCCTCAGCTGGCACCCTGTCTTTGTGCCCGGACCCTGTTCAGCTCTGTCCCCTGCTCCTGTACCAATAAACCCAGTTTGCTGAGATCATACCCAGACCCATCCTGCCGACTTTGTCAGCTTTATAAAGCAGCCGTGAGCTCCGGGCTCCTGAGTGCCGGACGCTCCAAGGGCCTCGGCAGCGCCAGGATGCTCCAGACTGGGACAGCCAGGCAGGGCAGGAGGAATCACTGCCCCTTTCCCCTCCCTGCTGCTCCATCTCCCAGCCCAGCATCGCTGCAGGACAGCCTCACTGCCAACGCCATCCTGCCAGGGATGGACTGGGGGGATCTCCTTCCCCTTCCCTCTGGCATGGAGGCAAATCCCATCTTCTCCTTGTCCACCCTCCTTCTTCTCCTCATTCTGTCCTACATCCATCTATGTTCCTTTCCCATCTCCTTCATCCCTTGTTCCTTCTTGTTCCTTCCTCTCCTCCTGCCTTTTCCTTTTCCCTTCTCCCTGTCTCTTCCTCTCCTTGTCCTTCCTCCCTCACGCACTGAGCTGCGGACAGAGACCAGGGAGAACAAATCCCTGCCACAGAACCTCGTGGAAGAGGCCATTTGGAACAGCTCCACGGCGCAGGAATCCAATGGGGAGGAAAAGCCCCAGAGATCCCACACGAGGAGGGGCTGCCAACCCAGCCTGGGGAGCTGTGAGGAGGTAAAAGCTTCCCTGTGCCGGGAAGGGTGTGGGGATTGTGAGAAGAGCTTCAGGCAGAGCTCAGCCTATTCCTGGTGCCTCCAAAAACGGCGGTGCCAGATGCAGAGATCCATGGGGATGCAGAGATCCCCCCGCAGATCCATGGGGATGCAGAGATCCCCCTGCAGCCCCCAGAGCAGCCACGCTGGAGCACGGAGGATATCCCGCCGAGGCTCGGTCGGAGTGTGGGCAGGGTCTGCTGCCGGAATCGGCAGAGGGGGATCTTCCCATGGAGACCGAGCCGGAGCGTGGGCAGCCCCCACATGGCTTATGGCGGCTGATCCGGCAGCTCCCGGCAGAGAAAAGGCAGGTGGGAGACCCCGGCAGCAGCAGCGGCGGTGCCCAGCGCAGCTGGCACGGGCAGGGCAGCCGGGGATGGGATGGCTGGGACCCGCCCTCGGTGCGGTCGGCGCGGTGACCTCGGCCCACGCGGCAGGACAGAGCAACCCCCATCTTCCCCAGCATGGCCGGCAGAGCGGCCGCGGGCCGGGCAGTGGGAGCAGGGCACACAAATTCACCGCCAGCGCCGGGGCAGGTGGAGCTGCCCTGGGCAGTGAGCCCGCACCTGGGATGGAAACCGGGGCAGGCGGAGCTGAGGCGGGCAGCGAGCCGGGACCCGGGACAGGCGCCTCGGCCGCGAACGGAGGGGGCAAGAGCTGCAGAGGATCCCACTCTCTTTCTGACTTTTCCTCTTGTTCTCCTCCCTTTCATTTCCCCTTGTTCTCTTCCTGTTTTGTCTCGGGTGTTTCTCATGCTTTAAAGATTTTTATTCTCCTAAAATCTCCTGTCTAACCTATGGCATATTCTCTTTCTTCTAGATTAAATGGGTTTTTTTACAAATAAATCCAGAGCCTAACAAATCTAAACTTCTGCTTAGATACTTTGAAATGGTCGACGAGCTAACTCACGACCTCCTAATGTTGTTTTTCTCATCACCTTTTTATTTATCCTTTGGCAAATTAAGCATCTTTCAGTTTCTTGCTTTGCTACTCCAAAAATCCCAGTGCACCCATAGTTCCTTAGAAAATGATCACACAAAGCTTGATTACCCCAGTGGGTTTTCTGATGCATGTCTTCTAATATTTTCCTAGTAACCATTTTATTAAGTAATTGTCTTCCATCAGGAGGTTTCCATTTCCCTGATTTATCTTGTTCACTTCCTGTCTTGTTTCATTCTTTTTTCTCGGCTTCCCTAAACTTTGGAATTTCCAGTTTTTCCTCGTTTGGAGTTAATATTAACATAACTCACTCAGCTCCACTTTCTGCTGTATCCTTGGCTTCGTCATCTGCCAAATTATTTCCTCTTATTTCTGGGGTCTTTCCCTTTTGGGGTTCCTTAATATGTACTATAGCTATGTCTTTTAGGTAATTTTAATGCCTCTAAAACCTCTGAAATAAGTTCCTCATGTACTAAACCTTTTCCTCTTGAATTAAGTAATCTTTTTCCTTTCCAAATTTTTAAAGGTATGTACTACGCTAAAGGCATACCTTCAATCAGTAGATATGGTTCCTTTATTTTGTGTTAAATATTCTAGTGCTCTTTTTAAAGTATATAATTCACAAGTTTGAGCTTACTAGTTTAAGGTTAATTTCCCTTTTTCCATAGTTTGCATGTTGTTCCCATCAACTACTACATACCCTGTACTTTCTCCTTTTGCAAGGAGTTGTATCTCTGTTACCTAACATAACTCCCAAAGGGCTATTTTTTTTTCTTTTTTTTTCCCTGTAATCCAACTTACTGGTTTTCTGTCTCATTTTTCAAGATCTTATCTATTCATCATCTGCCTCTGTTTTTCACTTTCACTAACAACCTAAATACCACTTTTCTTTCAACTACACACTTAAAAATAAAAAACCTTTTTCTCACACTACTTTCAGTGCAATCCACCTCCCTCCAAGGAGATATAGTGAAGCTTAAAATACACAATCTACATTACATATACTTTCATTTGTCTACATTCCCTCGCTTCTATTTCTCATTCACTTCCACACATTCTTTCACACGCTCAGGACACAAAGTGGATCCCTGTTGACAGAGAATCGCGGCTCCCTGTGGCCCCCTCCCCTTGGCGTTGGCCTCTGGGTCTCAGTATCTCCCGGCCTCCTGGGAGGGCCCTGACTCTGCTGCCTCCGGTGCCCGTTCACCTGTGAGGCTGATTTGTGTCACTCACACTCTTCAGCTACGGCCCCCTCACAGGCCCGGGGGGACAATGGCCCGTTTGCAGTCACACACATGCTCTGTCGCAGCCCCCACCCACCCAAGGGACAATGGCTTATTTGTGGGTCACACACACCTCTTTCCACAGCCCCCCCTTCCCACCTGCCCGGGAAGCTGAGGCTGATTTTGTGTGTGACTCACTCTCACACACAAACAAGACAACAATAAGGTACCTTTTACATTCACATCACCTATTACAAGTTTAGGTGTTTCTGATCAGTCCCGGTGCTCTTGGATATCCCTCAACCCAGCTGTGTTGGCCAACCCCAGGTGCTCTTGGGTGTAGGAGCGTCGGGGGGTAGGACGGTCGGGACGGACGGAGACGAGAGATCTCTGCAGCCAGGCCCTGGAACTTGCGGTTTATTGCAAAGGGCCCGGGTGCAGGGCCCTGCTTGGAGCTGCCAGGCACAGCTCGGAGCAGGCCCGAGAGAAGAGAGGGGTAGAGAGGATGAGAGGGTGAGAGAGTAAAACATAAGAGAGCAAAAGCGTAAGAGAGTAAGGTTCCCATTACAACACAATAAATCTTCTTTTGTGTCGAATGTTCTATTTCTCACTAGCCAATCTAGTACAAGATGCACGTCCTATAGCATTTACATACAGCCTATAAGAATCATTACATTACCACACTGTGTTACATTTTAAACCATAAAAACTCCTCTTTGGACCCCTTCTGCCAAGCTGGCAGGATCTGCTCTGACCCTCGGATCTGTCTGCAAGCAGAGGGAATTGTTCCATCAAAAGGGGATTACCTGCAGCCAGCCACACCATTGTTTTCCAGTTGTTCAGTAACTGAGGTATCTCAAAGCTTGCTTTGATTTCAATCTTGCTTATAGTTTCTATATTGTCAAAATCTTTTGCCAGACAATCATATTTATAAGGCTTTCCTGTTTCATCTTCCCCAACACTTGGGCATTTTTTTATTTCTCAATCCACCTGTGTTGTCCAATCCCAAATGCTCCTGAGCATATTCTCAATCCGGCAGAATTTTGCTTAACCCTGAATGCTCTTGGAATATTAATCCCTCAACCCAGCAGTTTTTAATTCTGGATGATCTTGGGCACTCTTATCCCTCAACCCAGCAGGTTTTTAGGAGCCCCTTTTGTCCCATTTGCTAGTGGATTGGGCTAGGAAACTCCTCTGCTCCCTTCCTCCGAGGGGTCCAGCCCCTCTCTGAGACCCAGTCCCAGTTACCCCGGGGGATTCTCTCACTCCTTTTAACATTCACTTTGTCTCTTTACTGGCCACTTACCGCGGAAAGTCAGAAACGCAGCATGGGAGACTCCAGCACTCACTTGGCAGGTCTGGCACAACCAGCCCGCCTCTCATTCACTCACATTCATCCCCCCTGAGAAATACTTACCAATCCCTTTTCCTTCCCGAGTTCTTCGTGCACATTACTACTCTTAGGGGGCCAATTGCCATGGTTGTAGGAGCCTTTTTCCCTTGTCTTTGTTTTATTGTCTCCTTTTGTCCACCATAACCTGCGTCTGTCGGTCACCCCAGGGCAAACAGAGCGAGGCTGCCGAAGAGGGCAGGGGGCACCTTCCCCACTCTGACTCTCCTAAAGCACCGGCAGTGAGGTGTTGGTAACCATCCTCTGCTACCAAATTGTGAAAAACGCCAATCACTTGTTTTTAAAATTTTTAAGGTTTAATAGTAATAAAATGGTTATAAAAACAGTAATACAATTAGAGTAATAAAAATTTGGACAATTAGGATTTAGGACAATACAAGACAATGGAAACAAAGAGTTACAAACGGCTCGGGTACCTTTTCCTGGGCAAAGTAAGCCCAAAAAAGGACACACGTTAATAGAGGATTAACTGTGAAAAACCATAGCCCATTGCATATTTGTACATCTCATATGTGATACATAAATTCCATTCCAACACAGGATTCTGTCTGGTCAGTGTCAGCTTCTTCCTCTTCATCCTGATGGCATCTTCAGAGCTGAGCAAGGCAGGAACAAGTTCATTTCTTCTGATAATTGAGCAATAAAATATTCTTCTCTGAAAGATTTAGGTGTCCTGTGGCTGCTATCTGGTGTGAGTCCTCATTCCTTTTTTAAAAAACTATCCCACATACATAGTTTCTATTTTAACATTATGTTATAACCTAAAACTACATTTAACACACTACTTAAAAAGATTGTTACAGCATAACTTCCTAACATAACATGTATAATACTCATTTTAATGTTTGTGAAAAGCCAATCATAGACATTTTTCACACGGGCTCTGTCAGCAGCAGTGGAAAGAGCAGCCTAAGAGCAGCGGCTCCAATTGCCTTCCTCCAAAAACCTGAGAGAGGGACAGAAAACTGAGAGAGGGCCGGCAACTGCGCCCAGCCCCTACCCCCAGCCTGAATCCTCCGGCATCTCTGCACCCTTGCCCCGTCCCCCCCCTCCCCCGCTCCTGGGAAAACTCCCAAAAAAACAGAGGTCCCAAGCACCCAGCAATCAGCTCTCATCAGCAACTCAACCCTAACCCTAACCTTCTGACAGCTGCTAAGTTTTCTGCAAAATCATTCATTTCTCCAAGGACCCAAACCAAATCCTTAGAAGAAAATCTGGATCCTTCCATGTACAATCTGTATTTCCCAGGTGTTCCTTGCTCCTCGTCCCTGTGCTCAGGGTGCCCTCCCCAGCCCGTATCCCAGAGCCGGTCCCTGTCCTGCCGCAGTGTCCAAAGGCGCCCCCCGGCGGGCAGGGCCGGCAGCTCCACGGGGCCGGGCAGCGGCCGGGGCGTCCCGCAGCCTCCTGGGGGCCGGGGGCCACTGCCGGCCCTGCCCGGGGCTGGTGGGGTCAGGCAGCGCCCGGCGCTGAGCCCCGGCTGCCCCACAGCCCCGGCCCGGCCCCGCAGCTCCCCCCAGGCCCCCAGCCCGTGCTCCCGGTCCCGCACCTCTGCGCCCGCTGCTGCCGCTGCCCCCCACAGAGAAACCCCCTGAAACCCTGACCTCCTTGTTTTCCTCTCCTGGAAACCGGGGATACAAATGATCAGCTGGCAAATGTTGAGGATAAGACCCTGCTGAAAAACATCCCAGTCCTCAGTATTTTTCTCTTCCTCTGCTTTTCCATCATCCTTTTCCTTCCCACAAAGATTCCTTCTGCAGCTTTTTGCCTTAAGCATATTGCTGCACACTCCCCCTCACCCAGTCCCTTTGCAGCACACCAACACCATCCATGCCCTGTTCTCCAAATGCGAGGGGAATTTGGGGAGGTGGGAGTGGGGCAGCGCCAAGGCCGGGCCCCCCCGCGCTGTCCTGGCGGGAGCGGCTGCAGTGGGGACCGAGTGCGGGCGGGAGCGGCCGAGAGCCCAGCGCTGCCCCAGCCCGACCTGCCCCAGCTCCATCCCTGCCCCTGCCGTGGGATGCTGTGGGTCTGGGGGCAAGAGGGAGCCGGCAGCGGGTGCTGGGCCTGGGGCAGGAGGAGAAGGGAAGGAGAAGCAGGGTTGAGGAACAAAAGGGTCAAACGATGCCCGTGGGAGGAGAAGGTGGGATTGTGCAGGAGAAGGAGGAATAGCAGAAGGAAGAGGAGTGTGAGGAAGAGTGGGGACACAGGAGGAGGAACAGGAAGAGGAAGCAGCACAAGGTTCCACCTCTCCCTGTATCTGCAGCCTCTGACCCCAGTCCCAGGAGCGTTGCCCCCCCCCACATGCAGCAGGTGACCGGGGATTGGGATCCACAATTTTCCCGGGGGTGAATCTTGGTGTTTCTGAGCTTTCTTGGGCTAATTGTTGGTGCTTTGTTTTTTTGTGGAGGCTGAATCTTTATATTTGGAGGGGGCTTTTGCTGAATGTTGATGTTTTGGAAGTTATTGATCTGTGTCTTGATGTTTGGAGGACTTTTGTGCTCAATTGTGGTGTTTTGGAGGTTCTTAGAGACACAAGATGCCCAATGACCTAATGAGATGAACTTGGGCAAGGAGGAACTCCCAGTCCAAGGCACTCTCATCTTGTTTTTTTCTCCAAACCAGGATTTTTCATTCCTAGGGCGTGTCTGGATGGAGGAGGAGGAAAAGCCCTGGAGATTCCGCACGAGGAGGGGCTGCAAACCCAGCCCAGGGAGCTGCAGGGAGGAAAGAGCCCCCCCTGAGCCAGGAAGGCGGCCAGAGATCCAGCCAGAGCTCAGAGCTGGTGGAGAAGCCTCATGGCAGGGAGAAGCCCCACAAGTGCTTGGAATGTGGGAAGGGTTTTAGTCGGAGCTTAGATCTGATCCAGCACCAGGTGATCCACACTGGGGAGCAGCCCTATGAGTGTGAGGAATGTGGGAAGCGTTTCAGCTGGAGCTCCAGCCTCAGGCAGCACCAGGTGATCCACACTGGGGAGAGGCCCTTTGAGTGTGGGGAATGTGGGAAGAGCTTCAGCCACAACTCTGTCCTGATCCAACACCAGAGGATCCACACTGGGGAAAAGCCCTGTGAGTGTGTGGAATGTGAGAAGAGCTTTAGATACAGCTCTGGCCTGAGGAAACATGAGAGGATCCACACTGGGGAAAAACCCTATGAGTGTGGGGAGTGTGAGAAGAGCTTCAGCATCAAGTGCCAGCTGACGGAACACCAGAAGATCCACACTGGGGAAAAGCCCTACGAGTGTGGGGAGTGTGGGATGAGATTCTCATTGAGCTCAACTTTCACCCGACACCAATGGAGGCGCCACTAAGGGAAGCCCTGTGAGTGCCCCAAATGTGGGAAGAGCTTTATGCGCTGCTCCAGCTCCATCCTCCATGAGAGGATCCGCATCGGATGATCCCCAGTGACCCCATTGGGCAGAGCCCTGATGATCCGTGGTCCTGGTGATCCAAGTTGGAAGGCATCTGGCTGGGGGGCTCCACATCTTCCTGGTTCTCTGAGGGTACCTAGATAAACCCAGAGGCAGGAACCTCCATCAGGACGCAGGCCTACAATGGGAATTCCTTGGGAAGAGCAGATTTGTCAAATTTCAACCCCATAAAATCTTTTGCATTCAATCCTATCTTCTGGTGACATCAAGGAGTACTGAATGGTCCCTGAGGTATATTCTGGGTTGACTATTTGGTGCTTGTATCCCCAGTCTGTTCTGTTTATGCTGAATAATAAGTTTTACACCTTCAAGACCTGTCCTGAGAGTGAAGGGGTAGAGAAGCAGCATGCAGTTTGTTTTCAGAAACTGCATTTGCTCCTCCACATTCCTGCTCTGGGACTGTGTTGTCTGCGGATGGACAGACAGCGGGACAGAGCTCTCCTTTGCTTGTAGTTAGTTTTAGCTAGCTGAGCCAAACAAGTTCCTGAACTGTGGTGTTTTTTTCCCTTTTCTTTGGACCTGTTTAAACCTGCTCTGGCCTGAACACCAGAAGAGCAGGGGCAGCTCACACCTGTGGCCCACCGGGCCGGGCCTGGGCCGCGGCATTTCCAGCACCAGAAGGACTGATAAGGGACTGAGTGAGCTGAGCTACAGCCGACAGAGGGACTTGGTGAGTTTGTCTCTCTTTTAGAGCAGCAAGAGGTTTTACTGTTTTGTTGTCTCAGTCTCTCTGCAAGCCTCTCAGGAGCCCCTGGGCCGGACCCGAGTTGGCAGACACTGGGGGGAGCAGCCCCAACACGGCCGACAGCGGGGAGACACTCTCTATGCCCCGAGGGTGCTGAGGGCACTCAGGCTGGTTGCCTTCGCTGCAGCAGAGACGGCAGAGACATCGGTAGAAGAGAAAGGGCCGACTCCCAGCAGGGGTTAATCCAAGGTTTTATTAAGGAGTCCCGAAGGAGCTCCTGCACCTCAGGGGGCCTCCTGCCGAGAGCCCCGGGGGCTGTCCCAAGGTTACATTTAAAGGGAGGTGGAAACCAAAAGTAGATAACATTTTACTAACCAATAGGTATCTCTGGGGGATGGGTGCTGGGGGAATAGACACACAGAACAGCGTATGGGGCAGGACTTGGGGGGCTGACCCCTAGCCTCTGGCTAATCACTCGATAACTTGGACCGAAACTTCTGGATAGGGGGATGGGATGCTGAGTGATTGACAGAGAGCCAGGGTGGGGATTTGGAGATGATCTCATCCCGGGAAAGGGATAACACAAGTAAAGGGAGGGGGGTACAGTCTGGGATAAACCATTTGGGAAAAATATGGGAATACAAAACAAACTACTTCAAAGTATTACAAAATATAAAAACACACTACAACATTTTGTTATCTTTATTGAAAGATAAAAATATCCATTCCAGAATATGCAGTTGATCTTCCCAGTTATCACTTCATTGACACGGTATTCCACACGGTATTTAATGGTCCTTCAAAATAAACACTTGAACACCAACATAGGTATCTAATCTGTTAACAAATGTGTGTGGTAAGGCTAATTCAATTTCTTCTAGGGTCTTTGCTGCTGGGGTCAATTGCCTCTCATCAGTAGAGGAGGTGGTGCCTGAGAGCAAATCATGCAATAGTTGCATCTGATGATTAGTTATGCCTAAATATGATCTAATCCAACCTATTAAACCAACCAATTTCTGTACATCAGTAGCAGTTTTAACATCAATGTCTAACTTCACAGGTTGAGGCATAACTTGAGTGTTAGTCACTAACATACCAGTATTTCCAAGGCATGTGTTCCTGCACTTTCTCTGGGGCAATGATCAGACCAAAAGCTTTCAAATTTGTTACAGCACATTGTTTAAGAGCTGATAACTGTTGTTTGTTATCAGATGCCAACAAGATATCATCCATGTAATGATAACAGTAGCAGTTATTAAATTGCTCCTGCACTTTTGACAAGACCTGTGCCACAAACCATTGACAAATAGTTGGCGAATTTTTCATGTCTTGGGGAAGTACCCTCCATTGATATCTTTTATTGGGTTCAGAGTTCAGCATGATTATGGAAGGCACAGTAAAAGCACATTTTTCTTTGTCTTGCTCAGCCAATGGAATAGTGAAGAAACAATCTTTCAAACCAATGACAACTATTTGCCATTCCTGTGGAATCATTGTAGGTGTAGGAAAGCCTGGTTGTAAAGCTCCCATTGTTGCCATTACAGCATTTATCTGCCGTAAATCATGTAAAAGTCTCCATTTTCCCGATTTCTTTTTTATTACAAAAACAGGGGTATTCCAGGAATATTTCAATATTTCCTGCTTGAAATTGTTCTGTGACTAATTCTTGCGGGGCAGTAAGCTTTTCGCTAGTAAGGGGCCACTGGTCAACCCAGACAGGTTTATCTGTCAAGCATATCAAGGCTACAACTGGACGTTCATTGCCCTGCATCACAGTGGCCCCCATTAAAAATCCGTAGTAATTTTGACACCCCATTGAGATAAACAATGTCATCCCCACAAACTTTGAGGAGCATCGGCAACATAGGGTCTGATGTTAGCTTGTTGGCCATCAGGATGTTTCACATTAATTACAATGGCTGACAGGCCACCTGTTGTAGCACCACCCAACCCCAGAAGTCCAAAACTTGCATGAGTGAGAGGCCACGATTGAGGCCAGCAAAGTCACGAGAGTATTGTGACATCTGCTCCAATGTCAATCAAGGCTGTTACTGATATGGTTCCTGGATGACATCCACTGGCAGTGAGGATGCATGTCTTTTCTGGGTGGTTCTCCGTAACTTTCTCAGCCCAGAACACTTGAGGTACTCCTGTTGATCCAAAACTTCCTGTGCCACGACTTCGGTCCACTGTATTTGGAACAGAACTCACAAAAGGTGCGAGTTGAGCAATGCAAGTTCCTTTCTGAATAGTGACAGGAGGGTCACAAATGGGTACCATAGGATGAATCTGTCCTAAATAATTAGCATCAATAAGTCCTAGATGCACATGAATACCTCTAAGTGTAGTTCTTGATCTTCCCATCAAAAATGCACT
The DNA here is from genome assembly GCF_023055355.1 of Agelaius tricolor. NCBI lineage: Eukaryota > Metazoa > Chordata > Aves > Passeriformes > Icteridae > Agelaius > Agelaius tricolor. The sequence goes on from NW_027269344.1 coordinate 290,723, forward strand.
CAATCCCCATCCTATTGGACCATAGGCATCGAGGGGCACTTTGCACATTTCTTTTGTCAGAATGGTTACTGTGTCAGTGGTGGGTATATCAATCCCTGCAGACCCACTTGTTGCGCCTGAGTATTGTTCACAAATGTTTAGCTTTGCAGTGCTGGGGAGGCCCGCATTTGCTGCTGTGGTTCTTGGGGTATTTGTTTTCCCACATGCCCCTTTGTGCTCCTCTTCTTGTTTCCCTGCAACAGCTGACCATTTGCATGATATTTACTCCTGCATTGTTTAGCATAGTGCCCAAATTTAGCAGAATGGTTGCACATAACGTTGCTGCTTGCATTTGATTTAGATGTTATTTTCTGGGTATTACACTGTGCCATTACTTGCCCTTGCTGTCCACAACTATAGCATTTTGATGAAGGTCTTAGAACTGCAGCAAGAGCTGCTATTTTATGCTCTACTGAACCAACTTTTGAGCAAGCAGTCATCATTTGAGGCAATGTGGGTTCCCCAGGTAAAGTGTCAATAATCTTTCTGCAGCCTGAGTTTGCATTTTCTTTAGCCAAATGTATACAGAATTTGTGTCGCAAAGATTCATCATCTACCTGTTTTTCAATGGCTGCAGCAAGCTCTTCCACAAATTGCAAAAATGGTTTTCTCATCCCTTGTTGTATAGTATCATATCTCTGTTTTGGAGCTGCCATTTCCATTGATTTAATTAAAGCACTCGTGCCAATTTGCTGAGCTTGTGCCAAAATTGAAGGATCCCACCTTGCCTGTGAATCTGGGCTAGCAAAAGGCCCAGTGCCCAGTAGGGCATCAACACCCACAGCATGATGAGGGTCGTGTTGAGGCAACTGCATATTTGTTACAGCTCTCTGCTCAGCCACTCGCCTCCAAGTTTCTTGAAATACACCGTATTGTACTGGCTGGAATGAAATAGTAGCAATATGCATGATGTCATAAGGTGCAAGCATATCTGCATTAATTACACATATTAATTGCATTACCTCTGAGGAATTAATGCCATACTGAGCCACTTTGGATTGGAGATCTTGCACAACCTTCCAGGCAAAGACGTGATGACTGTCATCCTGCCCTGTTCCAGGAGCTGCTTTAAAACCTGGAAAAGCCATAGGGTTATCACAGGCAACATTTGCATTAGCACTGTTCTCCTGAGGTACTCTTGGAGCACCTAATCTTTCTATCATGTCCCAATTCTTTTCTTCAGCTGCTTTCTTCCTAACAAATTCCCAAAACTCCTGAGTGTCCAGGTTTAGAGCAAATTTGGGAGAGAATCCCCCAAAGGAGCTCCAGTAGGAAAGCAGATCCAATCTGCTCTTCTCCCCCCAACTGGTCTGGGAGATAATACCTCCTTGGAGAAAGGTGGAAAAAACCTGTCTATTAAACAACAAAACCTTAACAATATCAAACAATAAAATCTCTTGCCACTCCAAAAGAGATGACAAACTGAGAAAGTCCCTCCCCGGGTTGCGGCTCAGCTCACTCTGTCTCTGATCAGTCCCTCCGGTGCTGGAAATGTTGCAGGCCAGGCCCGGCCTGGTGGGCCACAGATGCAGCTGCCCGTGCTCCCCTGGGTGTTCAGTCCAGAGCGGGTTTCAGGAGCTCCAAGGAAAAGGGCAAAAAACAAAAGTCCCCACAGTAGGGAACTTCTTTGCCTCAGCTAGCTAAAACTAACTAAAAGCAAAAGAGAGCTCTGTCCCACTGTCAGTCCATCCGCAGACAACAACAGTCCAGGGGCAGAAATGTGGAGGAGTGAGTACGGTGTCTGAAAAAAAACTGCTGCTTCTTCTCTCCCGCTGCTTCACTCTCTGGAACACTCTTAAAGGTGCAAAACTTATTATTCAACATAATATAAGGTGCAAAACTTATTATTCAACATAACATAATTGGGGATAAAAGCATCATATAGTCAACCCAGGACACTGAGGCTCTCAAGGAAGCCCAGTTACTTGACGTGGGGGCAAAGTCCATGGGGCAGTAGGGCTACAGCTATTAGAAGGTGAACTGTCAACAGTTCCCTGCCCCAACTCCGATGTTACTGCGGGCGACTCATCACTTGATTCACTGTCGCTGTCACTGTCAGGTAATGGAGGATACGACCTTGGAGATTGTTCAGGCAGCTCAGAGGGGAGCGAAGGGGCAGATGGCTGGGCTAGAGCAGAGGGAAGCAGGGGGGCAGAAGACTGGGTTTCTCTCTCTGCTAAAGACATTTCAGCTACCTGGTGCAGTGGTGTGGTGTATACAGGCACCATCAGGAGCTGCTGCGCAGCTGTGACATAAAGAGGTTTAGGAGTCTGAGAAGGAGATACTATGGCAGTTTTCCCAGAAGCTTTGGCAGCTGTCCCAGAAGCTTTGGCATCCAGCCCAGAAGCTCTGGCAGCTTTCCTGGAAGCTTTGGTAGCCTGCCTGGTAACTTGCATGGCACCTGCACCTTCTTCAAGGATAGATTCACCAAGTTCCCCATCAGAGGCCCCCTCTGACTCATCCCCTTCATCAGTTTCTGTTATCAACCCCAATTCTTCATCCACCTCCTGCTCTGTTTGTTCTCGCTCGGTTTTCCATTCCTTTAATGCCTCAAAAAGCAATCCCCAGGTAACAGCTGGATTGACAAGTTTTATCTCCCACTCAGATGACTTCCTACAGTCTGTCCCCGACTTTTTCCCATGCTTTAACACTAAATGCTGTGTCGGGATCAGTGCCAAAATCCTGTGATTTAGCCCACAGCAATATACTACGAAGGGCATAGTCTGAAGTATTAATTCCCTTATTTCTTAACAAAACTTTCCATGTAGCCAAAACAGTCTCTTCTTCATTAGAAAAATTATTTCCCATTATTACTAGTTGGTGGCTCACCTACTTCCAGGTGTCTTGATAGGAGAAAATCAGGTCTGGGCTTCCCTGTGGCTTCCACCCGCCATTCTCAGCTGCACCAACGCCGCCTCCCCCACTACGTCCCAGTGAGTCATGGCTGCCAGTCTCTAGGAGCCCGTATGGGTCCAGATCAAGTATGTTCTTAAGGGTGTTGAATCACATCAGGGTCACCAGATGTCACTGTCAGGCCAGTCATGACACAAGGCAGAGACCACAAGCAGTCTCAGATGGCAACTCTTTATTATCGAATATGGCTGACCTTTTATACACTTTCTAATTGTTTATATTTCTTCTACCCTAACCATTGGCCACCATAAATCAACATAACATCATTGGTAATAAGTTACAGTGACTTCAACTGACTTTCTAAAAATACTTCATCCAGCTGCAAAGTTCTCATCTTTCTTCAATTCCTCACTTTTCTTGGTCTCCTTAGTTACAGCCTTGGAGAGAATCCTTATCAACTTCTTGCTTCTTACCTTTCTTCTCACTCCTTTAGCTAACAGGCCCGCTGTTGGCCCCTTCCACACAAAGGCATTTGCTATACCAGTCCCCACAGTAAGGTTCATTAGTAATGGTTGCCCTATGCTGAAGGCACACAGGTGGTTACATGCCTCTATCATTTACAGCAGGGTGGGCTCCTCCTTAGACAAGGACTTCAGAAGTTTTTTACAATTCTCATTAGCATTTTCAGCAGCTAATTTTGAAAGCAACACCTGTCTGGCAATGTCATTCTCAATTTGTCTTTTAAGAGCTTGTTTCAAGCAGCCATTGAATTGCATATAAGGCTCCGCCAGTCCTTGCTTTACATAAGTAAATACTTTTTGGGTGGCTCACAGCATCAGGAACCTTTAAAAATGTGCTATGCGCAGCTTCAGTAATACCCTCAAGGGCCTCACTAGGAATGTGGGTTTGCCCAACAGGGTCTGAGTGGCTTCCTTCTCTGGCCAGGTGGTCAGTCATGAGGGCTGCAATATTCTGGTTTGCATGTCCCACAAATTTCACAAACAAAGCTTCAAACCCCTTTTTCCACTGAGTGTCTGTGGAGGCCGGTGGGCCTACAGAACAAAGGCCATTATACACCTTTGGACAGACAGACAGACCCCAAGTTGGAGAAATCTCCCCTGTTCAGGGCAATTGAGCAGACCCTCTTCCAGGATGCTTTGTTGTATATGCAAATGTACCCAGTTCTACCTCCCTGGTTGGACTGTTGGCCTCTCCCTCCCTTTTTCCTTATATTTATGTCCTTGAATGTTCTCCCTTCCCTGCTTATCCATTGGCCCCATATTGCCTCAGTGTCCCACCCTCTTTACCCTATTGGCTGCCACCCCTCGTCTCCCCTCTTTACTGCCCTGAGCCCTCAGCCCATTGGCCCTGATGCTCTGTTCCGCCCCCCCATGTCCCCTGTATTTAAACCCAGACCTTCCACTGTTCTTTTTGTCTTTGTCCCTGAACTCCTTTGTGCGTGGCTGGAATAAACCTCCTTCTCTGGAATCCGTACAAAGACCCTTCCCATTTCTTTGTCGTTGTTGATTCTACAAGAGAAGTGTGTGCTGCAGTGATTGTGTGTGTGTGTGTGTGTGTGAGTGCCTGTGCCACCAAGCGGCTTCATTACTGGAGACACTTCTGGAAGGTCACGGCTCCGCTGCCTCTCTCTCCACCACCAACGGGCTTGTGGCTTGTGACAGCTGGCAGCCTGAACAGGGACCTGTCCGGAGCATTCCTGGAGGTGTCTTCAGTAGCTTTTTGGCTACTGAAGTTAAGCCATGTTCAGAGCAGCCAATTCCCAGAGGAGACTCCTAAGTTTTATTGGGGAATCGCACAGGCGACCGGCAACGTTCTTGAGGCGAGAAGATCGGTTGAAGCTGACAGACAACCTGGAGAGGTTTTGTTGACCCACTGTCATGTGAGTACTATATTTGGGGGTCACCCTTTTTTGTCTTTCCTTTGCCTTCTTTTCCTCTTGGATGTTGGGAGAAAGTGTGGGGATGGGAGCCAAACTGACCCACCCACAGAGGGAAGTTTATACCCAAGTTAAAGGAATCCTTGTTGGAGAAAATTTTCATTTTTCAAAGGGAGATTTAAAATGTTTTCTTCATTGGTTGTTCAAGTATTTTCCTGATGTTATGAGGGAATTCATTCTAATGAGTTCTGGGACCATATAGGGAAAAGATTCTATGTTCTTTGAGTTAAAGGGGATCTTTCAGTGGGGAAATTTTATCCTTTGGCCTTATTGCTAAGTCTGTAGAAAATGTTGGGAAACATTCGGGACCCCAGTTTAACACCCCTTCTCCCCGTTCCTCCCCTCACATCCCTAAACTCTCTTCCCTGCCTCAGGGAGGATCGGGAGATGGATCCTGCCAGCAGGCGCAGGGTTGCTACCATCACCCTGACATCTCCCAGTGTCCTCTGTCCCCTCTCCAGGGCAGCACTGGCCATGCTGCCTTGGGCTCTCTCCTAACCCTCTTACCAATGCCCATGTACCCAGTTCTACCACCCCCAGTTGTTCTCCCAGACAGTGCTGGTACTGTGGCCAGCCCCGCCATCTTGTCTTTTCCCTCTCCAAGTTTTTCTGCCCTTTCTCCACAAAATGGTGCTGACCCCACAAAGGCAATGGCCATTTTGTCACCTCCCTGTTCTGCCAAAAACGACACCTCTGACCCTCCTCCCACTTCCTCTATTCCTGTAATCGCGCCCTGCCCCTCCCTTCTGTTTCAGGAAGTGTGTCCATGTTGGGACTTCCCCTCTCTATCGGGAATCCCCTCCCCATTGTGCCCACCAACCCTACCCCTTCCTCTCTTGACTCCTCCTGATGGTCCCTCCCATTCCCATTCCCACAACACTGGAGCCAGAAGTGGTGATGACAGAGACCAGAAGGAGCCCATATTGGCTTCCACAGCTGCCCACAAACAGGCAGATTCTGGCTGCCCCAAGAGGCTCCATGCAGTCATCAAGTGCCCTCCATCCTCCTCGGAGGATGAAAATAGGGATTCTGCAGACCCGGATTCCAGTCCTGAGTCTGAGGATCACTGGGCCAAGCTGCAGAGGGAAGCCACTGGGAGGGCTCAGAGCTCACCAAAAAGATTGTGGGCTTGCCAATTATATGTAAACACAGCAGAAGAGTGACTGCAATCAATTCCTGGGAACCGATCCCCTATGGGGAGTTGAAGGAGCTCTGCAAAGTGGCTAAGGAATATGGTTGGGGGTTGCATTTCTTAAAAAAATTTCTGGAAGCCACCTTCTCTGACCGTGTCTTGGTCGTGCATGAAAATAAAAATATCATGAATTGCCTACGCTCTCTGTGTCACAATCCATCCTTACGAACGGGTTTTGTGATTGTTCGTGGATTTGATCTCAGGGTGCAAAAAACCGACACGGCACAGGGGGGTTTGCAGTGATAATCAAAACAAATGCACCTTTATTGAATAACCAAATGCATTGGGGAGGAATTGGGGAAAAAAGGGAAAAATAAGGAAAAGAGGGAGGAAGAGAAAGGAAGGTATATAGCTACCAAACATAGAACAGCCAAGTCCTTTGATGTCCAGCCGATGGAGTTCACCAGGTCACGTCTGGGGAGATCTTGAAATCTCTCGCTAACTCAGAGGTTTTTTTTATGATAACTCTATTGAAAATTGTGAGGGAGTGGGGGAAACAGATACAATAAAGAATAGATGTAACAGGTAGTCCATGTTCTCAGCAGTAAACGAGAGCCATTGTGTTCTTGGTCCAGCGGTCACAACCTGCAGGCAAACATCTCGCTTTGGTCAGCTTGCCTCCCCCACACACCTGCCCCGGGCTGGGGGTTTCAGTGCCAGTCCTTGGAAGGAGCAGAGGGGCCTTTTCACATGGGGGTTTCATGTCTCACTCCTTGATGGAGAGGCTCCTTACATCTCAGTCTGTCTGTCACGGTGGTTGTAAAACAGGTGAGGGTCTTCTGTGGGGGACCACCCAAGACTCAGGAGAAGTCCAGCCAGGCTGAGAGGTGGGACAGCTTCCAAGGCTATTGCTGCAAAAAGGCAAGATGCCCCCTTCTTCTTTCATTGGGCTCAGTGCAGCATACAGCAAACAACACCTGTGAACAATAGCTTAGCACTGTGCTCAGGTCTCGGAGCCGTTGGCATGTAACTTTCTCCAACAGGGCCAGAAACTTCAGACAAGGGTCTTTTCTTCAGTGGTCCCCAATGACGATTGTGAGGCAGATGAGAGAAACTTTGGACAGAGTCTCACACCCCGGTCGAGTACATGCTGTGGGAGAGGCAGTAAAAAAGGCATCTCCAATCACTGGCGGACACATATTCAAAAGATGCCAACAAACCAAATTTAACCCTTGAATAAATGGCAGGAGAAGGTGACTTCCAGAAGCCACAAGACCAAGCAAAGGACTTACAAGAAGCTGCACTCAGTGGCATCACCACTGCTGCAAAGACATCCCTGCTCCTCACTCTTGACGACACCCTACATACACAGAGCTTCACTAACATTAAACAAGGGCAAGTGAAATTTTCATGAAATTTGTAGACAGACTTAAAGTTGCACTTGAGTGACAAATAGAAAGCCCAGAGGCCAAGAAGGAAGTGCTAAATAAAATGGCCTTGGCAAAGGCAAACAATGAGTGCAAAACAATATTAAGACCCAGAACCTACAATCAACCAGATGGACGAGGCCTGCACCAAATTATCTTCCACTGAACACACCGTGGCAAGGGCAATCTCTAAGGGAGAGGGCCTTTTTAACATCCCAAGACACTGCAAAATGTTTTAATTGTTGGGAACTGGGCCTTTTTTTGAAGGACTGTCCAGAATACAAAATGCCTAAAGACCAGCAGCCACCAAAGGGGTGCCATTCATCACACTGTATGCATTGCAACAGACATTCTAACAACTGTTCTCAGTTTTGTTATCACCAGTAACCTCACCACCACCAGCAGCATTATCAGCCAAAAAACTTCCAACAGACTGCAGGGTGGCCCCGTGTGAAGACAGCAAATGGAAAGCTGTTTCACTGTACCCTCCCCAGTATTCTGGAGGTCCAATACGTGGGAAATTCCCGCGGAGCTCTTCATACTCCGAACAACAGACCAGAGTGACCAAGGCTTTCCAGCAAGTTCAGGTCAGGACGTGACACCAACTGGTGAGTGCTTTGTCTATACAATTTGATGACTCTGCTTTCTATCGTATTCCCACCAGAAAATATGGACCCCTAGAGGGCCTGAGGGATGTGCTGGTAATAGGTAATGTATTCATGGACCAAATGAAATACATATTATAGTGGAAGTACAAACTGTTGGGCCAAGTGACGAAATCACAGTCACTTTCTGCTGCACAAAACCACCACACTTCCTGCACAGAGAGACTGTGATCGCCCAAGCCTTTTTATTGCCATTAAGCATAGACAATATCCCAGAGCACCCAATGGCATTCTGGGTTGAAATCATGGGCCAAGATAAGCCCCTTATAAAGTGCAGTCAGTTGAATAAAGGTAATGACATCCACCTACAAGGGATGGTGGACACAGGGGCCAACATTACTATCATTACACAACCTCAATGGCCCCTGAACCAGGAGCTGACTCCTGTCACTGGAGTCACCTCAGTGATTGGAGGAGCCGCCATCTCCATGAGGAGCGAGCGTATTATCACAACAGAGGGACTGGAGGGCCAAACTGCCACCATCAGGCCATTTGTAGTCAGGGCACTCACCACCCTGTGGGCCAGGGACCTGTTGTCCCAGTGGGGAGCTTGACTTGATATTCCACCTCTGTCCCGGGATTTCTATTTGGGGCCACTGCAGAGTGCACCACCCCACAATCACCTGGAAGACTGACACCCCACCGTGGGTGGATCAGTGGCCCCTCTCAACAGAGAAATTACATATCCTTGAGCTTCTTGTGGAAGAGCAGCTCTCCAAGGGCCACATTGTACCTTCCAACAGCCCTTGGAACTCCCCTGTCTTTGTTCTCAAAACACCTGGCAAGGACAGGTGGACACTCCTCCATGATCTTTGTAAAATTAACAAGGTCATTGAGGACATGGGTCCCTTGCAGCCTTCCTTCTCCGTCCTTGCTTCCTTGTGACTCGAGACTGGTGGTCGTTGATATCAAAGACTGCTTTTTCAACATCCCCCTCCATCCTCAAGATGCTCCCATATTCACCTTTTCCATCCCCTCCCTGAACAGACAGGCACCTCTGAAGCGGTACCACCGGTGAGTCCTCCCCCAAAGTGAGAAAAACTCCCCTATATATGCCAGTGGTACATGGCCCTTGTCCTATCTCCCATCCAAAGGACTCTCCCAGATGCCATTATCCTACATTATATGGATGGCATTCTGTCTTGGTTTGAAGACAGGTGTCTGCTAAGGAAGGCAGGAGCTTCCTGTGAAATGGAAAATGTAAACCCCCTCCCTCTGAATTATTATAATTTTGAAATTAAAAAGCTCTCGAGCAAAGATATGGGAATAACAGTTATTTACGAGGAAAACTAAAAATACAAACGCAATAGTACAAACAAAAAAACCCCACTGGCAGAGTCAGAATATGACCTGACACCCTGTGGGTCACAGTGGTGGTAGCAGTCCTATTAAATGGTGGCTGCAGTGCTCCTGCAGTGACAGGTGGGGTTTTGTTGAAGCAGTGATCCTGTAGAAGGGTGGAGTTTTCCTCTGAAGCTCCAGTGGTGGCGTAGATGGGCCTGGACTTCCTCTGGGAATGCAGTGGAAAAGAAAGCTGCTCCTCTGGGAATCCAGTGGGAAAAGGCTGTCTCTCTTCTTCCAAATGTCAAATTATATCCAGGTAGGAATGCTTGGCTCCTCCCTCTGGCCGGAGCATCTCACAATGGGATGATGAATTTTTCATCAGTCATGCAGTGACACTCAAGGGCCCAATAACAGAAGATATCTCCCAGAGGGGGGATTGTTGAGGAAGAGATAAAGTAAACTGTTGTAAGAGATGGTCTGAAGTTTCCCTCATTTGCCTCACGACCGTCACAAGGACAGAGAGGAAGACCCTGAAGACCCTGGCTGGAGTTCTGGCCTGGTTGGGGTGGATGCTCGCCAAGTGATTGTTTGCAGCTGTGCTTGCTGTGCCCCCACGTTACAACTGCTTCGAGCAGGGGCTGACAGGGAGCGGCTTGCTCTGTACACTTACACCTGCTTCACGATCCCTGCTCATCACAATGGCCCATGAATTTCCCCACCTCTTGGCCAGATGAACTTTCTGGGGTAACTCTGGTGATCCCCCCATAGAAGATCCCTCATCTGCCTCACAACCGCTGTAAGGGAAGCCCCCTCCCAAGGACTGAGACTGAGACCCTTAAAATTCTAACACAGGGGCGCGGGCCTGACTGAAGTGGGATGTTTGCCAAGTGTTGCCTGCAGGTGTGTTTGCTGCACCAAGACTGGTTTCTCATAGACACCAATCCTGAAAACAATGGGTCTCGCTCACCGCTGAGATTGATTTGTCCTGTTTTGGAACATGGACGTCTTACTCATTTTCAATAGACTAATTCTCCATTGTCTTTTTTCTGTTCTCCCTTTGGTGGATGACTATAAAAGACCCCTGAGTTATGCAAAGAATTTGAGATTCTCCCCAACGTGACAAGATGGATCTATTGGCTGGACCATGAGGATTTTGTCTCTCCGTTGGTAGCTATTCCCACCCCTGTCTTCTTCTCTCTCCCTCTATCCTTTATCTCCTTTCTAATCCTTCTATTGCTTCTGCGTGGGCACTCAATAAAAGGTGCATTTGTTTTGATCAAGACTGAAATCCCCTCTCTGTTGTTTTTGCACTCTGAGATCAGTTAATGAACCATCACAACTCCACTTGTACGAGTGGATCGTGACATTAAATTGCCGTCATGGACAGGATTCTGACAGACAGAGGGGTTTGCAGGGTTGTGTGTAGTCTGTAACAGGGGAAGGATGTTTCACTCCAGCCGCACCGAGCCCGATACCCTGAAAGGGGTGAGCGGTTGTCTAAAAAGGAAAGGGAGTGACTCAAATTTCCCACAAACTGCACATGCCTAGGTGAAAAGCACCCCCATCCTCAATTGAGGGCTCTGTCTTCAGAATTTCACAAAAGATCTCTTAGTGCAAAAAGGGAAACTGTTTTTGTGTATGTGTGAATCTGGACTGTCTGGGAAGTGAAGGGACTATTTGAAGTAACTGAGTAGAACCTCCCAGGCACATTTAGTCTCTTCACCCACCCAGGGAAGCAAGGGAAACACAGCAGAGGCTGTGTGGTTGTGTACCTTAAGTCTACACATCTCTGTCATGGTTTTGGTCCCTTCACAAAATGACGGAAAACCTCAGCACAAAAGTTGAAGCTGAATTTTATGCTCTACTAGCCAAACACAATGCCAAACCTTCTCCCGGAGGAGAAGAACGGGCACAAAGTAACTGATTTAATTTGGAAAATGTTATTGATAGAGTATGTTCTTTACAACATGAAATAAAATTTAAACTGGGCAAAAATAAAACTATTCTCTGCTCAGTTTTGGGAGCTTGTCTCACAGCAGCTATAAAAACTCTCTTAAAGTGAAGAAGTGAGGAAAAAGCTATAATGGACTCCCTTCAAAGCCTAGTTGAAATTTGGAAAAAAAATTAAATGAAGAAAGGAATGAGATCCATCTGTTACAAGCTGCCCTTAGAGAGGAACATGTTAAGAATTCACTGAATGCTGATTCCTCAACACAGGCAGAGGAAAAGAAACTCCTCACATTAAACAGATTTATCCCCATAAGGAACTAGAGGCAGCAAAAAAACTGTGGAGAAAACTGCTGCCCTCATTTGAGACCCTTGGTTAAAACAGAATATAATTATATTAATGATGAAGATTTTGAACCACATATCACAACTAAACAAATACCATTCAGCACTACCAAATTGGCTGAGCTGAAGAAAGAATTTGGGCGCCTCCCACAAGAATCGGAGATAGAATATGTCTTCCAAGTGTCCCTCACTGGTGAAGATCAAATTAAATTAACTGAACAGGTGGCCAGTGGGTACTGGGGACATGGAGTTTTCCTAACAACAGGAGATAAGCGTGACACGTGGTCCCTGACACAATGTGTGCCTTTCTGGGCCGGGGGAATTAATCCTTTGGAAAGGGGAGACCCTTTAGCTATAGTCAGTGCCCCCGACCAGCTTTTGGAAGGCGCCCACAAAGCCACCTGCCTGCAAATGATTCATGAAAAAGGTTGATTCCTGGTTTTCTGTCACCAATGCAATTACCTGTAAAGCCTGAAATTATGACTCCTTTAATTTGATGGCTTCCTAAACCTACAGCAATTATTTTACAGAAAACCATAATGGCCTTGGGTCCCATAGAGAGACTAGATAGATTCCTTGGTAACCCCACTGACCAAACTGAATCTACTGATCCTGGTTTCACTCCATACTCCATCCCCTCACAGCCCCCAGCTTCTCAATCTGATTCACCTGCCAGCAGCCGTAAAGTTTGGGCATGGAGCGAGGTTGCAGTAGATTTGATTAATTACAGTAGATGATATGGACCTGTAAAAACCCTGGAGGAGAAATCAGAAAAAACAAACGGTGTTTGGTTTATCAGGGCTCCTCACGGTGAAAATTTAGGGAAGGGAAAACAGATCTCTAACTGCCACCATTGGTGGTTGTTGGAAGTTAAAAGGGGGGTCCCCAGAGAGGTGATGGATGGTTTGCCCCTTGATAAATTACAGAAAATAATAACTAATTGGCACTATCGAAAACTGAATTTATCAGTTCAACCCAGTGCACCCCTCCCTTCTCAGAATCCAGCCAGTGAGCCAAAAGAAACCCTCTCCCAGCCTCTCTCTCAGAATTTAGGATGTGAGCCAAAGCAAACACAGAACCAGAGAAACTAGGCTCTCCATCCCTTATAGGTGAGCAAAGGGCTGGAGCATGGATGTATCTGAGAATGCTCACTAAACATAAATCAGGAGATATATTGATCACAGCTATCACAGGCCTCAAACAGGCACTTGTAACCTTTCTGATTGACACTGGGGCACAAATCTCTGCACTAACAAAAAGGATGCCCAGAAGTGTAGAATTGTTCCAACAAAGAAACAATGTTGTGCTTTAAATGCCCTAGGAACTACAGAATCTATGAATGTGGCCTTAGTAAAACTCATGCTCCATGGAGAGGAGAATCAATTAGTTGTCAAAATTGGGGATATTCCAAACAATTTATTAGGGATGGATGTTATTGCTGGGAGGCAGTGGGAAGATTCTGAGGGATTCCTGTGGTCATTTGGCGTGCCACGTCTTAACATTAGACTGCTCCAAGCTGCATCCTCCTCACTGTCTAGCAAAATTACTCATGTAAAACAATACCCTCTACCTTCTGGTGCCAAAGAGGGCATCAACTGGTTATACAGGACTTGTGAGACCAAGGAATAATAGTCAATACCCATTCTCTTTTCAACTTGCCAGTGTGGCCAGTTTGGAAACCCAATGAGAAGTGGAGGCTGACAGTAGACTTCTGCAGGCTTAATGCCAACACAGACCCTCTTACAGCAGCGGTCCCAAATTTGGCTGAATTAATGACATCAATTCAAGAAAAAGCTCACTCAATCATGGCAACTATAGATGTCAAAGACATGTTTTTTATGATACCCATACAACCAGAAGATATGGACCGTTTTTCCTTCACATGGAAAGGACAGCAATACACTTTCACTAGGCTTCCCCAAGGCTACAAACACTCCCCCACTTTGGCCCACCCTACTTTAGCCCAGGAATTAGAAAAAATACCCAAACCTGATCCTGTAGCTGTTTATCAATACATTGATGACATTCTGGGCTGGGGGGGGGGGGAGGGGGGGTGTGTGAAATAGAGGTAGTAGGGAAACATCAGCAGAAAATAATCTCTCACTTAGAAAGTCTTGATTTGCAGATGCCCCCAGAGAAAATTCAGAAGTCTTCTCAGGAAGTGAAGTTTTTGGGAATTTGCTGGAAAGGAGGTATGACATGTATTCCACCTGATATCCTAACCTCTTTAGATCAGATCAAAATGCCTGAATCCAGGAAAGATCTCCTGCAAGCTCTAGGATTATTAGTGTTCTGGAGAAAACACATTCCAGATCTTTCAATAATTGCTAGGCCCCTTCATGACTTGCTGAGCAAATGGGGTGAAATGGGATGGGACTCCTTCTCAGGAGGAAGCATTGCAATTGCTGTTTTTTGAAGCAACAGCTCACCAAGCACTGGACCCTATCCATCCCACAGATCCCTTTCAGCTGGAATGGGGATTTGGCTCCTCAGGGCTGTCAGTACAGCTACGGCAGCAGGGTCCTGAGGGTCCGATGTGTGGGAGGTTAAGATATTGCGATGTTACGGTCAGGCAGAACCCCTCCCCTTTTACTGTTACCTTTTACCGTTAACCCCTGTTATAAATGACCTGGTTCAACTGTTAATCAAGGCCATTTTACCGTCCACCACATTGGTGTGTGCGTGTACTTGGTCCGTGTGGCAAAGGTGCTGCCACCAAGCCGTTCTTGACCCAGGACCCCACGCCCCAAGTGGCGGCAACAAGTGGTGCCGAAACCCGGGACAATCCGGGAAGCAGGAACCACCTGGGCGAGTGAACAGCAGCTGGAGCAGCAGGACTGTCCCCGGCAGGGAGGACGCTCCCAGAGGACCGGCGAGAGGGGAAAGTCTCGCGCTTAGGACCGGCAAAGGAGGAAGTCTGGCGCCAAGGACCGGCGAAGGAGAAAATGGAGTACCTCCCAAAGGTCATTTTTAAAATTCATAGGCAGTGTGGCATAGACTGCGAGCCAGGAGATTTTATCCTTGTAGTGTCGAGGCTCCTGCGGATTGGGGTTATTGGGCAGCTGGTGGATATTTTCCACCTCGAAGTGTGGGATAGTTGTACCGGGGCCCTAGCAGAGGAGGCTTTGTCCTCAGGCTCGGGGCGAAATCTTAAATTATGGGGCAGAGTCACGCAGGCTCTGTGAAAAGTTCAGCAGGAGCAGGAAATGTGGAAAACCACACAGGACTGTTTGCAGGCAGGGCCCCGGCAGGGTGTGGGGGCGGCCGCGCAGACTGCGGGTGATCGTGAGTCTGCCGAGTGTGGGGATTTACAGCCGTGGGGATGCTCTTCGCAGCTCCCAAGCTCAGGCACGCTGGCTGAGGGGAAAAAGCGGTCATTTGGGACGGGCTGCTAGAGGAAGCGCGAAGTGCAGGCATTAACTTAGAGACATGGGGTGCTGCCATTGACTCGGAGGCGCGGGGCGCTGCCATTGACTCAGAGGCGCGGGGCACCGCCATTAACTCGGAGGCGTGGGGCGCTGCCATTGACTCAGAGTCCGAGGGAGCCTGGGCGGGGCCTCCGCCTTACGCGCCACGGGGTGGTGGGCGCCAGAAGGGGGGGATGCAGACACGGGCGTGATCGGCAGAGACGGAGAAGGTCTGCAGGACAGCGCAGACACGCGCAGGCAAAAAGGAAGGAAAAGACATGGAGGGGGAGCTGACGCTGCTTGAAGCATGGGGTGGAAATCTCATTACAAGGCACTGGCCTCCCCCAGCAGGAGGCAGGGCAAGCCTAGAGGGAGGGAGCAGCCCAATGCTAAGACAAAGGGGCGAGGTCGAAGCCTGACAGAGGGTTTTACCAATTCCATCCGGCCAAAAGATCAAGCGCGCATCCTAGCAACCGCCCTGCTGGCTTTAAATCAGTTCCCCAGGGGAGACGAGACAAAAAGTCCTGCCCAGAGGCACTGGGCCACCCGGACACTAGAGGAAGGCCCACAAGTCATGATTAAAAATTAGTTAGGAGAATGGGAAACGGGTTGGAGGCTGGTACTCACAGGGCGAGGGTACACAGCCGTCAAGAAAAATAGTAAAATTAAATGGTGCCCGCTTAAGTCGATAAAACTGGACCTTCAGGGCAAAAACTAATGAAATTTGTAAAGCTTGTTTTGCAGGACTGAATCCTCAGACGCCCCCATGGCCCGTATACCCCGCTTCCTAAAGGCTGTGACGAATCATCAAGCAGCCCGATGGCAGACCATACCGGGGTCGTGAAAAACTCAGTGACCAAACTAAAGGAGAGGCCGGCGCAGAGAAGGACTGGGGGAAAAAAGCTCAACAAAAATGTTATCAGTCATGGTTCACATAAATGTTTTTGAAAGTCTTGTTTTAAGTGGTATCCATCAAGTAGAGTTTGAACTCTGGCCAGGTTCTGGCTCTACTTGAATGGAATGATCGCCAATCAGCCCAGAGTTTTTCTGCGTCAAAAGGTTCAAAGGGAGTTTTGGAGAAACGTGAATCCAGACATGAGGTCTCAACATCACTCTTCTTTTAAGGTCAGCTGTCGCAGACTCTGGGAGGATAGTTCGGTGCTGTGGTAAATGTATGATTTCAAATCGTCAACTGTGTTAACAACTATCAGCCAAAAAACTGAGGAAGTCCTGCAAAGATATCCTAAGTCATGGTTCAGTCAGCCCCCATGACTGATTGCCCTTGGTTCTACCTTATTAGGCCCTATTAGTGATCTTGGACCTTATATTTCAAAGAAGTTAGCATTGTTTATTAAAAACCAGTTAGAAATAGTTACCATTTCACCATCCACCACATTGGTGAGTGCGTGTACTTGGTCTGTGTGGCAAAGGTGCTGCCACCGAGCCGTCCTTGACCCGGGACGCCACGCCCCAAGTGGTGGCAACACCGAGGAGGCCTGTTGGTTTCTATTCCTGTGGTTTCAAAGATGCTGAGAAAAGATACACTACCTGGGAAAAAGGATTGTTTGTGGTTAGCTTAGCTCTCATAGAAGTGGGAAAAATTGCACAACAACAACCAGTTGTCTTGAGAGGCCCTTTCAAAGTTATTAAGACAGTCACTACTGGGACCCCCCACCCCACCCCCGCCGACAGGGTTGCCCAAAGGGCCTCAGTTGCAAACTGGTATGCTCAGATTGAACATTACTGTAACATTTTCTCAATAACAGAAGGAGCTGTAAAAAATTTAGCGATCCAAGAAACTGAGAATTTGGGCAGCAGCCATGACAAACCTGCCTCTGTAATTAAAGTAGCCCCTCCTTTCTCCCCCAAACGATCAGCAAATTCTTGGTTCCCTGATGCCTCTGCTAAACAGGAGGGGAAGGTGTGGAGATACAGGGAAGCAGCCCTCCACATTTCCTCTGGTGAATGAATCATTATCGAGGGAGAAGGCAGTGCTCAGGTTGGGGAGCTGAGAGCTGTTTGGAGTGCTTTCCAACATGAGGTACAGAATACCTCTCCTGTCTGCATCTACACGGACTCCTATGCTGTGTATAAAGGATGTACTGAGTGGCTTCCTTTTTGGCAGCAAAATGATTGGGAAGGTAACAGAATTCCAGTATGGCAAAAGGAAAAGTGGCAAGAAATTTTAAACATCACAAGCCAAGGGAACCTTGTTGGGGTGGGCAGCCTTTCATCAGACAGATGGAAATCCAGCAGGAGAGTGGAACAATAAAGCTGATGATTTAGCAAGACTAAGTCCCCTGAAAAAGAACAAATTACAGAGGACTGGGATCAACTATTGTCGGGTTCGGCTCTCTGTCTCTGCCCCGACACAGGTAGGGTGGTTCTTGGGTGGCACGCACTTCAAAGGATGAGTCTGGACTCTTCAGCTTTTCGATCTTCAGATTGTTTATTGTTTCTTATCTACAAAATTTTCTGTCTGCCCAACAGAGGTCTGATCTGCAAGGCAGCCAAGGGCACTCGTGACCACCCACGGGGCGGTCATGTCTTTTATACTAAAATCTATGTACATGATATTTACTTTTATTTTCCAATACTTTTCACCCATATTGGCAAGTACACCTTCACCATAAACCAATCCCCAAGTGCCAACATCACCACAGGAGATGGAAGACAAGAAGAAGAAAGAAGAAGGACGAGACACGCCCTGATCCCTCCATCTTGTCTCCATAACCCCCCTGTACCAAAAACCTTAAAGTTTATATTTCACCCTATAAATGTGTCCCTTTTACACCCTTCACTCTAAAGTGATTCTCATGTGCTCAAACTGCTGTCACTTCTGTGGATGGATCAAAATCAAGCCACCAAGCACTCTTGGCAACATTCCAGGATTTCCGAGACCCCCAAGGGTTCTCCTGGCATCTCTGGACAACAGGAGCGATGTGCTGAGTTCTCACAAACTATTAGAATAGCTGCATGTAAAAAGACAGCACACAGGTGTGAAAGATTTGTACAAGGAAGCTCTGGCCCAGCGTTGGCCTGTCACCAAGGAAAGGTGTAAAACATGCGTATCAACCTGTGAGCAATCGCAGACTGGAGACTGGAGAGACATCCTTTGGAAGATGACCCTCTGCATTTCAGAAAGGGTAAAGGCTTATGGGACGCGTGGCAGGTAGACTATATTGGACCCTTTAAGAAGTCAGGAGTTAAACACTTTGTGCTGGTAGGAGTAGAAATTGTATCTGGGATGGTCCAGGCCAATGCTTTTAAAAGAGCTACAGGAAATAATACTGTTAAAGCATTGCAGGGATGGTTTGGAATTTTCCCAAAACCACAGGAAATTCAATCTGATAATGGGTCCCACTTCACTGCTAGAATTGTACAGGATTAGGCAAAAAATGAAGGAATTAAATGGACTTTTCATACCCCTTACTACTCTCAGGCTAACGGGATCGTGGAAAGGACCAATGGTCTTTTGGAATGACTTTTGAAACCAGAGGAGGGAAATTGGGATGTTCGGTTATGGGAAGCTGTGAAAAGTGTGAATGACAGATGGGGGGGTAAATGGGTGTCCCAAAATCACTGCCTTTTGCCCCATAGCTCCAAGCATAATTGCCTCTCTAGGGAGACCAGATGATTTCAAGATTCCAGCATATTACCCTGGACAACCTGTTCTGGTGGACCTCCCTACTGTAGGGGAACTACCACTAGTGCTAAAAACCCCTCTGAATAAACATGCATGGGTAGCCTCTGATGCTCTAGGGAGAGAGCATCGGATAAATACACACTGGATAATTCCATCCTTCTAACTTTTTCTGTCCCTTAGTGGCAGGATTCTGTTGTGTTTACTTTTACAGAAGAACCCTGAGGGACATGAGGATCATCTGAACCATGATAACACTGGTGATACTTTTCTGCATCCTACCACAATTCCGTGGACAGAATCCTGCTGAGTGGTCGTGGTCTGAAGCTACCATCCATCACACTAATGTTCTAGGATCATATCCCAAGGGTCACCACCTGAACCTAGAGCCTATAGTGCTGCATGACTCTGAGATATATCGCCCAAGTGAGTGGGGATGGGATCAGAAGGACTGGACTAGAGCCCTAACTGGAACAATTGGTGAGTCGATTGTGGTAGCGTGCAGAAAAGTGGAAGGATCTCTCTATGAGAAAGCCACCTCCATTGCAGGTGCTGGAAATTTTTTAGAACCAGATGGAAAAAACTATTTGCACATCCCTACAACAGAACTGTGTCCTACGACAAAGTGGGAGTGTACCAAACAAATTCCCCTCACTCTGTGCTGCTGGCAGGAGTACGTTGGTAACTACACTTTAGGCCCCAGAACCAACAATGCAATTACAAAGGATTGTAGAAATTAATCAACTGACTGCTGGCATAATTTTACTTTAGCCAAACCAACTTATGTGACACGCCGTTGGCAAAATAACTTGACAAATCCATAAAGTTTAAAAGGCCTAGTTTACAAACTTAAGATAAATGCTATAACAAAGCCCACACTGAGTACAGTAGTCACACCCCAGTGGGTAGAAAGGACTGAGAGCACCCTTAGTCAACTTGATACTGAATGGCCTTGGTCCCAGGCTTTTGTTCATTTTTCCAGATCCATGGGAAACGTGAGGGATTTAAACCTATCAACTGTCATTATGCATGAAAATCAGATATACACTAGGCAGGAATGGGAAAACCAAAAAACCTGGCAGCTTCAAGGGATAGTGGGGAAAAAAATTAGTATAGGATCCGAATGATTAACGGAACTACCCATAGAAACGCAACCTCAATCGGTGTTTTGACAGATCAAACAAATAAGCATGAAAAGGTTTGTACGCACCCAAGCTTACAGGATTGTTGGCACAATTTTACATTGGCACAAACCATAGAAGTGGTTTGTCTTTGGTCCAAAAAATGTAGGCCTGTAGGGCCTACATTTTAAGTTTATAGTAAATGCTATAGCCCAACTTGTTACAATTTACACCACCACCACTCCAGCCCAACCACCGCTTATGCTTAGCCCAAGAATTTTTGAAAATGGACCAGATATAATTAGGAAAACAGGACAACAACAAATACTGTTCAATCCAGCATGGTTCTCTTAAACAAGTCAAATTGCTGATGCAAAGTAATGTCTCAGAAATTCAGCCGGCCTGTTCGCCTTTTTTGCAAACTTCCTTTGAGGGTTGGATGACCTGGTTGCAAAAGCGGAACTCTTTTAAAAGACGGACGCTAAGAGACATAACCGGTGTTGTGGGAACAGGATTGGGAATTCTAAAGAGTATTGATTCAGAAGTATTAATGAATAAAATGGGCTGCTACAACTAGAGATTTGACCAAGTTACAACAACTACTGCAGTCATTGGCTTTAGGAACACACCAGTGGCTGCTATCAAACATTTTGACAAATTGGGAAAAGGTAAATGTAAATGACCACAAATTGGTAAATGATGCACTCGGTGCTACACAAAACAACATTTCTTTGGCTCTCAGCTGTATCCAGGCACAATTGTGGATGCAGTCAGTTGCTGCCTCAATGATAAGAGAAGGTGAAGAAGGCACTTTTCCTACTGAAATTGGGAAAATAATTTGGGACAGTGCCACTGATTTTGAAAGAGAATTCCAATCCTGGTGGAACTTAGTGAATTCAACTTACAATCCCATTACAAACACAGCCATGGCTTTTGTGTTAACCATACGTAATGCCTCAGTGCATTTGATATTTCCTATGATTGCATTAGGGCTGAATCATGATGGAGCTGTTCTCTATCCTTATGAGCATTGGGAATGGGCCCGTCAAATTGGTGAGAAATGGCAAACTGTTAATTTAGAATCTTGTCTTGTCCGAGAACAACAAGGGCTCATCTGTGAAAGCAATGCAATCATAGCTCAAGACATTTGTTTAGACACAGAGCAAAATATCTGTCATTTTGAAATTCATCCTAATGAGACTTCTGAAACAGTCCTTATATATATAGGCAATAGATGTGCATGCTTCAGACCTGCTTGTGATTTTGTATTTGTAGAGAATGTTGTAGTAGATACTAAAAATTATTCAAATTTTTGTGCTTGTAACTTTACCAAGATTACAGGATGGGATTTCTCTTATGAAGCTCCAGTTACCTCTCACTACCTATTGCAATCCAACTACACACTGATTCACAAACTGATGCCTACTCCTATTGGGATGGATCTCACTTTGGTAAGACAACTGCTGCTCCATCGAGACTTAGTTGAAATCCTTGAGAAGATTGAGAAAAACGCACAGAAAGCCCTGGTGACTGCTCATCACAATGTGAGACAGATACCCCGTGTCATGGAATGGGTGGAGAAAGATGCCGAGCACAGGGGGTGGGATACTCTTTTAGGTGGTCTCCTACTGCCACGGGTGTCCTGAGCAGTCTGTGTCATCCCATTGTTATCCTTTTGATACCAATTCTGCTTGGTTTTATTTTATCAGCAGTCCCATTCGTTATGAATTGGAGCATGAAACAGCTGACAAGATTGACGTCTATAGTTCATGCACACAACTTGGCTGATGTCCTATGCACTGTGAACATCCCCAAGACTTTGACACAAGGCAATTATGAATGAAGCATATGTGTTTTGGAATAATCCTAATTTCCATTTATGATTTTGTGGGAATTACTTTTGATTTTTAGTGAATTGGTTTAGAAAATCATTTTAAAGTTAGTGCTTATATTATGATTTGTTTATTGCTTTTGCTTTTGATATTTGTGATTTGTTTTGACCATTTGAGAATGGTTATAAAAATAATACTATTTTAATTAATTAACCATTTGAAAATAGTTATAAAATTGATACTGTTGTGATCAATATTAATTATGTTTGTTTATTGTCTCTCTTTTTTTTCCCCTCTTCTTCCTATCCTTTCTTTTCCTCCTTTCTCTCTCTCTCTCTCTCTCTGTCATGCTGTCCCTATTTTTCCGGGTTCTACTACCAACGTACAGCGAGTCATGAAGACCTATCAGCGACACTCCAGAGCCCTGCTGATGACGATCCCTTCAAGACAATTGTGAGTCACAGGGTCGTGTAAGAGTCTGTCTGAAATATCCCTCATCTGCCTCACGATCGTCATTGGGGACCACTGAAAATCTCGGGCTTTGTAGGAGAAAGTTACACAAGCCAAAGGCTTCGAGACCTGAGAGCACAATGTTAGGTTATTGTTATCACAGGTGTTGTTAGCTGTATGCTACACTGAGCCCAATGAGAAGAAGAAGGAAGCACCGTGCCCTTTTTGCAACAACAGCCTTGGGAGCTGTCCCACCTCTCGGCCTGGCTGGACTTCTCCTGAGTTCTGGGTGGTCCCCCACAGAAGACCCTCACCTGTTTTACAACCACCGTGAGAGACAGACTGAGATGTAAGGAGCCTCTCCATCAAGGACTGAGACACGAAACCCCCATGTGAAAAGGCCCCTCTGCTCCTTCCAAGGACTGGCACTGAAACCCCCAGCCCGGGGCAGGTGTGTGGGGGAGGCAAGCTGACCAAAGCGAGATGTTTGCCTGCAGGTTGTGACCGCTGGACCAAGAAGACAATGGCTCTCGTTTACTGCTGAGAACATGGACTACCTGTTACATCTATTCCTTATTGTATCTGTTTCCCCTTTTCACAATTTCCAATAGAGTTATCCTAATAAAAACCTCTGAGTTAGCCAGAGATTTCAAGATCTCCC
The DNA here is from genome assembly GCF_023055355.1 of Agelaius tricolor. Lineage (NCBI taxonomy): Eukaryota > Metazoa > Chordata > Aves > Passeriformes > Icteridae > Agelaius > Agelaius tricolor. The sequence goes on from NW_027269344.1 coordinate 313,486, forward strand.
CGACATAACAGGCGGATCTTCGACTGGACTGGACCAAAGGACTTCGTCTCTATGTTTGGTAGCTCTATCCCCCTCTTTCTCTCTCTCTCTCTTTTGTCTCTCTCTTCCTCTATCTTTTTCTCTCCCTTAATCCCTCTCTCACATTTTGCAGTGGTCATTCAATAAAGGTGCATTTGTTTCGATTATCATTGCAAACCCCCTTGTACCGTGTTGGTTCTTTTTGCACCCTGAGATCAAATCCACAAACCATCACGAAACCCGTCTGTTAGGACGGATCGTGACACCCCCCGAAGAACCCTCCCCAAATTCCCCCCCAAAGCCCCCCCAGCACCCCCAGACCCCGCTAAAACCCCCTCAAGTTCCCCCCAGACCCTCCCCAAATCCCCCCAAACGTCCTCAAGACCCCTCCCCAAATTCCCCTTACGACCCCTCCAGGACCCCTCACCTGTTCCTGCGCCTCCTCAGCAGCTCCCGGAGCCCCCCGTCCTCTCCCAGCGCCTCCCCTGCTCTCTCCAGCGCCTCCTGCAGGACCCGCCCGAGCCCGGGGTGGCTCCCGGGGGTCCCCGAGGGGGTCCCGGGGGGCGGAGGAGGTGGAAGGGGGGCGCCCGCTCCATGCCCGGCCCCGGGGTCAGGGGGCGCCGCTTCAGGCTCGGCTCTGATTGGCTGGAGCGGCGCGGGGAGGGCAGGAGTTGCAATGGAAAGACGCCCGGTGATTGGTTGTTTCCGTCGAGGGCGTGGTGATTGACAGGAGAGGGGCAGGAGAGGCGGGCTTTGCTGAGGAGAGGTGCGCGATGATTGGTTAGTTCAGCTCGAGAGAGGCGGGCATTGCTGAGGGGAGACCTGCGGTGATTGGTTGGTTCGGCACATCAGAGGCGGGCGTATCTGACGGGAGGTATGCGGTGATTGGTTGGATTGGCGCACGGGGAGGCCGGTGTTCCTGAGGGGAGGTGATTGGATGGTTTGGGGCGGGGCGTCCGCTATTGGCTGGGAAAAGTCCGGAATTTTTAAGAGAACATTCCCGGTTTTCTGGGGAAAACCTCTCAGATTATTAAGGAAAAATTCCCGTTTTTTGAAGGAGAAACATTCCCTGATTTTTTGACACCACATGACCCCCAATAACCCAAATAACCCCGAAACACTCGAAATAAACCCCAAATAACCCTAAAAAAACCCAAACAATACCTAAAAGTCTGCCAAATAACCCCAAACAAATCCAAATAACCCCAAAAAACAGAAAAACCCTCAAATTAAACATAAAAACCCCCAAATGATTTCAAGTACACCTAAAAAAAAAACATGTACACCAACATAAACCCCAAGAACCCCAAATAATTCCAAATAAGCCCAAATTAACCCAAATAACCCAAAATAATTCCAAAGAACCCCAAATAAATAGAAATAAACCAAGTAAAACCCAAGATAAACCCCAAATAGTCCATAAATAACCATAAATAAACCCCAAACAAACCCTAAATAAACCCAAATAAACCCCAAGTAAGCCCAGTTCCTCCTGTCCCCACGCCAAAACAGATCCCGACCAATCAGAACGCGCAGCACTGATGACAATCCAGTTGCTGGGCAGAAACTCAGAGCACCGGCCGCGCTCAGCGATTTTCAGCGAATCCGCGCCCGGCCCGACTCTGACTCATCAGTTGCCAGGCACAGTCAAGGCCTCTCACGGCGTTCAACAATCAGAGACTGCGCGGGGTAATTTCCAGCCAATCAGAGCGTGTCTCGCTGATGACTCATCAGTTGCGAGGAGAGGAATTTGGGGACCGGGGGAAGGTGACCCTGAGGATGGGCTGGGGGCCCCAAATTAATCCAAAACGGGGTCGGGACCCCAAAACGGAGCAGGAGGGGCCTGGACCTCCAAATTGAGCTGAGAAGGGGATGGGACACCCTAAATTGATCTGGAAGGGGGGTGGGACCCCCAAACAGGATGAAGCCAATTTTGCTCCTGGAATATGTAAAGTAGTTTATGGATATGCAAAAAGTCTATGAATATGCAACAGGCTGATGTCATGGGAGACAAGGACCATCCAGCAAAGGTTGTTATGGCCACTGAGACCTCCGAGTTATTTCCGGGGACACCCTTAATTAATCTGGTTTTAATTCCATCAGTCTGTTGCATATTCATAGACCCTCATGCATATCGATAAACTCATTTACATATTTCAGGAACTATTTTACATGTCCCGTCTTTGGGAGTGTCTCCCCATTTCAGGAGCCTCCACTGAAATGGAAAATGTAAACCTCCTCCCTTAGAAGACGAAGAAGAAGAAGAAGAAAAGAAGAAGAAGAAGAAGAAGGAGAAGGAGAAGGAGAAGGAGAAGGAGAAGGAGAAGAAAAGCTGAAATTTTGGGAATCCAGTGGGAAAATGGCTGATCCTCTGGGAATCCATTTCTTACCCCCCAAAGACAGGGCAAAGGCAGGGCAGTGGGGTTTTTATAGGGTATCCCAAGGGTGGAGTTGGGGTTTGGGTCAGGGGAGGAATTCTTAGCAACACAAGAAGGATGAGATCAAATTCCTGCCTCTTAGCAACAGCAGCATTCCACACAGAACGTGTCCCCAAATCCTAAATTTCCTCTAAAACAACTGAGAAATTATGGAACTGCAGATATATTCGATCAATTTCCTTCATCTAACCCAGTTTGGGGTGTTTTTCAAGGATGAAGGTGAAGCAGAGGAAAATTAAGGCCAAACCAAAAGGAGAAGGAGCCAGGTGTGTTCCCAACATGGATCACAGGGAATGTGCGTGACCAGGGCTGTGCCCAAAGTGCCTCCTCCAGTGGGGGATGGAGCTGGAGCTGCGCACGAAGCTCTGCCCGCACTCGGGGCACTCGCAGGGCTTCCTTTACCGGTGCCTCCGTTGGTGTTGGGTCAAGTTAGAGCTGCTGGAGAAGCTCTTCCCACACTGGGGACACTCGTAGGGCCTCTCCCCTGTGTGGACGTGCTGGTGGGTGACGAGGGTGGAGTTGTGCTTGAATCCCTTCCCACAGTCAAAGCACTGGAAGGGCCTCTCCTCTGTGTGAATCCGATAGTGCAGGAGGAGATGGGAGCTGGTCTGAATCTCTTCCCACACTCCCCACACTCGTAGGGCCGTTCCCCAGTGTGGATCCTCTGGTGCTTGATCAGGTCGCAGTTCCACCTGAAGCTCTTCCCAATCTCCATGCACGTGTGAGGCTTCTTCCCATCGTGGAGCTGCTCATGGAGCACCAGCTCCGAGCTCTGGCTCCATCTCCGGCCGCCTTCCCGGCCCAGGCTGGCTCTTTCCCCCTCACATCCCCGCCATCTGCGTTTGCAGCCCCTCCTCGTGCGGCAGCTCCGGGCCTTTTCCTCCCCGTTGGCTTCCTGCGCCGTGGAGCCGCTCAAAACGGCCTCTGCCACCAGGTTCTGCCGCGGGCATTTGTCCTCCCTGCTCTCCATGCTCAGCTCCTGCTCTGGGGGAGGAAGGACAAGGACAGCATGGGATTTGCCTCCGTGCCACAGGCAAGGGCAAGGAGATCCCCCCAGGGCTGAGCTGCAGCCGGGGGCCCTGCTGGGCTGGGAGATGGAGCAGCACAGAGGGGAAAGGGGCACTCATCGCCAGCTCGGGGCTGTGCACAAATCACAAACAGGACTGGACTGCTAGGAACGTGTCTTGAGCTGTTTTATTTCCCAGCATCTGTCTCATTACTTGGTTATGACAATGGTAAGTTGCCAGTTGCTCACATCACAGGTAGCAGACAAAGAACTTCATGTTAAAATTTATTTTAAAAGGTTTTTGACCAATCACGGAAAGCAAAGCCATACTGACAGTAGTTCTATCCAAGAACTATAAGCACATTGACGGTTAAAACAATGCTCCCTTATTTCAAATACAATACCTGCTTGTAAGCCTTAAAACACAATGCACAGAGCTCCACTATTAAGCTTGGAACTTCCTAATATCTTTCTAGATACACTTTTCTGCAGGTTAGGGAGTTATTCTAGATAAGTGTTAATGCACAGACCATTGTTCTATTTCTCCCTACTTTCTACTTCTTATATAACTTTTCTGCTGACCAATCTTATGGTTACTGCAAAGCTCTAATCAGTTCTACTGTCTCTGAGGCTTGTCTTTTGAAGCTTTTCCAAAACCCTGTGATTTTAAGCATTCAACAGACACTGATTTCCTCCTCACCTGCCTCAGTGACCCAGGGCATCTTCCTCTTCCTTGCAGCCTCCCAAGTGTTGGCAATGGGAAATCCTGGTTTGGGGAAAACAAGGGATGAGCACGTTGAGTTTGATGGTTCCTCTGCCCGAGTCCATCTCTACAAGTCAGAGGCCATCTGGGCTCCAGAAAAACCTCCCAAACACCAAGATTCAGCCCTGAAAAAGCCACCCAGGAGTTCCCTGTCCCTGGTCCCTCCCCTCTGGTGTTCGGGGGTTCCACCCTGTCCCAGCTACTGGGGTCACGCTTGGATTGGGGATCCCCCTTCTCCTCGGTGCCCGCCCTGCCCAGGCTGCTGGCAGTCCCAGCAATCCCAAAAGCTCCCCCCGCTTCGCTCTCCCCATTTCGGGATGCCGGGGCTGTTTGGGCTCCCAGGCTCCCTTCTCCCCTCATTCTCTGCTCTGGGCTGCAGCGGCTCCAAGGAGTCCCCCCTGCCCCTCTCCAGGCTCTTGAGGCTCCCGCCAATGGCGGCGCTCCCCCCTCTCTGGGCTCCCCACTTTGGGCTCCTGGGGCACACAGGGCTCTGCTCCTCCAGGCTGCCTCTGCCGGCAGCCGCCACCGCCACCCCCCGATGTCCCCCCAAGGGGCCTTTTCCACTCAGCCTTGGACTTCTTCATTCTCCAAACATCCCCCCAAAAACCCAACCCAGGGACCCTCTGGATATCTGGGCCGAGCTCCCCCTCCCCGTTCACCGGCACGATGGGGGAGGCGATGATCCCACAGGTGGGGGCTGCGAATTCAGGCAGGGATCGAAGGCGTGGTTCCCTCAGTTCAGCCTTGATCCGCTTTTGTCCCTCCTCTTCCATCCCTCCTCCCCCTGCTCCTCCCCCCTAGCCCCACCTCCTTTTCCCCCTTCATCCCTGCCCTTCCCTCCTTCCTCCTCCCCCAGCAGCAGCCACACCCTCGGTGCCCGTTCCCGCAGCCCTCGCAGCCTGCGGCAGGAGCGGGGATGGAGCCGGGACGGGTCGGGATGGGCAGCGCGGGGCTCTCGGCTGCTCCCAGCCGCTGCAGGCGGGGGGAACCCGGCCCGGGCCAAAGGAGAGGCAAACTGGGCAAACTGGGGGCTGCACATCCAAACTGGGCCTTGCTGGGGACCCTGCCTGGCCACTGCCAGCCCTTGGGGCTCCTCCCGGCACATCCGCCAGGGGGGAACGCACACAGGGCTGGGGGATCCCAGCAGCGGCAGCACTGCCCGGGACTGGGCTGCACTGGGACCGTACTGGGAGTGACTGGGACTGTACTGGGCTTGTACTGACATCATACTGGGATCATACTGGGAGTGACTGGGACTGTACTGGGCTTGTACTGACATCATACTGGGATCATACTGGGAGTGACTGGGACTGTACTGGGCTTGTACTGACATCATACTGGGATCATACTGCCATGCCAGGGCACACTGTGATTGCACTAATGGAGAGTGGGATCATACTGGGATCATACTGGGATTGTACTGGGAGTGAGTAGGAGCCTGCAGGGGGCAACTGAGACCACGTTAGGGGCAAATGGGATATACTGGGAGTGACTGGGAGACACTGTGAGCAACTGGGAACATACTAGGACCAACTGAAAGGAACTGGGTGCATACTGGGGGTGATTGGAAACTGCTGGGCTTACACGGGGATGAACTGGGATCATGGCTGGAGGTGACTGGGATCCTACTGGCAGTGAGTGCCACTACACTGAGGCTGACTGCGAGTGCTTGTGAGCAAATGGGATCATACTGGAAGGAACTGGAAAGATGCTGGAGATAACTGGGGTACACTGGGATATACTGGGAACGACTGGAAGGAAAGTGAGGGTGAAAGAGAGCAACTGGAACCATGTAGCGCAAAACTGGTTTATTCTGGCAGAGACTGGGAGCACACTGGGCTCATATCTGGATCATACTGGGAGTGACTGGACTAATACTGGGAGTGACTGAGTGTCACAGTGAGCACACCCTGCACAGCATCCCCCATACTGGGCCTGACTGGGAGCCACTGGGAGCAAATGGCATCGTACTGGGACTCACTGAGTTGATTGAGGAAGCAACTGGAACCATGCTGGCGGCAGCTGGGACCATGCTGGGAGAGACTGGAAGTAAGTGGGATTATAATTGTGAAAAGTGCATATTTTGTGATTGGGTTTTCGCCAATATGAAAATGAATATTATACATCTTGTGTTAGAAACTAATGCTGTATTAATTCTCTTAAGAAGTGGGTTAAATACAGTTTTTAGTTATTACAAAATATTAAAATAGAAACTATGTTTGGTAAGAGACTTTCTTTAAAGAAAGGACTTGCAGCGAGATAGCAGCCCCAGGACACCTAAATCATTCAGAGAAAAAGAATTTATTGCCCTCTTATCAGAAGAAATGAACTTCTTCCTGCCTCGAAGGCGCTGTTAGGATTCAGAGGAAGAAGGTGGCACTGACTAGAATCCCATGTTTGAATGGAATTTATGCATCATGTATGAAGTGTACGAATATGCAACAGGCTATTGTTTTTAAGGGTTAATCCTTTGTTAACAGGTGTCCTTTTTAGGGCTTGTGCTGCCCAGAAAAAGGTACCCGGACTCCATAACACTTTGTATTTGTTGTCTCATATTGTCCTAATTCAAATTGTCCAAATTTTTATTACTCTAATAGTATTACTATTATGATAATTATTTTATTACTATTAAACTTTTAAAATTTTAAAAACAAGTGATTGGCATTTTTCACAATTTGGTAGCAGAGGATGGTTACCAACACCTCGCTGCCGGTGCTTCAGGAGAGTCAGAGTGGGGAAGGTGCCCCCTGCCCTCTTCGGCAGCCTCGCTCTGTTTGCCCTGGGGTGACCGACAGACGCAGGTTATGGTGGACAAAAGGAGACAATAAAACAAAGACAACGGAAAAAGGCTCCCTACAACCACAGCAATTGGCCCCCTAAGAGTAGTAATGTGCACGAAGAACATGGGAAGGAAAAGGGATTGGTAAGTATTTCTCAGGGGGGATGAATGTGAGTGAATGAGAGGCGGGCTGGTTGTGCCAGACCTGCCAAGTGAGTGCTGGAGTCTCCCATGCTGCGTTTCTGACTTTCCACGGTAAGTGGCTGTCGCAGACATCTTTCATAAAAAATCCTTTCTTAGGATTTTTCCTTGTGAGAAGCTGCAGTTTCAGCAACCAAAGTAAACAATGGTTATCTGCTGCTGTGGAATGCAACAGGTGGACCCGTGATTGGTCTCCTGTGGGTGTTTGGATTTCTTGACCACTCATGGCAGAGCTGGCTCTTGCTCTCTGTCTGAGACACAGATCTTTGTTATTCATTCTTTTCTATTCTTAGCTTAGCTAGCTTCTCAAGAAACCTTTTCCTTTCTATTGCTTTTTAGTATAGTCTAATGTAACATATATCATAAAATAATAAATCAAGCCTTCTGATCATGGAGTCAACATTCTCGTCTCTTCTTCATCCTGAAAACCCTTGTGACTACAGTCACAAGTGGCCAGTAAAGAGACAAAGTGAATGTTAAAAGGAGTGAGAGAATCCCCCGGGGTAACTGGGACTGGGTCTCAGAGAGGGGCTGGACCCCTCGGAGGAAGGGAGCAGAGGAATTTCCTAGCCCAATCCACTAGCAAATGGGACAAAAGGGGCTCCTAAAAACCTGCTGGGTTGAGGGATTAATATTCCAAGAGCATTCAGGGTAAAGCAAAATTCTGCCGGATTGAGAATATGCTCAAGAGCATTTGGGATTGGACAACACAGGTGGATTGAGAAATAAAAAAAGTGTTGGGGAAGATGAAACAGGAAAGCCTTATAAATATGATTGTCTGGCAAAAGATTTTGACAATATAGAAACTATAAGCAAGATTGAAATCAAAGCAAGCTTTGAGATACCTCAGTTAGTGAACAACTGGAAAACGATGGTATGGCTGGCTGAAGGTAATCCCCTTTTGATGGAACAATTCCCACTGCTTGCAGACAGATCCAAGGGTCAGAGCAGATCCTGCCAGCTTGGCAGAAGGGGTCCAAAGAGGAGTTTTTAGCATTTAAAATGTAACACAGTGTGGTAATGTAATGATTCTTATAGGCTGTATGTAAATGCTATAGGACGTGCATCTTGTACTAGATTGGCTAGTGAGAATCAGAATATTCAACACAGAAGATTTATTGAATTGTAATGGGAACCTCACTCTCTTACACTTTTACCCTCTTACTCTCTCACCCTCTCATCCTCTCTACCCCTCTCTTCTCTTGGGCCTGCTCCGAGCTGTGCCTGGCAGCTCCAAGCAGGGCCCTGCACCCGGGCCCTTTGCAATAAACCGCAAGTTCCAGGGCCTGGCTGCAGAGATCTCTCGTCTCCGTCCGTCCCGACCGTCCTACCCCCCGACGCTCCTACACCCAAGAGCATCTGGGGTTGGCCAACACAGCTGGGTTGAGGAAAATCCAATAGCACCAGGACTGGCCAGAAATACCTAAAATTGTAATAGGCGATGTGAATGTAAAAGGTACCTTATTGTTGTCTTGTTTGTGTGTGAGAGTGAGTCACACACAAAATCAGCCTCAGCTTCCCGGGCAGGTGGGAAGGGGGGGCTGTGGAAAGAGGTGTGTGTGACCCACAAATAAGCCATTGTCCCTTGGGTGGGTGGGGGCTGTGGCAGAGCATGTGTGTGACTGCAAACGGGCCATTGTCCCCCCGGGCCTGTGAGGGGGCCGTAGCTGAAGAGTGTGAGTGACACAAATCAGCCTCACAGGTGAACGGGCACCGGAGGCAGCAGAGTCAGGGCCCTCCCAGGAGGCCGGGAGATACTGAGACCCAGAGGCCAACGCCAAGGGGAGGGGGCCACAGGGAGCCGCGATTCTCTGTCAACAGGGATCCACTTTGTGTCCTGAGCGTGTGAAAGAATGTGTGGAAGTGAATGAGAAATAGAAGCGAGGGAATGTAGACAAATGAAAGTATATGTAATGTAGATTGTGCATTTTAAGCTTTACTATATCTCCTTGGAGAGAGGTGGATTGCACTGAAAGTAGTGTGAGAAAAAGGTTTTTTATTTTTAAGTGTGTAGTTGAAAGAAAAGTGGTATTTAGGTTGTTAGTGAAAGTGAAAAACAGAGGCAGATGAATAATAGATAAGATCTTGAAAAATGAGACAGAAAACCAGTAAGTTGGATTACAGGGAAAAAAAAAGAAAAAAAAAGAGGGAATACAAGCATACTAGCAGAGATACCCCAAAAGGGTAGGCCTTTGGCAGTTATGTTAAGTAACAGAGATACAACTCCTTGCAAAAGGAGAAAGTACAGGGTATGTAGTAGTTGATGGGAACAACATGCAAACTATGGAAAAAGGGAAACTAACCTTAAACTAGTAAGCTCAAACTCATGAATTATATACTTTAAAAAGAGCACTAGAATATTTAACACAAAATAAAGGAACCATATATACTGATTGAAGGTATGCCTTTAGCGTAGTACATACCTTTAAAAATTTGGAAAGGAAAAAGATTACTTAATTCAAGAGGAAAAGGTTTAGTACATGAGGAACTTATTTCAGAGGTTTTAGAGGCATTAAAATTACCTAAAAGAGATAGCTATAGTACATATTGAGGAACCCCAAAAGGGAAAGACCCCAGAAATAAGAGGAAATAATTTGGCAGATGACGAAGCCAAGGATACAGCAGAAAGTGGAGCTGAGTGAGTTATGTTAATATTAACTCCAAACGAGGAAAAACTGGAAATTCCAAAGTTTAGGGAAGCCGAGAAAAAAGAATTAAACAAGACAGGAAGTGAACAAGATAAACCAGGGAAATGGAAACTTCTTGATGGAAGACAATTACTTAGTAAAATGTGCTTACTAGGAAAATATTAGAAGACATGCATCAGAAAACCCACTGGGGTACTCAAGCTTTGTGTGATCATTTTCTAAGGAACTATGGGTGCACTGGGATTTTTGGAGTAGCAAAGCAAGAAACTGAAAGATGCTTAATTTGCCAAAGGATAAATAAAAAGGTGATGAGAAAAACAACATTAGGAGGTTGTGAGTTAGCTCGTCGACCATTTCAAAGTATCTAAGCAGAAGTTTAGATTTGTTAGGCTCTGGATTTATTTGTAAAAAAACCCATTTAATCTAGAAGAGAATATGCCATAGGTTAGACAGTAGATTTTAGGAGAATAAAAATCTTTAAAGTATCAGAAAGCCCCTAGACAAAACAAGAAAAGAAAAAGAGGAAATGAAAGGGAGGGGAACAAGAGGAAAAGTCAGAAAGAGAGTGGGATCCTCTGCAGCTCTTGCCCCCTCCGTTCGCGGCCGTGGCGCCTGTCCCGGGTCCCGGCTCGCTGCCCGCCTCAGCTCCGCCTGCCCCGGTTTCCATCCCAGGTGCGGGCTCACTGCCCAGGGCAGCTCCACCTGCCCCGGCGCTGGCGGTGAATTTGTGTGCCCTGCTCCCACTGCCCGGCCCGCGGCCGCTCTGCCGGCCATGCTGGGGAAGATGGGGGTTGCTCTGTCCTGCCGCGTGGGCCGAGGTCACCGCGCCGACCGCACCGAGGCCGGGTCCCAGCCATCCCATCCCCGGCTGCCCTGCCCGTGCCAGCTGCGCTGGGCACCGCCGCTGCTGCTGCCGGGGTCTCCCACCTGCCTTTTCTCTGCCGGGAGCTGCCGGATCAGCCGCCATAAGCCATGTGGGGGCTGCCCACGCCCCGGCTCGGTCTCCACGGGAAGATCCCCCTCTGCCGATTCCGGCAGCAGACCCTGCCCACACTCCCACCGAGCCTCGGCGGGATATCCTCCGTGCTCCAGCGTGGCTGCTCTGGGGGCTGCAGGGGGATCTCTGCATCCCCATGGATCTGCAGGGGGATCTCTGCAGCCCCATGGATCTCTGCATCTGGCACCGCCGTTTTTGGAGGCACCAGGAATAGGCTGAGCTCTGCCTGAAGCCCTTCTCACATTCCCCACACCCTTCCCGGCACAGGGAGGGTTTTACCTCCTCACCGCTCCCCAGGCTGGGTTGGCAGCCCCTCCTCATGTGGGATCTCTGGGGCTTTTCCTCCCCATTGGATTCCTGCGCCGTGGAGCTGTTCCAAATTGCCTCTTCCACGAGGTTCTGTGGCAGGGATTTGTTCTCCCTGGTCTCTGTCCGTAGCTCAGTGCGTGAGTGAGGAAGGACAAGGAGAGGAAGAGACAGGGAGAAGGGAAAAGGAAAAGGCAGGAGGAGAGGAAGGAACAAGAAGGAACAAGGGAGGAAGGAGATGGGAAAGGAACATAGATGGATGTAGGACAGAATGAGGAGAAGAAGGAGGGTGGACAAGGAGAAGATGGGATTTGCCTCCATGCCAGAGGGAAGGGGAAGGAGATCCCCCCAGTCCATCCCTGGCAGGATGGCGTTGGCAGTGAGGCTGTCCTGCAGCAATGCTGGGCTGGGAGATGGAGCAGCAGGGAGGGGAAAGGGGCAGTGATTCCTCCTCCCCTGCCTGGCTGTCCCAGTCTGGAGCGTCCTGGCGCTGCCGAGGCCCTTGGAGTGTCCGGCACTCAGGAGCCCGGAGCTCACGGCTGCTTTATAAAGCTGACAAAGTCGGCAGGATGGGTCTGGATATGATCTCAGCAAACTGGGTTTATTGGTACAGGAGCAGGGGACAGAGCTGAACAGGGTCCAGGCACAAAGACAGGGTGCAAGCTGAGGGCACAGGGGGTTTTTATATGGGGTAGTGAGGGTGGAGCTGAGGGTCAGGGTCCAATGGATATGGGGGAAAATGTGCAAAGGAGGGGTTAAGGGTCGGGACAGCTAATAGGGAAACAGGGGCAGAGGAATGCAGTAAACTGGGCCAATGGAGGGACAGAGAGCTAGGGACTAATCAAAGATGGGTAATAGGGGTGAACTAGGGTAATTAGGCCAACAGGCCAATGGGGTAACATAACTTTCCAAAAATCAGCATGTGCCGGCAAAGATCTATAGGAGAAGCAAGCTTGTCACCATAACCTTGAAATCTATTCTTCTTATTAGGGACCAGTCCTACACGGGTGGGAGATTGAGACTCCCATGGGCCTCCACACCAGTGCATCTTCCTTTTCCTCGCAGCCTCCTTCTCCTCCATCCAGACAAAGTTTAGGATTGACAAATCCTGGCTTTGGGGGAAGAACAAGGGGTGAGCACCTTGGGTTTTGTGAGAAATGAGCCTCACTCTTTAGAATTTTTGAAAGTTTAATAAGGAATAATAAGGGACAAATCAGTAACAGTGCTGGGTGTTGGCAATGGCCAGAGGCACACCGGTTAACCACAGCAACTCTTCTTGTCTAGTTTCTCCATTGTATTGTTCAAATACATATTCATAATGATTGTACATATTCAAACATTTCCTGGAACTCATTTACATGTTCCAGGAATTCTTTAGGTTGGTTTGACCCCCAACTTGCCTTTTTAGAGCACGTGCAGGAATCGTGGATTGCTGTTTTGAGGGTTGTGCGTCACTGCCTCACAAGGGCCCCTGTTCTGTGGTTTCAGCAGGTGACAGTTATTGACAGTGGAAGGGTCAGTGGCAGGGTCCTCATCACATCCCTTCCTTAGATGTTATCTGACCATGCAGATGGTTTTAGCTACTTCCACAAGTACTTTAAATGAACATTAGCTCTTTCACAAATATCTCTGAGTTGTTATTGTCAGTTAGTTACAAAAATAAAAGCATTAGTTCTTATTTCACAACTACGGCTACTTCTGTAAAAGTTAACATTCTAATGCACAACACATGGCATCCACTTTAATATTTTGCAAAAGCCAAAACTATAATGTATGTTTTTCACACTGTCCACTAACTAAAATATCATCCATAAATGATGTTCTGAGGATATGAGCTACACAGGGGCCAGGGCATTGGCCACAAAGAGCTGACAAATTATACTATAGCAAAAGCAGTGAAAAGTGATTACAAACTGTACTATATCAAACTCATTGTGATTAAGAATATTTTGCAGAAGTCCATACCTAATAGCAAAAGCCAGCACTACCTAGTTATTTATAACAAACCCAGGGCAGGTTTTTCCCTTGCATGGAGCACCTGGGCCTTCCCCGGGCCCCTTCTGCCCTCCTGCAGAGCCGGTGGCATTTTCCAGCACACACAGTTTGTAACCAAGAGCCGGGTGCAGCCGAGAAGGCTCCAAGCGCCTCCTTCCAGGCTGACTCTGCAGGTGCCGAGGCTGCTCTGGGCTCTGCCAGGGCTCTGCTGGGGCTCAGCTCTGGGCCAGGCTGGGCCCGCTCTCCCCTCACATTGCTCCGGGCAGCTGAGTCACAGCGGGAGAGGGAAGGGACACGTCAGGGGAGTTGAGGTTTAAGAGCGTTTTTATTCATAAAACTTTCATAACAAACAGGCTGCTCTAACTACCATAACTAACTAGCAATGCTAACTACCCTAACTAACTACCAGTGCTAACTACCATGACTAACTAGTTGTCCTAACTACTGTAACAAGAAGCTGTCCTCAAGTGCTTCATCTGCTCTGCTGCTCCCTCAGGTTCTTTGCTGCAGTGATCAGAGGGGTCAGGCTGGAGAGAGGCTTGGCTGATGATAAAAATGGGTGCTGCCCAAAGGATAAAAAATAAAGAAATGAACTGTTACTTTCCAGAGTCAAGTTCCTCACAGGCTCTGTTGCAACAGGACAAAGGGAAATGGTTTGAAAATCGAGGGAAGCAGGCTCAGATTAGATCTAAGAAAGAATTTTTTAACCAGGAGAGTGGGGAAACACTGACGGGGGTGCCCAGAGATGTGGGAGGTGCCTCCTGCCTGGAAACATCCAAGCTCAGGTCAGGCAGGGCTCTGAGGCCCCTGAGCTGCTTGAAGATGTCCCTGCTCGCTGTGGGGCACCAGGTCCAGATGAGCTCGAAAGGAGCCTGCCAGGCCACAGCGGGCAAGGATTCTGCTCGCTCTGCGTGTGGAACGCAGCGAGACTGGAGACTATCGGAGGGGGCCCCACATGAAAACCCCTCCCTGGCGCTGCTGCTTCCCCTGCAGCCCTTGGCTCTCACCTGCAGCAGCTCCTGGGCAGCCCAGCGCCGCTCCTCGTCCGGCTCCAGGCTGCACTCGAGGAAGTCCCGCAGCAGAGCCGACAGGCGCCGGGGCTCCTGCAGCTGCGGGGTCCCGTTCTGCCGGATCAGAGCGCGAGCCTGCAGGGAAAGCAAACTCAGCGCTCTGCCAGCTTCCTTCACACCCACACGGGCTCACATCCACCCCGGGGCCTCAGCCCCAGCTCCAGGGCCACTTTCCTCCCTGCCAGAGATGCTGCTCAGAGCTCATTTTGCTATGCCAACCAAAAAACCCAAACCCTGGGGCTGCCACAGCCACTGCAACATCCAAATGATCTCGCCTTGAGAGCCAGTTTCATTGGCCGGCTTTGTTAGTAGGAACCTCCATCAGAAATAGCCCATTTTGCTTCTCCAAATATGGACACCAGCTTTACAGGCCATTTTCCAGAGTCACTGTGGTCTGCCTGTGTTATTTCAGAGGATTCTTCCATCAAGCGCATCTCTGCAGTGCCACTGACACTCAAGTAAATGCATTCCTGATGCCCCATCCCAGAAACTGCCAGGCAAGAAACAGGAGGTTTGTGATGCTGAAAGCTCAGGCTTGGTGACACAGAAAAAGTAGCTTGGACTAGGAAAGAAATATGTTAGACTATGGGGATGTTAAACCATCATCTTCAGGTTTTAGACAAGTTTCCCAGTGAGAAGAATCAGGGGAGACCATCTTGCAAAATGTCTTTTAGAAACTCCTGCAGAAATCTTGTTGGGTTTGGGGCTGGGATTTGGGGATGGTGTGGGGTTTTCTTGCAAGATAACATTAGAGCTGATGCACTTGCTTCATATTTCCAGGTCATCCTCTCAGCCAGAAGAGCTGCAACAACGAAAAGCCCAAAGCAAATTGTTGCTGGAGACTGCAGAACATTCGTCTGTGTGGAGGCACAAGTCCTCTGGGAATTCCCTTCCCATGTGCAGAAACCTCCAGCTGCTGCTCCCAGTGCAGGGTCCCCCTGTGCTCGCAGCCTCTGCAGCCACTGGAGAATTTGCCTCTTACCATGGCCGCCGTTTCCCTGAAGTAAGGAGGTTCTCCTTCCACCATCTCGATGGTCACAATGCCGAAGGACCAGATGTCCACCTTGGGGCCATAAGGAGATCTGGTCACAACTTCTGGGGCCATCCAGTGAGCAGTGCCCACCATGGAGCTGCGCTGGTCCTGCTCAGGGCTGAGCTGAGCGCAGAGGCCAAAATCAGCTGAGGACAGAAAGAAACCCTGTCAAAGGCAGCTGCAATGAGGAAACCAAGCACAAAGATTCCCCACGCTCAGTCTGAGAGTGTAGTAGTGAAGTCAGCTGGAAAAGCCCTCAGGGCTGTAGCCAAGGAAAGATGGAACTGGGCCCTTCAAGAAACCCTCAGCTTTCCTGCAGTGGCTTTTACTGATTCCCTCGGAGCTTTAGATTCCCACTGCTGCCCCTCTGGAAGGGCCATGGCCAGAGCAAAGGCACTGCTGGCCCCCTGCTCCTCTCCTGAGCTCTCTGCAGGGGCAGCCGCTCTCAGCTGGCAGCAGGGGCCGGGCAGTGCCCCCAGCAGCCCTTGTGGGCCTCTGGCCCTCCCTGGGAAGCAGCCCCAGCCCCGCAGCCCGGGAGCGCCGTGCCTGGCCAGGAACACCCACCCAGCCTGACAGAGCCGTCCATGCCCAGGAGGATGTTGGAGCTCTTCAGATCCCTGTGGATCACCCGGTTGGAATGGAGGAAATCCAGGCCCTGCAGACACTGAGAGAGAACAAGAAACACGAGGGCAAAAACCAATGGCTGGAATATATCACACCAGAAAGGACAGCTCAGAATTCTGCCAGCAGCAGCTTTGCTGTGACAGGCCAGGAGTGCAGTGCACACAAGCTCCAGGCAAACGGTTCAAGGCAAAGCTGAGAACAGCAAATCAAATCCAAACCAGAAAGAGAGTACCACAACAGCAGGAGAGAGAACAAGAACAGAGTAGAAGTGCAGTGATGCTGGCAGGCCGTTCACTGCAGAGGCTCTTTCTTCTCCAGCTCATAAAAACAACTCAGAAACAAAGCCCTGAGCATGGAGCCACTCCTGTTCTCACACCCTGTTTGGAAGGACCATCGTGTCCCAGCCATGGGAGTGACAAGAAGGATCCCTCACCTCCCGACTGACAGCTGCCATCTCTCCTTCAGCCATGCGCGTCTGTCTGACAACGTCCCGCAAAGTTCCTCCATCCATGTATTCCATCACCAGCCAGAGATCTCCATCCACAAGGAAGCTGGAAGAGGAAAGCAATGGCATGGAGATGAAAGTGCAGAGCTCAATTCCCCCATGGAAAAGCCTGGAGGGGAGTTTTGTTTCCAGGTCACTTGTCAGTGAGGACAGAATCAGATGGAGAGACATTCCTGCCAGGCTGCACAGCCCTTGGAATCTGCACAGTCTAAAGGGGAAGGAGACACCTGTGAGAAAGGAGAGGCCTTAGATGGCAAGCAGGTGAAAAATGCAGTTTAGCAACAGCCCAGATCAATGTGGAACCACAACCCTTGGCCCCAGCTGGTTCAGCTTCTGAACTCATCAGTTCCACCATTCCCTCCAGAACAAGGCAACACAACTGCAAGGGTTATCCAGGGGAGGAGGCCGTGCAGCACTTGGGACAAAAGCAGTCAGAAAACCTTTCAGAAAGTCCCTTCAGAAACAGGCAAGGCCAGTGAAAAATGGGCAAATGATGCATTTCTGGAAACAAGGACCCGATCTTCCTGGCATCTGTAGCAATGGAAAAGGGCTGGGAAGAAGAAGCCAAGGGAAATAATTTCTGCTGTGGTTTATCAGCACTTGCTGGGAGACACAGCAAACGGGGTCAACGTGAAGGAAAAACCAAAGCAAAGCAACAAAAGCACGTGGAGGGCGTGAACTGCCAGGCTGTTGTTTTGGGAAGATGTGGCTGGGTCAGGCATTTTCAAAACAGGCTACAGACTCTGGATGCCAGGAAAGGTTAACGCAGGGCCCGGGCTCGGGATCAGAGCTGAAGCACTCACCTGTCCAAAGAGTTGACAATGTTGGGGTTCTTCTTGTCCTTCAGGAGCAGGATCTCATTCACAGCTCGTTCCCTGTTCTGCCCTCTGAGACTCATTTTCTTGATGGCCACCTGAAGGGACATTGCAGCCTTGAACTGGAGGAGTCTGTGGCAGGAGGCCACAGCAAACACGGAGCGAGTCTTTGTGGAGCGACGGAGCCGGGCTGTGCCAAACTGCCTTGGGATGGGACACCAGAGCTCAGCAAGGGCCATTCCCACAGCCCATTGCTCTGCCAGCTGGGGGCTGCTTACAGGACACATGGCCAGAGACATTTGGCCTTGCAAGCTCTGCAGAAATGGTCCCTCAGCTGTCAGCCTCAAAGCTCTAACAACATTCTCTGCACCTACAGTCTTCTCAAATGGCCTCAACACTCTTATTATTATTATTCAAACCCATTTTGCAAGCAGGAGGTAATTCTGGTTCTCTGAAAACAAAGCAAAACAGCCAGGAACCCCTTAGCAATTCTATGGGATTTGGTCATGATTTCAGATGCAACTGCTCTGTTTGGGATTGCAGAACTAAGCAGACACGCACACCCATTGCTCAGGTGATCCCTGTCACAGGCTGTCACTGACACCAGACCCAAACACAACTTCAGGGTTTAGGAGAGAGCTTTGCTCTGGATATCCATCTCCTCATTTCTCTCCCTCTCTCTCTGTGAACAGCTGAAGTAGGACTAAAACCCCAAATTGAGCCCAAGCAGGATCTCTCCCTAATTAGGCCTTGAGGTATCCTTTGAAAATGAAAGGCAGGATGGACATAATAGTGTTATAGTTTAGCTAAGAATAGCTAAATAATGTTCCTGTCTGAGGTTAGGATGAAGATAAATTGGGCCTCAGTCTCCAGCAGCTGATGCATTCACACTTTTAGATATGAAGGCCAAGCCAGCGTGTCCTGCTCTGACAGACACCGCTGCCCTCCTTGCATTCCTTTGGTGCTTCAGAAGGACCAAGTCTGTCCCAGCTGTGCTCTGCAGGCTGACACTGCTCTGCCTTCAGAGGAGCAGCCTGGGCAGGAAAGCTCTGCTGGCCCCCAAAGCTGCAGCCACAGCTCCCAGCAGAGGGGAAAGCCCTGGAGAGCTGCCAGACGTGCTGGGCGTGTTGGCACTGACCTCTCCTCCAGTGGCCCTGTCGAGTCCTTTATAAACGGTTCCAAAAGCCCTGGAGACAAAACAGCAGAGAAGAAAGAAGCAGCGCTTTAGGCCCTGGCAGGGAAAGCCAGCCCAGACAGGAGATCTCTGCTGCCTGCAGCGTTCACAAACCCCTGGGTGCATCGACCCTTCCAACAACAGCACAGCAGCCACCAGCCCTCTACCATGCAAGGTGTGCAGGAGAAAACTGAGACCCAACATGAAGGAATTGGGCTGGAGCGAATCCCAATATCCACCCTGAATTGCTTTAGTTCAAAACCTGAGGTGAGAGATGGCTGTCTAAAGAACTGGAAAAGAATGCATTTCATCCTTTTCCATTTCCTGCCTAAGACCTGCAGGTTCCACAAGGGCCCTGCCATCAGGCAGGTGATGCTTTTTCCCCCAGAGTGCATCAGCTCTGTGCCTGTTACTGAATGGATGGGGTCTGCTACCTGTGCTAGAATAGAGCACTTATTAGTTCATCTCTGGTTTCTGTTTCTAAACCATTAGGTTGATAATCCTGACCAGTGGATATTTTTTGAAGGAAAATATTTGAAAGAAATCTTCTTGAGAACTGTTTTCTGACAGTCACCAGATGGTGAGTTGCTCTTTTAGGCAATCCAGTTCCAGGGACAGAAGATCTTTCAGGTCCTGCTCCTTGCTGCAGGCAGGACACTGCCAGCCTCAGGGGCCTTTGACGGCGCCTTCTGACCACAGTTATCAATTCTGATCAGGACTGAGAGACAGCAGGATGGTAGCCCAGTGTCTGAAGGTGCTTGGAGCTCTCCTGACTTCTCACTCGATCCTGCACCAGCACAACACCCGGCCCTGCTTGTGCAACAGTAGCTGTCGTGCACTTACCCTTGGCCAATCTGCTCCACTTCCAGGTATTTCTCGGCAGGCTCCTCCTCGCTCACGGTGTTCCCTGAAAGAAACCACGTGGAAGACGCTCCCTCCCAGAGTGAGACCCTGCCTTGCAGCAGAGCCAGAAGCAGCCCCACTCCCTGGGGCCGTGAGCCCCTTGGTGTCAGCTGGGGAAGGACAATAAATGGCTCGGTGACATTCAGCTGCAGAGCAATACTGGGTGCAGCTGATGCCCAGACACACACACAGCACCTGCTCGGGCACCCAGGAACAGAGCAGACGTACTCAGCTGCATCAGGCACCACTCCCCTCTCCCCTCTGGCTGCCCGGCTGTGCTGCTGTCAGAATGTTCAGCCCAGGATCCCACAGCGGAGGGAGGTTCATTGTCCTCTTCCCAAGCAGAGGGAGCTTCTCCATCCTCTTCCCAAAATGCTGCAGCTTCTCCATCCTCTTCCCAAAATGCTGGAGGTTCGCCATCCTCTTTCCAAGCCAGGGGATGTTTGCTGTCCACTTCCCATGCTGGGAGATGTTCACTCTCCTCTTCCCAAGCCACAGGATGTCCTCCATCCTCATCCCACACTGGGAGATATCCATTGTCCTCATCCCACTCCGTGGGAGCTTGGCCACTCTGGTCCCACACCAGGGGACATCCACCGTCCTCGTCCCAGGCCGGGAGATGTCCCCTGTCCTTATCCCACCCCGCGGGAGCCTCGCCATTGCATTCCCACCCCGCGGGATGTTCGCCCTCGTCTCCCAGAGCAGCGGGAAGTTCACTGTCATCTCCCGGCGCTGAGGGAAGTTCACCATCGTCCCCCAGAGCAGCGGTAAGCTCACTGCTGTCTTCCTCCTCTTGGGCCTCCTCTTCGGAAGCAGAGGGAGCCCCAGGAGGTTCTGGTGCTGCTTCTGTGCCCTGTGGACAGACGGCAGCGTGAGGGACAGGAAGTTCTATCTCAGTTATCACCTTATTTATCCTCAGCTGCACATCCAGCTGCACTACGCAGAAATTTGGTTTGGAGCTGTTCCAACTAACAATGGGCTACAGTCAACATTGCCACTTATTGTTGGGAATTCCATATTCCACCATGGCTAAAGCCAGCAAGCAATCCTCTGCCTGCAAAACCAGACCTGCAGCTCTTCAAAAACTCTTCAGCAGAAAAGGAGAAAACTGCCAGGGATCCCTTTGCTGCTGCTGCTGCTGCAAAGACACTGACAGGACCTTTCCTTCAGCCTCCCAGGCTGGCCCTCGACTGCCACATGCCAAGCTCACAACTTGCTGCACAATTCCAAACACCAAAGGTTCCTTTCCCACTCACCGAAGGAGGAGCTGCTCGGAATGCAGACATGAGGTGCCCTGCAATGGGAGAGGGAACATGAACCAGATGCTGTTAGGAGAAAAACTGCCAGTGCTGGGAAATGCCACGGAGCAAGGCAACCCCAAGAGAGCATTTTGCTTTCACTGCATCCCTCCAGGAGCCACAGTCCCTTCCCACAGCAAGCAAGAGAACAAGCACAAAACACTGGGCTGGGTCAGTTCTTGGCTGGAGCAGCAAAGGGAGAGAGTTCCAGGCTCTGCTGGCACAGACTCCCTGCTTGAGGGAACAGAACCCCCCAGGGCTCATTGCAGATGCTGTGCACGCCCCGCTGGCTGCAGACACCCCCTTTTTCAGCTGCAGCTGCTGGCAGGAGCTCTCCCAAAGCAATGGTGTTTTCATGGCCATTTGGTTCCAAAGTCAACTCAGCTCCAGAGGAAGAACAGAAAGCACACAGCAAGCCCAAAGGCACAGATGCTGCACCGAGGGAAAACCTCGATTTACGTGCGAAGTGGGTTAAAAAATACCCCGAATAAGCCACAGAGTACAGAGTGCAAACTGCAGCAGCCACGTGCTGGATCATTTTGGCTGAGCTGCACACGCCTGCAGCCTGTAGCCCTGCAAGCACAGAAGGACAGGGCTGGGCTGGCTGCTGAGAATGCCTCGGGCAGGAAGATCCTCCGGCAGCGAGCCCACAGCCACTCTGGGCACTGAGGCCTCTGTGTCCCACAGCAACGGGAACACCACGGGGACGTGGCGCTGTTCCTGTGACATCCCAGCAGCAGCTCACGCAGAAACCGCCTGGAAGGTTCTCCTGTGTCACAAAGGAGCACAAAGAACCCTCCCAGGGCACAGCCCATGGCCCAAAGGATGCAAGAGGAACTCGGAAAATGCAGCAAACAAGGACACCCCATAGCCCAGCCTGAACACTGAGGAGAACAAGGACAGGACCAAAGCAAAGGAAACGTGACCTTTAGTCACTGATAGTTCTGACTAAAAGCAGCAAGCCTTGTTCCATCTGGGATCTTTGTTCTAGTTCTAAAAACAAGCAAGGTCCTCCACTCTAAATACACAGAAGGCAGGAACTGGGGAGGAGGTGGGATTAGGAAGGAGGAGGAGGAGGAGGGAGAGAGGAAAAGGAAGAGCAGGAAGAGGAGGAGCAGGAGCAGGAACAGGAGGAACAGGAGGTTCCAGTGCCCCCTGTGGCCGCAGCCACGGGACCATCGCCCCCACCTCGTCCTGCAGCTCAGCGGGGAGGGGGAGCTCGTCCCAAATCTGTCGGGGGGTCCCTGAGAGGGTTTTTTATTGGGGTGTGTTTGGAGCTCACAGATTGTGGACTTGACCCCAAATATCATCTGGTGTCTCTGGCAGGTTTTGTTTTCTCTGTGTGTGTAGGTTTGGATCTTGCAGGAGCCCAAAGCTGAGCCCCTTGGGGGGATCTTTGGGGGCCCACGTGGCCATTGCCCAGTATGGGCAGGGGAGGACATTGGTCCTGGGGACCCCCGGGAGAGCAGAGGAGGGGAACCCCTGGGACCCCCAGAGTGGGGAGAGCAGAGAGGGGCAATCCCAGAGCTGGGGGACCCCGGCAGACTGGAAAGGGGGGGAGCCTGGAGAGGAGAGACCCCTGGGATCTCAGAGTAGAGCATCAGGGGAGAAGGGCCCCCATGGACCCCCAAAAGGCCCTGGATCATCCCTGAGCAGGACGCCAGAGAATGGAGAAGCCCTGGAACCATTGGACCCCCATGATCCTAAGGAAAGGAAACCTCTGGAACCCCAAGAGTGGAGAGATCAGCAATAGGGAACTGCTGGGAGAGTTTTTTGGGGCTGAATCTTGACATTGTGGGGATTTTCATGGACACAAGACTCCTGCTGACTTCTAGAGATGGACCTGGCCATGAGGAGCCTCTACTCCAAGGCGCTCCCACCTTGGTTTCCCCCAAACCAGGGTCTGTCATTCCCAAGCTGTGGCCAGATGGAGGAGGAGCAAAAGGCCCAGACATTCTGCACGAGGAGGGGCTGCAAACCCAGCCCAGGGAGGTGTGAGGAGGAAAGAGCCCCCCCTGAGCCAGGAAGGCGGCCTGAGATCCAGGCAGAGCTCAGAGCTGGTGGAGAAGGCTCATGGCAGGGAGAAGCCCCACAAATGCTTGGAATGTGGGAAGGGTTTCAGCTACAGCTCCACCCTGATGGAACACCTGAACATCCACCCTGGGGAGAGGCCCTGGGAGTGTGGGGAATGTGGGAAGAGCTTCAGTGGGACCTCCGACCTGAGCAAGCACCACAAGATCCACACTGGGGAATGGCCCTGTATGAGTGCTTGGAATGTCAGAAGAGCTTCAAATGGGATTCAGAGATCGTCACTCACCAGCACTTGCACACCAGGGAGAGGCCCTGTGAGTGTCCCGAGTGTGGGAAGAGCTTCGTGTGCTGCTCCAGCTCCATCCCCCATGGGAGGATCTGTGCTGGATGATCCCCAGTGACCCCCGTTGGGCAGAGCCCTGGTGACCCCTGTTCTGGGTGATCCCCATTGGGTAGGGGGAAGGTGCTGGAGAGATTTCTTTCCCTTCTCCTTGTGCTGCTGTGATTTGGTTGGTAATAAATTCCCTCCCTGTGTCCAGGCTGGGTCTGTTGTGCCCGTGCTGGATTTGCTGAGGGATCTCTCCCGGTCCTTGTACTGACCCACGTCATTGTCGAAGTGCATGAACATTTGCTGGTTGTAGATGAACCTTACCTGTCCCCTGTTCCTGTACCAATAAACCCAGTTTGCTGCAGAGCATACACAGACCCATCCTGCCGACTTTGTCAGCTTTATAAAGCAGCCGTGAGCTCCGGGCTCCTGAGTGCCGGACGCTCCAAGGGCCTCGGCAGCGCCAGGACGCTCCAGACTGGGACAGCCAGGCAGGGCAGGAGGAATCACTTCCCCTTTCCCTTCCCTGCTGCTCCATCTCCCAGCCCAGCATTGCTGCAGGACAGCCTCACTGCCAACGCCATCCTGCCAGGGATGGACTGGGGGGATCTCCTTCCCCATCTCTCTGGCATGGAGGCAAATCCCATCTTCTCCTTGTCCACCCTCCTTCTTCTCCTCATTCTGTCCTACATCCATCTATGTTCCTTTCCCATCTCCTTCCTCTCCTCCTGCCTTTTCCTTTTCCCTTCTCCCTGTCTCTTCCTCTCCTTGTCCTTCCTCCCTCACGCACTGAGCTGCGCACAGAGACCAGGGAGAACAAATCCCTGCCACAGAACCTCGTGGAAGAGGCAATTTGGAACGGCTCCACGGAGCAGGAATCCAATGGGGAGGAAAAGCCCCAGAGATCCCACATGAGGAGGGGCTGCCAACCCAGCCTGGGGAGCTGTGAGGAGGTAAAAGCTTCCCTGTGCCGGGAAGGGTGTGGGGAATGTGAGAAGAGCTTCAGGCAGAGCTCAGCCTATTCCTGGTGCCTCCAAAAATGGCGGTGCCAGATGCAGAGATCCATGGGGATGCAGAGATCCCCCTGCAGATCCATGGGGATGCAGAGATCCCCCTGCAGCCCCCGGAGCAGCCACGCTGGAGCACGGGGATGCCTGAGAGGAGGCTGTGCCCCCGTGGCCAGAGGGGCCCCGCTGGAGCAGCCTGTCCTGGCAGGACTGACCCCGGGGCACAGTGACCCACGCTGCAGCACTTGGAGGGGGGCTGTGCCCCGTGGGATGGACTCAGCTTGGAGAAGTTCCTGGAGAAGTCTCCGGTGGGAGAGAGCCAAGGGTGCAGCAGGGGAACGACTCCCGTCCCTGAGCAGAGGGAGAAGCCCCGGGGCATGAAGTGAGCACGGCCCCATTCCCTGTCTCCGGCACCGCCGGGGTAGGAGGTGCAGCTGGAAGGAGGGAGGCGTGGGGGAAGGCTGGATTTAAGGCTCTTCACTTACTTCTCATTATCCTGCTCTGAGTTTTTGGAGTTTTCTGTCAGAAATCTCTCCCCTCGCCCACTCATCCACAGGGTTGGGGCAGTTTTCCCTTTTTGGGGGAAATCAAAGCGATTCCTTGATGCTCCTAATTAGAGGTAGCAGTAGTGAGGCTCCGGGGCTTCTCGCTGACCGGAGCCACAGAAGCCGCAGTGCTTCGGGAAAGCCGTGGAGGGAGGTGCGTAGAAGTTTGTTTGTGTTTCCAGCTCAATCCCCTCGGGCCCGGGCCCGTTCCAGGGCTGTTCCTCATCTCCGGCTCTGCCCTCACGCAGCCCGGGGGGCCCTGAGAGCGCGGGGCGAGGCTGTGCCGTGTGCAGAGCCCGCCCCCGGCTGCGATTGGGCGACGGTGCCGTCAGTCGCGGACGGCTGACCAATCCACTGAAATGTTCCTCATTTCAGGGATTGCTCAGCAGGAAGGTCAGGAGCTGGAGCTGTCTGGTTGGTTATTCCCAGGGCAGCTTGTAATCTAATGATGCCACTGAAATGAGAAATAGGCTCTGTGGCTCCTGACATGAATTGGTTTGGGTTCCCAGGGGCTGGTCCATGGTGTTGTAGGATTTGTTCTGCTGGCCTTTCATCTTTTCTCCATTTTTGGCTGCTCTGTCCAGCCAGGACTGCATCAATTGATGCTTTTCTCTAATTTAATCATCAAATACTTGGATTCCCGACTGATTTCCCTGAACTTGTGGTAGCAAGAACATTTCAGTGCTCTAATACACCCTATATAACACAGACAGTGACCGCACATGTTGGAGTGGGCAGAGGGATGATTCCCCCCCATTTATTTATAGTGAAGTTTTCCCAACATTCTTCATTTGCTGTTTCCCTTTGCAGCTTCGCCCGTTTCTGTTGCAGGGTCAGATATCCTCACCCCGGGCTCTGCCTTGAGCTGTGCAAATTCCATCAGTGCAAGCAGGCAGAGCTTGGGCTGAGGGGCAGAGGGAATGAGCCCAATTCCTGCCCCAGGCAAGAGACCCAGGTACATTGTCCAGGCTTTGCCCAGCAGTGTTCATTTGCATTTCTAAAGCTCCTCTGCAGGCTGCCTGGAATGAAGCTTCTCTTCCAGAGCATGACTCATATGCGCCCCACCCCAAAAGCCAGGGTTTGGGGTATTTTTAATTTTTGGGGGTTTTTTTGAAGAGTGTTCTATTAACGGTTTGTGAGTTAAAGGGTCACCTTTAAAGCTCTTCTAAACGCAGCCTGGAGGTAAACACCAGAAAATGTGGACCAAAATTTTGCCATCTCCACCAGCCAGGCAAACACACACTGAAAAAGAATCCAAAGCAATAAAGATATTTTCTACTTCTTCTGCCGAGAATAAAAACTGATTCTCACCCCCAAACCTAACTGACAATATGAAAGTAGGATTATTTAGAAAAAACATTCTCATGGTGTAATCTTATTCTAGGCAGCCCAGAGTGTGGGTGTGAGTGAGCCCCAGAGTGGAATTGTGCCGTGGTGCTCCCCAGCAGCTGTGGCAGTGCAGGCCCAGCCAGCGCTGAAGCTGCAGCAGTGGCAGCAAGGCTTGGCCGCAGTGGCTGGAGGTGCCAGAGGAGGGTGGCCAGGATTTCCGAGGGTTTGAGCAGAGGATCTGTGGGCAGGCCCAGGGGCTTGGCCCGCTGTGGAGCCCTGGCTGCTGCTGCGTTGCCTTCAGGGCAGGCTCAGGGGCGGCTGCCATGGTCCTGCTGCAGGCGGGAAGTGCAAATCTCCGGGGCTTCAGAGCCCCTGAGGCCAGGCTGAGGGGTCCCCCCGTGTTCAGCTGTGCTGGCGGCTGTTTCTGGCCTCAGGGACACTTGGCATGGGCCCCTTGGCCACCAGTGGTGCTGCTGTGCACTCCTTAGGCAGGAGCCGATGTCCTGGCTGGGTGTTGGCAACAGCAAAGTCCCAGGGCAGGCTCTGTGCCAGCCCAGCTTCCTGGGGGAGAATATACCTTGATCTCTGATCCAGTGCTTGCTGAAGCAGTCAGAATTGCTTTTGCCGCCCTGTTAGGTGCCATGGTGTCAGCAGAAGATATTGAAGCCTTCCTGCTCAGGGCATTTCAGTGCCAGGCTCTTACAAGCACCCACAGCTCCTTGGGTTGAGCTGAGCATGGGGCGGTGACCTGCGCTTTGTCTGATTCCCCTTCCTTCCCTCCCCTGGAACAGGCTGTTGCTTTTAGACACCACTTGTCCTGGTTGCTTCAGAGTACTTTGGAGAGGCTTCATATCTGATCTTCCCTATTTCCCTGGGGCTGCCCACACTTCAGGGTTCACTTCAGCATAGGCCTGGCCAGACATTTGACACAGAGGTACAACAGAACTGGCCTCTGTATCACCTTTTATAATATTAATTTGCGTTCCAAATTTAGCAATCAAATCCCTTCCCAGTAAATCATGATAGCAATTAGGAGCAAATAAAACTTCATGCATTTCAAATCCATCTCCCAGATCTACTAATAGTGGTTGAATAAAACCATACAGCTTTCCCACTTATGCCATGAATAATCAAAGACATTTTTGGCATTTCTCCCTCCCTTAGGTCTAAGATTCAGAGTGGATTGAGAGGCCCCTGTGTCCATCTGAAAATGCCTCCTCTCAATGCAGACCCACCTGAATGTTCTCAAGGGCTCCAGTGTGGAGGGTCCCTGGTGTGATGGGAGCTGTGACAGCCCTGCCAATCCATGTCCATCAAGGGGTGGACTTGCTGGTCCTGAGGGTGCTGCTGTCTGTGCTTGCAGTGTCCTTGTGCCCTGCAGCTGGAGCCCTGATTCCTTGCCAGGGGCTGTTTGGGTGGGCTGTGCCCTGCCGAGGAGGGCAATGCCTCTGCCGGGTGCTTGTGGCCGAGCCCGTGCCCTGGGTGCTGGGGCCCCCTTGGGCCCTGGGGTTGATCCCTCAGGGGCTGTAGGAACTCTGCCCTGGCCTTTGCCTTCAGCTTGGCCTTTTGCTGCTCCCTTCTTGCATTCACCTGCTGGGCCTTTGTGCCCAAGTGCTGCAGGGCCTTCTTCTGCCCCTCCTGCAGCCCCCCTCAGTGCCTGTGGGTGTTTGTCTTGCTTTACAAGACAGGTGTCTGCTTGGGAAGGCAGAAAAAGCCTCTCTAGGAATGGAGAATGCAAACCCCCTCCCTCTTAAGTTTTACAATAGTGAAATCAAGGGTCTCTCAGGCAAAGCTATGGGAATAGGAATACCAGTTCTTTACTAGTGTGTAAATAAAGCAAAGAAACAACACCAGCTCCGGCAGTGACAACAAACAGAGCCCGGAGCCAGTCCCGGCCTTTCGGCTGTGGCGCTTTCCCCTTGGGTGCAGTTCCGGGCACGGCCGGCAGGGGCGCTGGTGGCTCCCGCGGGGCAGGGCAGCGCATCCCTGCCATGGGAACCTCTCTTAACGGAAATAGAGCAATCCCTTCATCTAACTCTTTCACTTTTTTACCTTCTATAGCCTTTCTCCTGTGTTTTGAGAAGGAATTTGGAGAGGGCTGCCTTTTAACTGAGCTCCTAGTGTTTAGATAAGGCGCTTCCTGTAGAGAGAGAGCTTTCCTGAACAGCTGGAGCTGTGATTACCAAGGGGATGTAACTCGGAGCAGGCCGGGGTCAGGGGAGGATATCCCGCCGAGGCTCGGTGGGAGTGTGGGCAGGGTCTGCTGCCGGAATCGCCGGAGGGGGATCTTCCCGTGGAGACCGAGCCGGAGCGTGGGCAGCCCCCACATGGCTTATGGCGGCTGATCCGGCAGCTCCCGGCAGAGAAAAGGCAGGTGGGAGACCCCGGCAGCAGCAGCGGCGGTGCCCAGCGCAGCTGGCACGGGCAGGGCAGCCGGGGATGGGATGGCTGGGACCCGGCCTCGGTGCGGTCGGCGCGGTGACCTCGGCCCACGCGGCAGGACAGAGCAACCCCCATCTTCCCCAGCATGGCCGGCAGAGCGGCCGCGGGCCGGGCAGTGGGAGCAGGGCACACAAATTCACCGCCAGCGCCGGGGCAGGTGGAGCTGCCCTGGGCAGTGAGCCCGCACCTGGGATGGAAACCGGGGCAGGCGGAGCTGAGGCGGGCAGCGAGCCGGGACCCGGGACAGGCGCCTCGGCCGCGAACGGAGGGGGCAAGAGCTGCAGAGGATCCCACTCTCTTTCTGACTTTTCCTCTTGTTCCCCTCCCTTTCATTTCCTCTTTTTCTTTTCTTGTTTTGTCTAGGGGCTTTCTGATACTTTAAAGATTTTTATTCTCCTAAAATCTCCTGTCTAACTTATGGCATATTCTCTTTCTTCTAGATTAAACGGGTTTTTTTACAAATAAATCCAGAACCTAACAAATCTAAACTTCTGCTTGGATGCTTTGAAATGGTCGACGAGCTAACTCATGACCTCCTAATGTTGTTTTTCTCATCACCTTTTTATTTATCCTTTGGCAAATTAAGCATCTTTCAGTAACTTGCTTTGCTACTCCAAAAATCCCAGTGCACCCATAGTTCCTTAGAAAATGATCACACAAAGCTTGAGTACCCCAGTGGGTTTTCTGATGCATGTCTTCTAATATTTTCCTAGTAAGCACATTTTACTAAGTAATTGTCTTCCATCAAGAAGTTTCCATTTCCCTGATTTATCTTGTTCACTTCCTGTCTTGTTTAATTCTTTTTTCTCGGCTTCCCTAAACTTTGGAATTTCCAGTTTTTCCTCGTTTGGAGTTAATATTAACATAACTCACTCAGCTCCACTTTCTGCTGCATCCTTGGCTTCGTCATCTGCCAAATTATTTCCTCTTATTTCTGGGGTCTTTCCCTTTTGGGGTTCCTTAATATGTACTATAGCTATGTCTATTAGGTAATTTTAATGCCTCTAAAACCTCTGAAATAAGTTCCTCATGTACTAAACCTTTTCCTCTTGAATTAAGTAATCTTTTTCCTTTCCAAATTTTTAAAGGTATGTACTACGCTAAAGGCATACCTTCAATCAGTAGATATGGTTCCTTTATTTTGTGTTAAATATTCTAGTGCTCTTTTTAAAGTATATAATTCACGAGTTTGAGCTTACTAGTTTAAGGTTAATTTCCCTTTTTCCATGGTTTGCATGTTGTTCCCATCAACTACTACATACCCTGTACTTTCTCCTTTTGCAAGGAGTTGTATCTCTGTTAGCTAACATAACTGCCAAAGGCCTATTTTGGGGTATCTCTGCTAGTATGCTTGTATTCCCTCTTTTTTTTTCTTTTTTTTTCCCTGTAATCCAACTTACTGGTTTCCTGTCTCATTTTTCAAGATCTCATCTATTCATCTTCTGCCTCTGTTTTTCACTTTCACTAACAACCGAAATACCACTTTTCTTTCAACTACACACTTAAAAATAAAAAACCTTTTTCTCACACTACTTTCAGTGCAATCCACCTCCCTCCAAGGAGATATAGTGAAGTTTAAAATACACAATCTACATTACATATACTTTCATTTGTCTACATTCCCTCGCTTCTATTTCTCATTCACTTCCACACATTCTTTCACACGCTCAGGACACAAAGTGGATCCCTGTTGACAGAGAATCGCGGCTCCCTGTGGCCCCCTCCCCTTGGTGTTGGCCTCTGGGTCTCAGTATCTCCCGGCCTCCTGGGAGGGCCCTGACTCTGCTGCCTCCGGTGCCCGTTCACCTGTGAGGCTGATTTGTGTCACTCACACTCTTCAGCTACGGCCCCCTCACAGGCCCGGGGGGACAATGGCCCGTTTGCAGTCACACACATGCTCTGCCACAGCCCCCACCCACCCAAGGGACAATGGCTTATTTGTGGGTCACACACACCTCTTTCCACAGCCCCCCCTTCCCACCTGCCCGGGAAGCTGAGGCTGATTTTGTGTGTGACTCACTCTCACACACAAACAAGACAACAATAAGGTACCTTTTACTTTCACATCACCTATTACATGTTTAGGTGTTTCTGATCAGTCCCGGTGCTCTTGGATATCCCTCAACCCATCTGTGTTGTCCAACCCCAGATGCTCTTGGGTGTAGGAGTGTCAGGGGGTAGGATGGTCAGGACGGACGGAGACGAGAGATCTCTGCAGCCAGGCCCTGGAACTTGCGGTTTATTGCAAAGGGCCCGGGTGCAGGGCCCTGCTTGGAGCTGCCAGGCACAGCTCGGAGCAGGCCCGAGAGAAGAGAGGGGTAGAGAGGATGAGAGGTTGAGTGAGTAAAACGTAAGAGAGCAAAAGCGTAAGAGAGTAAGGTTCCCATTACAACACAATAAATCTTCTTTTGTGTCGAATGTTCTATTTCTCACTAGCCAATCTAGTACAAGATGCACGTCCTATAGCATTTACATACAGCCTATAAGAATCATTACATTACCACACTGTGTTACATTTTAAACCGTAAAAACTCCTCTTTGGACCCCTTCTGCCAAGCTGGCAGGATCTGCTCTGACCCTCGGATCTGTCTGCAAGCAGTGGGAATTGTTCCATCAAAAGGGGATTACCTTCAGTTGGGCCACACCATTGTTTTCCAGTTGTTCACTAACTGAGGTATCTCAAAGGTTGCTTTGATTTCAATCTTGCTTATAGTTTCTATATTGTCAAAATCTTTTGCCAGACAATCATATTTATAAGGCTTTCCTGTTTCATCTTCCCCAACACTTGGGCATTTTTTTATTTCTCAATCCACCTGTGTTGTCCAATCCCAGATGCTCTTGAGCATATTCTCAATCCGGCAGAATTTTGCTTAACCCTGAATGCTCTTGGAATATTAATCCCTCAACCCAGCAGTTTTTAATTCTGGATGCTCTTGGGCACTCTTATCTCTCAACCCAGCAGGTTTTTAGGAGCCCCTTTTGTCCCATTTCCTAGTGGATTGGGCTAGGAAACTCCTCTGCTCCCTTCCTCCGAGGGGTCTAGCCCCTCTCTGAGACCCAGTCCCAGTTACCCCGGGGGATTCTCTCACTCCTTTTAACATTCACTTTGTCTCTTTACTGGCCACTTACCGCGGAAAGTCAGAAACGCAGCATGGGAGACTCCAGCACTCACTTGGCAGGTCTGGC
The DNA here is from genome assembly GCF_023055355.1 of Agelaius tricolor. Taxonomy (NCBI): domain Eukaryota; kingdom Metazoa; phylum Chordata; class Aves; order Passeriformes; family Icteridae; genus Agelaius; species Agelaius tricolor. Next base: position 344,927 of record NW_027269344.1, read on the forward strand.
ACAACCAGCCCGCCTCTCATTCACTCACATTCATCCCCCCTGAGAAATACTTACCAATCCCTTTTCCTTCCCATGTTCTTCGTGTACATTACTACTCTTAGGGGGCCAATTGCCGTGGTTGTAGGGAGCCTTTTTCCCTTGTCTTTGTTTTATTGTCTCCTTTTGTCCACCATAACCTGCGTCTGTCGGTCACCCCAGGGCAAACAGAGCGAGGCTGCCGAAGAGGGCAGGGGGCACCTTCCCCACTCTGACTCTCCTAAAGCACCGGCAGTGAGGTGTTGGTAACCATCCTCTGCTACCAAATTGTGAAAAACGCCAATCACTTGTTTTTAAACTTTTTAAAGTTTAATAGTAATAAAATGGTTATAAAAATAGTAATACAATTAGAGTAATAAAAATTTGGACAATTAGGATTTAGGACAATACAAGACAATGGAAACAAAGAGTTACAAACGGCTCGGGTACCTTTTCCTGGGCAAAGTAAGCCCAAAAACGGACACACGTTAATAGAGGATTAACTGTGAAAAACCATAGCCCATTGCATATTTGTACATCTCATACGTGATACATAAATTCCATTCCAGCAAAGGATTCTGTCTGGTCAGTGTCAGCTTCTTCCTCTTCATCCTGATGGCATCTTCAGGGATGAGCATGGCAGGAACAAGTTCATTTCTTCTGATAATTGAGCAATAAAATATTCTTCTCTGAAAGATTTAGGTGTCCTGTGGCTGCTATCTGGTGTGAGTCCTCATTCCTTTTTTAAAAAACTATCCCACATACATAGTTTCTATTTTAACATTATGTTATAACCTAAAACTACATTTAACTCACTACTTAAAAAAATTATTACAGCATAACTTCCTAATATAACATGTATAATACTCATTTTAATGTTTGTGAAAAGCCAATCATAGACATTTTTCACACGGGCTCTGTCAGCAGCAGTGGAAAGAGCAGCCTAAGAGCAGCGGCTCCAATTGCCTTCCTCCAAAAACCTGAGAGAGGGACAGAAAACTGAGAGAGGGCCAGCAACTGCGCCCAGCCCCTACCCCCAGCCTGAATCCTCCGGCATCTCTGCACCCTTCCCCCGTCCCCCCCCTCCCCCGCTCCTGGGAAAACTCCCAAAAAAACAGAGGTCCCAAGCACCCAGCAATCAGCTCTCATCAGCAACTCAACCCTAACCCTAACCTTCTGACAGCTGCTAAGTTTTCTGCAAAATCATTCATTTCTCCAAGGACCCAAACCCAATCCTTAGAAGAAAATCTGGATCCTTCCATGTATAATCCACATTTCCCAGGTGTTCCTTGCTCCTCGTCCCTGTGCTCAGGGTGCCCTGCCCAGCCCGTATCCCAGAGCCGGTCCCTGTCCTGCCGCAGTGTCCAAAGGCGCCCCCCGGCGGGCAGGGCCGGCAGCTCCACGGGGCCGGGCAGCGGCCGGGGCGTCCCGCAGCCTCCTGGGGGCCGGGGGCCACTGCCGGCCCTGCCCGGGGCTGGTGGGGTCAGGCAGCGCCCGGCGCTGAGCCCCGGCTGCCCCACAGCCCCGGCCCGGCCCCGCAGCTCCCCCCAGGCCCCCAGCCCGTGCTCCCGGTCCCGCACCTCTGCGCCCGCTGCTGCCGCTGCCCCCCACAGAGAAACCCCCTGAAACCCTGACCTCCTTGTTTTCCTCTCCTGGAAACCGGGGATACAAATGATCAGCTGGCAAATGTTGAGGATAAGACTCTGCTGAAAAACATCCCAGTCCTCAGTATTTTTCTCTTCCTTCTCTTTTCCATCATCCTTTTCCTTCCCACAAAGATTCCTTCTGCAGCTTTTTGCCTTAAGCATATTGCTGCACACTCCCCCTCACCCAGTCCCTTTGCAGCACACCAACACCATCCATGCCCTGTTCTCCAAATGCGAGGGGAATTTGGGGAGGTGGGAGTGGGGCAGCGCCAAGGCCGGGCCCCCCCGCGCTGTCCTGGCGGGAGCGGCTGCAGTGGGGACCGAGTGCGAGCGGGAGCGGCCGGGAGCCCAGCGCTGCCCCAGCCCGACCTGCCCCAGCTCCATCCCTGCCCCTGCCGTGGGATGCTGTGGGTCTGGGGGCAAGAGGGAGCTGGCAGCGGGTGCTGGGCCTGGGGCAGGAGGAGAAGGGAAGGAGAAGCAGGGTTGAGGAACAAAAGGGTCAAACGATGCCCGTGGGAGGAGAAGGTGGGATTGTGCAGAAGGAGGAATAGCAGGAGGAAGAGGAGTGTGAGGAAGAGTGGGGAAACCGGAGGAGGAACAGGAAGAGGAAGCAGCACAAGGTTCCACCTCTCCCTGTATCTGCAGCCTCTGACCCCAGCCCCAGGAGCGTTGCCCCCCCCACATGCAGCAGGTGACAGGGGATTGGGATCCACAATTTTCCCGGGGGTGAATCTTGGTGTTTCTGAGCTTTCTTGGGCTAATTGTTGGTGCTTTGTTTTTTTGTGGGGGCTGAATCTTTATATTTGGAGGGGGCTTTTGCTGAATGTTGATGTTTGGGAAGTTATTGATCTGTGTCTTGATGTTAGGAGGACTTTTGTGCTGAATTGTGGTGTTTTGGAGGTTCTTAGAGACACAAGATGCCCAATGACCTAATGAGATGAACTTGGGCAAGGAGGAACTCCCAGTCCAAGGCACTCTCATCTTGTTTTTTTCTCCAAACCAGGATTTTTCATTCCTAGGGCGTGTCTGGATGGAGGAGGAGGAAAAGCCCTGGAGATTCCGCACGAGGAGGGGCTGCAAACCCAGCCCAGGGAGCTGCAGGGAGGAAAGAGCCCCCTTGAGCCAGGAAGGCGGCCAGAGATCCAGCCAGAGCTCAGAGCTGGTGGAGAAGCCTCATGGCAGGGAGAAGCCCCACAACTGCTTGGAATGTGGGAAGGGTTTTAGTCGGAGCTTAGATCTGATCCAGCACCAGGTGATCCACACTGGGGAGCAGCCCTATGAGTGTGAGGAATGTGGGAAGCGTCTCAGCTGGAGCTCCAGCCTCAGGCAGCACCAGGTCATCCACTCTGGGGAGAGGCCCTTTGAGTGTGAGGAATGTGGGAAGAGCTTCAGCCACAACTCTGTCCTGATCCAACACCAGAGGATCCACACTGGGGAAAAGCCCTTTGAGTGTGGGGAATGTGGGAAGAGCTTCAGGCAGAGGGGCCAGCTGATGCAACACAAGATGATCCACACTGGAGACCGGCCTTATGAATGTGGGGAATGTGGGATGAGCTTCTGCCAGAAGGGGAGCCTGATTCAACACCACAGGATCCACACTGGGGGAAAGGCCTATGAGTGTGTGGAATGTGGGAAGAGCTTTAGATACAGCTCTGGCCTGAGGAAACATGAGAGGATCCACACTGGGGAAAAACCCTATGAGTGTGGGGAGTGTGGGAAGAGCTTCAGCATCAAGTGCCAGCTGACGGAACACCAGAAGATCCACACTGGGGAAAAGCCCTACAAGTGTGGGGAATGTGGGAGGAGCTTCAGAGGAAGCTCAGCATTGATTCGGCACCAGGTCATCCACACGGGGGAACGGCCCTACACCTGCTTGGAATGTGGGAAGAGCTATGGGTGGCACTTTGACCTGAGAAAACACCAGGGCACCCACTCTGGGGAGAGGCCCTACAAGTGTCCCCAATGTGGGAAGAGGTTTCACAGGAGCTCCGATCTTCTCAAACATCAGCGGAGTCACACCGAGGAGAGGCCCTTCCGCTGCCCCAACTGTGGGAAGGGCTTCAAGCAAAACTCCACCCTCACCCTGCACCGGCGCATCCACACCGGGGAGAGGCCCTACGAGTGTGGGGAGTGTGGGATGAGATTCTCATTGAGCTCAACTTTCACCTGACACCAATGGAGGCGCCATTAAGGGAAGCCCTGTGAGTGCCCCGAGTGTGGGAAGAGCTTTGTGCGCTGCTCCAGCTCCATCCCCCATGAGAGGATCCGCATCGGATGATCCCCAGTGACCCCCATTGGGCAGAGCCCTGATGATCCGTGGTCCTGGTGATCCAAGTTGGAAGGCATCTGGCTGGGGGGCTCCACATCTTCCTGGTTCTCTGAGGGTACCTAGATAAACCCAGAGGCAGGAACCTCCATCAGGACGCAGGCCTACAATGGGAATTCCTTGGGAAGAGCAGATTTGTTGAATTTCAATCCCATAAAATCTTTTGCATTCAATCCTATCTTCTGGTGATATCAAGGAGTACTGAATGGTCCCTGAGGTATATTCTGGGTTGACTATTTGGTGCTTGTATCCCCAGTCTGTTCTGTTTATGCTGAATAATAAGTTTTACACCTTCAAGACCTGTCCTGAGAGTGAAGGGGTAGAGAAGCAGCATGCAGTTTGTTTTCAGAAACTGCACTTGCTCCTCCACATTCCTGCTCTGGGACTGTGTTGTCTGCGGATGGACAGACAGCGGGACAGAGCTCTCCTTTGCTTTTAGTTAGTTTTAGCTAGCTGAACCAAACAAGTTCCTGAACTGTGGTGTTTTTTTCCCTTTTCTTTGGACCTGTTTAAACCTGCTCTGGCCTGAACACCAGAAGAGCACGGGCAGCTCACACCTGTGGCCCACCGGGCCGGGCCTGGGCCGCGGCATTTCCAGCACCAGAAGGACTGATAAGGGACTGAGTGAGCTGAGCTACAGCCCACAGAGGGACTTTGTGAGTTTGTCTCTCTTTTAGAGCAGCAAGAGGTTTTACTGTTTTGTTATCTTTATTGAAAGATAAAAATATCCATTCCAGAATATGCAGTTGATCTTCCCAGTTATCACTTCATTGACACGGTATTCCACACGGTATTTCATGGTCCTTCAAAATAAACACTTGAACACCAACATAGGTATCTAATCTGTTAACAAATGTGTGTGGTAAGGCTAATTCAATTTCTTCAAAGGTCTTTGCTGCTGGGGTCAGTTGCCTCTCATCAGTAGAGGAGGTGGTGCCTGAGAGCAAATCATGCAATAGTTGCATCTGATGATTAGTTATGCCTAAATATGATCTAATCCAACCTATTAAACCAACCAATTTCTGTACATCAGTAGCAGTTTTAACATCAATGTCTAACTTCACAGGTTGAGGCATAACTTGAGTGTTAGTCACTAACATACCAGTATTTCCAAGGCATGTGTTCCTGCACTTTCTCTGGGGCAATGATCAGACCAAAAGCTTTCAAATTTGTCACAGCACATTGTTTAAGAGCTGATAACTGTTGTTTGTTATCAGATGCCAACAAGATATCATCCATGTAATGATAACAGTAGCAGTTATTAAATTGCTCCTGCACTTTTGACAAGACCTGTGCCACAAACCATTGACAAATAGTTGGCGAATTTTTCATGTCTTGGGGAAGTACCCTCCATTGATATCTTTTATTGGGTTCAGGGTTCAGCATGATTATGGAAGGCAGAGTAAAAGCAAATTTTTCTTTGTCTTGCTCAGCCAATGGAATAGTGAAGAAACAATCTTTCAGATCAATGACAACTATTTGCCATTCCTGTGGAATCATTGTAGGCGTAGGAAGGCCTGGTTGTAAAGCTCCCATTGTTGCCATTACAGCATTTATCTGCTGTAAATCATGTAAAAGTCTCCATTTTCCCGATTTCTTTTTTATTACAAAAACAGGGGTATTCCAGGAATATTTCAATATTTCCTGCTTGCAATTGTTCTGTGACTAATTCTTGCAGGGCAGTAAGCTTTTCGCTAGAAAGGGGTCACTGGTCAACCCAGACAGGTTTATCTGTCAAGCATATCAAGGCTACAACTGGACGTTCATTGCCCTGCATCACAGTGGCCCCCATTAAAAATCCGTAGTAATTTTGACACCCCATTGAGATAAACAATGTCGTCCCCACAAACTTTGAGGAGCATCGGCAACATAGGGTCTGATGTTAGCTTGTTGGCCATCAGGATGTTTCACATTAATTACAATGGCTGACAGGCCACCTGTTGTAGCACCACCCAACCCCAGAAGTCCAAAACTTGCATGAGTGAGAAGCCACAATTGAGGCCAGCAAAGTCACGAGAGCATTGTGACATCTGATCCAGTATCAATCAAGGCTGTTACTGATATGGTTCCTGGATGACATCCGCTGGTGGTGAGGATGCATGTCTTTTCTGAATGGTTCTCCGTAACTTTCTCAGCCCAGAACACTTGAGGTATCCCTGTTGATCCAAAACTTCCTGTGCCACGACTTCGGTCCACTGTATTCAGAACAGAACTCACAATAGGTACGAGTTGAGCAATGCAAGTTCCTTTCTGAATAGTGACAGGAGGGTCATCAATGGGTACCATAGCATGAATCTGTCCTAAATAATTAGCATCAATAAGTCCTAGATGCACATGAATGCCTCTAAGTGTAGTTCTTGATCTTCCCATCAAAAACGCACTCAATCCCCATCCTATTGGACCATAGGCATCGAGGGGCACTTTGCACATTTCTTTTGTCAGAATGGTTACTGTGTCAGCGGTGGGTATATCAATCCCTGCAGACCCACTTGTTGCGCCTGAGTATTGTTCACAAATGTTTAGCTTTGCAGTGCTGGGGAGGCCCGCATTTGCTGCTGTGGTTCTTGGGGTATTTGTTTTCCCACATGCCCCTTTGCGCTCTTCTTCCTGTTTCCCTGCAACAGCTGACCACTTGCATGATATTTACTCCTGCATTGTTTAGCATAGTGCCCAAATTTAGCAGAATGGTTGCACATAACGTTGCTGCTTGCATTTGATTTAGATGTTATTTTCTGGGTATTACACTGTGCCATTACTTGCCCTTGCTGTCCACAATTATAGCATTTCGATCAAGGTCTTAGAACTGCAGCAAGAGCTGCTATTTTATGGTCTACAGAACCAACTTTTGAGCAAGCAGTAATCATTTGAGGCAATGTGGGTTCCCCAGGTAAAGTGTCAATAATCTTTCTGCAGCCTGAGTTTACATTTTCTTTCGCCAAATGTATACAGAATTTGTGTCGCAAAGATTCATCATCTACCTGTTTTTCAATGGCTGCAGCAAGCTCTTCCACAAATTGCAAAAATGGTTTTCTCATCCCTTGTTGTATAGTATCATATCTCTGTTTTGGAGCTGCCATTTCCATTGATTTAATTAAAGCACTCGTGCCAATTTGCTGAGCTTGTGCCAAAATTGAAGGATCCCACCTTGCCTGTGAATCTGGGCTAGCAAAAGGCCCAGTGCCCAGTAGGGCATCAACACCCACAGCATGATGAGGGTCATGTTGAGGCAACTGCATATTTGTTACAGCTGTCTGCTCAGCCACTCGCCTCCAAGTTTCTTGAAATACACCGTATTGTACTGGCTGGAATGAAATAGTAGCAATATGCATGATGTCATAAGGTGCAAGCATATCTGCATTAATTACACATATTAATTGCATTACGTCTGAGGAATTAATGCCATACTGAGCCACTTTGGATTGGAGATCTTGCACAACCTTCCAGGCAAAGACATGATGACTGTCATCCTGCCCTCTTCCAGGAGCTGCTTTAAAACCTGGAAAAGCCATAGGGTTATCACAGGCAACATTTGCATTAGCACTGTTCTCCTGAGGTACTCTTGGAGCACCTAATCTTTCTATCATGTCCCAATTCTTTTCTTCAGCTGCTTTCTTCCTAACAAATTCCCAAAACTCCTGAGTGTCCAGGTTTAGAGCAAATTTGGGAGAGAATCCCCCAAAGGAGCTCCAGTAGGAAAGCAGATCCAATCTGCTCTTCTCCCCCCAACTGGTCTGGGAGAAAATACCTCCTTGGAGAAAGGTGGAAAAAACCTGTCTATTAAACAACAAAACCTTAACAATATCAAACAATAAAATCTCTTGCCACTCCAAAAGAGATGACAAACTGAGAAAGTCCCTCCCCGGGTTGCGGCTCAGCTCACTCTGTCTCTGATCAGTCCCTCCGGTGCTGGAAATGTTGCAGGCCAGGCCTGGCCTGGTGGGCCACAGATGCAGCTGCCCGTGCTCCCCTGGGTGTTCAGTCCAGAGCAGGTTTCAAGAGCTCCAAGGAAAAGGGAAAAAAACAAAAGTCCCCACAGTAGGGAACTTCTTTGCCTCAGCTAGCTAAAACTAACTAAAAGCAAAAGAGAGCTCTGTCCCACTGTCAGTCCATCCGCAGACAACAACAGTCCAGGGGCAGAAATGTGGAGGAGTGAGTACGGTGTCTGAAAAAAACCTGCTGCTTCTTCTCTCCCGCTGCTTCACTCTCTGGAACACTCTTAAAGGTGCAAAACTTATTATTCAACATAATATAAGGTGCAAAACTTATTATTCAACATAACATAATTGGGGATAAAAGCATCATATAGTCAACCCAGGACACTGAGGCTCTCAAGGAAGCCCAGTTACTTGACGTGGGGGCAAAGTCCATGGGGCAGTAGGGCTACAGCTATTAGAAGGTGAACTGTCAACAGTTCCCTGCCCCAACTCCAATGTTACTGCGGGAGACTCATCACTTGATTCGCTGTCACTGTCACTGTCAGGTAATGGAGGACATGACCTTGCAGATTGTTCAGGCAGCTCAGAAGGGAGCGAGGGGGCAGATGGCTGGGCTAGAGCAGAGGGAAGCAGGGGGGCAGAAGACTGGGTTTCTCTCTCTGCTAAAGACATTTCAGCTACCTGGTGCAGTGGTGTGGTGTATACAGGCACCATCAGGAGCTGCTGCGCAGCTGTGACATAAAGAGGTTTAGGAGTCTGAGAAGGAGATACTATGGCAGTTTTCCCAGAAGCTTTGGCAGCTGTCCCAGAAGATTTGGCATCCAGCCCAGAAGCTCTGGCAGCTTTCCTGGAAGCTTTGGTAGCCTGCCTGGTAACTTGCATGGCACCTGCACCTTCTTCAAGGATAGATTCACCAAGTTCCCCATCAGAGGCCCCCTCTGCGTCATCCCCCTTGTCAATTTCTGTTATCAACACTGATTCTTCATCTGCATCCTGCTCTGTTTGTTCTCGCTCTGTTTTCCATTCCTTTAATGCCTCAAAAAGCAATCCCCAGGTAACAGCTAGATCAACAACAGTTTTATCTCCCACTCAGATGACTTCCCACAGTCTGTCCCCGACTTTTTCCCATGCTTTAACACTAAATGCTGTGTCGGGATCAGTGCCAAAATCCTGTGATTTAGCCCACAGCAATATACTACGAAGGGCATAGTCTGAAGTATTAATTCCCTTATTTCTTAACAAAACTTTCCATGTAGCCAAAACAGTCTCTTCTTCATTAGAAAAATTATTTCCCATTATTACTAGTTGGTGGCTCACCTACTTCCAGGTGTCTTGATAGGAGAAAATCAGGTCTCGACTTCCCTGTGGCTGCCACCCGCCATTCTCAGCTGCACCAACGCCACCTCCCCCACTACGTCCCAGTGAGTCATGGCTGCCAGTCTCTAGGAGCCCGTATGGGTCCAGATCAAGTATGTTCTTAAGGGTGTTGAATCACATCAGGGTCACCAGATGTCACTGTCAGGCCAGTCATGACACAAGGCAGAGACCACAGTCTCAGATGGCAACTCTTTATTATCGAACATGGCTGACCTTTTATACACTTTCTAATTGTTTATACTTCTTCTACCCTAACTATTGGCCACCATAAATCAACATAACATCATTGGTAATAAGTTACAGTGACTTCAACTGACTTTCTAAAAATACTTCATCCAGCTGCAAAGTTCTCTTCTTATCTTTCTTCAATTCCTCACTTCTCTTGCTCTCCTTAGTTACAGCCTTGGAGAGAGCTCCTTATCAACTTCTTGCTTGTTTCCTTTCTTCTCACTCCTTTAGCTAACAGGCCCGCTGTTGGCCCCTTCCACACAAAGGCATTTGCTATACCAGCCCCCACAGTAAGCTTCATTAGTAACGGTTGCCCTATGCTGAAGGCACACAGGTGGTTACATGCCTCTATCATTTACAGCAGGGTGGGCTCCTCCTTAGACAAGGACTTCAGAAGTTTTTTACAATTCTCATTAGCATTTTCAGCAGCTAATTTTGAAAGCAACACCTGTCTGGCAATGTCATTCTCAATTTGTCTTTTAAGAGCTTGTTTCAAGCAGCCATTGAATTGCATATAAGGCTCCGCCAGTCCTTGCTTTACATAAGTAAATACTTTTTGGGGGGCTCACAGCATCAGGAACCTTTAAAAATGTGCTATGCACAGCTTCAGTAATACCCTCAAGGGCCTCACTAGGAATGTGGGTTTGCCCAACAGGGTCTGAGTGGCTTCCTTCTCCGGCCAGGTGGTCAGTCATGAGGGCTGCAATATTCTGGTTTGCATGTCCCACAAATTTCACAAGCAAAGCTTCAAACCCCTTTTTCCACTGAGCGTCTGTGGAGGCCAGTGGGCCTACAGAACAAAGGCCATTATAGGCCTTTGGACAGACAGACAGACCCCAAGTTGGAGAAATCTCCCCTGTTCAGGGCAATTGAGCAGACCCTCTTCCAGGATGCTTTGTTGTATATGCAAATGTACCCAGTTCTACTTCCCTGGTTGGACTGTTGGCCTCTCCCTCCCTTTTTCCTTATATTTATGTCCTTGAATGTTCTCCCTTCCCTGCTTATCCATTGGCCCCATATTGCCTCAGTGTCCCACCCTCTTTACCCTATTGGTTGCCACCCCTTGTCTCCCCTCTGTACTGCCCTGAGACCTCAGCCCATTGGCCCTGATGCTCTGCTCCGCCCCCCTCTTTTCCCCTGTATTTAAACCCAGACCTTCCACTGTTCTTTTTGTCTTTGTCCCTGAACCCCTTTGTGCATGGCTGGAATAAACCTCCTTCTCTGGCATCCATACAAAGACCCTTCCCGTTTCTTTGTCGTTGGTGATTCTACAAGAGAAGTGTGTGCTGCAGTGATTGTGTGTGTGTGTGTGTGCCTGTGCCACCGAGCGGCTTCATTACTGGAGACACTTCTGGAAGGTCACGGCTCCGCTGCCTCTCTCTCCACCACCAACGGGCTTGTGGCTTGTGACAGCTGGCAGCCTGAACAGGGACCTGTTCAGAGCATTCCTGGAGGTGTCTTCAGTAGCTTTTTGGCTACTGAAGTTAAGCCATGTTCGGAGCAGCCAATTCCCAGAGGAGACTCCTAAGTTTTATTGGGGAATCACACAGGCGACCGGCAACGTTCTTGAGGCGAGAAGATTGGTTGAAGCTGACAGACAACCTGGAGAGGTTTTGTTGACCCACTGTCATGTGAGTATTATATTTGGGGGTCACCCTTTTTTGTCTTTCTTTTGCCTTCTTTTCCTCTTGGATGTTGGGAGGAAGTGTGGGGATGGGAGCCAAACTGATCCACCCACACAGGGAAGTTTATACCCAAGTTAAAGGAATCCTTGTTGGAGAAAATTTTCATTTTTCAAAGGGAGATTTAAAATGTTTTCTTCATTGATTGTTCAAGTATTTTCCTGATGTTATGAGGGAATTCATTCTAATGAGTTCTGGGACCATATAGGGAAAAGATTCTATGTTCTTTGAGTTAAAGGGGATCTTTCAGTGGGGAAATTTTATCCTTTGGCCTTATTGTTAAGTCTGTAGAAAACGTTGGGAAACATTCGGGACCCCAGTTTAACACCCCTTCTCCCCGTTCCTCCCCTCACATCCCTAAACTCTCTTCCCTGCCTCAGGGAGGATCGGGAGATGGATCCTGCCAGCAGGCGCAGGGTTGCTACCATCACCCTGACATCTCCCAGTGTCCTCTGTCCCCTCTCCAGGGCAGCACTGGCCATGCTGCCTTGGGCTCTCTCCTAACCCTCTTACCAATGCCCATGTACCCAGTTCTACCACCCCCAGTTGTTCTCCCAGATGGTGCCAGGAATGTGGCCAGCCCCGCCATCTTGTCTTCTCCCTCTCCAAGTTTTTCTGCCCTTTCTCCACAAAATGGTGCTGACCCCACAAAGGCAATGGCCATTTTGTCACCTCCCTGTTCTGCCAAAAACGACACCTCTGACCCTCCTCCCACTTCCTCTATTCCTGTAATCGCACCCTGCCCCTCCCTTCTGTGTCAAGAAGTGTGTCCATGTTGGGACTTCCCCTCTCTATCGGGAATCCCCTCCCCATTGTGCACACCAACCCTACCCCTTCCTCTCTTGACTCCTCCTGATGGTCCCTCCCATTCCCATTCCCACAACATTGGGGCCAGAAGTGGTGATGACAGCGACCAGAAGGAGCCCATATTGGCTTCCACAGCTGCCCACAAACAGGCAGATTCTGGCTGCCCCAAGAGGCTCCATGCAGTCATCAAGTGCCCTCCATCCTCCTCGGAGGATGAGAGTAGGGATTCTGCAGACCCGGATTCCAGTCCTGAGTCTGAGGATCACTGGGCCAAGCTGCAGAGGGAAGCCACTGGGAGGGCTCAGAGCTCACCAAAAAGATTGTGGGCTTGCCAATTATATGTAAACACAGCAGAAGAGTGCCTGCAATCAATTCCTGGGAGCCGATCCCCTATGGGGAGTTGAAGGAGCTCTGCAAAGTGGCTAAGGAATATGGTTGGGGGTTGCATTTCTTAAAAAAATTTCTGGAAGCCACCTTCTCTGACCGTGTCTTGGTCGTGCATGAAAATAAAAATATCATGAATTGCCTACTCTCCCCGTGTCACAATCCATCCTTACGAACGGGTTTCATGATTGTTCATGGATTTGATCTCAGGGTGCAAAAAACCGACACAGCACAGGAGGGTTTGCAGTGATAATCAAAACAAATGCACCTTTATTGAATAACCAAATGCATTGGGGAGGAATTGGGGGAAAAAGGGAAAAATAAGGAAAAGAGGGAGGAAGAGAAAAGAAGGTATATAGCTACCAAACATAGAACAGCCAAGTCCTTTGATGTCCAGCTGATGGAGTTCACCAGGTCACGTCTGGGGAGATCTTGAAATCTCTCACTAACTCAGAGGTTATTTTTATGATAACTCTATTGAAAATTGTGAGGGAGGGGGGGAAACAGATACAATAAAGAATAGATGTAACAGGTAGTCCATGTTCTCAGCAGTAAACGAGAGCCATTGTCTTCTTGGTCCAGCGGTCACAACCTGCAGGCAAACATCTCGCTTTGGTCAGCTTGCCTCCCCCACACACCTGCCCCGGGCTGGGGGTTTCAGTGCCAGTCCTTGGAAGGAGCAGAGGGGCCTTTTCACATGGGGGTTTCATGTCTCGGTCTTTGATGGAGAGGCTCCTTACATCTCAGTCTGTCTGTCACGGTGGTTGTAAAACAGGTGAGGGTCTTCTGTGGGGGACCACCCAAGACTCAGGAGAAGTCCAGCCAGGCTGAGAGGTGGGACAGCTTCCAAGGCTATTGCTGCAAAAAGGCAAGATGCCCCCTTCTTCTTTCATTGGGCTCAGTGCAGCATACAGCAAACAACACCTGTGAACAATAGCTTAGCACTGTGCTCAGGTCTCGGAGCCGTTGGCACGTAACTTTCTCCAACAGGGCCAGAAACTTCAGACAAGGGTCTTTTCTTCAGTGGTCCCCAATGACGATTGTGAGGCAGATGAGAGAAACTTTGGACAGAGTCTCACACCCCGGTCGAGTACATGCTGTGGGAGAGGCAGTAAAAAAGGCATCTCAAATCACTGGCGGACACATATTCAAAAGATGCCAACAAACCAAATTTAACCCTTGAACAAATGGCAAGAGAAGGTGACTTCCAGAAGCCACAAGACCAAGCAAAGGACTTACAAGAAGCTGCACTCAGAGGCATCACCACTGCTGCAAAGACATCCCTGCTCCTCACTCTTGACGACACCCTACATACACAGAGCTTCACTAACATTAAACAAGGGCAAGTGAAATTTTCATGAAATTTGTAGACAGACTTAAAGTTGCACTTGAGTGACAAATAGAAGGCCCAGAGGCCAAGAAGGAAGTGCTAAATAAAATGGCCTTGGCAAAGGCAAACAATGAGTGCAAAACAATATCAAGAGCTCTCCCCTTTGACCCAGAACCTACAATCAACCAGATGGACGAGGCCTGCACCAAATTATCTTCCACTGAACACACCGTGGCAAGGGCAATCTCTAAGGGAGAGGGCCTTTTTAACATCCCAAGACGCTGCAAAATGTTTTAATTGTGGGGAACTGGGCCTTTTTTTGAAGGACTGTCCAGAATACAAAATGCCTAAAGACCAGCAGCCACCAAAGAGGTGCCATTCATCACACTGTATGGATTGCAACAGACATTCTAACAACTGTTCTCAGTTTTGTTATCACCAGTAAGCTCACCACCACCAGCAGCATTATCAGCCAAAAAACTTCCAACAGACTGCAGGGTGGCCCCGTGTGAAGACAGCAAATGGAAAGCTGTTTCACTGTACCCTCCCCACTATTCTGGAGGTCCAATACGTGGGGAAATTCCCGCAGAGCTCTTCATACTCCGAACAACAGACCAGAGTCACCAAGGCTTTCCAGCAAGTTCAGGTCAGGACCTGACACCAACTGGTGAGTGCTTTGTCTATACAATTTGATGACTCTGCTTTCTATCGTATTCCCACCAGAAAATATGGACCCCTAGAGGGCCTGAGGGATGTGCTGGTAATAGGTAATTGTATTCATGGACCAAATGAAATACATATTATAGTGGAAGTACAAACTGTTGGGCCAAGTGACGAAATCACAGTCACTTTCTGCTGCACAAAACCACCACACTTCCTGCACAGAGAGACTGTGATCACCCAAGCCTTTTTATTGCCATTAAGCATAGACAATATCCCAGAGCACCCAATGGCATGCTGGGTTGAAATCATGGGCCAAGACAAGCCCCTTATAAAGTGCAGTCAGTTGAATAAAGGTAATGACATCCACCTACAAGGGATGGTGGACACAGGGGCCAACGTTACTATCATTACACAACCTCAATGGCCCCTGAACCAGGAGCTGACTCCTGTCACTGGAGTCACCTCAGTGATTGGAGGAGCCGCCATCTCCATGAGGAGCGAGCGTATTATCACAACAGAGGGACTGGAGGGCCAAACTGCCACCATCAGGCCATTTGTAGTCAGGGCACCCACCACCCTGTGGGCCAGGGACCTGTTGTCCCAGTGGGGAGCTTGACTTGATATTCCACCTCTGTCCCGGGATTTCTATTTGGGGCCACTGCAGAGTGCACCACCCCACCATCACCTGGAAGACTGACACCCCACCGTGGGTGCATCAGTGGCCCCTCTCAACAGAGAAATTACATACCCTCGAGCTTCTTGTGGAGGAGCAGCTCTCCAGGGGCCACATTGTACCTACCAACAGCCCTTGGAACTCCCCTGTCTTTGTTCTCAAAACACCTGGCAAGGACAGGTGGACGCTCCTCCATGATCTTTGTAAAATTAACGAAGTCATTGCAGTCTGGCCTTCTCTCTCCCTTCATGCTTCCCCATGATTGGAGACTGGTGGTCATAGACTTCAAAGGCCACTTTTTAAACATCCCTCTCTATCCTCGAGATGCTCCCAGATTCGCTTTTTCCATCCCCTCCCTGAACAGGCACATCTGAAGCGGTACCACTGGCAAGTCCCCCCACAAAGTGAGAAAAACTCACCCTCTGTGCCAGTGGTACATGGCCAATGTCCTATCTCCCACCCAAAGGACCTTCCCAGATGCCATCATACTACATTAGATGGATGACATTCCATCGTGGTTTGAAAAGACAGGTGTCTGCTAAGGAAGGCAGGAGCTTCCTGTGAAATGGAAAATGTAATCTCCCTCCCTCTGAATTATTATAATTTTGAAATAAAAAGCTCTCAAGCAAAGATATGGGAATAAGAATACCAGTTCTTTGCTAGGAAAACTAAAACTACAAATGCAATAGTACAAACAAAAAACCCCACTGGCAGAGTCAGAATATGACCTGACACCCTGTAGGTCAGTGTCGTTATAGGGTATGACACAGTATAAAAGTACATGACTCCATCAAAAGGGTGCAAGAGAGAAATTTATTAAACCAACGTAGCTTTTATAGTTCTTCCAGATATTTACACCCATCTAACACATATACAATGCCCATTGGCCATAAAAGAGAAACAAAGTGCCTAGTAGGCGACCAGGGAGCCACATCACTCTGCGAGCCAGCCAGAGTCCATATCTCCCAACTTTCTCTCCTTCCTCTGGTCTCCATGGTAATGACCTTGGTTTTCCTTCAGGAGAGATATAGGGCTTCTCCTTATCTTCAGGAGGCCTTGCTAGCTCACAAGGACAGCACAGAATGTCTTTCCCAAAGGTCAGGATGGTGGTAGCAGTCCAATTAAATGGAGGCTGCAGTGCTCCTGCAGTGACAGGTGGGGTTCTGTTGAAGCAGTGATCCTGTAGAAGGGTGGAGTTTTCCTCTCAAGGTCCAGTGGTGGCATAGATGGGCCTGGACTTCTCCTGGGAATGCAGTGGAAAAGAAAGCTGCTCCTCTGGGAATCCAGTGGGAAAAGGCTGTCTCTCTTCTTCCCAATGTCAAATTATATCCAGGTAGGAATGCTTGGCTCCTCCCTCTGGCCGGAGCATCTCACAATGGGATGATGAAATTGTTATCAGTCATGCAGTGACACTCAAGGGCCCAATAACAGAAGATATCTCCCAGAGGGGGGGATTGTTGAGGAAGAGATAAAGTAAACTGTTGTAAGAGATGGTCTGAAGTTTCCCTCATTTGCCTCACGACCGTCACAAGGACAGAGAGGAAGACCCTGAGGACCCTGGCTGGAGTTCTGGCCTGGTTGGGGTGGATGCTCGCCAAGTGATTGTTTGCAGCTGTGCTTGCTGTGCCCCCACGTTACAACTGCTTTGAGCAGGGGCTGACAGGGAGCGGCTGGCTCTGTACACTTACACCTGCTTCACCATCCCTGCTCATCACAATGGCCCATGAATTTCCCCACCTCTTGGCCAGATGAACTTTTTGGGGTAACTCTGGTGATCCCCCCATAGAAGATCCCTCATCTGCCTCACAAGCACTGTAAGAGAAGCCCCCTCCCAAGGACTGAGACTGAGACCCTTAAAATTCTAACACAGGGGCACTGGCCTGACTGAAGTGGGATGTTTGCCAAGTGTTGCCTGCAGGTGTGTTTGCTGCACCAAGACTGGTTTCTCATAGACACCAATCCTGAAACAATGGGTCTCGCTCACCGCTGAGATTGATTTGTCCTGTTTAGGAACATGGACTTTCTGTACTCATTTTCAATAGACTAATTCTCCATTGTCTTTTATCTGTTCTCCCCTTGGTGGATGACTATAAAAGACCCCTGAGTTATGCAAAGAATTTGAGATTCTCCCCCACGTGACAAGATGGATCTATTGGCTGGACCACGAGGATTTTGTCTCTCCGTTGGTAGCTATTCCCACCCCTGTCTTCTTCTCTCTCCCTCTATCCTTTATCTCCTTTCTAATATTTCTATCGTATTTGCTGTGGGCACTCAATAAAAGGTGCATTTCTTTTGATTAATACTGAAATCCCCTCTCTGTTGTTTTTTCACTCTGAGATCAGTTAATGAACCATCACAACCCCACTTGTACGAGTGGATCGTGACATTAAATTGCCATCATGAACAGGATTCTGACAGACAGAGGGGTTTGCAGGGTTGTGTGTAGTCTGTAACAGGGGAAGGATGTTTCACTCCAGCAGCACCGAGCCCGATACCCTGAAAGGGGTGAGTGGTTGTCTAAAAAGGAAAGGGAGTGACTCAAATTTCCCACAAACTGCACATGCCTAGGTGAAAAGCACCCCCATACTCAATTGAGGGTTCTGTCTTCAGAATTTCACAAAAGATCTCTTAGTGCAAAAAGGGAAACTGTTTTTGTGTATGTGTGAATCTGGACTGTCTGGGAAGTGAAGGGACTATTTGAAGTAACTGAGTAGAACCTCCCAGGCACACTTAGTCTCTTCACCCACCCAGGGAAGCAAGGGAAACACAGCAGAGGCTGTGTGGTTGTGTGCCTTAAGTCTACACCTCCCTGTCATGGTTTTGGTCCCTTCACAAAATGACGGAAAACCTCAGCGCAAAAGTTAAAGCTGAATTTTATGCTCTACTAGCCAAACACAATGCCAAACCTTCTCCCGGAGGAGAAGAACGGGCACAAAGTAACTGATTTAATTTGGAAAATGTTATTGATAGAGTATGTTCTTTACAACATGAAACAAAATTTAAACTGGGCAAAAATAAAACTATTCTCTGCTCAGTTTTGGGAGCTTGTCTCACAGCAGCTATAAAAACTCTCTTAAAGTGAAGAAGTGAGGAAAAAGCTATAATGGACTCCCTTCAAAGCCTAGTTGAAATTTGGCAAAAAATTAAATGAAGAAAGGAATGAGATCCATCTGTTACGAGCTGCCCTTAGAGAGGAACATGTTAAGAATTCACTGAATGCTGATTCCTCAACACAGGCAGAGGAAAAGAAACTCCTCACATTAAACAGATTTATCCCCATAAGGAACTAGAGGCAGTAAAAAAACTGTGGAGAAAACTGCTGCCCTCATTTGAGACCCTTGGTTAAAACAGAATATAATTATATTAATGATGAAGATTTTGAACCACATATCACAACTAAACAAATACCATTCAGCACTACCAAATTGGCTGAGGTGAAGAAAGAATTTGGGTGCCTCCCACAAGAATCGGAGATAGAATATGTCTTCCAAGTGTCCCTCACTGGTGGAGATCAAATTAAATTAACTGAACAGGAGGCCAGTGGGTACTGGGGACATGGAGTTTTCCTAACAACAGGAGATAAGCGTGACACGTGGTCCCTGACACAATGTGTGCCTTTCTGGGCCAGGGGAATTAATCCTTTGGAAAGGGGAGACCCTTTAGCTATAGTCAGTGCCCCCAACCAGCTTTTGGAAGGTGCCCACAAAGCCACCTGCCTGCAAATGATTCATGAAAAAGGTTGATTCCTGGTTTTCAGTCACCAGTGCAATTACCTGTAAAGCCTGAAATTATGACTCCTTTAATTTGAGGGCTTCCTAAACCTACAGCAATTACTTTACAGAAAACCATAATGGCCTTGGGTCCCATAGAGAGACTAGATAGATTCCTTGGTAACCCCACTGACCAAACTGGATCTACTGATCCTGGTTTCACTCCATACTCCATCCCCTCACAGCCCCCAGCTTCTCAATCTGATTCACCTGCCAGTAGCCATAAAGTTTGGACATGGAGCGAGGTTGCAGTAGATTTGATTAATTACAGTAGATGATATGGACCTGTAAAAACCCTGGAGGAGAAATCAGAAAAAACAAACGGTGTTTGGTTTATCAGGGCTCCTCACGGTGAAAATTTAGGGAAGGGAAAACAGATCTCTAACCACCACCATTGGTGGTTGTTGGAAGTTAAAAGGGGGGTCCCCAGAGAGGTGATGGATGGTTTGCCCCTTGATAAATTACAGAAAATAATAACGAATTTGGCACTATCAGAAACCGAATTTATCAGTTCAACCCAGTGCACCCCTCCCTTCTCAGAATCCAGCCAGTGAGCCAAAAGAAACCCTCTCCCAGCCTCTCCCTCAGAATTTAGGATGTGAGCCAAAGCAAACAGAACCAGAGAAACTAGGCTCTCCATCCCTTATAGGTGAGCAAAGGGCTGGAGCATGGATGTATCTGAGAATGCTCACTAAACATAAATCAGGAGATATATAGATCACAGCTATCACAGGCCTCAAACAGGCACTTGTAACCTTTCTGATTGCCACTGGGGCACAAATCTCTGCACTAACAAAAAGGATGCCCAGAAGTGTAGAATTGTTCCAACAAAGAAACAATGTTGTGCTTTAAATGCCCTAGGAACTACAGAATCTATGAATGTGGCCTTAGTAAAACTCACGCTCCATGGAGAGGAGAATCAATTAGTTGTCAAAATTGGGGATATTCCAAACAATTTATTAGGGATGGATGTTATTGCTGGGAGGCAGTGGGAAGATTCTGAGGGATTCCTGTGGTCATTTGGCGTGCCACGTCTTAACATTAGACTGCTCCAAGCTGCATCCTCCTCACTGTCTAGCAAAATTACTCATGTAAAACAATACCCTCTACCTTCTGGTGCCAAAGAGGGCATCAACTGGTTATACAGGACTTGTGAGACCAAGGAGTAATAGTCAATACCCATTCTCTTTTCAACTTGCCAGTGTGGCCAGTTTGGAAACCCAATGAGAAGTGGAGGCTGACAGTAGACTTCTGCAGGCTTAATGCCAACACAGACCCTCTTACAGCAGCAGTCCCAAATTTGGCTGAATTAATGACATCAATTCAAGAAAAAGTTCACTCAATCATGGCAACTATAGATGTCAAAGACATGTTTTTTATGATACAGCCAGAAGATATGGACCGTTTTTCCTTCACACGGAAAGAACAGCAATACACTTTCACTAGGCTTCCCCAAGGCTACAAACACTCCCCCACTTTGGCCCACCCTACTTTAGCCCAGGAATTAGAAAAAACACCCAAACCTGATCCTGTAGCTGTTTAACAATACATTGATGACATTCTGGGCTGGGGGGGGTGGGTGTGTGTGTGAAATAGAGGTAGTAGGGAAACATCAGCAGAAAATAATCTCTCACTTAGAAAGTCTTGATTTGCAGATGCCCCCAGAGAAAATTCAGAAATCTTCTCAGGAAGTGAAGTTTTTGGGAATTTGCTGGAAAGGAGGTATGACATGTATTCCACCTGATATCCTAACCTCTTTAGATCAGATCAAAATGCCTGAATCCAGGAAAGATCTCCTGCAAGCTCTAGGATTATTAGTGTTCTGGAGAAAACACATTCCAGATCTTTCAATAATTGCTAGGCCCCTTCATGACTTGCTGAGCAAATGGGGTGAAATGGGATTGGACTCCTTCTCAGGAGGAAGCATTGCAATTGCTGTTTTTTGAAGCAACAGCTCACCAAGCACTGGACCCTATCCATCCCACAGATCCCTTTCAGGTGGAATGGGGATTTGGCTCCTCAGGGCTGTCAGTACAGCTACGGCAGCAGGGTCCTGAGGGTCCAATGTGTGGGAGGTTAAGATATTGCGATGTTACGGTCAGGCAGAACCCCTCCCCTTTTACTGTTACCTTTTACCGTTAACCCCTGTTATAAATGACCGGGTTCAACTGTTAATCAAGGCCATTTTACCGTCCACCACATTGGTGTGTGCGTGTACTTGGTCCGTGTGGCAAAGGTGCTGCCACCGAGCCGTTCTCGACCTGGGACCCCACGCCCCAAGTGTCGGCAACAAGTGGTGCCAAAACCCGGGACAATCTGGGAAGCAGGAACCGCCTGGGCGAGTGAACGGCAGCCGGAGCAGCAGGACTGTCCCCGGGAGGGAGGACGCTCCCAGAGGACTGGCGAGAGGGGAAAGTCTCGCGCTTAGGACCAGCAAAGGAGGAAGTCTGGCACCGAGGACCGGCGAAGGAGAAAATGGAGTACCTCCCAAAGGTCATTTTTAAAATTCATAGGCAGTGGGACGTAGACTGTGAGCCAGGAGATTTTATCCTCGTAGTGTCGAGGCTCCTGCGGATTGGGGTTATTGGGCAGCTGGTGGATATTTTCCACCTTGAAGTGTGGGATAGTTGTACCGGGGCCCTAGCAGAGGAGGCTTTGTCCTCAGGCTCGGGGTGAAATCTTAAATTATGGGGCAGAGTCACGCAGGCTCTGCGAAAAGTTCAGCAGGAGCAGGAAATGTGGAAAACCACACAGGACTGTTTGCAGGCAGGGCCCCGGCAGGGTGTGGGGGCGGCCGCACAGACTGCGGGTGATCGTGAGTCTGCCGAGTGTGGGGATTTACAGCCGCGGGGACGCTCTTTGCAGCTCCCAAGCTCAGGCACGCTGGCTGAGGGGAAAAAGCGGTCATTTGGGACGGGCTGCTAGAGGAAGCGTGAGGTGCAGGCGTTAGCTCAGAGGTGCAGAGCGCAGCCGTTAACTTAGAGACATGGGGTGCTGCCATTGACTCAGAGGCGCGGGCCGCTGCCATTGACTTGGAGGCGCGGGGCACCGCCATTAACTCGGAGGCGTGGGGCGCTGCCATTGACATGGAGGCGCGGGGCACCGCCATTAACTCGGAGGCGCGGGGTACTGCCATTGACTCGGACGCGCGGGGCACCGCCATTAACTCGGAGGCGCGGGGCGCTGCCATTGACTCAGAGGCGCGGGGCACCGCCATTAACTCGGAGGCGCGGGGCGCTGCCATTGACTCAGAGGCGCGGGGAACCGCCATTAACTCGGAGGCGCGGGGCGCTGCCATTGACTCAGAGTCCGAGGGAGCCTGGGCGGGGCCTCCGCCTTACGCGCCACGGGGTGGTGGGCCCCAGAAGGGGGGGATGCGGACACGGGCGTGATCGGCAGAGACAGAGAAGGTCTGCAGGACAGCGCAGACACGCGCAGGCAAAAAGGAAGGAAAAGACACGGAGGGGGAGCTGACGCCGCTTGAAGCATGGGGTGGAAATCTCATTACAAGGCACTGGCCTCCCCCAGCAGGAGGCGGGGCAAGCCTAGAGGGAGGGAGCGGCCCAATGCTAAGACAAAGGGGCGAGGTCAAAGCCTGACAGAGGGTTTTACCAATTCCATCTGGCCAAAAGATCAAGCGCGCATCCTAGCAACCGCCCTGCTGGCTTTAAATCAGTTCCCCAGGGGAGACAAAACAAAAAGTCCTGCCCAGAGGCACTGGGCCACCCAGGCACTAGAGGAAGGCCCACAAGTCATGATTAAAAATTAGTTAGGAGAATGGGAAACGGGTTGGAGGCTGGTACTCACAGGGCGAGGGTACACAGCCGTCAAGAAAAATAGTAAAATTAAATGGTGCCCGCTTAAGTCGATAAAACTGGACCTTCAGGGCAAAAACTAATGAAATTTGTAAAGCTTGTTTTGCAGGATTGAATCCTCAGACGCCCCCATGGCCCGTATACCCCGCTTCCTAAAGGCTGTGACGAATCATCAAGCAGCCTGATGGCAGACCATACCGGGGTCGTGAAAAACTCAGTGACCAAACTAAAGGAAAGGCCGGTGCAGAGAAGGACTGGGGGAAAAATCTCAACAAAAATGGTATCAGTCATGGTTCACATAAATGTTTTTGAAAGTCTTGTTTTAAGTGGTATCCATCAAGTAGAGTTCCAACTCTGGCCAGGTTCTGGCTCTACTTGAATGGAATGATCGCCAATCAGCCCAGAGTTTTTCTGCGTCAAAAGGTTCAAAGGGAGTTTTGGAGAAACGTGAATCCGGACATGAGTTCTCAACATCACTCTTCTTTTAAGGTCAGCTGTCGCAGACTCTGGGCGGATAGTTCGGTGCTGTGGTAAATGTGTGATTTCAAATAGTCAACTGTGTTAACAATTATTAGCCAAAAAACTGAGGAAGTCCTGCAATGATATCCTAAGACATGGTTCAGTCAGCCCCCATGACTGATTGCCCTTGGTTCTACCTTATTAGGCCCTATTATTGATCTTGGACCTTATATTTCAAAGAAGTTAGCATTGTTTATTAAAAACCAGTTAGAAATAGTTACCATTTCACCATCCACCACATTGGTGAGTGCGTGTACTTGGTCTGTGTGGCAAAGGTGCTGCCACCGAGCCGTCCTTGACCCGGGACGCCACGCCCCAAGTGGTGGCAACACCGAGGAGGCCTGTTGGTTTCTATTCCTGTGGTTTCAAAGATGCTGAGAAAAGATACACTACCTGGGAAAAAGGATTGTTTGTGGTTAGCTTAGCTCTCATAGAAGTGGGAAAAATTGCACAACAACAACCAGTTGTCTTGAGAGGCCCTTTCAAAGTTATTAAGACAGTCACGACTGGGACCCCCCACCCCACCCCCGCCGACAGGGTGGCCCAAAGGGCCTCAGCTGCAAACTGGTATGCTCAGATTGAACATTACTGTAACATTTTCTCAATAACAGAAGGAGCTGTAAAAAATTTAGCACTACAAGAAACTGAGAATTTGGGCAGCAGCCATGACAAACCTGCCTCTGTAATTAAAGTATCCCCTCCTTTCTCCACCAAACGATCAGCAAATTCTTGGTTCCCTGATGCCTCTGCTAAACAGGAGGGGAAGGTGTGGAGATACAGGGCAGCAGCCCTCCACATTTCCTCTGGTGAACGAATCATTACCGAGGGAGAAGGCAGTGCCCAGGTTGGGGAGCTGAGAGCTGTTTGGAGTGCTTTCCAACATGAGGTACAGAATACCTCTCCTGTCTGCATCTACACGGACTCCTATGCTGTGTATAAAGGATGTACTGAGTGGCTTCCTTTTTGGCAGCAAAATGATTGGGAAGTTAACAGAATTCCAGTATGGCAAAAGGAAAAGTGGCAAGAAATTTTCAACATCACAAGCCAAGGGAACTTTGTTGGGGTGGGCAGCCTTTCACCAGACAGATGGAAATCCAGCAGGAGAGTGGAACAATAAAGCTGATGATTTAGCAAGACTAAGTCCCCTGAAAAAGAACAAATTACAGAGGACTGGGATCAACTATTGTCGGGTTCGGCTCTCTGTCTCTGCCCCGACACGGGTAGGGTGGTTCTTGGGTGGCACGCACTTCAAAGGACAAGTCTGGACTCTTCAGCTTTTCGATCTTCAGATTGTTTATTGTTTCTTATCTACAAAATTTTCTGTCTGCCCAACAGAGGTCTGATCTGCAAGGCAGCCAAGGGCACTCGTGACCACCCACGGGGCGGTCATGTCTTTTTATACTAAAATCTACGTACATGATATTTACTTTTATTTTCCAATACTTTTCACCCATGTTGGCAAGTACACCTTCACCATAAACCAATCCCCAAGTGCCAACATCACCACAGGAGATGGAAGACAAGAAGAAGAAAGAAGAAGGACGAGACACGCCCTGATCCCCCCATCTTGTCTCCATAACCCCCCTGTACCAAAAACCTTAAAGTTTATATTTCACCCTATAAATGTGTCCCTTTTACACCCTTCACTCCAAAGTGATTCTCATGTGCTCAAACTGCTGTCACTTCTGTGGATGGATCAAAATCAAGCCACCAAGCACTCTTGGCAACATTCCAGGATTTCCGAGACCCCCAAGGGATCTCCTGGCATCTCTGGACATTGGGAGCGATGTGCTGAGTTCCCACATCTCCCCCTTCTGTTTGCACCAAGAAGACTTCTTTGGCAACTTGACTCATGACACGTCGCACACATAAAAAGATGCATGCGACGATGAGCATGAGGACTAAGAGTATTATTAGAATATAAAATCCCATTTTTAAAAACCCTCTCCATAAGGGAGAAAGATCAAAAAATCCCGCCACATCATCAATCCATGATCCAGTGATTTCACCGAGTTTCTTTATACTGTCTTTCATTTTTTGAATACTTTCATGAATTGATCTTGAATGATCCAAGAGATTCATGCAGCACATTCCCTCAAACTCTTCACATCCATGTCCATGAGCAAGCAATAGATAATCGATTGCTGCCCTATTTTGAAGAGTTGCCTCTCTCACACTACTTATGTCTTTTAACATATCACTCAAAGCGAGAGAGACTGATTGAGCATGCTTGCTCAACCAACAACTCATGTGGTCCAGTTGAGTCAAGGCCACCCCCGACGCTGTCTGAGGTGAGAAAATTGCTGCCGCAATTCTCCTTGCCTTGTCCCTGGTGTATACTTCATCATCACAGTTTGTACTGTAATGTTTCAAGGACCTTTTCTCTTTATGTTTTTGCTCTCTCAATACTTTCAAATCTGGTGATAACATTGAAATCCTCCCAATGCTGCATGGACCTCCCTTGGCATTTGCAGGAATGCCGTGCCAAATTCTGTCCCCACAAATTAAAAACAACCCACGTGGCAATTGCACTGGGACCTGGATTGATCCTTTGGCTGTCGTCTCGGTGTGATTGCACCAAGCTGACGCGTTTCTATAAAACTTGCGATTTGGAGTGACATCAACGCTTTTGTTAGTCCTTGACACATCCGAAATTTCGAATTTCATGCATAGTCTCATTGTTGTGGACCCGAAAATTTCCAATTCCTGTGGTTCGGTAGAAGCCACAGGTAAAAGATGTGTCCAAGCACACCATTCATTCACAGGATCTTTGATGACCTGCGAAATCTCCATTGGAGAGTGTCCTGGAATTGGCCATTTGGCCACTGGCAACCCAACCATGCATGCTGTGAATGGTTTCCCTGGTTTCGAATGTGTCAGGCAGATACTTTCTAAGTTCGCTGCCTGGGCTAAAGTTTCCCAAACATTTTGTTTTGGTTGATTGATGGGTAAATTTGCTCCATTGCTTAAAGCAACAGATGAAAGCATGAGCATCATGAAGCTCATGACTTCATCCTTATGAAAAATCATTGTCATGCTCTCACTCAAAGCCACAAAGGAAAAACCCCCAAAGTTTTTATTCTTTTTGTCCCTCTTCTGAGTCATTGTTCACAACTTGAGTTTCTTCCTCCGTCTGCATGCTCGTTTCTCTGCTTCTGGGATCAGTGCTCTCTTGCTCTCTTGTCCGAAATGGCTTCACGTGTCGCGCTGACACCCACTTCAGACCTCGCCCTGTGGAAACACAAGCGAAACCCTTGCCCCAAGTGATTAGTTTGAAAGGACCCTTTAAGAATCATTGACACAAAACATCGAATGTCAAATGGCATGAAATCACACGTATTGAATGGCCCCTTCAGGAGCTGTTTCAAGAATTGTGAATTCAGACCATTGTTCTGAATGGCCTTTGATAAGTCTTTGATCACTTCATGACCCAACCTTTCCCACCTTGGATTTTGACCTTGTGCATCATATGTCACTGGCATTATTATGTCTCCTGATCCTCTGATCAGACCCTTTTCTTTTGATAATTCATTTCTAATTTCCTTCCAGTCTATTGGTTCTATCGGTCATTCTTCTTCCTCCTCTGGAAACTCCATTGGCCATTGCCTGCACAATGGAATCATGGTGGCTCTTGGTGATCCTTCGCTCCATGTTCTTTGACTTGAGGTTTTCGGTCTTGCTCCTAAATCTGAAAAAGAAACTTGAGGTTCTCTTGAACGCGTTTTTTTTGCTGCATCAAAAGACTGCAGAAGATTTCTTGCTGCTTCCGCTGCTGAAAGCTGGAATGCTGGAATTCCCTCTCTTGCTGTAATGTGTATCATTTCTTCTCCTTGAGGCTGTGCTTCATCTGAGCTGTCTTCAACTTCATATGATCCTGAAGTTGATGGAATATTATCCTTTTGTTGCTGTTGTTGTTTTTGTTTTCTTTAATGTGGTTTTCTTTTTATATATCGTTGGAAAAAATTGTTGCATTGTCGCAGTTTGGCCAGCAGGTGATGTGGTGGCGCTGTCGAGCAGGTCCGACATGTCCTGCAGTGTGGTCATCCCTCCACAAGGTGGCGCTGTCGCCTGCCTGGACGACCGTGATGACGACACGAACTCGATCGGTTCCTGCTTGTCAGACTGCAACGCTTGCAATCATGTTTGAGACCGAGTTTGCATGGCTGTTGACTGAGCTGGCATTGAGGGTTGAATACTTGAATGTTTCTTTTGAGTGGAAGAGGTTTGAACCATAGGGATTGAGGCTAAAGGCATTGGGACCGGAGAGGGGGTGGAGCCCCAGGATGTCGAACCCCGAGCGTGGCCCCTCCTCTTTGCCCGAGAGGTCACAGGGGATCGGACCTGCCACCATCCTCGCTCCGCACGCACCTCCCGCGCACGTGCGCCTCCGGGAACGCTCCCTGCCTCCCCTGTACTGACGTCACTGTCTCTGTCCCACTCCACTTCCGAAGTCTCCTCCCTATTGTCTGTTCCTGTCCCTCTCTCCTCCTCCTCTGACGCTGTATCCACACCCCCCGCCGAAGCGCGCGGCCCTCCCCCTGCCGGTATCCCCGTTCGCGCCGCGTTTCGAGCCGATCTCCGCGTCCAGATTTCCGGGTCTGACGTCACCACCACGCGTCCCCTGCGTCCCCCCACAGTAGCCTGCTGGAGCCCTGCAGCCGCCCCGCCCTTTCTACCCGTGTCTGACGCTGCCGCGTCGGTTTGAGAGCCCTCCCCAGCTCTCCCGCGAGCCTTGCTCATCGCGCGCACTTTTGGTACCGCGCCAGTCGAGACTGCCGCCGCCCTCGACGCTGCGCTCGCAAAAGCCACACCAGATCCCGTGTCCCCCATCGCTTCCGTGCCCCTCCCGCCAGCCGCCACCACCGCGCCACCGCGCCTGCCACGA
Source organism: Agelaius tricolor (assembly GCF_023055355.1). Lineage (NCBI taxonomy): Eukaryota > Metazoa > Chordata > Aves > Passeriformes > Icteridae > Agelaius > Agelaius tricolor. The sequence continues at coordinate 372,982 of NW_027269344.1, forward strand.
GAGAGCGCATCCCCCCTTCCCTCTTGTTCCCTTTGAACCCCCCTCCCTGACTCCGCCACTTTTGCCACCTCCTCTCCCTCTGACTCCTGCGAATCAGGGCGGTATGCTCCTAAAGAGCGACCTGTCTCCTTGATATCGCTGGGAGAAAACCTCATTTCATCAGGGAGTGGAATGGTATCATCTGTGCCTCAGTCGGAGCCTGAAGCCCCTGCACTCTCCGGGGTCTCAGGACGCTTTGGGGTTCCCTTGGGTCTTCGGGATGGTGGGACTGAAGGCAATGACTTTTTCCTTGTCCCCCTTTCTTGGGCACTTTTTCCCCCGGGCCAATCGGGATCAGAGCCAATCTCCGTTTCAAACCTTGCTCTCCTCCCTCTGCCCCTGTGGGACTCGCAACAAGTTGTTGCCTGGCTGACCCTCTAAATTGAGTCGAGGTCGCCTCTAACATAATTCTTGCTGAAGACCGCAATTTCAAGGCTGTCTTATCATCATTGGTGGCTAAAAAATATAGGTGTCTATTAACTTCTTGCCAAAAACCTACTTCAAATAACAAACGTGTCTCTGAGTACAGGTAATTACACTGAACCCACAACAATAACTCTCTAAGTTTTTTCTTTGGGATCCCCTTAGTGTGTGTGTCTGCCACGCCCTGTAGGTCGGACAGAATCTCTATTTGTTCCTGGGAAAGTGTATCCCCATGTTCTTAATTCTTGACCTTCTTACCGAATTTGTCGTCAGAGCAGTCCAAAGGCTCCCGGTCACTGCCCGCAGATTACAGGGAGATGGATTCGGAGGCGCCTTTCCGATTCCAATCCGGGCTGTTCTGCTACGAACTTTCTTCGGCCGAAGTGGAGTGCAATGTTCTCAGTGGCTGCTGCGTCTTCAGACTCTCCTGGCTGCTTTCTGGCTGCTTTCCCGAGGAGTTATCAGTGCTCTCCTGGGAATGAGTCCAGCTCGGGAGCTGCCCACTCGGCACTTCAAGGCTGCCCCTGTGCAAGAGGTGCACACCAGAGCTCACCGTGGCTCAGCGAGTGCCCGCCGGATGCTGCTGGGTCGCCGGTCGCCGCCGGGTAGCCCCCCGGATCGCCCACCGGGTGCCCACCCAGGGACGCCAAATGTCGGGTCCGGCTGTCTGTCTCTGCCCGGACACGGGTAGGGTGGTTCTTGGGTGGCACGCACTTCAAAGGACGAGTCTGGACTCTTCAGCTTTTCGATCTTCAGATTGTTTATTGTTTCTTATCTACAAAATTTTCTGTCTGCCCAACAGAGGTCTGATCTGCAAGGCAGCCAAGGGCACTCGTGACCACCCACGGGGCGGTCATGTCTTTTTATACTAAAATCTACGTACATGATATTTACTTTTATTTTCCAATACTTTTCACCCATATTAGCAAGTACACCTTCACCATAAACCAATCCCCAAGTGCCAACATCACCACAGGAGATGGAAGACAAGAAGAAGAAAGAAGAAGGACGAGACACGCCCTGATCCCTCCATCTTGTCTCCATAACCCCCCTGTACCAAAAACCTTAAAGTTTATATTTCACCCTATAAATGTGTCCCTTTTACACCCTTCACTCTAAAGTGATTCTCATGTGCTCAAACTGCTGTCACTTCTGTGGATGGATCAAAATCAAGCCACCAAGCACTCTTGGCAACATTCCAGGATTTCCGAGACCCCCCCCAAGGGTTCTCCTGGCATCTCTGGACATTGGGAGCGATGTGCTGAGTTCCCACAAACTATTAGAATAGCTGCATGAAAAAAGACAGCACACAGGTGTGAAAGATTTGTACAAGGAAGCTCTTGCCCAGCGTTGGCCTGTCACCAAGGAAAGGTGTAAAACACGCGTATCAACCTGTGAGCAATCGCAGACTGGAGACTGGAGAGACATCCTTTGGAAGATGACCCTCTGCATTTCAGAAAGGGTAAAGGCTTATGGGACGCGTGGCAGGTAGACTATATTGGACTCTTTAAGAAGTCAGGAGTAAAACACTTTGTGCTAGTAGGAGTAGAAATTGTATCTGGGATGGTCCAGGCCAATGCTTTTAAAAGACCTACAGGAGATAATACTGTTAAAGCATTGCAGGGATGGTTTGGAATTTTCCCAAAACCACAGGAAATTCAATCTGATTATGGGTCCCACTTCACTGCTAGAATTGTACAGGATTAGGCAAAAAATGAAGGAATTAAATGGACTTTTCACACCCCTTACTACCCTCAGGCTAACGGGATCGTGGAAAGGACCAATGGTCTTTTGGAATGACTTTTGAAACCAGAGGAGGGAAATTGGGATGTTCAGTTATGGGAAGCTGTGAAAAGTGTGAATGACAGATGGGGGGGTAAATGGGTGTCCCAAAATCACTGCCTTTTGCCCCATAGCTCCAAGCATAATTGCCTCTCTAGGGAGACCAGATGATTTCAAGATTCCAGCATATTACCCTGGACAACCTGTTCTGGTGGACCTCCCTACTGTAGGGGAACTACCACTAGTGCTAAAAACCCCTCTGAATAAACATGCATGGGTAGCCTCTGATGCTCTAGGGAGAGAGCATCGGATAAATACACACTGGATAATTCCATCATTCTAACTTTTTCTGTCCCTTAGTGGCAGGATTCTGTTGTCTTTACTTTTACAGAAGAACCCTGAGGGACATGAGGATCATCTGAACCATGATAACACTGGTGATACTTTTCTGCATCCTACCACAATTCCATGGACAGAATCCTGCTGAGTGGTCGTGGTCTGAAGCTACCATCCATCACACTAATGTTCTAGGACCATATCCCAAGGGTCACCACCTGAACCTAGAGCCTATAGTGCTGCATGACTCTGAGATATATCGCCCAAGTGAGTGGGGATGGGATCAGAAGGACTGGACTAGAGCCCTAACTGGAACAATTGGTGAGTCGATTGTGGTAGCGTGCAGAAAAGTGGAAGGATCTCTCTATGAGAAAGCCACCTCCATTGCAGGTACTGGAAATGTTTTAGAACCAGATGGAAAAAACTATTTGCACATCCCTACAACAGAACTGTGTCCTACAACAAAGTGGGAGTGTACCAAACAAATTCCCCTCACTCTGTGCTGCCGGCAGGAGTACGTTGGTAACTACACTTTAGGCCCCAGAACCAACAATGCAATTACAAAGGATTGTAGAAATTAATCAACTGACTGCTGGAATAATTTTACTTTAGCCAAACCAACTTATGTGACACGCTGTTGGCAAAATAACTTGACAAATCCATAAAGTTTAAAAGGCCTGGTTTACAAATTTAAGATAAATGCTATAACAAAGCCCACACTGAGTACAGTAGTCACACCCCAGTGGGTAGAAAGGACTGCGAGCACCCTTAGTCAACTTGATACTGAATGGCCTTGGTCCCAGGCTTTTGTTCATTTTTCCAGATCCATGGGAAACGTGAGGGATTTAAACCTATCAACTGTCATTATGCATGAAAAACAGATATACACTAGGCAGGGATGGGAAAACCAAAAAACCTGGCAGCTTCAAGGGATAGTGGGGAAAAAAAATTAGTATAGGATCCGAATGATTAACGGAACTACCCATAGAAACGCAACTTCAATCGGTGTTTTGACAGATCAAACAAATAAGCATGAAAAGGTTTGTACGCACCCAAGCTTACAGGATTGTTGGCACAATTTTACATTAGCACAAACCATAGAAGTGGTTTGTCTCTGGTCCAAAAAATGTAGGCCTGTAGGGCCTACATTTTAAGTTTATAGTAAATGCTATAGCCCAACTGGTTACAATTTACACCACCACCACTCCAGCCCAACCACCGCTTATGCTTAGCCCAAGAATTTTTGAAAATGGACCAGATATAATTAGGAAAACAGGATAACAACAAATACTGTTCGATCCAGCATGGTTCTCTTAAACAAGTCAAATTGCTGATGCAAAGTAATGTCTCAGAAATTCAGCCGGCCTGTTCACCTTTGTTGCAAACTCCCTTTGAGGGTTGGATGACCTGGTTGCAAAAGCGGAACTCCTTTAAAAGACGGATGCTAAGAGACATAACCGGTGTTGTGGGAACAGGATTGGGAATTCTAAAGAGTATTGATTCAGAAGTATTAATGAATAGAATTGGCTGCGACAACTAGAGATTTGACCAAGTTACAACAACTACTGCAGTCGTCCTTATTGGCTTTAGGAACACACCAGTGGCTGCTATCAAACATTTTGACAAATTGGGAAAAGGTAAATGTAAATGACCACAAATTGGTAATTGATGCACTTGGTGCTACACAAAACAACGTTTCTTTGGCTCTCAGCTGTATCCAGGCACAATTGTGGATGCAGTCAGTTGCTGCCTCAATGATAAGAGAAGGTGAAGAAGGCACTTTTCCTACTGAAATTGGGAAAATAATTTGGGACAGTGCCACTGATTTTGAAAGAGAATTCCAATCCTGGTGGAACCTGGTGAATTTAACTTCCAATCCCATTACAAACATAGCCATGGCTTTTGTGTTAACCATACGTAATGCCTCAGTGCATTTGATATTTCCTATGATTGCATTAGGGCTGAATCATGATGGAGCTGTTCTCTATCCTTATGAGCATTGGGAATGGGCCTGTCAAATTGGTGAGAAATGGCAAAATGTTCATTTAGAATCTTGTCTTGTCCGAGAACAACAAGGGCTCATCTGTGAAAGCAATGCAATCATAGCTCAAGACATTTTTTCAGACACAGAGCAAAATATCTGTCATTTTGAAATTCATCCTAATGAGACTTCTGAAACAGTCCTTATATATATAGGCAATAGATGTGCATGCTTCAGACCTGCTTGTGATTTTGTATTTGTAGAGAATGTTGTAGTAGATACTAAAAATTATTCAAATGTTTGTGCTTGTAACTTTACCAAGATTACAGGATGTGATTTCTTTTATGAAGCTCCAGTTACCTCTCACTACCTATTGGAATCCAACTACACACTGATTCACAAACTGATGCCTACTCCTATTGAGATGGATCTCACTTTGGTAAGACAACTGCTGCTCCATCAAGACTTAGTTGAAATCCTTGAGAAGATTGAGAAAAACGCACAGAAAGCCCTGGTGACTGTTTATCACAATGTGAGACAGATACCCCGTGTCATGGAAAGGGTGGAGAAAGATGCCGAGCACAGGGGGTGGGATACTCTTTTAGGTGGTCTCCTACTGCCACGGGTGTCCTGAGCAGTCTGTGTCATCCCATTGTTATCCTTTTGATACCAAATCTGTTTGGTTTTATTTTATCAGCAGTCCCATTCGTTATGAATTGGAGCATGAAACAGCTGACAAGATTGACGTCTATAGTTAATACAAACAACTTGGCTGATGTCCTGTGCACTGTGAACATCCCCAAGACTTTGACACAAGGCAATTATGAATGAAGCATATGTGTTTTGGAATAATCCTAATTTCCATTAATGATTTTGTGGGAATTACTTTTGATTTTTAGTGAATTGGTTTAGAAAATCATTTTAAAGTTAGTGCTTATATTATGATTTGTTTATTGCTTTTGCTTTTGATATTTGTGATTTGTTTTGACCATTTGAGAATGGTTATAAAAATAATACTATTTTAATTAATTCACCATTTGAAAATAGTTATAAAATTGATACTCTTGTGATCAATATTAATTATGTTTGTTTATTGTCTCTCTTTTTTTTCCCCTCTTCTTCCTATCCTTTCTTTTCCTCCTTTCTCTCTCTCTGTCTCTTTCCATTGCAACTCTCTGTCATGCTGTCCCTATTTTTCCGGGTTCTACTACCAACGTACAGCGAGTCATGAAGACCTATCAGCGACACTCCAGAGCCCTGCTGATGACGATCCCTTCAAGACAATTGTGAGTCACGGGGTCGTGTGAAAGTCTGTCTGAAATATCCCTCATCTGCCTCATGATCATCACTGGGGACCACTGAAAATCTCGGGCTTTGTAGGAGAAAGTTACACAAGCCAAAGGCTTCGAGACCTGAGAGCACAATGTTAGGTTATTGTTTGCACAGGTGTTGTTTGCTGTATGCTACACTGAGCCCAATGAGAAGAAGAAGGAAGCACCGTGCCCTTTTTGCAACAACAGCCTTGGGAGCTGTCCCACCTCTCGGCCTGGCTGGACTTCTCCTGAGTTCTGGGTAATCTCCCACAGAAGACCCTCACCTGTTTTACAACCACCGTGAGAGACAGACTGAGATGTAAGGAGCCTCTCCATCAGGGAGTGAGACATGAAACCCCCATGTGAAAAGGCCCCTCTGCTCCTTCCAAGGACTGGGACTGAAACCCCCAGCCCGGGGCAGGTGTGTGGGGGAGGCAAGCTGACCAAAGCGAGATGTTTGCCTGCAGGTTGTGACCGCTGGACCAAGAAGACAATGGCTCTCATTTACTGCTGAGAACATGGACTACCTGTTACATCTATTCTTTATTGTATCTGTTTTCCCCCCTCCCTCACAATTTCCAATAGAGTTATCATAATAAAACCTCTGATTTAGCCAGAGATTTCAAGATCTCCCCGACATAACAGGCGGATCCTCGACTGGACTGGACCAAAGGACTTCGTCTCTATGTTTGGTAGCTCTATCCCCCTCTTTCTCTCTCTCTCTCTTTTGTCTCTCTCTTCCTCTATCTTTTTCTCTCCCTTAATCCCTCTCTCACATTTTGCAGTGGTCATTCAATAAAGGTGCATTTGTTTCGATTATCATTGCAAACCCCCTTGTACCGTGTTGGTTCTTTTTGCACCCTGAGATCAAATCCACGAACCATCACGAAACCCGTCTGTTAGGACGGATCGTGACACCCCCCGAAGAACCCTCCCCAAATTCCCCCCCAAAGCCCCCCCAAAGCCCCCCCAGCACCCCGCTAAAACCCCCTCAAGTTCCCCCCAGACCCTCCCCAAATCCCCCCAAACGTCCTCAAGACCCCTCCCCAAATTCCCCTTACGACCCCTCCAGGACCCCTCACCTGTTCCTGCGCCTCCTCAGCAGCTCCCGGAGCCCCCCGTCCTCTCCCAGCGCCTCCCCCGCTCTCTCCAGCGCCTCCCGCAGGACCCGCCCGAGCCCGGGGTGGCTCCCGGGGGTCCCCGAGGGGGTCCCGGGGGGCGGAGGAGGTGGAAGGGGGGCGCCCGCTCCATGCCCGGCCCCGGGGTCAGGGGGCGCCGCTTCAGGCTCGGCTCTGATTGGCTGGAGCGGCGCGGGGAGGGCAGGAGTTGCAATGGAAAGACGCCCGGTGATTGGTTGTTTTCCTAGAGGGCGTGGTGATTGACAGGAGAGGGGCAGGAGAGGCGGGCTTTGCTGAGGAGAGGTGCACGGTGATTGGTTAGTTCAGCTCGAGAGAGGCGGGCATTGCTGAGGGGAAACCTGCTGTGATTGGTTGGTTCGGCACATCAGAGGCGGGCATATCTGATGGGAGGTGTGCGGTGATTGGTTGGATTGGCGCACGGGGAGGCCGGTGTTCCTGAGGGGAGGTGATTGGATGGTTTGGGGCGGGGCGTCCGCTATTGGCTGGGAAAAGTCCGGGATTTTTAAGAGAACATTCCCGGTTTTCTGGGGAAAACCTCTCAGATTATTAAGGAAAAATTCCCGTTTTTTGAAGGAGAAACATTCCCTGATTTTTTGACACCACATGACCCCCAATAACCCAAATAACCCCGAAACACTCGAAATAAACCCCAAATAACCCTAAAAAAACCCAAACAATACCTAAAAGTCTGCAAAATAACCCTAAGCAAATCCAAATAACCCCAAGAAACAAACAAAAAAGCCCCTCAAATTAAACATAAAAACCCCCAAATGATTTCAAGTACACCTTAAAAAAAAACATATACACCAACATAAACCCCAAGAACCCCAAATAATTCCAAATAAGCCCAAATTAACACAAATAACCCAAAATAATTCCAAAGGACCCCATAAAAATAGAAATAAACCAAGTAAAACCCAAGATAAACCCCAAATAGTCCATAAATACCATAAATAAACCCCAAACAAACCCTAAATAAACCCAAATAAACCCCAAGTAAGCCCAGTTCCTCCCGTCCCCACGCCATAACAGATCCCGACCAATCAGAACGCGCAGTACTGATGACAATCCAGTTGCTGGGCAGAAACTCAGAGCACTGGCCCCGCTCAGCGATTTTCAGCCAATCAGCGCCCGGTCCGACTCTGACTCATCAGTTGCCAGGCACAGTCAAGGCCTCTCACGGCGTTCAATAATCAGAGACTGCGCGGGGTAATTTCCAGCCAATCAGAGCGTGTCTCGCTGATGACTCATCAGTTGCCAGGAGCGGAATTTGGGGACCGGGGGAAGGTGACCCTGAGGATGGGCTGGGGGCCCCAAATTAATCCAAAACGGGGTCGGGACCCCAAAACGGAGCAGGAGGGGCCTGGAGCCCCCAAAACCAAACACAGGGGAGGGGACTGGGGGAACGATTGGAAAGGGGAAGGAGAGAGGGGAAAAGAGGGGGGTGGGACCCCCAAATTGAGCTGAGAAGGGGATGGGACACCCCAAATTGATCTGGAAGGGGGGTGGGACCCCCAAACAGGATGAAGCCAATTTTGCTCCTGGAATATGTAAAGTAGTTTATGGATATGCAAAAAGTCTATGAATATGCAACAGGCTGATGTCATGGGAGACAAGGACCATCCAGCAAAGGTTGTTATGGCCACTGAGACCTCCGAGTTATTTCCGGGGACACCCCTTAATTAATCTGGTTTTAATTCCATCAGTCTGTTGCATATTCATAGACCCTCATGCATATCGACAAACTCATTTACATATTTCAGGAACTATTTTACATGTCCCGTCTTTGGGAGTGTCTCCCCATTTCAGGAGCCTCCACTGAAATGGAAAATGTAAACCTCCTCCCTTAGAAGACAAAGAATAAGAAGAAGAAAAGAAGAAGAAGAAGGAGAAGAAGGAGAAGGAGAAGGAGAAGGAGAAGAAAAGCTGAAATTTTGGGAATCCAGTGGGAAAATGGCTAAACCTCTGGGAATCCATTTCTTACCCCCCAAAGACAGGGCAAAGGCAGGGCAGTGGGGTTTTTATAGGGTATCCCAAGGGTGGAGTTGGGCTTTGGGTCAGGGGAGGAGTTCTTAGCAACACAAGAAGGATGAGATCAAATTCCCGCCTCTTAGCAACAGCAGCATTCCACACAGAACGTGTCCCCAAATCCTAAATTTCCTCTAAAACAACTGAGAAATTATGGAACTGCAGATATATTCGATCAATTTCCTTCATCTAACCCAGTTTGGAGAGTTTTTCAAGGATGAAGGTGAAGCAGAGGAAAATTAAGGCCAAACCAAAGGGCTAAGCAGCCAGGTGTGTTCCCAACATGGATCACAGGGAATGTGCGTGACCAGGGCTGTTCCCAAAGTGCCTCCTCCAGTGGGGGATGGAGCTGGAGCAGCGCACGAAGCTCTGCCCGCACTCGGGGCACTCGCAGGGCTTCCCTTACCGGTGCCTCCGTTGGTGTTGGGTCAAGTTAGAGCTGCTGGAGAAGCTCTTCCCACACTGGGGACACTCGTAGGGCCTCTCCCCTGTGTGGATGCGCTGGTGGGTGATGAGGGTGGAGTTGTGCTTGAATCCCTTCCCACAGTCAGGGCACTGGAAGGGCCTCTCCTCTGTGTGAATCCGATAGTGCAGGAGGAGATGGGAGCTGGTCTGAAACTCTTCCCACACTCCCCACACTCATAGGGCCGTTCCCCAGTGTGGATCCTCTGGTGCACAATCAGGTCGCAGTTCCACCTGAAGCTCTTCCCAATCTCCACGCACGTGTGGGGCTTCTCCCCATCATGGAGCTGCTCATGGAGCACCAGCTCTGACCTCTGGCTCCATCTCCGGCCGCCTTCCCGGCCCAGGCTGGCTCTTTCCCCCTCACATCCCCGCCATCTGCGTTTGCAGCCCCTCCTCGTGCGGCAGCTCCGGGGCTTTTCCTCCCCGTTGGCTTCCTGCGCCGTGGAGCCGCTCAAAACGGCCTCTGCCACCAGGTTCTGCCGCAGGCATTTGTCCTCCCTGCCCTCCATGCTCAGCTCCTGCTCTGGGGGAGGAAGGACAAGGACAGGATGGGATTTGCCTCCGTGCCACAGGCAAGGGCAAGGAGATCCCCCCAGGGCTGAGCTGCAGCCGGGGGCCCTGCTGGGCTGGGAGATGGAGCAGCACAGGGGGGAAAGGGGCACTCATTGCCAGCTCGGGGCTGTGCACAAATCACAAACAGGACTGGACTGCTAGGAACGTGTCTTGAGCTGTTTTATTTCCCAGCATCTGTCTCATTACTTGGTTATGACAATGGGAAGATGCCAGTAGCTCACATCACAGGTAGCAGACAAAGAACTTCATGTTAAAACTTACTTTAAAAGGTTTTTGACCAATCACACAAAGCAAAGCCATACTGACAGTAGTTCTATCCAAGCACTATAAGCACATTGACGGTTAAAACAATGCTCCCTTATTTCAAATACAATACCTGCTTGTAAGCCTTAAAACACAATGCACAGAGCTCCATTATTAAGCTTGGAACTTCCTAATATCTTTCTAGATACACTTTTCCGCAGGTTAGGGAGTTATTCTAGATAAGTGTTAATGCACAGACCATTGTTCTATTTCTCCCTACTTTCTACTTCTTATATAACTTTTCTGCTGACCAATCTTATGGTTACTGCAAAGCTCTAAATCAGTTCTACTGTCTCTGAGGCTTGTCTTTTGAAGCTTTTCCAAAACCCTGTGATTTTAAGCATTCAACAGACACTGATTTCCCCCTCACCTGCCTCAGTGACCCAGGGCATCTTCCTCTTCCTCGCAGCCTCCCAAGTGTTGGCAATGGGAAATCCTGGTTTGGGGAAAACAAGGGATGAGCACGTTGAGTTTGATGGTTCCTCTGCCCGAGTCCATCTCTACAAGGCAGAGGCCATCTGGGCTCCAGAAAAACCTCCCAAACACCAAGATTCAGCCCTGAAAAAGCCACCCAGGAGTTCCCTGTCCCTGGTCCCTCCCCTCTGGTGTTCGGGGGTTCCACCCTGTCCCAGCTACTGGGGGTCACGCTTGGACTGGGGATCCCCCTTCTCCTCGGTGCCCGCCCTGCCCAGGCTGCTGGCAGTCCCGGCAATCCCAAAAGCTGCCCCCACTTCGCTCTCCCCATTTCGGGATGCCGGGGCTTTTTGGGCTCCCAGGCTCCCTTCTCCCCTCATTCTCTGCTCTGGGCTGCAGCGGCTCCAAGGAGTCCCCCCTGCCCCTCTCCAGGCTCTTGAGGCTCCCGCCAATGGCGGCGCTCCCCCCTCTCTGGGCTCCCCACTTTGGGCTCCTGGGGCACACAGGGCTCTGCTCCTCCAGGCTGCCTCTGCCGGCAGCCGCCACCGCCACCCCCCGATGTCCCCCCAAGGGGCCTTTTCCACTCAGCCTTGGACTTCTTCATTCTCCAAACATCCCCCCAAAAACCCAACCCAGGGACCCTCTGGATATCTGGGCCGAGCTCCCCCTCCCCGCTCACCGGAGCCATGGGGGGGGCAATGATCCCACAGGTGGGGGCTGCGAATTCAGGCAGGGATCGATGGCCTGGCTCCCTCAGTTCAGCCTTGATCCGCTTTTGTTCCTCCTCTTCCATCCCTCCTCCCCCTGCTCCTCCCCCCAGCCCCACCTCCTTTTCCCCCTTCATCCCTGCCCTTCCCTGCCTCCTCCTCCTCCCCCAGCAGCAGCCACACCCTCGGTGCCCGTTCCCGCAGCCCTCGCAGCCCGCAGGAGGGAGATGGAGCCGGGACGGGTCGGGATGGGCAGCGCGGGGCTCTCGGCTGCTCCCAGCTGCTGCGGGCGGGGGGAACCCAGCCCGGGCCAAAGGAGAGGCAAACTGGGCAAACTGGGGGCTGCACATCCAAACTGGGCCTTGCTGGGGACCCTGCCTGGCCACTGCCAGCCCTTGGGGCTCCTCCCGGCACATCCGCCAGGGGGGAACGCACACAGGGCTGGGGGATCCCAGCAGTGGCAGCACTGCCAGGGACTGGGCTGCACTGGGATCGTACTGGGAGTGACTGGGGCTGTACTGGGCTTGTACTGACATCATACTGGGATCATACTGGGAGTGACTGGGACTGTACTGGGCTTGTACTGACATCATACTGGGATCATACTGCCATGCCAGGGCACACTGTGATTGCACTAATGGAGAGTGGGATCATACTGGGATCATACTGGGATTGTACTGGGAGTGAGTAGGAGCCTGCAGGGGGCAACTGAGACCATGTTAGGGGCAAATGGGATATACTGGGAGTGACTGGGAGTCACTGTGAGCAACTGGGAACATACTAGGACCAACTGAAAGGAACTGGGTGCATACTGGGGGTGATTGGAAACTGCTGGGCTTACACGGGGATGAACTGGGATCATGGCTGGAGGTGACTGGGATCATACTGGCAGTGAGTGCCACTACACTGAGGCTGACTGGGAGTGCTTGGGAGCAAATGGGATCATACTGGAAGGAACTGGAAAGATGCTAGAGATAACTGGGGTACACTGGGATATACTGGGAGCGACTGGAAGGAAAGTGAGGGTGAAAGAGAGCAACTGGAACCATGTAGCGCAAAACTAGTTTATTCTGGCAGAGACTGGGAGCACACTGGGCTCATATCTGGATCATACTGGGAGTGACTGGACTAATACTGGGAGTGACTGAGTGTCACAGTGAGCACACCCTGCACAGCATCCCCCATACTGGGCCTGACTGGGAGCCACTGGGAGCAAATGGCATCATACTGGGACTCACTGAGTTGATTGAGGAAGCAACTGGAACCATGCTGGCGGCAGCTGGGACCATGCTGGGAGAGACTGGAAGTAAGTGGGATTATAATTGTGAAAAGTGCATATTTTGTGATTGGGTTTTCGCAAATATGAAAATGAATATTATACATCTTGTGTTAGAAACTAATGCTGTATTAATTCTCTTAAGAAGTGGGTTAAATACAGTTTTTGGTTATTACAAAATATTAAAATAGAAACTATGCTTGGTAAGAGACTTTCTTTAAAGAAAGGACTTGCAGCGAGATAGCAGCCCCAGGACACCTAAATCATTCAGAGAAAAAGAATTTATTGCCCTCTTATCAGAAGAAATGAACTTCTTCCCGCCTCGAAGGCGCTGTTAGGATTCAGAGGAAGAAGGTGGCACTGACCAGAATCCCATGTTTGAATGGAATTTATGCATCATGTATGAAGTGTATGAATATGCAACAGGCTATTGTTTTTAAGGGTTAATCCTTTGTTAACAGGTGTCCTTTTTAGGGCTTGTGCTGCCCAGAAAAAGGTACCCGGACTCCATAACACTTTGTATTTGTTGTCTCATATTGTCCTAATTCAAATTGTCCAAATTTTTATTACTCTAATAGTATTACTATTATGATAATTATTTTATTACTATTAAACTTTTAAAATTTTAAAAACAAGTGATTGGCGTTTTTCACAATTATGGTAGCAGAGGATGGTTACCAACACCTCACTGCCGGTGCTTCAGGAGAGTCAGAGTGGGGAAGGTGCCCCCTGCCCTCTTCAGCAGCCTCGCTCTGTTTGCCCTGGGGTGACTGACAGACGCAGGTTATGGTGGACAAAAGGAGACAATAAAACAAAGACAAGGGAAAAAGGCTCCCTACAACCATGGCAATTGGCCCCCTAAGAGTAGTAATGTGCACGAAGAACATGGGAAGGAAAAGGGATTGGTAAGTATTTCTCAGGGGGGATGAATGTGAGTGAATGAGAGGCGGGCTGGTTGTGCCAGACCTGCCAAGTGAGTGCTGGAGTCTCCCATGCTGCATTTCTGACTTTCCACGGTAAGTGGCTGTCGCAGACATCTTTCATAAAAAATCCTTTCTTAGGATTTTTCCTTGTGAGAAGCTGCAGTTTCAGCAACCAAAGTAAACAATGGTTATCTGCTGCTGTGGAATGCAACAGGTGGACCCGTGATTGGTCTCCTGTGGGTGTTTGGATTTCTTGACCACTCATGGCAGAGCTGGCTCTTGCTCTCTGTCTGAGACACAGATCTTTGTTATTCATTCTTTTCTATTCTTAGCTTAGCTAGCTTCTCAAGAAACCTTTTCCTTTCTATTGCTTTTTAGTATAGTCTAATGTAACATATATCATAAAATAATAAATCAAGCCTTCTGATCATGGAGTCAACATTCTCGTCTCTTCTTCATCCTGAAAACCCTTGTGACCACAGTCACAAGTGGCCAGTAAAGAGACAAAGTGAATGTTAAAAGGAGTGAGAGAATCCCCCGGGGTAACTGGGACTGGGTCTCAGAGAGGGGCTGGACCCCTCGGAGGAAGGGAGCAGAGGAGTTTCCTAGCCCAATCCACTAGCAAATGGGACAAAAGGGGCTCCTAAAAACCTGCTGGGTTGAGGGATTAATATTCCAAGAGCATTCAGGGTAAAGCAAAATTCTGCTGGATTGAGAATATGCTCAAGAGCATTTGGGATTGGACAACACAGGTGGATTGAGAAATAAAAAAATGCCCAAGTGTTGGGGAAGATGAAACAGGAAAGCCTTATAAATATGATTGTCTGGCAAAAGATTTTGACAATATAGAAACTATAAGCAAGATTGAAATCAAAGCAAGCTTTGAGATACCTCAGTTACTGAACAACTGGAAAACAGTGGTGTGGCTGGCTGAAGGTAATCCCCTTTTGATGGAACAATTCCCACTGCTTGCAGACAGATCCAAGGGTCAGAGCAGATCCTGTCAGCTTGGCAGAAGGGGTCCAAAGAGGAGTTTTTACGGTTTAAAATGTAACACAGTGTGGTAATGTAATGATTCTTATAGGCTGTATGTAAATGCTATAGGACGTGCATCTTGTACTAGATTGGCTGTTGAGAAATAGAATATTCAACACAGAAGATTTATTGAATTGTAATGGGAACCTCACTCTCTTACACTTTTACCCTCTTACTCTCTCACCCTCTCATCCTCTCTACCCCTCTCTTCTCTCGGGCCTGCTCCAGCTGTGCCTGGCAGCTCCAAGCAGGGCCCTGCACCCGGGCCCTTTGCAATAAACCGCAAGTTCCAGGGCCTGGCTGCAGAGATCTCTCGTCTCCGTCCATCCCGACCGTCCTACCCCCCGATGCTCCGACACCCAAGAGCACCTGGGGTTGGCCAACACAGCTGGGTTGAGGAAAATCCAATAGCACCAGGACTGGCCAGAAATACCTAAAATTGTAATAGGTGATGTGAAAGCAAAAGGTACATTATTGTTGTTGTGTGTGTGAGAGTGAGTCACACACAAAATCAGCCTCAGCTTCCCGGGCAGGTGGGAAGGGGGGGCTGTGGAAAGAGGTGTGTGTGACCCACAAATAAGCCATTGTCCCTTGGGTGGGTGGGGGCTGCGACAGAGCATGTGTGTGACTGCAAACGGGCCATTGTCCCCCCGGGCCTGTGAGGGGGCCGTAGCTGAAGAGTGTGAGTGACACAAATCAGCCTCACAGGTGAACGGGCACCGGAGGCAGCAGAGTCAGGGCCCTCCCAGGAGGCCGGGAGATACTGAGACCCAGAGGCCAACGCCAAGGGGAGGGGGCCACAGGGAGCCGCGATTCTCTGTCAACAGGGATCCACTTTGTGTCCTGAGCGTGTGAAAGAATGTGTGGAAGTGAATGAGAAATAGAAGCGAGTGAATGTAGACAAATCAAAGTATATGTAATGTAGATTGTGTATTTTAAGCTTCACTATATCTCCTTGGAGAGAGGTGGATTGCACTGAAAGAAGTGTGAGAAAAAGGTTTTTTATTTTTAAGTGTGTAGTTGAAAGAAAAGTGGTATTTAGGTTGTTAGTGAAAGTGAAAAACAGAGGCAGATGATGAATAGATAAGATCTTGAAAAATGAGACAGAAAACCAGTAAGTTGGATTACAGGGAGAAAAAAAGAAAAAAAAATAGCCCTTTGGGAGTTATGTTAGGTAACAGAGATACAACTCCTTGCAAAAGGAGAAAGTACAGGGTATGTAGTAGTTGATTTGAAAAACATGCAAACTATGGAAAAAGGGAAATTAACCTTAAACTAGTAAGCTCAAACTTGTGAATTATATACTTTAAAAAGAGCACTAGAATATTTAACACAAAATAAAGGAACCATATATACTGATTGAAGGTATGCCTTTAGCGTAGTACATACCTTTAAAAATTTGGAAAGGAAAAAGATTACTTAATTCAAGAGGAAAAGGTTTAGTACATGAGGAACTTATTTCAGAGGTTTTAGAGGCATTAAAATTACCTAAAAGAGATAGCTATAGTACATATTAAGGAACCCCAAAAGGGAAAGACCCCAGAAATAAGAGGAAATAATTTGGCAGATGACGAAGCCAAGGATGCAGCAGAAAGTGGAGCTGAGTGAGTTATGTTAATATTAACTCCAAACAAGGAAAAACTGGAAATTCCAAAGTTTAGGGAAGCCGAGAAAAAAGAATTAAACAAGACAAGAAGTGAACAAGATAAATCAGGGAAATGGAAACTTCTTGATGGAAGACAATTACTTAATAAAATGTGCTTACTAGGAAAATATTAGAAGACATGCATCAGAAAACCCACTGGGGTACTCAAGCTTTGTGTGATCATTTTTTAAGGAACTATGGGTGCACTGGGATTTTTGGAGTAGCAAAGCAAGAAACTGAAAGATGCTTAATTTGCCAAAGGATAAATAAAAAGGTGATGAGAAAAACAACATTAGGAGGTCGTGAGTTAGCTCGTCGACCATTTCAAAGTATCTAAGCAGAAGTTTAGATTTGTTAGGCTCTGGATTTATTTGTAAAAAAACCCATTTAATCTAGAAGAAAGAGAATATGCCATAGGTTAGACAGGAGATTTTAGGAGAATAAAAATCTTTAAAGCATGAGAAACACCCGAGACAAAACAGGAAGAGAACAAGGGGAAATGAAAGGGAGGGGAACAAGAGGAAAAGTCAGAAAGAGAGTGGGATCCTCTGCAGCTCTTGCCCCCTCCGTTCGCGGCCGAGGCGCCTGTCCCGGGTCCCGGCTCGCTGCCCGCCTCAGCTCCGCCTGCCCCGGTTTCCATCCCAGGTGCGGGCTCACTGCCCAGGGCAGCTCCACCTGCCCCGGCGCTGGCGGTGAATTTGTGTGCCCTGCTCCCACTGCCCGGCCCGCGGCCGCTCTGCCGGCCATGCTGGGGAAGATGGGGGTTGCTCTGTCCTGCCGCGTGGGCCGAGGTCACCGCGCCGACCGCACCGAGGCCGGGTCCCAGCCATCCCATCCCCGGCTGCCCTGCCCGTGCCAGCTGCGCTGGGCACCGCCGCTGCTGCTGCCGGGGTCTCCCACCTGCCTTTTCTCTGCCGGGAGCTGCCGGATCAGCCGCCATAAGCCATGTGGGGGCTGCCCACGCTCCGGCTCGGTCTCCACGGGAAGATCCCCCTCTGCCGATTCCGGCAGCAGACCCTGCCCACACTCCCACCGAGCCTCGGCGGGATATCCTCCGTGCTCCAGCGTGGCTGCTCTGGGGGCTGCAGGGGGATCTCTGCATCCCCATGGATCTGCAGGGGGATCTCTGCATCCCCATGGATCTCTGCATCTGGCACCGCCGTTTTTGGAGGCACCAGGAATAGGCTGAGCTCTGCCTGAAGCTCTTCTCACATTCCCCACACCCTTCCCGGCACAGGGAGGCTTTTACCTCCTCACAGCTCCCCAGGCTGGGTTTGCAGCCCCTCCTCATGTGGGATCTCTGGGGCTTTTCCTCCCCATTGGATTCCTGCGCCGTGGAGCTGTTCCAAATGGCCTCTTCCACGAGGTTCTGTGGCAGGGCTTTGTTCTCCCTGGTCTCTGTCTGCAGCTCAGTGCGTGAGGGAGGAAGGACAAAGAGAGGAAGAGACAGGGAGAAGGGAAAAGGAAAAGGCAGGAGGAGAGGAAGGAACAAGAAGGAACAAGGGAGGAAGGAGATGGGAAAGGAACATAGATGGATGTAGGACAGAATGAGGAGAAGAAGGAGGGTGGACAAGGAGAAGATGGGATTTGCCTCCATGCCAGAGGGAAGGGGAAGGAGATCCCCCCAGTCCATCCCTGGCAGGATGGCGTTGGCAGTGAGGCTGTCCTGCAGCAATGCTGGGCTGGGAGATGGAGCAGCAGGGAGGGGAAAGGGGCAGTGATTCCTCCTGCCCTGCCTGGCTGTCCCAGTCTGGAGCGTCCTGGCGCTGCCGAGGCCCCTGGAGCGTCCGGCACTCAGGAGCCCGGAGCTCACGGCTGCTTTATAAAGCTGACAAAGTCGGCAGCATGGGTCTGGGTATGATCTCAGCAAACTGGGTTTATTGGTACAGGAACAGGGGACAGAGCTGAACAGGGTCCAGGCACAAAGACAGGGTGCAAGCTGAGGGCACAGGGGGTTTTTATATGGGGTAGTGAGGGTGGAGCTGAGGGTCAGGGTCCAATGGACATGGGGGAAAATGTGCAAAGGAGGGGTTAAGGGTCGGGACAGCTAATAGGGAAACAGGGGCAGAGTAATGCAGTAAACTGGGGCCAATGGAGGGACAGAGAGCTAGGGACTAATCAAAGATGGGTAATAGGGGTGAACTAGGGTAATTAAGCCAACAGGCCAATGGGGTAACATAACTTTCCAAAAATCAGCATGTGCCAGCAAAGATCTATAGGAGAAGCAAGCTTGTCACCATAACCTTGAAATCTATTCTTCTTATTAGGGACCAGTCCTACACGGGTGGGAGATTGAGACTCCCATGGGCCTCCACACCAGTGCATCTTCCTTTTCCTCGCAGCCTCCTTCTCCTCCGTCCAGACAAAGTTTAGGGTTGACAAATCCTGGCTTTGGGGGAAGAACAAGGGGTGAGCACCTTGGGTTTTGTGAGAAATGAGCCTCACTCTTTAGAATTTTTGAAAGTTTAATAAGGAATAATAAGGGACAAATCAGTAACAGCGCTGGGTGTTGGCAATGGCCAGAGGCACACCGGTTAACCACAGCAACTCTTCTTGTCTAGTTTCTCCATTGTATTGTTCAAATACATATTCATAATGATTATACATATTCAAACATTTCCTGGAACTCATTTACATGTTCCAGGAATTCTTTAGGTTGGTTTGACCCCCAACTTGCCTTTTTAGAGCACGTGCAGGAATCGTGGATTGCTGTTTTGAGGGTTGTGTGTCACTGCCTCACAAGGGCCCCTGTTCTGTGGTTTCAGCAGGTGACAGTTATTGACAGTGGAAGGGTCAGTGGCAGGGGCCTCATCACATCCCTTCCTTAGATGTTATCTGACCATGCAGACGCTTTTAGCTACTTCCACAAGTACTTTAAATGAACATTAGCTCTTTCACAAATATCTCTGAGTTGTTATTGTCAGTTAGTTACAAAAATAAAAGCATTAGTTATTATTTCACAACTACGGCTACTTCTGTAAAAGTTAACATTCTAATGCACAACACATGGCATCCACTTTAATATTTTGCAAAAGCCAAAACTATAATGTATGTTTTTCACACTGTCCACTAACTAAAATATCATCCATAAATGATGTTCTGAGGATATGAGCTATACACGGGCCAGGCATTGGCCACAAAGAGCTGACAAATTATACTATAGCAAAAGCAGTGAAAAGTGATTACAAACTGTACTATATCAAACTCATTGTGATTAAGAATGTTTTGCAGAAGTCAATACCTAATAGCAAAAGCCAGCACTACCTAGTTATTTATAACAAACCCAGGGCAGGTTTTTCCCTTGCATGGAGCACCTGGGCCTTCCCCGGGCCCCTTCTGCCCTCCTGCAGAGCCGGTGGCATTTTCCAGCACACACAGTTTGTAACCAAGAGCCGGGTGCAGCCGAGAAGGCTCCAAGCGCCTCCTTCCAGGCTGACTCTGCAGGTGCCGAGGCTGCTCTGGGCTCTGCCAGGGCTCTGCTGGGGCTCAGCTCTGGGCCAGGCTGGGCCCGCTCTCCCCTCACATTGCTCCGGGCAGCTGAGTCACAGCGGGAGAGGGAAGGGACACGTCAGGGGAGTTGAGGTTTAAGAGCGTTTTTATTCATAAAACTTTCATAACAAACAGGCTGCTCTAACTACCATAACTAACTAGCAATGCTAACTACCCTAACTAACTACCAGTGCTAACTACCATGACTAATAATTGTCCTAACTACTGTAACAAGAAGCTGTCCTCAAGTGCTTCATCTGCTCTGCTGCTCCCTCAGTTGCTTTGCTGCAGTGATCAGAGGGGTCAGGCTGGAGAGAGGCTTGGCTGATGATAAAAATGGGTGCTGCCCAAAGGATAAAAAATAAAGAAATGAACTGTTACTTTCCAGAGTCAAGTTCCTCACAGGCTCTGTTGCAACAGGACAAAGGGAAATGGTTTGAAAATCGAGGGAAGCAGGCTCAGATTAGATCTAAGGAAGAATTTTTTAACCGGGAGAGTGGGGAAACACTGACAGGAGGTGCCCAGAGATGTGGGAGGTGCCTCCTGCCTGGAAACATCCAAGCTCAGGTCAGGCAGGGCTCTGAGGCCCCTGAGCTGCTTGAAGATGTCCCTGCTCGCTGTGGGGCACCAGGTCCAGATGAGCTCGAAAGGAGCCTGCCAGGCCACAGCAGGCGAGGATTCTGCTCGCTCTGCGCGTGGAACGCAGCGAGGCTGGAGACTATCGGAGGGGGCCCCACAAGAAAACCCCTCCCTGGCGCTGCTGCTTCCCCTGCAGCCCTTGGCTCTCACCTGCAGCAGCTCCTGGGCAGCCCAGCGCCGCTCCTCGTCCGGCTCCAGGCTGCACTCGAGGAAGTCCCGCAGCAGAGCCGACAGGCGCCGGGGCTCCTGCAGCTGCGGGGTCCCGTTCTGCCGGATCAGAGCGCGAGCCTGCAGGGAAAGCAAACTCAGCGCTCTGCCAGCTTCCTTCACACCCACACGGGCTCACATCCACCCCGGGGCCTCAGCCCCAGCTCCAGGGCCACTTTCCTCCCTGCCAGAGATGCTGCTCAGAGCTCATTTTGCTATGCCAACCAAAAAACCCAAACCCTGGGGCTGCCACAGCCACTGCAACATCCAAATGATCTCGCCTTGAGAGCCAGTTTCATTGGCCGGCTTTGTTAGTAGGAACCTCCATCAGAAATAGCCCATTTTGCTTCTCCAAATATGGACACCAGCTTTACAGGCCATTTTCCAGAGTCACTGTGGTCTGCCTGTGTTATTTCAGAGGATTCTTCCATCAAGTGCATCTCTGCAGTGCCACTGACACTCAAGAAAATGCATTCCTGATGCCCCATCCCAGAAACTGCCAGGCAAGAAACAGGAGGTTTGTGATGCTGAAAGCTCAGGCTTGGTGACACAGAAAAAGTAGCTTGGACTAGGAAAGAAATATGTTAGACTATGGGGATGTTAAACCATCATCTTCCTGTTTTCAACAAGTTTCCCAGTGAGAAGAATCAGGGGAGATCATCTTGCAAAACCTCTTTTAGAAACTCCTGCAGAAATCTTGTTGGGTTTGGGGCTGGGATTTGGGGATGGTGTGGGGTTTTCTTGCAAGATAACATTAGAGCTGATGCACTTGCTTCATATTTCCAGGTCATCCTCTCAGCTAGAAGAGCTGCAACAACGAAAAGCCCAAAGCAAATTGTTGCTGGAGACTGCAGAACATTTGTCTGTGTGGAGGCACAAGTCCTCTGGGAATTCCCTTCCCATGTGCAGAAACCTCCAGCTGCTGCTCCCAGTGCAGGGTCCCCCTGTGCTCGCAGCCTCTGCAGCCACTGGAGAATTTGCCTCTTACCATGGCCGCCGTTTCCCTGAAGTAAGGAGGTTCTCCTTCCACCATCTCGATGGTCACAATGCCGAAGGACCAGATGTCCACCTTGGGGCCATAAGGAGATCTGGTCACAACTTCTGGGGCCATCCAGTGAGCAGTGCCCACCATGGAGCTGCGCTGGTCCTGCTCAGGGCTGAGCTGAGCGCAGAGGCCAAAATCAGCTGAGGACAGAAAGAAACCCTGTCAAAGGCAGCTGCAATGAGGAAACCAAGCACAAAGATTCCCCACGCTCAGTCTGAGAGTGCAGTAGTGAAGTCAGCTGGAAAAGCCCTCAGGGCTGTAGCCAAGGAAAGATGGAACTGGGCCCTTCAAGAAACCCTCAGCTTTCCTGCAGTGGCTTTTACTGATTCCCTCGGAGCTTTAGATTCCCACTGCTGCCCCTCTGGAAGGGCCATGGCCAGAGCAAAGGCACTGCTGGCCCCCTGTTCCTCTCCTGAGCTCTCTGCAGGGGCAGCCGCTCTCAGCTGGCAGCAGGGGCGGGGCAGTGCCCCCAGCAGCCCTTGTGGGGCTCTGGCCCTCCCTGGGAAGCAGCCCCAGCCCCGCAGCCCGGGAGCGCCGTGCCTGGCCAGGAACACCCACCCAGCCTGACAGAGCCGTCCATGCCCAGGAGGATGTTGGAGCTCTTCAGATCCCTGTGGATCACCCGGTTGGAATGGAGGAAATCCAGGCCCTGCAGACACTGAGAGAGAACAAGAAACACGAGGGCAAAAACCAATGGCTGGAATATATCACACCAGAAAGGACAGCTCAGAATTCTGCCAGCAGCAGCTTTGCTGTGACAGGCCAGGAGTGCAGTGCACACAAGCTCCAGGCAAACGGTTCAAGGCAAAGCTGAGAACAGCAAATCAAATCCAAAGCAGACAGAGAGTACCACAACAGCAGGAGAGAGAACAAGAACAGAGTAGAAGTGCAGTGATGCTGGCAAGCCGTTCACTGCAGAGGCTCTTTCTTCTCCAGCTCATAAAAACAACTCAGAAACAAAGCCCTGAGCATGGAGCCACTCCTGTTCTCACGCCCTCTTTGGAAGGACCATCGTGTCCCAGCCATGGGAGTGACAAGCAGGATCCCTCACCTCCCGACTGACAGCTGCCATCTCTCCTTCAGCCATGCGCGTCTGTCTGACAACGTCCCGCAAAGATCCTCCATCCATGTATTCCATCACCAGCCAGAGATCTCCATCCACAAGGAAGCTGGAAGAGGAAAGCAATGGCATGGAGATGAAAGTGCAGAGCTCAATTCCCCCATAGAAAAGCCTGGAGGGGAGTTTTGTTTCCAGGTCACTTGTCAGTGAGGACAGAATCAGATGGAGAGACATTCCTGCCAGGCTGCACAGCCCTTGGAATCTGCACAGTCTAAAGGGGAAGGAGACACCTGTGAGAAAGGAGAGGCCTTGGATGGCAAGCAGGTGAAAAATGCAGTTTAGCAACAGCCCAGATCAATGTGGAACCACAACCCTTGGCCCCAGCTGGTTCAGCTTCTGAACTCATCAGTTCCACCATTCCCTCCAGAACAAGGCAACACAACTGCCGGGGTTATCCAGGGGAGGAGGCCGTGCAGCACTTGGGACAAAAGCAGTCAGAAAACCTTTCAGAAAGTCCCTTCAGAAAACAGGCAAGGCCAGTGAAAAATGGGCAAATGAGGCATTTCTGGAAACAAAAACCCGATCTTCCTGGCATCTGTAGCAATGGAAAAGGGCTGGGAAGAAGAAGCCAAGGGAAATAATTTCTGCTGTGGTTTATCAGCACTTGCTGGGAGACACAGTAAACGGGGTCAACTTGAAGGAAAAACCAAAGCAAAGCAACAAAAGCACGTGGAGGGAGTGAACTGCCAGGCTGTTATTTTGGGAAGATGTGGCTGGGTCAGGCATTTTCAAAACAGGCTACAGACTCCTGATGCCAGGAAAGGTTAACGCAGGGCCCGGGCTCGGGATCAGAGCTGAATCACTCACCTGTCCAAAGAGTTGACAATGTTGGGGTTCTTCTTGTCCTTCAGGAGCAGGATCTCATTCACAGCTCGTTCCCTGTTCTGCCCTCTGAGACTCATTTTCTTGATGGCCACCTGAAGGGACATTGCAGCCTTGAACTGGAGGAGTCTGTGGCAGGAGGCCACAGCAAACACGGAGCGAGTCTTTGTGGAGCGACGGAGCCGGGCTGTGCCAAACTGCCTTGGGATGGGACACCAGAGCTCAGCAAGGGCCATTCCCACAGCCCATTCCTCTGCCAGCTGGGGGCTGCTTACAGGACACATGGCCAGAGACATTTGGCCTTGCAAGCTCTGCAGAAATGGTCCCTCAGCTGTCAGCCTCAAAGCTCTAACAACATTCTCTGCACCTACAGTCTTCTCAAATGGCCTCAACACTCCTACTATTATTATTCAAACCCATTTTGCAAGCAGGAGGTAATTCTGGTTCTGTGAAAACAAAGCAGAACAGCCAGGAACCCCTTAGCAATTCTATGGGATTTGGTCATGATTTCAGATCCAGCTGCTCTGTTTGGGATTGCACAACAAAGCAGACACGCAAACCCATTGCTCAGGTGATCCCTGTCACAGGCTGTCACTGACACCAGACCCAAACACAACTGCAGGATTAGGAGAGAGCTTTGCTCTGGATATCCATCTCCTCATTTCTCTCCCTCTCTCTCTGTGAACAGCTGAAGTAGGACTAAAACCCCAAATTGAGCCCAAGCAGGATCTCTCCCTAATTAGGCCTTGAGGTATCCTTTGAAGATGAAAGGCAGGATGGAAATAATAATAATGTTATACTTTAGCTAAGAATAGCTAAATAATGTTCCTGTCTAAGGTTGGGATGATAAATTTGGCCTCAGTCTCCAGCAGCTGATGCATTCACACTTTTAGATATGAAGGCCAAGTCAGCATGTCCTGCTCTGACAGACACCGCTGCCCTCCTTGCATTCCTTTGGCGCTTCAGAAGGACCAAGTCTGTCCCAGCTGTGCTCTGCAGGCTGACACTGCTCTGCCTTCAGAGGAGCAGCCCAGGCAGGAAAGCTCTGCTGGCCCCCAAAGCTGCAGCCACAGCTCCCAGCAGAGGGGAAAGCCCTGGAGAGCTGCCAGACGTGCTGGGCGTGTTGGCACTGACCTCTCCTCCAGTGGCCCTGTCGAGTCCTTTATAAACGGTTCCAAAAGCCCTGGAGACAAAACAGCAGAGAAGAAAGAAGCAGCGCTTTAGGCCCTGGCAGGGAAAGCCAGCCCAGACAGGAGATCTCTGCTGCCTGCAGCGTTCACAAACACCTGGGTGCATCGACCCTTCCAACAACAGCACAGCAGCCACCAGCCCTCTGCCATGCAAGGTGTGCAGGAGAAAACTGAAACCCAACATGAAGGAATTGGGCTGGAGCAAATCCCAAATGTCCACCCTGAATTGCTTTAGTTCAAAACCTGAGGTGAGAGATGGCTGTCTAAAGAACTGGAAAAGAATGCATTTCATCCTTTTCCATTTCCTGCCTAAGACCTGCAGGTTCCACAAGGGCCCTGCCATCAGGCAGGTGATGCTTTTTCCCCTAGAGTGCATCAGCTCTGTGTCTGTTACTGAATGGATGGGGTGTGCTACCTGTGCTAGAATAGACCACTTATTAGTTCATCTCTGGTTTCTGTTTCTAAACCATTAGGTTGATAATCCTGACCAGTGGATATTTTTTGAAGGAAAATATTTGAAAGAAATCTTCTTGAGAACTGTTTTCTGACAGTCACCACATGGTGAGTTGCTCTTTTAGGCAATCCAGTTCCAGGGACAGAAGATCTTCCAGGTCCTGCTCCTTGCTGCAGGCAGGACACTGCCAGCCTCAGGGGCCTTTGACGGCACCTTCTGACCACAATTATCAATTCTGATCAAGACTGAGAGACAGCAGGATGGTAGCCCAGTGTCTGAAGGTGCTTGGAGCTCTCCTGACTTCTCACTCGATCCTGCACCAGCACAACACCCGGCCCTGCTTGTGCAGCAGCAGCTGCCGTGCACTTACCCTTGGCCAATCTGCTCCAGTTCCAGGTATTTCTCGGCAGGCTCCTCCTCGCTCACGGTGTTCCCTGAAAGAAACCACGTGGAAGACGCTCCCTCCCAGAGTGAGACCCTGCCTTGCAGCAGAACCACAACCAGCCCCACTCCCTGGGGCCGTGAGCCCCTTGGTGTCAGCTGGGGAAGGACAAAAAATGGCTCGGTGACATTCAGCTGCAGAGCAACACTGGGTGCAGCTGATGCCCAGACACACACACAGCACCTGCTCGGGCACCCAGGAACAGAGCAGACGTACTCAGCTGCATCAGGCACCACTCCCCTCTCCCCTCTGGCTGCCCGGCTGTGCTGCTGTCAGAATGTTCAGCCCAGGATCCCACAGCGGAGGGAGGTTCATTGTCCTCTTCCCAAGCAGAGGGAGCTTCTCCATCCTCTTCCCAAAATGCTGCAGCTTCTCCATCCTCTTCCCAAAATGCTGGAGGTTCGCCATCCTCTTTCCAAGCCAGGGGATGTTTGCTGTCCACTTCCCATGCTGGGAGATGTTCACTCTCCTCTTCCCATGCCACAGGATGTCCTCCATCCTCATCCCACACTGGGAGATGTCCATTGTCCTCATCCCACTCCGTGGGAGCTTGGCCACTCTGGTCCCACACCAGGGGACATCCACCGTCCTCGTCCCAGGCCGGGAGATGTCCCCTGTCCTTGTCCCACCCCGCGGGAGCCTCGCCGTTGCATTCCCACCCCGCGGGATGTTCGCCCTCGTCTCCCAGAGCAGCGGGAAGTTCACTGTCATCTCCCGGCACTGAGGGAAGTTCACCATCGTCCCCCAGAGCAGCGGGAAGCTCACTGCTGTCTTCCTCCTTGTTGACCTCCTCTTCGGAAGCAGAGACAGCCCCAGGAGGTGCTGGTGCTGCTTCTGTGCCCTGTGGACAGACGGCAGCGTGAGGGACAGGAAGTTCTATCTCAGTTATCACCTTATTTATCCTCAGCTGCACATCCAGCTGCACTAAGCAGAAATGGGGTTTGGAGCTGTTCCAACTAACAATGGGCTACAGTCAACATTGCCACTTATTGTTGGGAATTCGATATTCCACCATGGCTAAAGCCAGCAAGCAATCCTCTGCCTGCAAAACCAGACCTGCAGCTCTTCAAAAACTCTTCAGCAGAAAAGGAGAAAACTGCCAGGGATCCCTTTGCTGCTGCTGCTGCTGCAGAGACACTGACAGGACCTTTCCTTCAGCCTCCCAGGCTGGCCCTCGACTGCCACATGCTGAGCTCACAACTTGCTGCACAATTCCAAACACCAAAGGTTCCTTTCCCACTCACCGAAGGAGGAGCTGCTCGGAATCCAGACATGAGGTGCCCTGCAATGGGAGAGGGAACATGAACCAGATGCTGTTAGGAGAAAAACTGCCAGTGCTGGGAAATGCCACGGAGCAAGGCAACCCCAAGAGAGCATTTTGCTTTCACTGCATCCCTCCAGGAGCCACAGTCCCTTCCCACAGCAAGCAAGAGAACAAGCACAAAATACTGGGCTGGGTCAGTTCTTGGCTGGAGCAGCAAAGGGAGGGAGTTCCAGGCTCAGATGGAACTGGCACAGACTCCCTGCTTGAGGGAACAGAACCCCCCAGGGCTCATTGCAGGTGCTGTGCACGCCCTGCTGGCTGCAGACACCCCCTTTTTCAGCTGCAGCTGCTGGCAGGAGCTCTCCCAAAGCAATGGTGTCTTCATGGCCATTTGGTTCCAAAGTCAACTCAGCTCCAGAGGAAGAACAGAAAGCACACAGCAAGCCCAAAGGCACAGATGCTGCACCGAGGGAAAACCTCAACTTACGTGCCAAGTGGGTTAAAAAATACCCCGAATAAGCCACAGAGTACAGAGTGCAAACTGCAGCAGCCACGTGCTGGATCATTTTGGCTGCGCTGCACACGCCTGCAGCCTGTAGCCCTGCAAGCACAGAAGGACAGGGCTGGGCTGGCTGCTGAGAATGCCTCGGGCAGGAAGATCCTCCGGCAGCGAGCCCAGAGCCACTCTGGGCACTGAGGCCTCCGTGTCCCACAGCAACGGGAACACCACGGGGACGTGGCGCTGTTCCTGTGACATCCCAGCAGCAGCTCACGCAGAAACCGCCTGGAAGGTTCTCCTGTGTCACAAAGGAGCACAAAGAACCCTCCCAGGGCACAGCCCATGGCCCAAAGGATGCAAGAGGAACTCGGAAAATGCAGCAAACAAGGACACCCCATAGCCCAGCCTGAACACTGAGGAGAACAAGGACAGGACCAAAGCAAAGGAAACGTGACCTTTAGTCACTGATAGTTCTGACTAAAAGCAGCAAGCCTTGTTCCATCTGGGATCTTTGTTCTAGTTCTAAAAACAAGCAAGGTCCTCCACTCTAAATACACAGAAGGCAGGAACTGGGGAGGAGGTGGGATTAGGAAGGAGGAGGAGGAGGAGGGAGAGAGGAAAAGGAGGAGCAGGAAGAGGAGGAGCAGGAGCAGGAAAAGGAGGAACAGGAGGTTCCAGTGCCCCCTGTGGCCGCAGCCACGGGACCATCGCCCCCACCTCGTCCTGCAGGTGAGCGGGGAGGGGGAGGTCGTCCCAAATCTGTCGGGGGGTCCCTGAGAGGGTTTTTTATTGGGGTGTGTTTGGAGCTCGCAGATTGTGGAATTGACCCCAAATATCATCTGGTGTCTCTGGGAGGTTTTTTTTTCTCTGTGTGTGTAGGTTTGGATTTTGCAGGAGCCCAAAGCTGAGCCCCTTGGGGGGATCTTTGGGGGCCCACGTGGCCATTGCCCAGTATGGGCAGGGGAGGACATTGGTCCTGGGGACCCCCGGGAGAGCAGAGGAGGGGAACCCCTGGGACCCCCAGAGTGGGGAGAGCAGAGAGGGGCGATCCCAGAGCTGGGGGACCCCGGCAGACTGGAAAGGGGGAGAGCCTGGAGAGGAGGGACCCCTGGGATCCCTGGGATCTCAGAGTAGAGCATCAGGGGAGAAGGGCCCCCATGGACCCCCAAAAGGCCCTGGATCATCCCTGAGCAGGACACCAGAGAATGGAGAAGCCCTGGAACCATTGGACCCCCATGATCCTAAGGAAAGGAAACCTCTAGAACCCCAAAAGTGGAGAAATCAGCAATAGGGAACTGCTGGGAGAGCTTTCTGGGGCTGAATCTTGACATTGTGGGGATTTTCATGGACAGAAGACTCCTGCTGACTTCTAGAGATGGACCTGGCCAGGAGGAGCCTCTACTCCAAGGCGCTCCCACCTTGGTTTCCCCAAACCAGGGTCTGTCATTCCCAAGCTGTGGCCAGATGGAGGAGGGGGAAAAGGCCCAGACATTCCGCACGAGGAGGGGCTGCAAACCCAGCCCAGGGAGCTGCAGGGAGGAAAGAGCCCCCCTGATCCAGGAAGGCGGCCTGAGATCCAGCCAGAGCTCAGAGCTGGTGGAGAAGCCTCATGGCAGGGAGAAGCCCCACAAATGCTTGGAATGTGGGAAGGGTTTCAGCTACAGCTCCACCCTGATGGAACACCTGAACATCCATACTGGGGAGAGGCCCTGGGAGTGTGGGGAATGTGGGAAGAGCTTCAGTGGGACCTCCGACCTCAGCAAGCACCACAAGATCCACACTGGGGAATGGCCCTAGGAGTGCTTGGAATGTCAGAAGAGCTTCAAATGGGATTCAGAGATCGTCACTCACCAGCACTTCCACACCAGGGAGAGGCCCTGTGAGTGTCCCGAGAGTGGGAAGAGCTTCGTGTGCTGCTCCAGCTCCATCCCCCATGGGAGGATCTGTGCTGGATGATCCCCAGTGACCCCCGTTGGGCAGAGCCCTGGTGACCCCTGTTCTGGGTGATCCCCGTTGGGTAGGGGGAAGGTGCTGGAGAGATTTCTTTCCCTTCTCCTTGTGCTGCTGTGATTTGGTTGGTAATAAACTCCCTCCCTGTGTCCAGGCTGGGTCTGTTGTGCCCGTGCCGGATTTGCTGAGGGATCTCTCCCGGTCCTTGTACTGACCCACGTCATTGTCGAAGTGCATGAACATTTGCCGGTTGTAGATGAACCTTACCTGTCCCCTGTTCCTGTACCAATAAACCCAGTTTGCTGCAGAGCATACACAGACTCATCCTGCCGACTTTGTCAGCTTTATAAAGCAGCCGTGAGCTCCGGGCTCCTGAGTGCCGGACGCTCCAAGGGCCTCGGCAGCGCCAGGACGCTCCAGACTGGGACAGCCAGGCAGGGCAGGAGGAATCACTGCCCCTTTTCCTTCCCTGCTGCTCCATCTCCCAGCCCAGCATTGCTGCAGGACAGCCTCACTGCCAACACCATCCTGCCAGGGATGGACTGGGGGGGATCTCCTTCCCCTTCCCTCTGGCATGGAGGCAAATCCCATCTTCTCCTTGTCCACCCTCCTTCTTCTCCTCATTCTGTCCTACATCCATCTATGTTCCTTTCCCATCTCCTTCCTCTCCTCCTGCCTTTTCCTTTTCCCTTCTCCCTGTCTCTTCCTCTCTTTGTCCTTCCTCCCTCACGCACTGAGCTGCAGACAGAGACCAGGGAGAACAAAGCCCTGCCACAGAACCTCGTGGAAGAGGCCATTTGGAACAGCTCCACGGCACAGGAATCCAATGGGGAGGAAAAGCCCCAGAGATCCCACATGAGGAGGGGCTGCCAACCCAGCCTGGGGAGCTGTGAGGAGGTAAAAGCTTCCCTGTGCCGGGAAGGGTGTGGGGAATGTGAGAAGAGCTTCAGGCAGAGCTCAGCCTATTCCTGGTGCCTCCAAAAACGGCGGTGCCAGATGCAGAGATCCATGGGGATGCAGAGATCCCCCTGCAGATCCATGGGGCTGCAGAGATCCCCCTGCAGATCCATGGGGATGCAGAGATCCCCCTGCAGCCCCCAGAGCAGCCACGCTGGAGCACGGAGGATATCCCGCCGAGGCTCGGTGGGAGTGTGGGCAGGGTCTGCTGCCGGAATCGGCAGAGGGGGATCTTCCCGTGGAGACCGAGCCGGAGCGTGGGCAGCCCCCACATGGCTTATGGCGGCTGATCCGGCAGCTCCCGGCAGAGAAAAGGCAGGTGGGAGACCCCGGCAGCAGCAGCGGCGGTGCCCAGCGCAGCTGGCACGGGCAGGGCAGCCGGGGATGGGATGGCTGGGACCCGGCCTCAGTGCGGTCGGCGCGGTGACCTCGGCCCACGCGGCAGGACAGAGCAACCCCCATCTTCCCCAGCATGGCCGGCAGAGCGGCCGCGGGCCGGGCAGTGGGAGCAGGGCACACAAATTCACCGCCAGCGCCGGGGCAGGTGGAGCTGCCCTGGGCAGTGAGCCCGCACCTGGGATGGAAACCGGGGCAGGCGGAGCTGAGGCGGGCAGCGAGCCGGGACCCGGGACAGGCGCCTCGGCCGCGAACGGAGGGGGCAAGAGCTGCAGAGGATCCCACTCTCTTTCTGACTTTTCCTCTTGTTCCCCTCCCTTTCATTTCCCCTTGTTCTCTTCCTGTTTTGTCTCGGGTGTTTCTCATGCTTTAAAGATTTTTATTCTCCTAAAATCTCCTGTCTAACCTATGGCATATTCTCTTTCTTCTAGATTAAATGGGTTTTTTTACAAATAAATCCAGAGCCTAACAAATCTAAACTTCTGCTTAGATACTTTGAAATGGTCGACGAGCTAACTCACGACCTCCTAATGTTGTTTTTCTCATCACCTTTTTATTTATCCTTTGGCAAATTAAGCATCTTTCAGTTTCTTGCTTTGCTACTCCAAAAATCCCAGTGCACCCATAGTTCCTTAAAAAATGATCACACAAAGCTTGAGTACCCCAGTGGGTTTTCTGATGCATGTCTTCTAATATTTTCCTAGTAAGCACATTTTATTAAGTAATTGTCTTCCATCAAGAAGTTTCCATTTCCCTGGTTTATCTTGTTCACTTCCTGTCTTGTTTAATTCTTTTTTCTCGGCTTCCCTAAACTTTGGAATTTCCAGTTTTTCCTTGTTTGGAGTTAATATTAACATAACTCACTCAGCTCCACTTTCTGCTGCATCCTTGGCTTCGTCATCTGCCAAATTATTTCCTCTTATTTCTGGGGTCTTTCCCTTTTGGGGTTCCTTAATATGTACTATAGCTATCTCTTTTAGGTAATTTTAATGCCTCTAAAACCTCTGAAATAAGTTCCTCATGTACTAAACCTTTTCCTCTTGAATTAAGTAATCTTTTTCCTTTCCAAATTTTTAAAGGTATGTACTACGCTAAAGGCATACCTTCAATCAGTATATATGGTTCCTTTATTTTGTGTTAAATATTCTAGTGCTCTTTTTAAAGTATATAATTCACAAGTTTGAGCTTACTAGTTTAAGGTTAATTTCCCTTTTTCCATAGTTTGCATGTTTTTCAAATCAACTACTACATACCCTGTACTTTCTCCTTTTGCAAGGAGTTGTATCTCTGTTACCTAACATAACTCCCAAAGGGCTATTTTTTTTTCTTTTTTTCTCCCTGTAATCCAACTTACTGGTTTTCTGTCTCATTTTTCAAGATCTTATCTATTCATCATCTGCCTCTGTTTTTCACTTTCACTAACAACCTAAATACCACTTTTCTTTCAACTACACACTTAAAAATAAAAAACCTTTTTCTCACACTACTTTCAGTGCAATCCACCTCCCTCCAAGGAGATATAGTGAAGCTTAAAATACACAATCTACATTACATATACTTTGATTTGTCTACATTCACTCGCTTCTATTTCTCATTCACTTCCACACATTCTTTCACACGCTCAGGACACAAAGTGGATCCCTGTTGACAGAGAATCGCGGCTCCCTGTGGCCCCCTCCCCTTGGCGTTGGCCTCTGGGTCTCAGTATCTCCCGGCCTCCTGGGAGGGCCCTGCCTCTGCTGCCTCCGGTGCCCGTTCACCTGTGAGGCTGATTTGTGTCACTCACACTCTTCAGCTACGGCCCCCTCACAGGCCCGGGGGGACAATGGCCCGTTTGCAGTCACACACATGCTCTGTCACAGCCCCCACATGCCCAGGAGAACAATGGCTTATTTGCAGGTCACACACACCTCTTTCCACAGCCCCCCCTTCCCACCTGCCCGGGAAGCTGAGGCTGATTTTGTGTGTGACTCACTCTCACACACACAACAACAATAAGGTACCTTTTACTTTCACATCACCTATTACAATTTTAGGTATTTCTGGCCAGTCCTGGTGCTATTGGATTTTCCTCAACCCAGCTGTGTTGTCCAACCCCAGATGCTCTTGGGTGTAGGAGCGTCGGGGGGTAGGACGGTCGGGACGGACGGAGACGAGAGATCTCTGCAGCCAGGCCCTGGAACTTGCGGTTTATTGCAAAGGGCCTGGGTGCAGGGCCCTGCTTGGAGCTGCCAGGCACAGCTCGGAGCAGGCCCGAGAGAAGAGAGGGGTAGAGAGGATGAGAGGGTGAGAGAGTAAAACGTAAGAGAGCAAAAGCGTAAGAGAGTAAGGTTCCCATTACACCACAATAAATCTTCTTTTGTGTCGAATGTTCTATTTCTCAACAGCCAATCTAGTCCAAGATGCACGTCCTATAGCATTTACATACAGCCTATAAGAATCATTACATTACCACACTGTGTTACATTTTAAACCGTAAAAACTCCTCTTTGGACCCCTTCTGCCAAGCTGGCAGGATCTGCTCTGACCCTTGGATCTGTCTGCAAACAGAGGGTATTGTTTCATTAAAAGGGGATTACCTTCAGTTGGGCCACACCATTGTTTTCCAGTTGTTCACTAACTGAGGTATCTCAAAGCTTGCTTTGATTTCAATCTTGCTTATAGTTTCTATATTGTCAAAATCTTTTGCCAGACAATCATATTTATAAGGCTTTCCTGTTTCATCTTCCCCAACACTTGGGCATTTTTTTATTTCTCAATCCACCTGTGTTGTCCAATCCCAGATGCTCTTGAGCATATTCTCAATCCGGCAGAATTTTGCTTTACCCTGAATGCTCTTGGAATATTAATCCCTCAGCCCAGCAGGTTTCAATTCTGGATGATCTTGGGCACTCTTATCCCTCAACCCAGCAGGTTTTTAGGAGCCCCTTTTGTCCCATTTGCTAGTGGATTGGGCTAGGAAACTCCTCTGCTCCCTTCCTCCGAGGGGTCCAGCCCCTCTCTGAGACCCAGTCCCAGTTACCCCGGGGGATTCTCTCACTCCTTTTAACATTCACTTTGTCTCTTTACTGGCCACTTACCGCGGAAAGTCAGAAACGCAGCATGGGAGACTCCAGCACTCACTTGGCAGGTCTGGCACAACCAGCCCGCCTCTCATTCACTCACATTCATCCCCCCTGAGAAATACTTACCAATCCCTTTTCCTTCCCATGTTCTTCGTGTACATTACTACTCTTAGGGGGCCAATTGCCGTGGTTGTAGGGAGCCTTTTTCCCTTGTCTTTGTTTTATTGTCTCCTTTTGTCCACCATAACCTGCGTCTGTCGGTCACCCCAGGGCAAACAGAGCGAGGCTGCTGAAGAGGGCAGGGGGCACCTTCCCCACTCTGACTCTCCTAAAGCACTGGCAGCGAGGTGTTGGTAACCATCCTCTGCTACCATAATTGTGAAAAACGCCAATCACTTGTTTTTAAACTTTTTAAGGTTTAATAGTAATAAAATGGTTATAAAAATAGTAATACAATTAGAGTAATAAAAATTTGGACAATTAGGATTTAGGACAATACAAGACAATGGAAACAAAGAGTTACAAATGGCTCGGGTACCTTTTCCTGGGCAAAGTAAGCCCAAAAAAGGACACACGTTAATAGAGGATTAACTGTGAAAAACCATAGCCCATTACATATTTGTACATCTCATACGTGATACATAAATTCCATTCCAACAAAGGATTCTGTCTGGTCAGTGTCAGCTTCTTCCTCTTCATCCTGATGGCATCTTCAGGGCTGAGCAAGGCAGGAACAAGTTCATTTCTTCTGATAATTGACCAATATAATATTCTTCTCTGAAAGATTTAGGTGTCCTGTGGCTGCTATCTGGTGTGAGTCCTCATTCCTTTTTTAAAAAACTATCCCACATACATAGTTTCTATTTTAACATTATGTTATAACCTAAAACTACATTTAACACACTACTTAAAAAAATTGTTACAGCAATTCCTAACATAACATGTATAATTCTCATTTTAATGTTTGTGAAAAGCCAATCATAGACATTTTTCACACGGGCTCTGTCAGCAGCAGTGGAAAGAGCAGCCTAAGAGCAGCGGCTCCAATTGCCTTCCTCCAAAAACCTGAGAGAGGGACAGAAAACTGAGAGAGGGCCGGCAACTGCGCCCAGCCCCTACCCCCAGCCTGAATCCTCCGGCATCTCTGCACCCTTCCCCCGTCCCCCCCCCTCCCCCGCTCCTGGGAAAACTCCCAAAAAAACAGAGGTCCCAAGCACCCAGCAATCAGCTCTCATCAGCAACTCAACCCTAACCCTAACCTTCTGACAGCTGCTAAGTTTTCTGCAAAATCATTCATTTCTCCAAGGACCCAAACCAAATCCTTAGAAGAAAATCTGGATCCTTCCATGTACAATCTGTATTTCCCAGGTGTTCCTTGCTCCTCGTCCCTGTGCTCAGGGTGCCCTCCCCAGCCCGTATCCCAGAGCCGGTCCCTGTCCTGCCGCAGTGTCCAAAGGCGCCCCCCGGCGGGCAGGGCCGGCAGCTCCACGGGGCCGGGCAGCGGCCGGGGCGTCCCGCAGCCTCCTGGGGGCCGGGGGCCACTGCCGGCCCTGCCCGGGGCTGGTGGGGTCAGGCAGCGCCCGGCGCTGAGCCCCGGCTGCCCCACAGCCCCGGCCCGGCCCCGCAGCTCCCCCCAGGCCCCCAGCCCGTGCTCCCGGTCCCGCACCTCTGCGCCCGCTGCTGCCGCTGCCCCCCACAGAGAAACCCCCTGAAACCCTGACCTCCTTGTTTTCCTCTCCTGGAAACCGGGGATACAAATGATCAGCTGGCAAATGTTGAGGATAAGACCCTGCTGAAAAACATCCCAGTCCTCAGTATTTTTCTCTTCCTTCTCTTTTCCATCATCCTTTTCCTTCCCACAAAGATTCCTTCTGCAGCTTTTTGCCTTAAGCATATTGCTGCACACTCCCCCTCACCCAGTCCCTTTGCAGCACACCAACACCATCCATGCCCTGTTCTCCAAATGCGAGGGGAATTTGGGGAGGTGGGAGTGGGGCAGCGCCAAGGCCGGGCCCCCCCGCGCTGTCCTGGCGGGAGCGGCTGCAGTGGGGACCGAGTGCGGGCGGGAGCGGCCGAGAGCCCAGCGCTGCCCCAGCCCGACCTGCCCCAGCTCCATCCCTGCCCCTGCCGTGGGATGCTGTGGGTCTGGGGGCAAGAGGGAGCCGGCAGCGGGTGCTGGGCC
The DNA here is from genome assembly GCF_023055355.1 of Agelaius tricolor. Lineage (NCBI taxonomy): Eukaryota > Metazoa > Chordata > Aves > Passeriformes > Icteridae > Agelaius > Agelaius tricolor. The sequence goes on from NW_027269344.1 coordinate 409,085, forward strand.
TGGGGCAGGAGGAGAAGGGAAGGAGAAGCAGGGTTGAGGAACAAAAGGGCCAAACGATGCCCGTGGGAGGAGAAGGTGGGATTGTGCAGGAGAAGGAGGAATAGCAGGAGGAAGAGGAGTGTGAGGAAGAGTGGGGACACCGGAGGAGGAACAGGAAGAGGAAGCAGCACAAGGTTCCACCTCTCCCTGTATCTGCAGCCTCTGACCCCAGCCCCAGGAGCGTTGCCCCCCCCACATGCAGCAGGTGACAGGGGATTGGGATCCACAATTTTCCCGGGGGTGAATCTTGGTGTTTCTGAGCTTTCTTGGGCTAATTGTTGGTGCTTTGTTTTTTTGTGGGGGCTGAATCTTTATATTTGGAGGGGGCTTTTGCTGAATGTTGATGTTTTGGAAGTTATTGATCTGTGTCTTGATGTTTGGAGGACTTTTGTGCTGAATTGTGGTGTTTTGGAGGTTCTTAGAGACACAAGATGCCCAATGACCTAATGAGATGAACTTGGGCAAGGAGGAACTCCCAGTCCAAGGCACTCTCATCTTGTTTTTTTCTCCAAACCAGGATTTTTCATTCCTAGGGCATGTCTGGATGGAGGTGGAGGAAAAGCCCTGGAGATTCCGCACGAGGAGGGGCTGCAAACCCAGCCCAGGGAGCTGCAGGGAGGAAAGAGCCCCCCCTGAGCCAGGAAGGCGGCCAGAGATCCAGCCAGATCTCAGAGCTGGTGGAGAAGCCTCATGGCAGGGAGAAGCCCCACAAGTGCTTGGAATGTGGGAAGGGTTTTAGTCGGAGCTTAGATCTGATCCAGCACCAGGTGATCCACACTGGGGAGCAGCCCTATGAGTGTGAGGAGTGTGGGAAGAGCTTCAGCCACAACTCTGTCCTGATCCAACACCAGAGGATCCACACTGGGGAAAAGCCCTTTGAGTGTGGGGAATGTGGGAAGAGCTTCAGGCAGAGGGGCCAGCTGATGCAACACAAGATGATCCACACTGGAGACCAGCCTTATGAATGTGGGGAATGTGGGATGAGCTTCTGCCAGAAGGGGAGCCTGATGCAACACCACAGGATCCACACTGGGGGAAAGCCCTGTGAGTGTGTGGAATGTGGGAAGAGCTTTAGATACAGCTCTGGCCTGAGGAAACATGAGAGGATCCACACTGGGGAAAAACCCTATGAGTGTGGGGAGTGTGGGAAGAGCTTCAGCATCAAGTGCCAGCTGACGGAACACCAGAAGATCCACACTGGGGAAACGCCCTTTGAGTGTGGGGAATGTGGGAGGAGCTTCAGAGGAAGCTCAGCATTGATTCGGCACCAGGTCATCCACACGGGGGAACGGCCCTACACCTGCTTGGAATGTGGGAAGAGCTATGGGTGGCACTTTGACCTGAGAAAACACCAGGGCACCCACACTGGGGAGAGGCCCTACAAGTGTCCCCAGTGTGGGAAGAGGTTTCACAGGAGCTCCGATCTTCTCAAACATCAGCGGAGTCACATCGAGGAGAGGCCCTTCCGCTGCCCTGACTGTGGGAAGGGCTTCAAGCAAAACTCCACCCTCACCCTGCACCGGTGCATCCACACCGGGGAGAGGCCCTACGAGTGTGGGGAGTGTGGGATGAGATTCTCATTGAGCTCAACTTTCACCCGACACCAACGGAGGCGCCACTAAGGGAAGCCCTGTGAGTGCCCCAAATGTGGGAAGAGCTTTGTGCGCTGCTCCAGCTCCATCCCCCATGAGAGGATCCGCATCGGATGATCCCCAGTGACCCCCGTTGGGCAGAGCCCTGATGATCCGTGGTCCTGGTGATCCAAGTTGGAAGGCATCTGGCTGGGGGGCTCCACATCTTCCTGGTTCTCTGAGGGTACCTAGATAAACCCAGAGGCAGGAACCTCCATCAGGACGCAGGCCTACAATGGGAATTCCTTGGGAAGAGCAGATTTGTTGAATTTCAATCCCATAAAATCTTTTGCATTCAATCCTATCTTCTGGTGACATCAAGGAGTACTGAATGGTCCCTGAGGTATATTCTGGGTTGACTATTTGGTGCTTGTATCCCCAGTCTGTTCTGTTTATGCTGAATAATAAGTTTTACACCTTCAAGACCTGTCCTGAGAGTGAAGGGGTAGAGAAGCAGCATGCAGTTTGTTTTCAGAAACTGCACTTGCTCCTCCACATTCCTGCTCTGGGACTGTGTTGTCTGCGGATGGACAGACAGCGGGACAGAGCTCTCCTTTGCTTTTAGTTAGTTTTAGCTAGCTGAACCAAACAAGTTCCTGAACTGTGGTGTTTTTTTCCCTTTTCTTTGGACCTGTTTAAACCTGCTCTGGCCTGAACACCAGAAGAGCACGGGCAGCTCACACCTGTGGCCCACCGGGCCGGGCCTGGGCCACGGCATTTCAAGCACCAGAGGGACTGATAAGGGACTGAGTGAGCTGAGCTACAGCCCACAGAGGGACTTGGTGAGTTTGTCTCTCTTTTAGAGCAGCAAGAGGTTTTACTGTTTTGTTATCTTTATTGAAAGATAAAAATATCCATTCCAGAATATGCAGTTGATCTTCCCAGTTATCACTTCATTGACACGGTATTCCACACGGTATTTCATGGTCCTTCAAAATAAACACTTGAACACCAACATAGGTATCTAATCTGTCAACAAATGTGTGTGGTAAGGCTAATTCAATTTCTTCTAGGGTCTTTGCTGCTGGGGTCAATTGCCTCTCATCAGTAGAGGAGGTGGTGCCTGACAGCAAATCATGCAATAGTTGCATCTGATGATTAGTTATGCCTAAATATGATCTAATCCAACCTATTAAACCAACCAATTTCTGTACATCAGTAGCAGTTTTAACATCAATGTCTAACTTCACAGGTTGAGGCATAACTTGAGTGTTAGTCACTAACATACCAGTATTTCCAAGGCATGTGTTCCTGCACTTTCTCTGGGGCAATGATCAGACCAAAAGCTTTCAAATTTGTTACAGCACATTGTTTAAGAGCTGATAACTGTTGTTTGTTATCAGATGCCAACAAGATATCATCCATGTAATGATAACAGCAGCAGTTATTAAATTGCTCCTGCACTTTTGACAAGACCTGTGCCACAAACCATTAACAAATAGTTGGCGAATTTTTCATGTCTTGGGGAAGTACCCTCCATTGATATCTTTTATTGGGTTCAGGGTTCAGCATGATTATGGAAGGCACAGTAAAAGCACATTTTTCTTTGTCTTGCCCAGCCAATGGAATAGTGAAGAAACAATCTTTCAGATCAATGACAACTATTTGCCATTCCTGTGGAATCATTGTAGGTGTAGGAAGGCCTGGTTGTAAAGCTCCCATTGTTGCCATTACAGCATTTATCTGCCGTAAATCATGTAAAAGTCTCCATTTTCCCGATTTCTTTTTTATTACAAAAACAGGGGTATTCCAGGAATATTTCAATATTTCCTGCTTGAAATTGTTCTGTGACTAATTCTTGCAGGGCAGTAAGCTTTTCGCTAGAAAGGGGCCAGTGGCCAGCCCAGGCAGGTTTATCTGTCAAGCATATCAAGGCTACAACTGGACGTTCATTGCCCTGCATCACAGTGGCCCCCATTAAAAATCCGTAGTAATTTTGACACCCCATTGAGATAAACAATGTCGTCCCCACAAACTTTGAGGAGCATCGGCAACATAGGGTCTGATGTTAGCTTGTTGGCCATCAGGATGTTTCACATTAATTACAATGGCTGACAGGCCACCTGTTGTAGCACCACCCAACTCCAGAAGTCCAAAACTTGCATGAGTGAGAGGCCATGATTGAGGCCAGCAAAGTCATGAGAGTATTGTGACATCTGATCCAGTATCAATCAAGGCTGTTACTGATATGGTTCCTGGATGACACCCACTGGCAGTGAGGATGCATGTCTTTTCTGAATGGTTCTCCGTAACTTTCTCAGCCCAGAACACTTGAGGTATCCCTGTTGATCCAAAACTTCCTGTGCCACGACTTCGGTCCACTGTATTCGGAACAGAACTCACGATAGGTACGAGTTGAGCAATGCAAGTTCCTTTCTGAATAGTGACAGGAGGGTCATCAATGGATACCATAGCATGAATCTGTCCTAAATAATTAGCATCAATAAGTCCTAGATGCACATGAATACCTCTAAGTGTAGTTCTTGATCTTCCCATCCAAAACGCACTCAATCCCCGTCCTATTGGACCATAGGCATCGAGGGGCACTTTGCACATTTCTTTTGTCAGAATGGTTACTGTGTCAGCGGTGGGTATATAAATCCCTGCAGACCCACTTGTTGCGCCTGAGTATTGTTCACAAATGTTTAGCTTTGCAGTGCTGGGGAGGCCCGCATTTGCTGCTGTGGTTCTTGGGGTATTTGTTTTCCCACATGCCCCTTTCCGCTCTTCTTCCTGTTTCCCTGCAACAGCTGACCATTTGCATGATATTTACTCCTGCATTGTTTAGCATAGTGCCCAAATTTAGCACAATGGTTGCACATAACGTTGCTGCTTGCATTTGATTTAGATGTTATTTTCTGGGTATTACACTGTGCCATTACTTGCCCTTGCTGTCCACAATTATAGCATTTTGATGAAGGTCTTAGAACTGCAGCAAGAGCTGCTATTTTATGGTCTACTGAACCAACTTTCAAGCAAGCAGTAATCATTTGAGGCAATGTGGGTTCCCCAGGTAAAGTGTCAATAATCTTTCTGCAGCCTGAGTTTGCATTTTCTTTAGCCAAATGTATACAGAATTTGTGTCGCAAAGATTCATCATCTACCTGTTTTTCAATGGCTGCAGCAAGCTCTTCCACAAATTGCAAAAATGGTTCTCTCATCCCTTGTTGTATAGTATCATATCTCTGTTTTGGAGCTGCCATTTCCATTGATTTAATTAAAGCACTCGTGCCAATTTGCTGAGCTTGTGCCAAAATTGAAGAATCCCACCTTGCCTGTGAATCTGGGCTAGCAAAAGGCCCAGTGCCCAGTAGGGCATCAACACCCACAGCATGATGAGGGTCGTGTTGAGGCAACTGCATATTTGTTACAGCTGTCTGCTCAGCCACTCGCCTCCAAGTTTCTTGAAATACACCGTATTGTACTGGCTGGAATGAAATAGTAGCAAGATGCATGATGTCATAAGGTGCAAGCATATCTGCATTAATTACACATATTAATTGCATTACCTCTGAGGAATTAATGCCATACTGAGCCACTTTGGATTGGAGATCTTGCACAACCTTCCAGACAAAGACGTGATGACTGTCATCCTGCCCTGTTCCAGGAGCTGCTTTAAAACCTGGAAAAGCCATAGGGTTATCACAGGCAACATTTGCATTAGCACTATTCTCCTGATGTACTCTTGGAGCACCTAATCTTTCTATCATGTTCCAATTCTTTTCTTCAGCTGCTTTCTTCCTAACAAATTCCCAAAACTCCTGAGTGTCCAGGTTTAGAGCAAATTTGGGAGAGAATCCCCCAAAGGAGCTCCAGTAGGAAAGCAGATCCAATCTGCTCTTCTCCCCCCAACTGGTCTGGGAGAAAATACCTCCTTGGAGAAAGGTGGAAAAAACCTGTCTATTAAACAACAAAACCTTAACAATATCAAACAATAAAATCTCTTGCCACTCCAAAAGAGATGACAAACTGAGAAAGTCCCTCCCCGGGTTGCGGCTCAGCTCACTCTGTCTCTGATCAGTCCCTCCGGTGCTGGAAATGTTGCAGGCCAGGCCCGGCCTGGTGGGCCACAGATGCAGCTGCCCGTGCTCCCCTGGGTGTTCAGTCCAGAGCGGGTTTCAAGAGCTCCAAGGAAAAGGGAAAAAAACAAAAGTCCCCACAGTAGGGAACTTCTTTGCCTCAGCTAGCTAAAACTGACTAAAAGCAAAAGAGAGCTCTGCCCCACTGTCAGTCCATCCGCAGACAACAACAGTCCAGGGGCAGAAATGTGGAGGAGTGAGTACGGTGTCTGAAAAAAACCTGCTGCTTCTTCTCTCCCGCTGCTTCACTCTCTGGAACAGTCTTAAAGGTGCTAAACTTATTATTCAACATAATATAAGGTGCAAAACTTATTATTCAACATAACATAATTGGGGATAAAAGCATCATATAGTCAACCCAGGACACTGAGGCTCTCAAGGAAGCCCAGTTACTTGACGTGGGGGCAAAGTCCATGGGGCAGTAGGGCTACAGCTATTAGAAGGTGAACTGTCAACAGTTCCCTGCCCCAACTCCGATGTTACTGCGGGCGACTCATCACTTGATTCACTGTCGCTGTCACTGTCAGGTAATGGAGGACATGACCTTGCAGATTGTTCATGCAGCTCAGAGGGGAGCGAAGGGGCAGATGGCTGGGCTAGAGCAGAGGGAAGCAGGGGGGCAGAAGACTGGGTTTCTCTCTCTGCTAAAGACATTTCAGCTACCTGGTGCAGTGGTGTGGTGTATACAGGCACCATCAGGAGCTGCTGCGCAGCTGTGACATAAAGAGGTTTAGGAGTCTGAGAAGGAAATACTATGGCAGTTTTCCCAGAAGCTTTGGCAGCTTTCCCAGAAGCTTTGGCATCCAGCCCAGAAGCTCTGGCAGCTTTCCTGGAAGCTTTGGTAGCCTGCCTGGTAACTTGCATGGCACCTGCACCTTCTTCAAGGATAGATTCACCAAGTTCCCCATCAGAGGCCCCCTCTGCCTCATCCCCTTCATCAGTTTCTGTTATCAACCCCGATTCTTCATCCACATCCTGCTCTGTTTGTTCTCGCTCTGTTTTCCATTCCTTTAATGCCTCAAAAAGCAATCCCCAGGTAACAGCTAGATTGACAAGTTTTATCTCCCACTCAGATGACTTCCTACAGTCTGTCCCCAACTTTTTCCCATGCTTTAACACTAAATGCTGTGTCGGGATCAGTGCCAAAATCCTGTGATTTAGCCCACAGCAATATACTACGAAGGGCATAGTCTGAAGTATTAATTCCCTTATTTCTTAACAAAACTTTCCATGTAGCCAAAACAGTCTCTTCTTCATTAGATAAATTATTTCTATTTTTACTAGTTGGTGGCTCACCTACTTCCAGGTGTCTTGATAGGAGAAAATCAGGTCTGGGCTTCCCTGTGGCTTCCACCCGCCATTCTCAGCTGCACCAACACCGCCTCCCCCACTACGTCCCAGTGAGTCATGGCTGCCAGTCTCTAGGAGCCCGTATGGGTCCAGATCAAGTATGTTCTTAAGGGTGTTGAATCACATCAGGGTCACCAGATGTCACTGTCAGGCCAGTCATGACACAAGGCAGAGACCACAAGCAGTCTCAGATGGCAACTCTTTATTATCGAACATGGCTGACCTTTTATACACTTTCTAATTGTTTATACTTCTTCTACCCTAACTATTGGCCACCATAAATCAACATAACATCATTGGTAATAAGTTACAGTGACTTCAACTGACTTTCTAAAAATACTTCATCCAGCTGCAAAGTTCTCTTCTTATCTTTCTTCAATTCCTTACTTTTCTTGGTCTCCTTAGTTACAGCCTTGGAGAGAATCCTTATCAACTTCTTGTTTCTTACCTTTCTTCTCACTCCTTTAGCTAACAGGCCCGCTGTTGGCCCCTTCCACACAAAGGCATTTGCTATACCAGCCCCCACAGTAAGGTTCATTAGTAACGGTTGCCCTATGCTGAAGGCACACAGGTGGTTACATGCCTCTATCATTTACAGCAGGGTGGGCTCCTCCTTAGACAAGGACTTCAGAAGTTTTTTACAATTCTCATTAGCATTTTCAGCAGCTAATTTTGAAAGCAACACCTGTCTGGCAATGTCATTCTCAATTTGTCTTTTAAGAGCTTGTTTCAAGCAGCCATTGAATTGCATATAAGGCTCCGCCAGTCCTTGCTTTACATAAGTAAATACTTTTTGGGGGGCTCACAGCATCAGGAACCTTTAAAAATGTGCTATGCACAGCTTCAGTAATACCCTCAAGGGCCTCACTAGGAATGTGGGTTTGCCCAACAGGGTCTGAGTGGCTTCCTTCTCTGGCCAGGTGGTCAGTCATGAGGGCTGCAATATTCTGGTTTGCATGTCTCACAAATTTCACAAACAAAGCTTCTAACCCCTTTTTCCACTGAGTGTCTGTGGAGGCCGGTGGGCCTACAGAACAAAGGCCATTATAGACCTTTGGACAGACAGACAGACCCCAAGTTGGAGAAATCTCCCCTGTTCAGGGCAATTGAGCAGACCCTCTTCCAGGATGCTTTGTTGTATATGCAAATGTACCCAGTTCTACTTCCCTGGTTGGACTGTTGGCCTCTCCCTCCCTTTTTCCTTATATTTATGTCCTTGAATGTTCTCCCTTCCCTGCTTATCCATTGGCCCCATATTGCCTCAGTGTCCCACCCTCTTTACCCTATTGGTTGCCACCCCTCATCTCACCTCTGTACTGCTCTGAGACCTCAGCCCATTGGCCCTGATGCTCTGCTCCGCCCCCCTCTTTTCCCCTGTATTTAAACCCAGACCTTCCACTGTTCTTTTTGTCTTTGTCCCTGAACCCCTTTGTGCGTGGCTGGAATAAACCTCCTTCTCTGGCATCCATACAAAGACCCTTCCCATTTCTTTGTCGTTGGTGATTCTACAAGAGAAGTGTGTGCTGCAGTGATTGTGTGTGTGTGTGTGTGTGTGTGTGTGTGTGTGCCTGTGCCACCGAGCGGCTTCATTACTGGAGACACTTCTGGAAGGTCATGGCTCCGCTGCCTCTCTCTCCACCACCAATGGGCTTGTGGCTTGTGACAGCTGGCAGCCTGAACAGGGACCTGTCCGGAGCATTCCTGGAGGTGTCTTCAGTAGCTTTTTGGCTACTGAAGTTAAGCCATGTTCGGAGCAGCCAATTCCCAGAGGAGGCTCCTAAGTTTTATTGGGGGAATCACACAGGTGACCGGCAACCTTCTTGAGGCGAGAAGATTGGTTGAAGCTGACGGACAACCTGGAGAGGTTTAGTTGACCCACTGTCATGTGAGTACTATATTTGGGGGTCACCCTTTTTTGGCTTTCCTTTGCCTTCTTTTCCTCTTGGATGTTGGGAGGAAGTGTGGGGATGGGAGCCAAACTGACCCACCCACACAGGGAAGTTTATACCCAAGTTAGAGGAATCCTTGTTGGAGAAAATTTTCATTTTTCAAAGGGAGATTTAAAATGTTTTATTCATTGATTGTTCAAGTATTTTCCTGATGTTATGAGGGAATTCATTCTAATGAGTTCTGGGACCATATAGGATAAAGGTTCTATGTTCTTTGAGTTAAAGGGGATCTTTCAGTGGGGAAATTTTATCCTTTGGCCTTATTGCTAAGTCTGTAGAAAATGTTGGGAAACATTCGGGACCCCAGTTTAACACCCCTTCTCCCCGTTCCTCCCCTCACATCCCTAAACTCTCTTCCCTGCCTCAGGCAGGATTGGGAGATGGATCCTGCCAGCAGGCGCAGGGTTGCTACCATCACCCTGACATCTCCCAGTGTCCTCTGTCCCCTCTCCAGGGCAGCACTGGCCATGCTGCCTTGGGCTCTCTCCTAACCTTCTTACCAATGCCCATGTACCCAGTTCTACCACCCCCAGTTGTTCTCACAGATGGTACCAGGAATGTGGCCAGCCCCACCATCTTGTCTTCTCCCTCTCCAAGTTTTTCTGCCCTTTCTCCACAAAATGGTGCTGACCCCACAAAGGCAATGGCCATTTTGTCACCTCCCTGTTCTGCCAAAAATGACACCTCTGACCCTCCTCCCACTTTCTCTATTCCTGTAATCGTGCCCTGCCCCTCCCTTCTGTGTCAGGAAGTGTGTCCATGTTGGGACTTCCCCTCTCTATTGGGAATCCCCTCCCCATTGTGCACACCAACCCTACCCCTTCCTCTCTTGACTCCTCTCCTGATGGTCCCTCCCATTCCCATTCCCACAACACTGGAGTCAGAAGTGGTGATGACAGCGACCAGAAGGAGCCCATATTGGCTTCCACAGCTGCCCACAAACAGGCAGATTCTGGCTGCCCCAAGAGGCTCCATGCAGTCATCAAGTGCCCTCCATCCTCCTCGGAGGATGAAAATAGGGATTCTGCAGACCCGGATTCCGGTCCTGAGTCTAAGGATCACTGGGCCAAGCTGCAGAGGGAAGCCACTGGGAGGGCTCAGAGCTCACCAAAAAGATTGTGGGCTTGCAGATTATATGTAAACACAGCAGAAGAGTGACTGCAATCAATTCCTGGGAGCCGATCCCCTAGGGGGAATTGAAGGAGCTCTGCAAAGTGGCTAAGGAATATGGTTGGGGGTTGCATTTCTTAAAAAAATTTCTGGAAGCCACCTTCTCTGACCGTGTCTTGGTCGTGCATGAAAATAAAAATATCATGAATTGCCTACTCTCCCTGTGTCACAATCCATCCTTACAAACGGGTTTTGTGATTGTTCGTGGATTTGATCTCAGGGTGCAAAAAACCAACACAGCACAGGGGGGTTTGCAGTGATAATCAAAACAAATGCACCTTTATTGAATAACCAAATGCATTGGGGAGGAATTGGGGAAAAAAGGGAAAAATAAGGAAAAGAGGGAGGAAGAGAAAGGAAGGTATATAGCTACCAAACATAGAACAGCCAAGTCCTTTGATGTCCAGCCAATGGAGTTCACCAGGTCACGTCTGGGGAGATCTTGAAATCTCTCGCTAACTCAGAGGTTTTTTTTATGATAACTCTATTGAAAATTGTGAGGGAGGGGGGGAAACAGATACAATAAAGAATAGATGTAACAGGTAGTCCATGTTCTCAGCAGTAAACGAGAGCCATTGTCTTCTTGGTCCAGCGGTCACAACCTGCAGGCAAACATCTCGCTTTGGTCAGCTTGCCTCCCCCACACACCTGCCCCGGGCTGGGGGTTTCAGTCCCAGTCCTTGGAAGGAGCAGAGGGGCCTTTTCACATGGGGGTTTCATGTCTCGGTCTTTGATGGAGAGGCTCCTTACATCTCAGTCTGTCTGTCACGGTGGTTGTAAAACAGGTGAGGGTCTTCTGTGGGGGGACCACCCAAGACTCAGAAGAAGTCCAGCCAGGCTGAGAGGTGGGACAGCTTCCAAGGCTATTGCTGCAAAAAGGCAAGATGCCCCCTTCTTCTTTCATTGGGCTCAGTGCAGCATACAGCAAACAACACCTGTGAACAATAGCTTAGCACTGTGCTCAGGTCTCGGAGCCGTTGGCACGTAACTTTCTCCAACAGGGCCAGAAACTTCAGACAAGGGTCTTTTCTTCAGTGGTCCCCAATGACGATTGTGAGGCAGATGAGAGAAACTTTGGACAGAGTCTCACACCCCGGTCGAGTACATGCTGTGGGAGAGGCAGTAAAAAAGGCATCTCAAATCACTGGCGGACACATATTCAAAAGATGCCAACAAACCAAATTTAACCCTTGAATAAATGGCAGGAGAAGGTGACTTCCAGAAGCCACAAGACCAAGCAAAGGACTTACAAGAAGCTGCACTCAGTGGCATCACCACTGCTGCAAAGACATCCCTGCTCCTCACTCTCGACGACACCCTACATACACAGAGCTTCACTAACATTAAACAAGGGCAAGTGAAATTTTCATGAAATTTGTAGACAGACTTAAAGTTGCACTTGAGTGACAAATAGAAAGCCCAGAGGCCAAGAAGGAAGTGCTAAATAAAATGGCCTTGGCAAAGGCAAACAATGAGTGCAAAACAATATTAAGACCCAGAACCTACAATCAACCAGATGGACGAGGCCTGCAACAAATTATCTTCCACTGAACACACCGTGGCAAGGGCAATCTCTACGGGAGAGGGCCTTTTTAACATCCCAAGACGCTGCAAAATGTTTTAATTGTGGGGAACTGGGCCTTTTTTTGAAGGACTGTCCAGAATACAAAATGCCTAAAGACCAGCAGCCACCAAAGAGGTGCCATTCATCACACTGTATGCATTGCAACAGACATTCTAACAACTGTTCTCAGTTTTGTTATCACCAGTAACCTCACCACCACCAGCACCATTATCAGCCAAAAAACTTCCAACAGACTGCAGGGTGGCCCCGTGTGAAGACAGCAAATGGAAAGCTGTTTCACTGTACCCTCCCCACTATTCTGGAGGTCCAATACGTGGGAAATTCCCGCGGAGCTCTTCATACTCCGAACAACAGACCAGAGTCACCAAGGCTTTCCAGCAAGTCCAGGTCAGGACGTGACACCAACTGGTGAGTGCTTTGTCTATACAATTTGATGACTCTGCTTTCTATCGTATTCCCACCAGAAAATATGGACCCCTAGAGGGCCTGAGGGATGTGCTGGTAATAGGTAATGTATTCATGGACCAAATGAAATACATATTATAGTGGAAGTACAAACTGTTCAGCCAAGTGACGAAATCACAGTCACTTTCTGCTGCACAAAACCACCACACTTCCTGCACAGAGAGACCGTGATCGCCCAAGCCTTTTTATTGCCATTAAGCATAGACAATATCCCAGAGCACCCAATGGCATTCTGGGTTGAAATCATGGGCCAAGATAAGCCCCTTATAAAGTGCAGTCAGTTGAATAAAGGTAATGACATCCACCTACATGGGATGGTGGACACAGGGACCAATGTTACTATCATTACACAACCTCAATGGCCCCTGAACCAGGAGCTGACTCCTGTCACTGGAGTCACCTCAGTGATTGGAGGAGCCGCCATCTCCATGAGGAGCGAGCGTATTATCACAACAGAGGGACTGGAGGGCCAAACTGCCACCATCAGGCCATTTGTAGTCAGGGCACCCACCACCCTGTGGGCCAGGGACCTGTTGTCCCAGTGGGGAGCTTGACTTGATATTCCACCTCTGTCCCGGGATTTCTGTTTGGGGCCACTGCAGAGTGCACCACCCCACAATCACCTGGAAGACTGACACCCCACCGTGGGTGGATCAGTGGCCCCTCTCAACAGAGAAATTACATATCCTTGAGCTTCTTGTGGAAGAGCAGCTCTCCAAGGGCCACATTGTACCTTCCAACAGCCCTTGGAACTCCCCTGTCTTTGTTCTCAAAACACCTGGCAAGGACAGGTGGACGCTCCTCCATGACCTTTGTAAAATTAACGAGGTCATTGAGGACATGGGTCCCTTGCAGCCTTCCTTCTCTGGAGCAGTGGCCGGTGAAAAGTGAAACGCCCAGGCTAGATAAGTGTCCAGCCAACCTCCAGCCAGTAAAGCACTTCCCCAACCCGGAGTCAGGGCCTTGTGCCTAAGGCGATGTCAAGCCTTGCGGACGTGTGGCCGCAGTAGAGAGCTCCGAAGTCGCAGGATGAAATGAAGAGGCGACCCTCAGTTTCTTCGGGGGGGAGGTTTTATTGGTAGGGAAACGTGCAGGTTCAGGTAGAAGGAGCTGAGGGCCCCAAGGCAGGGAAAGCCTCGGTTTTACAGAAGGTGGGAGGGGTGAAAGATAGCAAATCAGAGAGGGATACATTAAGGATTGGCATGATCGGAGAACCCATCAAACACAGTTGCGGGAGGGACCCTGGCCCCTAACCCAATCACTCGACACCCTGGCCCGAACTCTCTAGAAAAAGAGGCAGGGGTGTCGAGTGACAGGCAGGCTGCCAGGGGTGGGGAACAAGAAAGATAACCAAGACAACTGGGGAGGGGTTTGGGGATTGACACAAACTGGTAACAGGGCAGGACCTTCTGAGAGAACAATGGGGGGAAAACTGAACAAGCATAAAACACACCACAACATCTCCCCCTTTTCCATTTAAAAATAAAAGAACTGTAAGGGCAAACACTGTTCAAAATGAAGTTTCAGCCTGCTCCGCGTCGCTAGAAACCGAGCTGGAGTCTTCAGGATCGGAGTTTTCCGACGAAGTGGTGTCAACTCTCTCTCCTTCTTCTTCTGAGACTTCCGCTCGGCTGACATCTGGGACATTGATGGTCCTGGATATAAGTCTCTTTACGAGTCCCCAGACTACGGAGCAGGCGATCAAAACAATAAGTAAAACTAAAAGGGTGGAAAGTATAGTTTTCAGGATGGACTCAGCCCAGCTTGACAGGCCCCATCCTTGAAAGAGGTCCCCCAGCCAGTCTGATGTCTGTTGTTTTATTTGGTGGACAAGGCCTTGCATTTTATCTATGGCCACCCTTGCGTCCTCGGCCCGAGATGACAAATTAAGGCAGCAGAGGCCCTCAAACTCCTCGCAGCGGTGGTGATGCAGTAAAAGCAGGAAGTCAATTGCCGCGCGATTTTGGAGGGTCGCCTTCCTTGTAATTTCCTCGTCTGTGAGGAGGTCTGATAGCGTCGCTGACGTTAAATTGGCTTGCTTAGCTACCCAACACTCCAGGTGGGCCAATTCACCTAGAGACTTGGCCACAGACACCCAGGGCAAAAATAGGGTGAGGGCTACAGTTTTTGGTTTCGACCAATGTTCAATTTGGGAGTCACAATCCGGGTCGAGATCTTTGAGATCTCTTTTGGAGCGGGCCGAATTCGGTTGTGCTCTTTTCATTTTCCAATCGCGAATTTGGGTAATGTTGGGTGTAAGCAGCGACAGCCGCCCAAAAGTGCAGATACCTCCGGCTAGACGAGCGGGGATGCCAGCCCAAGCTCGGTCTCCGCAAATGAAAAAGATACCTCGGGGCAGGGACAGCGGTTGGCTACCCAGGGTGGAAGCAAGTGGCATCTCGATGGTCATTGGACACCACTGGGCAGCTTTGTACTCGGGCCTTGATGGTTTGATCCACGAGTACCTGCTGTCCCAAGGGTTAGGGGTGAACTGAAACCAAATACAGAAGGAAGCATTGGCAGAGCCGAGCAAATTAAGTTCTGGAGGTTCAGAATTCAAAGGGGCCAGCCCCTTGACTCCTTCTCCCTAGGCATTTTGTGCATTGATTTTTAGAGGAGGGGTCTTGGATAAGAGGGAGGTAAGGGAAGTATTGAAAGGGGAGGGAAATTCATTAAGGGAGAGAGGGATCCCCACAAGGCATGACGACATAGGGTCCTCTGCTGAGCCCATATCTAAACATATGTGTTCTTGGCCGAGGGCACTCGCGAGGGTGCGCCAAACGTTGGCCTTGGGCTGAGGGACAATCCATGGGCCCACTGATAGCATCAGGGTCCAGATGAGGACGGCTGTCAAGCGGGCTAAGATGTAGGCACGTTCCATTGGGGGAAAACTAAAAACAAACAAGAGACAGACATAAGGAATGACTCTGAATCAGGTCCTGCCCGGGGCAGGGAGAGGGTTAAACTGGGAGTGGCTCCATCCCTGGGAGCTTCCGTTGCCGCCGCCAACATGCCTCCGTGACCTGTTCTACGTTTCCTGCTCTCAGAGTCTTCCCAGGGTGGAAGGGCTTGACCCACTTAGCGGGGATCCATCTCGGACCTGAGGGGGTGGACACGCAAGCGTATCCCCTTCCCCAAGTCATGAGATCGAAAGGCCCCTCCGTTTTCCAGGTCTCCGGATCCTTAATCAGGACAGGAGGCCTGGCCCTGGCCTGCAGCTGCTCATGTCTCCCGAAATGTCGCACGATAGGCGGATTGAGATTTTCGAAAGAACAGTGTAGGAAGTTAATGGTAAAAAGCGCCTTCGCGAGACGGATATGGGGGGACTCCACCTTCACGGCCACTCGTTGTTGTTCCAGAACTCTTTTTAGGCTCTGGGGGTCCTTTCTACCACGGCTTGGCCTGTCGGGCAATAGGGGATGCCGGTCTTATGCTCTATTCCCCATTGTTGCAGGAAGCTTCGCAGCTCCCTGGATTTATACGCCGGGCCATTGTCTGTTTTCAGGACCTTGGGGATGCCCAGGACAGCGAACGCTTGAACTAGATGTTTTTCACAATCTGCTGCCTTTTCCCCTGTGTGGGCAGAGGCATAGACTGCGCCGGAGAAGGTATCCACTGAGACATGTACAAATTGCAGACGGCCAAAGGAAGGAATGTGGGTAACATCCATCTGCCACACCTCGCAACTAGATAGACCTCTGGGGTTAGCTCCCAAGGGTATTGTTGGGAGCTGGTGGGACTGGCATTGAGGACATGTAGCCACGATCGCTTTGGCCTGTTCGCGTGTAAGATGGAATTGTCGAACAAGGCCAGGGGCGTTCTGATGAAATTGCTGGTGGCTGATCTTGGCCTGACTGAACAGATCAGGGAGTGGGGCATCTTGAACAGGAGCGGCAAGGGCGTCAGCACGCCTATTGCCTTCCACAATAAACCCAGGCAAATCAGTATGTGACCTGACATGCATCACATAAAAGGGTTGCTCTTGGTGGGAGACTAAGTTCACAAGCTTAGAGAGCAAGTTAAACAAAGGGATGTTTGATACCTCCTGTAAAATTGCATTTTTGGCTCTGGAAACTACACCCGCGACATAGGCTGAATCAGTGACCAAATTGAATGGTTCAGAGAACCTCTCAAAGGCTCTGACGACTGCGTCCAACTCAGCAACTTGAGGTGAACCTTCCACCTCGGTGACATCGGCCTCCCACCGCTGAGTCTAAGGATCCTTCTAAGTCATCACTGACTTGTGGGATGCTCCAGACGCGTCTGTAAAAACTGTCAAAGCCTTCAGAGGGGTTCTACTCTGAACTGATTTTATAGACAATGTGAATTCCTGATTGAATAATTTGTGGGCCGGCCGATCTACTGCAATTTGTCCGGTGTAGCTGTCCAAAGCCAGTTGAAGCGTCTCATTTGTTTCCAGAAGGTTATCAATCATCTTTCTTTTTAGATGGCCTGAATCGAATTTTAAAGGAATGTGGATGCAGTCAAAGTCACAACCTGCCAACTCTCTGATCTGTGATCTAGCCTTTCTGATCAATTCTGCCACCAGCTCGGCTGGCTGCGTCATCCTTTTGGGCCTGTGATGGCTGAGGAACACCCACTCTATGATTAAGAGGGGATCCCCCGAGCCCCGGTCCTTGCCCTTGATGGAATCGTCCCACTGGAAAATCACCCCATGGAGGTGTGGCAGCTTACCTAGAACAATGAATTTAAATGGCAGGCCCGGGTGATATCTGTGGGCCTGCCTGGCCGAGATGGAGTTTTGGATCTTCTCCAGCGCTGTCTGGGCCTCTGGGGTAAGGGACCTTGGAGAACTAAGCTCTTCTCCCCCTTTCAATAAATTGAAAAGGGGGGCTAGGTCTTCTGTTGGAATGCCTAGCCAAGGCCTTACCCAATTCAAGGACCCACACAGCTGGTGGACATCCGCCAGGTTTTTGATGTTAGTTTTAATAGCCAATTTTTGCGGAACAATGGTCCGCTTTGTTATTTCCAGGCCCAGGTACTTCCAGGGTGGCATCTGTTGAATCTTATCTTGCTGGAGCTCAAACCCTGCAACAACCAATGCATCGATTGTCAGGTCAAGCGCGTGGGTAAGTAGGTCGTTGGTCGGAGCGCACACTAGGATGTCATCCATATAATGGTAAATGATGGTGTCTTTGGTGGCTGCACGTACTGGGGACAGCAAGGAGGCGACGTACCATTGGCAGATCACTGGGCTGTTCTTAAGGCCTTGTGGAAGGACCCGCCAATGATAGCGCTTGCTTGGGGCTTCACAGTTGATGGCAGGAACTGTGAAGGCGAAACGCAGAGCATCGTCCGGGTGTAAGGGAATTTGGAAAAAGCAATCTTTTATGTCAATTACGACCAAATTCCAATTTTGGGGGAGCATCGTTGGGGACGGCATCCCTGGTTGGAGAGGCCCCATATCTTCAATGATGTTGTTAATTTGGCGGAGGTCATGAAGGAGCTGCCACTTATCTTTGTTGGGCTTTTTGATGACAAACACTGGGGAGTTCCATTCGGACATGGTCTCCACCAGGTTGCCCTTCAGTAGCTGCTCCTTAACGAGCTCATTGAGCGCCGCTAATTTTTGCTTGTTGAGCGGCCACTGCACTACCTGCACTGGTTTATCTGATTTCCAATTCAGTTTCCAGGTAGGGCGCTCCTCAGTGACCGCTGCCCGAAAAACCTGGGGAGCTGCTGGGAGGTCAATTCGGGCTCCCCATTGGGCCAAGAGGTCTCTCCCCCAGAGGGGTTCCGTGTAATCTAATACGAATGGGCGCACTGAAGCCAATTGCCCATCCGGCCCCGTAATTTGTACGACGCTCTTCGATTGGCGTGCCAATTGTAAACCCCCGACACCTCGGACGTGGCCAGGCGCGTTTTGCAATTCCCAATGTGACGGCCATTCCCGGGAAGGAATGATCGTTACATCTGCTCCTGTGTCCAACAAGCCTTTAAGAGGCTTGCCCTCTCCCCCTTTCGAGATATGACAGGTGACATGAGGCCTTTCCCGCCCCAGGACCTGGGCCCAAGCTACTGTTGGATTTTGGAGTTCAGCCGGAGGAAACCCCAGGGCCCAAGTCATTTCGGGAACAGGGATCGCTTGCGCAATCACCTGTCCCTTGGGCAGGAAAGTGGGGGGTTGGACACAGTGCAGCCCCACAGCGAACAGTCCCGGGTCAGATGGCAGAAGACCTGAGATTATGTTCACCTCTAAAGGTGTGTGCTTAGTGTCTCCGACAACGACGTACTTACACCTTATCCACCCCCAGTTTCCTGGGCATTCCGGGCTGACTGACACGAGTTGAAAATCGGAGTTCTTAAGATGTAGCGGCTCCGTCAGCTGCAGCCAGAAGGGTCTGAAAGCAGAAAAGGTAGTTAGCACGGGTCTAGGTTGGAGACATGCAACATATGACAAGTCCGGTGAGAATATGTCTTGTTTGGCAGGCGGCGGTCCCTGAGATCTCCCCTCCCTGCGTGGTGTTGGTTGTCCCGCCCTATTTTTATCATGGCGCAGGGGGGAACTGCGCTCAGATGTTAGTTTTTTGTCTGGGTTTTCCCCAGGAGTCCCTCCCCCTTTTTGAATTCATAAAATTCCTGCTGCAGCGGGCAGTCGGGCATCCAATGCCCGAGCTTTCCGCACAGATGACAGGGTGATTTGGTGGCGGAAGGACCGGGAGCAGGCGAGCGGCAGGTGGCTTCAGAGAAGGTGTTTTCAGGCGCTTCTTCTGCGGCGCTGACTCGGGGTGGCAGCTGTTTTCTCTTCTCTCCCTCCCTAGATGGCATGATTAGGACCTTCCGGGTGCAGACTTCGAGCATATCGTGCAGCGAGGGGGGTGGGTGCACCGGGAGGCTGAGGATGGTGTCCCTACACGCAGAGTTTGCATTCGTGGACGCCACTTCCTTCAGGATATGTTCCCAGGCAACCTCGTCCGCCACTTGCTGCTCGACAGCTTTTTGAAGACGCTCGACAAAATCGAGGAAAGATTCCTCGGCGCCCTGAAAGATTCTGGAAAAAGAAAGGAGAGGAGCCGCCCCCGGCAGCGCCAGGAACGCCTTCTCGGCTGCCCGCGCTGACTCCCGGCGCGCTTCCTGGGGGATGGCACTCGCCTGCGAGTGCCCATCTGCCCAGTTGCCGGTCCCAAGGAGTTGATCGATGGCCAGGACATTGCCTGTTAGGTCCAGCCCCGTGTGGGGCTGTTCCCACAGGCTCGGGAGGGCCTCCGTCACTCCCCTCTTCCAGGCTGCCTCCCACATAGCCCGCTCGGTGGGATTGAGCAGGCACGTGAAGAGGTGCCGGATGTCATAGGGGATGACATCGGCTTCGGTAAGTGTTGCCTGCAACACTCCCCGAAAGTATTCGCTGTCCCGGCCGTAATCTTTCTGTGCCTTGCACAGCTCCTTGATTTGTGAATGGTGCAGCGGGACCCATTGGCGACGCACCCCACCATCTCCCTCTGGATGGTAAACAACCGGGACTGGAGATGGTATCGCAGCAGACCCCGGTTCCTGGTTTCCAACTGCCCCCCCCCGCCCCGGAACCCAAAGCGCGGGAGCCGGCAGGGAGAGCGTGGGAACCGGGAGAGGAGGAGGTAGGGGCGTGGCTGAGAACTTGAGCAGGGCGGTCCGACGATATCGAGGGACCCTCCCAGGAGGCGGAGACAAGGGGTGGAACTTTTTGACTGGCAGGGGGTGGAGAGATGGGAGGTGGTATGGGAGGGACCGAGGGAGGAGCCATGGGCGGGGACATGGGAGGAGAAAGGGGAGGGACTACTGAAGGGGAGGTTTCTCGAAAGGAGGAGGGACCAGGAGGGGGGAAGGACAAGGGGGTAGAACATTGGGAGTGGCCGAATGGCAGGAAGGGGTTGGAGCTTGGGAAGAAGGGATTCTGGGGAGAAGAAGAGGGCTTTCCCGCCATTTCGGCCATGTGGCTGCCTCCATCTTGGGCCCCATAGGAGCCATTTTGGGGAATTGGAGGCGACTGGGAGCAAACTGGGGACTTAGAAATTAGGGTTTTGGATTTTGGGGTTTTAGAAACTGAGGACCTGGGGACGGGAACAGGGGAGGTAGGGGAAGACGAGGAGCCCCTAAGAGACTGGCCAGGACTCTTAGGGCGGGGGGGCCGAGGATTCCGAAGGGGGCCAGGGGACGAATGGTCACCCTGCGCGGGGCTGGAGCGCACTGCACCCTTCAGAATCCCGGTTTTACGTTTATGGGGACGGGAAGAAGGGTTAGGGGTAGAGGGAGAGGTGGAAGAACTGGGGCACGAACTAAAACTGACCGAAGGTTTTTCTGAGTTTCCTCCTGCTTTCAAGATAGATCGAATTTGTGAAATCCAAAACGCTAACAGAGAAAGCGAGGTGTCTCCTGATCTAATCAAGTTTGATAACTTGGCATTTGCCCTCTGCCAAAAGGCAGGATCTTTAATTAGATTGGGGGAGACTTCGGGAAACTCAGAAAAAAGCCATCGGATTAATTTTTTAACTTCCTTTTTATCAACAGAACAACCCCCCCCAACTAGGATACCCACAACTTGGTAAAACAGCCCTCTTTTACCACAACAGGTAAAAGAGCGAAAATTTTGCACCCATCGCTCGATGTTATAAGTGGCAGCTGCAGTAAAGCCCCCCCGTTCCAGTAAACACGAAAGAAAGAAAGAAATAAGGGTGCCCACCCCCGGCCCCTGTCTAGAGAAAAAGAAGGGTGGTGACGAAACACCAATAGAGGGGAAGGCGACAGGGAGAGTAGCAGAATACTCACAAAGTTCGGAGGCGACAAACGAAAAGCTGGAACGAGGGGTTTCCTGTGACAGGACGACTCCAGGGTGCAAGGAGCTGCCGTCCAAGGTCCCCGGGGAGCGCCACCTCGCGAACAAGGTCTGCTCGACCACAGGGTAGTTCCGCGACCGCTGGGATTCTCGAAATCCCGTCCGTGGGGTCCACGAATCCGAAAAAAAGGGGGGGCCCCGCGCCGGGCGCCAAAACTGGAGCAGTGGCCGGTGAAAAGTGAAACGCCCAGGCTAGATAAGTGTCCAGCCAACCTCCAGCCAGTAAAGCACTTCCCCAACCCGGAGTCAGGGCCTTGTGCCTAAGGCGATGTCAAGCCTTGCGGACGTGTGGCCGCAGTAGAGAGCTCCGAAGTCGCAGGATGAAATGAAGAGGCGACCCTCAGTTTCTTCGGGGGGGAGGTTTTATTGGTAGGGAAACGTGCAGGTTCAGGTAGAAGGAGCTGAGGGCCCCAAGGCAGGGAAAGCCTCGGTTTTACAGAAGGTGGGAGGGGTGAAAGATAGCAAATCAGAGAGGGATACATTAAGGATTGGCATGATCGGAGAACCCATCAAACACAGTTGCGGGAGGGACCCTGGCCCCTAACCCAATCACTCGACACCCTGGCCCGAACTCTCTAGAAAAAGAGGCAGGGGTGTCGAGTGACAGGCAGGCTGCCTGGGGTGGGGAACAAGAAAGATAACCAAGACAACTGGGGAGGGGTTTGGGGATTGACACAAACTGGTAACAGGGCAGGACCTTCTGAGAGAACAATGGGGGGAAAACTGAACAAGCATAAAACACACCACAACACTTCTCCGTCCTTGCTTCCTTGTGACTCGAGACTGGTGGTCGTTGATATCAAAGACTGCTTTTTCAACATCCCCCTCCATCCTCAAGATGCTCCCATATTCACCTTTTCCATCCCCTCCCTGAACAGACAGGCACCTCTGAAGTGGTACCACCGGTGAGTCCTCCCCCAAAGTGAGAAAAACTCCCCTATATATGCCAGTGGTACATGGCCCTTGTCCTATCTCCCATCCAAAGGACTCTCCCAGATGCCATTATCCTACATTATATGGATGGCATTCTGTCTTGGTTTGAAGACAGATGTCTGCTAAGGAAGGCAGGAGCTTCCTGTGAAATGGAAAATGTAAAGCCCCTCCCTCTGAATTATTATAATTTTGAAATTAAAAAGCTCTCGAGCAAAGATATGGGAATAAGAATAACAATTATTTACGAGGAAAACTAAAAATACAAATGCAATAGTACAAACAAAAAAACCCCACTGGCAGAGTCAGAATATGACCTGACACCCTGTGGGTCACAGTGGTGGTAGCAGTCCTATTAAATGGTGGCTGCAGTGCTCCTGCAGTGACAGGTGGGGTTCTGTTGAAGCAGTGATCCTGTAGAAGGGTGGAGTTTTCCTCTGAAGGTCCAGTGGTGGCGTAGATGGGCCTGGACTTCCTCTGGGAATGCAGTGGAAAAGAAAGCTGCTCCTCTGGGAATCCAGTGGGAAAAGGCTGTCTCTCTTCTTCCAAATGTCAAATTATATCCAGGTAGGAATGCTGGGCTCCTCCCTCTGGCCGGAGCATCTCACAATGGGATGATGAATTTTTCATCAGTCATGCAGTGACACTCAAGGGCCCAATAACAGAAGATATCTCCCAGAGGGGGGGATTGTTGAGGAAGAGATAAAGTAAACTGTTGTAAGAGATGGTCTGAAGTTTCCCTCATTTGCCTCACGACCGTCACAAGGACAGAGAGGAAGACCCTGAGGACCCTGGCTGGAGTTCTGGCCTGGTTGGGGTGGATGCTCGCCAAGTGATTGTTTGCAGCTGTGCTTGCTGTGCCCCCACGTTACAACTGCTTTGAGCAGGGGCTGACAGGGAGCGGCTTGCTCTGTACACTTACACCTGCTTCACCATCCCTGCTCATCACAATGGCCCATGAATTTCCCCACCTCTTGGCCAGATGAACTTTCTGGGGTAACTCTGGTGATCCCCCCATAGAAGATCCCTCATATGCCTCACAAGCACTGTAAGGGAAGCCCCCTCCCACGGACTGAGACTGAGACCCTTAAAATTCTAACACAGGGGCACTGGCCTGACTGAAGTGGGATGTTTGCCAAGTGTTGCCTGCAGGTGTGTTTGCTGCACCAAGACTGGTTTCTCATAGACACCAATCCTGAAAACAATGGGTCTCGCTCACCGCTGAGATTGATTTGTCTGGTTTTGGAACATGGACTGTCTTACTCATTTTCAATAGACTAATTCTCCATTGTCTTTTATCTGTTCTCCCCTTGGTGGATGACTATAAAAGACCCCTGAGTTATGCAAAGAATTTGAGATTCTCCCCAACGTGACAAGATGGATCTATTGGCTGGACCACGAGGATTTTGTCTCTCCGTTGGTAGCTATTCCCACCCCTGTCTTTTTCTCTCTCCCTCTATCCTTTATCTCCTTTCTAATCCTTCTATTGCTTCTGCTGTGGGCACTCAATAAAAGGTGCATTTCTTTTGATTACTACTGAAATCCTCTCTGTTGTTTTTGCACTCTGAGATCAGTTAATGAACCATCACAACCCCACTTGTACGAGCGGATCGTGACATTAAATTGGCGTCATGGACAGGATTCTGACAGACAGAGGGGTTTGCAGGGTTGTGTGTAGTCTGTAACAGGGGAAGGATGTTTCTCTCCAGCCGCACCGAGCCCGATACCCCGAAAGGGGTGAGTGGTTGTCTAAAAAGGAAAGGGAGTGACTCAAATTTCCCACAAATTGCACATGCCTAGGTGAAAAGCACCCCCATACTCAATTGAGGGCTCTGTCTTCAGAATTTTACAAAAGATCTCTTAGTGCAAAAAGGGAAACTGTTTTTGTGTATGTGTGAATCTGGACTGTCTGGGAAGTGAAGGGACTACTTGAAGTAACTGAGTAGAACCTCCCAGGCACTTTTAGTCTCTTCACCCACCCAGGGAAGCAAGGGAAACACAGCAATGTGGTAGGTAAGGGACAGGCATTCGGAAGATTTCGGGCTGTGACGGAAAATTACAGGACTCCTTCTGCCCCTCTCCCCAGAGATAAGGATCACCCTTGGAATGTAGCCAAACATGTAGCCCCCCTAACCTATAGATGCCAGTAACTTTCCACTCCATACTAACCCTAGAAAGTATAGCCAAACCCCTTTCTGACGTAGAGAAACCCCTTAGTCCATAAATGCCCCTGAGACCCCTCAATAAACGCCTTTAACCGTCCACCACATTGGTGTTAGCGTCCGTTACTGGCCCGAGAGGTCCCGGGAGGGGATCACCGTGCTGAACTCCGAAACCAGGTCGCCGCTGCCTTCCCAAGAAGGCAACATAGCAGACGCTGTGTGGTTGTGTACCTTAAGTCTACACCTCCCTGTCATGGTTTTGGTCCCTTCACAAAATGATGGAAAACCTCAGCGCAAAAGTTGAAGCTGAATTTTATGCTCTACTAGCCAAACACAATGCCAAACCTTCTCCCGGAGAAGAAGAATGGGCACAAAGTAACTGATTTAATTTGAAAAATGTTATTGATAGAGTATGTTCTTTACAACATGAAACAAAATTTAAACTGGGCAAAAATAAAACTATTCTCTGCTCAGTTTTGGGAGCTTGTCTCACAGCAGCTATAAAAACTCTCTTAAAGTGAAGAAGTGAGGAAAAAGCTATAATGGACTCCCTTCAAAACCTAGTTGAAATTTGGCAAAAACAATTAAATGAAGAAAGAAATGAGATCCATCTGTTACGAGCTGCCCTTAGAGAGGAACATGTTAAGAATTCACTGAATGCTGATTCCTCAACACAGGCAGAGGAAAAGAAACTCCTCACATTAAACAGATTTATCCCTATAAGGAACTAGAGGCAGTAAAAAAACTGTGGAGAAAACTGCTGCCCTCATTTGAGACCCTCGGTTAAAACAGAATATAATTATATTAATGATGAAGATTTTGAACCACATATCACAACTAAACAAATACCATTCAGCACTACCAAATTGACTAAGCTGAAGAAAGAATTTGGGTGCCTTCCACAAGAATCGGAGACAGAATATGTCTTCCAAGTGTCCCTCACTGGTGGAGATCAAATTAAATTAACTGAACAGGAGGCCAGTGGGTACTGGGGACATGGAGTTTTCCTAACAACAGGAGATAAGCGTGACACGTGGTCCCTAACACAATGTGTGCCTTTCTGGGCCAGGGGAATTAATCCTTTGGAAAGGGGAGACCCTTTAGCTATAGTCAGTGCCCCCAACCAGCTTTTGGAAGGCGCCCACAAAGCCACCTGCCTGCAAATGATTCATGAAAAAGGTTGATTCCTGGTTTTCAGTCACCAGTGCAATTACCTGTAAAGCCTGAAATTATGACTCCTTTAATTTGAGGGCTTCCTAAACCTACAGCAATTACTTTACAGAAAACCATAATGGCCTTGGGTCCCGTAGAGAGACTAGATAGATTCCTTGGTAACCCCACTGACCAAACTGGATCTACTGATCCTGGTTTCACTCCATACTCCATCCCCTCACAGCCCCCAGCTTCTCAATCTGATTCACCTGCCAGTAGCCGTAAAGTTTGGGCATGGAGCGAGGTTGCAGTAGATTTGATTAATTACAGTAGATGATATGGACCTGTAAAAACCCTGGAGGAGAAATCAGAAAAAACAAACGGTGTTTGGTTTATCACGGCTCCTCACGGTGAAAATTTAGGGAAGGGAAAACAGATCTCTAACTGCCAACGTTGGTGGTTGTTGGAAGTTAAAAGGGGAGTCCCCAGAGAGGTGATGGATGGTTTGCCCCTTGAGAAATTACAGAAAATAATAACGAATTGGCACTATCAGAAACCGAATTTTTCAGTTCAACCCGGTGCACCCCTCCCTTCTCAGAATCCAGCCAGTGAGCCAAAAGAAACCCTCTCCCAGCCTCTCCCTCAGAATTTAGGATGTGAGCCAAAGCAAACACAGAACCAGAGAAACTAGGCTCTCCATCCCTTATAGGTGAGCAAAGGGCTGGAGCATGGATGTATCTGAGAATGCTCACTAAACATAAATCAGGAGATATATTGATCACAGCTATCACAGGCCTCAAACAGGCACTTGTAACCTTTCTGATTGCCACTGGGGCACAAATCTCTGCACTAACAAAAAGGATGCCCAGAAGTGTAGAATTGTTCCAACAAAGAAATAATGTTGTGTTTTAAACATCCTAGGAACTACAGAATCTATGAATGTGGCCTTAGTAAAACTCATGCTCCATGGAGAGGAGAATCAATTAGTTGTCAAAATTGGGGATATTCCAAACAATTTATTAGGGATGGATGTTATTGCTGGGAGGCAGTGGGAAGATTCTGAGGGATTCCTGTGGTCATTTGGCGTGCCACGTCTTAACATTAGACTGCTCCAAGCTGCATCCTCCTCACTGTCTAGCAAAATTACTCATGTAAAACAATACCCTCTACCTTCTGGTGCCAAAGAGGGCATCAACTGGTTATACAGGACTTGTGAGACCAAGGAATAATAGTCAATACCCATTCTCTTTTCAACTTGCCAGTGGGGCCAGTTTGGAAACCCAATGAGAAGTGGAGGCTGACAGTAGACTTCTGCAGGCTTAATGCCAACACAGACCCTCTTACAGCAGCGGTCCCAAATTTGGCTGAATTAATGACATCAATTCAAGAAAAAGCTCACTCAATCATGGCAACTATAGATGTCAAAGACATGTTTTTTATGATACCCATACAGCCAGAAGATATGGACCGTTTTTCCTTCACATGGAAAGGACAGCAATACACTTTCACTAGGATTCCCCAAGGCTACAAACACTCCCCCACTTTGGCCCACCCTACTTTAGCCCAGGAATTAGAAAAAACCCCCAAACCTGATCCTGTAGCTGTTTATCAATACATTGATGACATTCTGGGCTGGGGGGGGGGGTGTGTGTGTGTGTGTGAAATAGAGGTAGTAGGGAAACATCAGCAGAAAATAATCTCTCACTTAGAAAGTCTTGATTTGCAGATGTCCCCAGAGAAAATTCAGAAATCTTCTCAGGAAGTGAAGTTTTTGGGAATTTGCTGGAAAGGAGGTATGACATGTATTCCACCTGATATCCTAACCTCTTTAGATCAGATCAAAATGCCTGAATCCAGGAAAGATCTCCAGCAAGCTCTAGGATTATTAGTGCTCTGGAGAAAACACATTCCAGATCTTTCAATAATTGCTAGGCCCCTTCATGACTTGCTAAGCAAACGGGGTGAAATGGGATTGGACTCTTTCTCAGGAGGAAGCATTGCAATTGCTGTTTTTTGAAGCAACAGCTCACCAAGCACTGGACCCTATCCATCCCACAGATCCCTTTCAGGTGGAATGGGGATTTGGCTCCTCAGGGCTGTCAGTACAGCTACGGCAGCAGGGTCCTGAGGGTCCGATGTGTGGGAGGTTAAGATATTGCGATGTTACGGTCAGGCAGAACCCCTCCCCTTTTACTGTTACCTTTTACCGTTAACCCCTGTTATAAATGACCTGGTTCAACTGGTAATCAAGGCCATTTTACTGTCCACCACATTGGTGTGTGCGTGTACTTGGTCCGTGTGGCAAAGGTGCTGCCACCGAGCCGTTCTTGACCCAGGACCCCACGCCCCAAGCGGCGGCAACAAGTGGTGCCAAAACCCGGGACAATCCGGGAAGTGGGAACCGCCTGGGTGAGTGAACGGCAGCCGGAGCAGCAGGACTGTCCCCGGCAGGGAGGACGCTCCCAGAGGACCGGCGAGAGGGGAAAGTCTCGCGCTTAGGACCGGCAAAGGAGGAAGTCTGGCGCCGAGGACCGGCGAAGGAGAAAATGGAGTACCTCCCAAAGGTCATTTTTAAAATTCATAGGCAGTGGGGCGTAGACTGTGAGCCAGGAGATTTTATCCTCGTAGTGTCGAGGCTCCTGCAGATTGGGGTTATTGGGCAGCTGGTGGATATTTTCCACCTCGAAGTGTGGGATAGTTGTACCGGGGCCCTAGCAGAGGAGGCTTTGTCCTCAGGCTCGGGGCGAAATCTTAAATTATGGGGCAGAGTCACGCAGGCTCTGTGAAAAGTTCAGCAGGAGCAGGAAATGTGGAAAACCACACAGGACTGTTTGCAGGCAGGGCCCCAGCAGGGTGTGGGGGCAGCCGCAAAGACTGTGGGTGATCGTGAGTCTGCCGAGTGTGGGGATTTACAGCCGTGGGGATGCTCTTCGCAGCTCCCAAGCTCAGGCACTCTGGCTGAGGGGAAAAAGCGGTCATTTGGGACGGGCTGCTAGAGGAAGCGCGAGGTGCAGGCGTTAGCTCAGAGGTGCAGAGCGCAGCTGTTAACTTAGAGACATGGGGTGCTGCCATTGACTCAGAGGCGCGGGCCGCTGCCATTGACTTGGAGGCGCGGGGCGCTGCCATTAACTCGGAGGCGCGGGGCGCTGCCATTGACTCAGAGTCCGAGGGAGCCTGGGCAGGGCCTCCGCCTTACGCGCCACGGGGGGTGGGCCCCAGAAGGGGGGGATGCGGACACGGGCGTGATTGGCAGAGACAGAGAAGGTCTGCAGGACAGCGCAGACACGCGCAGGCAAAAAGGAAGGAAAAGACACGGAGGGGGAGCTGACGCCGCTTGAAGCATGGGTTGGAAATCTCATTACAAGGCACTGGCCTCCCCCAGCAGGAGGCAGGGCAAGCCTAGAGGGAGGGAGTGGCCCAATGCTAAGACAAAGGGGCGAGGTCGAAGCCTGACAGAGGGTTTTACCAATTCCATCCGGCCAAAAGATCAAGCGCGCATCCTAGCAACCGCCCTGCTGGCTTTAAATCAGTTCCCCAGGGGAGACAAAACAAAAAGTCCTGCCCAGAGGCACTGGGCCACCCGGGCACTAGAGGAAGGCCCACAAGTCATGATTAAAAATTAGTTAGGAGAATGGGAAACGGGTTGGAGGCTGGTACTCACAGGGCGAGGGTACACAGCCGTCAAGAAAAATAGTAAAATTAAATGGTGCCTGCTTAAGTCGATAAAACTGGATCTTCAGGGCAAAAACGAATGAAATTTGTAAAGCTTGTTTTGCAGGACTGAATCCTCAGACGCCCCCATGGCCCGTATACCCCGCTTCCTAAAGGCTGTGACGAATCATCAAGCAGCCTGATGGCAGACCATACCGGGGTCGTGAAAAACTCAGTGACCAAACTAAAGGAGAGGCCGGCGCAGAGAAGGACTGGGGGAAAAAAGCTCAACAAAAATGTTATCAGTCATGGTTCACATAAATGTTTTTGAAAGTCTTGTTTTAAGTGGTATCCATCAAGTAGAGTTTGAACTCTGGCCAGGTTCTGGCTCTACTTGAATGGAATGATCACCAATCAGCCCAGAGTTTTTCTGCGTCAAA
Source organism: Agelaius tricolor (assembly GCF_023055355.1). Classification (NCBI taxonomy): domain Eukaryota; kingdom Metazoa; phylum Chordata; class Aves; order Passeriformes; family Icteridae; genus Agelaius; species Agelaius tricolor. Next base: position 438,518 of record NW_027269344.1, read on the forward strand.
AGGTTCAAAGGGAGTTTTGGAGAAACGTGAATCCGGACATGAGTAAACGTGAATCCAGACATGAGTTCTCAACATCACTCTTCTTTTAAGGTCAGCTGTCGCAGACTCTGGGCGGATAGTTCAGTGCTGTGGTAAATGTGTGATTTCAAATAGTCAACTGTGTTAACAATTATTAGCCAAAAAACTGAGGAAGTCCTGCAAAGATATCCTAAGTCATGGTTCAGTCAGCCCCCATGACTGATTGCCCTTGGTTCTACCTTATTAGGCCCTATTATTGATCTTGGACCTTATATTTCAAAGAAGTTAGCATTGTTTATTAAAAACCAGTTAGAAATAGTTACCATTTAACCATCCACCACATTGGTGAGTGCGTGTACTTGGTCTGTGTGGCAAAGGTGCTGCCACCGAGCCGTCCACGACCCGGTATGCCACGCCCCAAGTGGTGGCAACACCGAGGAGGCCTGTTGGTTTCTATTCCTGTGGTTTCAAAGATGCCGAGAAAAGATACACTACCTGGGAAAAAGGATTGTTTGTGGTTAGCTTAGCTCTCATAGAAGTGGAAAAGATTGCACAACAACAACCAGTTGTCTTGAGAGGCCCTTTCAAAGTTATTAAGACAGTCACTACTGGGACCCCCCACCCCACCCCCACCGACAGGGTGGCCCAAAGGGCCTCAGCTGCAAATTGGTATGCTCAGATTGAACATTACTGTAACATTTTCTCAATAACAGAAGGAGCTGTAAAAAATTTAGCGATCCAAGAAACTGAGAATTTGGGCAGCAGCCATGACAAACCTGTCTCTGTAATTAAAACATCCCCTCCTTTCTCCACCAAACGATCAGCAAATTCTTGGTTCCCTGATGCCTCTGCTAAACAGGAGGGGAAGGTGTGGAGATACAGGGCAGCAGCCCTCCACATTTCCTCTGGTGAACGCATCATTACCAAGGGAGAAGGCAGTGCTCAGGTTGGGGAGCTGAGAGCTGTTTGGAGTGCTTTCCAACATGAGGTACAGAATACCTCTCCTGTCTGCATCTACACGGACTCCTATGCTGTGTATAAAGGATGTACTGAGTGGCTTCCTTTTTGGCAGCAAAATGATTGGGAAGTTAACAGAATTCCAGTATGGCAAAAGGAAAAGTGGCAAGAAATTTTCAACATCACAAGCCAAGGGAACTTTGTTGGGGTGGGCAGCCTTTCATCAGACAGATGGAAATCCAGCAGGAGAGTGGAACAATAAAGCTGATGATTTAGCAAGACTAAGTCCCCTGAAAAAGAACAAATTACAGAGGACTGGGATCAACTATTGTCGGGTTCGGCTCTCTGTCTCTGCCCGGACACGGGTAGGGTGGTTCTTGGGTGGCACGCACTTCAAAGGACGAGTCTGGACTCTTCAGCTTTTCGATCTTCAGATTGTTTATTGTTTCTTATCTACAAAATTTTCTGTCTGCCCAACAGAGGTCTGATCTGCAAGGCAGCCAAGGGTACTCGTGACCACCCACGGGGCAGTCATGTCTTTTTATACTAAAATCTACGTACATGATATTTACTTTTATTTTCCAATACTTTTCACCCATATTAGCAAGTACACCTTCACCATAAACCAATCCCCAAGTGCCAATATCACCACAGGAGATGGAAGACAAGAAGAAGAAAGAAGAAGGACGAGACACGCCCTGATCCCCCCATCTTGTCTCCATAACCCCCCTGTACCAAAAACCTTAAAGTTTATATTTCACCCTATAAATGTGTCCCTTTTACACCCTTCACTCTAAAGTGATTCTCATGTCCTTAAACTGCTGTCACTTCTGTGGATGGATCAAAATCAAGCCACCAAGCACTCTTGGCAACATTCCAGGATTTCCGAGACCCCCAACGGTTCTCCTGGCATCTCTGGACATCGGGAGCGATGTGCTGAGTTCCCACATCTCCCCCTTCTCTTTGCACCAAGAAGACTTCTTTGGCAACTTGACTCATGACACGTCGCACACATAAAAAGATGCATGCGACGATGAGCATGAGGACTAAGAGTATTATTAGAATATAAAATCCCATTCTTAAAAACCCTCTCCATAAGGGAGAAAGATCAAAAAATCCCGCCACATCATCAATCCATGACCCAGTGATTTTGCCGAGTTTCTTTATACTGTCTTTCATTTTTTGAATACTTTCATGAATTGATCTTGAATGATCCAAGAGATTCATGCAGCACATTCCCTCAAACTCTTCACATCCATGTCCATGAGCAAGCAATAGATAATCGATTGCTGCCCTATTTTGAAGAGTTGCCTCTCTCACACTACTTATGTCTTTTAACATATCACTCAATGCAAGAGAGACTGATTGAGCATGCTTGCTCAACCAACAACTCATGTGGTCCAGTTGAGTCAAGGCCACCCCCGACACTGTCTGAGGTGAGAAAATTGCTGCCGCAATTCTCCTTGCCTTGTCCCAGGTGTATACTTCATCATCACAGTTTGCACTGTAATGTTTCAAGGACCTTTTCTCTTTATGTTTTTGCTCTCTCAATACTTTCAAATCTGGTGATAACATTGAAATCCTCCCAATGCTGCATGGACCTCCCTTGGCATTTGCAGGAATGCCGTGCCAAATTCTGTCCCCACAAATTAAAAACAACCCACGTGGCAATTGCACTGGGACCTGGATTGATCCTTTGGCTGTCGTCTCGGTGTGATTGCACCAAGCTGACGCGTTTCTATAAAACTTGCGATTTGGAGTGACATCAACGCTTTTGTTTGTCCTTGACACATCCGAAATTTCAAATTTCATGCATAGTCTCATTGTTGTGGACCCGAAAATTTCCAATTCCTGTGGTTCGGTAGAAGCCACAGGTAAAAGATGTGTCCAAGCACACCATTCATTCACAGGATCTTTGATGACCTGCGAAATCTCCATTGGAGAGTGTCCTGGAATTGGCCATTTGGCCACTGGCAACCCAACCATGCATGCTGTGAATGGTTTCCCTGGTTTCGAATGTGTCAGGCAGATACTTTCTAAGTTCGCTGCCTGGGCTAAAGTTTCCCAAACATTTTGTTTTGGTTGATTGATGGGTAAATTTGCTCCATTGCTTAAAGCAACAGATGAAAGCATGAGCATCATGAAGCTCATGACTTCATCCTTATGAAAAATCATTGTCATGCTCTCACTCAAAGCCACAAAGGAAAAACCCCCAAAGTTTTTATTCTTTTTGTCCCTCTTCTGAGTCATTGTTCACAACTTGAGTTTCTTCCTCCATCTGCGTGCTCGTTTCTCTGCTTCTGGGATCAGTGCTCTCTTGCTCTCTTGTCTGAAATGGCTTCACGTGTCGCGCTGACACCCACTTCAGACCTCGCCCTGTGGAAACACAAGCGAAACCCTTGCCCCAAGTGATTAGTTTGAAAGGACCCTTTAAGAATCATTGACACAAGACATCGAATGTCAAATGGCATGAAATCACACGTATTGAATGTCCCCTTCAGGAGCTGTTTGAAGAATTGTGAATTCAGACCATTGTTCTGAATGGCCTTTGATAAGTCTTTGATCACTTCATGACCCAACCTTTCCCACCTTGGATTTTGACCTTGTGCATCATATGTCACTGGCATTATTATGTCTCCTGATCCTCTGATCAGACCCTTTTCTTTTGATAATTCATTTCTAATTTCCTTCCAGTCTATTGGTTCTATCGGTCGTTCTTCTTCCTCCTCTGGAAACTCCATTGGCCATTGCCTGCACAATGGAATCATGGAGGCTCTTGGTGATCCTTCGCTCCATGTTCTTTGACTTGAGGTCTTCGGTCTTGCTCCTAAATCTGAAAAAGAAGCTTGAAGTTCTCTTGAACGCGTTCTTTTTGCTGCATCAAAAGACTGCAGAAGATTTCTTGCTGCTTCCGCTGCTGAAAGCTGGAATGCTGGAATTCCCTCTCTTGCTGTAATGTGTATCATTTCTTCTCCTTGAGGCTGTGCTTCATCTGAGCTGTCTTCAACTTCATATGATCCTGAAGTTGATGGAATATTATCCTTTTGTTGTTGTTGTTGTTTTTGTTTTCTTTAACGTGGTTTTCTTTTTATATATCGTTGGAAAAAAATGTTGCATTGTCGCAGTTTGGCCAGCAGGTGATGTGGTGGCGCTGTCGAGCAGGTCCGACATGTCCTGCAGTGTGGTCATCCCTCCACGAGGTGGCGCTGTCGCCTGCCTGGACGACCGTGATGACGACACGAACTCGATCGGTTTCTGCTTGTCAGACTGCAACGCTTGCAATCATGTTTGAGACCGAGTTTGCATGGCTGTTGACTGAGCTGGCATTGAGGGTTGAATACTTGAATGTTTCTTTTGAGTGGAAGAGGTTTGAACCATAGGGATTGAGGCTAAAGGCATTGGGACCGGAGAGGGGGTGGAGCCCCGGGATGTCGAACCCCAAGCGTGGCCCCTCCTCTTTGCCCGAGAGGTCACAGGGGATCGGACCCGCCCCCATCCTCGCTCTGCACGCACCTCCCGCGCACGTGCGCCTTCGGGAACACTCCCTGCCTCCCCTGTACTGACGTCACTGTCTCCGTCCCGCTCCACCTCCAAAGTCTCCTCCCTATTGTCTGTTCCTGTCCCTCTCTCCTCCTCCTCTGACGCTGTATCCACACCCCCCGCCGAAGTGCGCGGCCCTCCCCCTGCCGGTATCCCCTTTCGCGCCGCGTTTCGAGCCGATCTCCGCGTCCAGATTTCCGGGTCTGACGTCACCACCACGCGTCCCCTGCGTCCCCCCACAGTAGCCTGCTGGAGCCCTGCAGCCGCCCCGCCCTTTCTACCCGTGTCTGGCGCTGCCGCGTCGGTTTGATAGCCCTCCCCAGCTCTCCCGCGAGCCTTGCTCGTCGCGCGCACTTTTGGCACCGCGCCAGTCGAGACTGCCGCCGCCCTCGACGCTGCACTCGCAAAAGCCACACCAGATCCCGTGTCCCCCATCGCTTCCGTGCCCCTCCCGCCAGCCGCCGCCGCCGCGCCGCCGCGCCTGCCGCGAGAGAGCGCATCCCCCCTTCCCTCTTGTTCCCTTTGAACCCCCCTCCCCGACTCCGCCACTTTTGCCACCTCCTCTCCCTCTGACTCCTGCGAATCGGGGCGGTATGCTCCTAAAGAGCAACCTGTCTCCTCGATAGCGCTGGGAGAAAACCTCATTTCATCAGGGAGTGGAATGGTATCATCTGTGCCTCAGTCGGAGCCTGAAGCCCCTGCACTCTCTGGGGTCTCAGGACGCTTTGGGGTTCCCTTGGGTCTTCGGGATGGTGGGACTGAAGGCAATGACTTTTTCCTTGTCCCCCTTTCTTGGGCACTTTTTCCCCCGGGCCAATCGGGATCAGAGCCAATCTCCGTTTCAAACCTTGCTCTCCTCCCTCTGCCCCTGTGGGACTCGCAACAAGTTGTTGCCTGGCTGACCCTCTAAATTGAGTCGAGGTCGCCTCTAACATAATTCTTGCTGAAGACCGCAATTTCAAGGCTGTCTTATCATCATTGGTGGCTTAAAAATATAGGTGTCTATTAACTTCTTGCCAAAAACCTACTTCAAATAACAAATGTGTCTCTGAGTACAGGTAATTACACTGGACCCACAACAATAACTCTCTAAGTTTTTTCTTTGGGATCCCCTTAGTGTGTGTGTCTGCCACGCCCTGTAGGTCGGACAGAATCTCTATTTGTTCCTGGGAAAGTGTATCCCCATGTTCTTAATTCTTGACCTTCTTACCGAATTTGTCGTCAGAGCAGTCCAAAGGCTCCTGGTCACTGCCCGCAGATTACAGGGAGATGGATTCGGAGGCGCCTTTCCGATTCCAATCCGGGCTGCTCTGCTACGAACTTTCTTCGGCCGAAGTGGAGTGCAATGTTCTCAGTGGCTGCTGCGTCTTCAGACTCTCCTGGCTGCTTTCTGGCTGCTTTCCCGAGGAGTTATCAGTGCTCTCCTGGGAATGAGTCCAGCTCGGGAGCTGCCCACTCGGCACTTCAAGGCTGCCCCTGTGCAAGAGGTGCACACCAGAGCTCACCGTGGCTCAGCAAGTGCCCGCCGGATGCTGCTGGATCGCCGGTCGCCGCCAGGTAGCCCCCCGGAACGCCCACCGGGTGCCCACCCAGGGACGCCAAATGTCGGGTCCGGCTGTCTGTCTCTGCCCGGACACGGGTAGGGTGGTTCTTGGGTGGCACGCACTTCAAAGGACGAGTCTGGACTCTTCAGCTTTTCGATCTTCAGATTGTTTATTGTTTCTTATCTACAAAATTTTCTGTCTGCCCAACAGAGGTCTGATCTGCAAGGCAGCCAAGGGCACTCTGACCACCCACGGGGCAGTCATGTCTTTTTATACTAAAATCTACGTACATGATATTTACTTTTATTTTCCAATACTTTTCACCCATATTAGCAAGTACACCTTCACCATAAACCAATCCCCAAGTGCCAACATCACCACAGGAGATGGAAGACAAGAAGACGAAAGAAGAAGGATGAGACACGCCCTGATCCCTCCATCTTGTCTCCATAACCCCCCTGTACCAAAAACCTTAAAGTTTATATTTCACCCTATAAATGTGTCCCCTTTACACCCTTCACTCTAAAGTGATTCTCATGTGCTCAAACTGCTGTCACTTCTGTGGATGGATCAAAATCAAGCCACCAAGCACTCTTGGCAACATTCCAGGATTTCCGAGACCCCCAACGGTTCTCCTGGCATCTCTGGACATCGGGAGCGATGTGCTGAGTTCCCACAAACTATTAGAATAGCTGCATGTAAAAAGACAGCACACAGGTGTGAAAGATTTGTACAAGGAAGCTCTGGCCCAGCGTTGGCCTGTCACCAAGGAAAGGTGTAAAACATGCGTATCAACCTGTGAGCAATCGCAGACTGGAGACTGGAGAGACATCCTTTGGAAGATGACCCTCTGCATTTCAGAAAGGGTAAAGGCTTATGGGACGCGTGGCAGGTAGACTATATTGGGCCCTTTAAGAAGTCAGGAGTTAAACACTTTGTGCTAGTAGGAGTAGAAATTGTATCTGGGATGGTCCAGGCCAATGCTTTTAAAAGAGCTACAGGAGATAATACTGTAAAAGCATTGCAGGGATGGTTTGGAATTTTCCCAAAACCACAGGAAATTCAATCTGATAATGGGTCCCACTTCACTGCTAGAATTGTACAGGATTAGGCAAAAAATGAAGGAATTAAATGGACTTTTCATACCCCTTACTACCCTCAAGCTAACGGGATCGTGGAAAGGACCAATGGTCTTTTGGAATGACTTTTGAAACCAGAGGAGGGAAATTGGGATGTTCAGTTATGGGAAGCTGTGAAAAGTGTGAATGACAGATGGGGGGGTAAATGGGTGTCCCAAAATCACTGTTTTTTGCCACATAGCTCCAAGCATAATTGCCTCTCTAGGGAGACCAGATGATTTCAAGATTCCAGCATATTACCCTGGACAACCTGTTCTGGTGGACCTCCCTACTGTAGGGGAACTACCACTAGTGCTAAAAACCCCTCTGAATAAACATGCATGGGTAGCCTCTGATGCTCTAGGGAGAGAGCATCGGATAAATACACACTGGATAATTCCATCATTCTAACTTTTTCTGTCCCTTAGTGGCAGGATTCTGTTGTGTTTACTTTTACAGAAGAACCCTGAGGGACATGAGGATCATCATCTGAACCATGATAACACTGGTGATACTTTTCTGCATCCTACCACAATTCCGTGGACAGAATCCTGCTGAGTGGTCGTGGTCTGAAGCTACCATCCATCACACTAATGTTCTAGGATCATATCCCAAGGGTCGCCACCTGAACCTAGAGCCTATAGTGCTGCATGACTCTGAGATATATCGCCCAAGTGAGTGAGGATGGGATCAGAAGGACTGGACTAGAGCCCTAACTGGAACAATTGGTGAGTCGATTGTGGTAGCGTGCAGAAAAGTGGAAGGATCTCTCTATGAGAAAGCCACCTCCATTGCAGGTGCTGGAAATTTTTTAGAACCAGATGGAAAAAACTATTTGCACATCCCTACAACAGAACTGTGTCCTACGACAAAGTGGGAGTGTACCAAACAAATTCCCCTCACTCTGTGCTGCTGGCAGGAGTACGTTGGTAACTACACTTTAGGCCCCAGAACCAACAATGCAATTACAAAGGATTGTAGAAATTAATCAACTGACTGCTGGCATAATTTTACTTTAGCCAAACCAACTTATGTGACACGCTGTTGGCAAAATAACTTGACAAATCCATTAATTTTAAAATGCCTAGTTTACAAACTTAAGATAAATGCTATAACAAAGCCCACACTGAGTACAGTAGTCACACCCCAGTGGGTAGAAAGGACTGAGAGCACCCTTAGTCAACTTGATACTGAATGGCCTTGGTCCCAGGCTTTTGTTCATTTTTCCAGATCCATGGGAAACGTGAGGGATTTAAACCTATCAACTGTCATTATGCATGAAAATCAGATATACACTAGGCAGGAATGGGAAAACCAAAAAACCTGGCAGCTTCAAGGGATAGTGGGGAAAAAAATTAGTATAGGATCCGAATGATTAATGGAACTACCCATAGAAACGCAACCTCAATCGGTGTTTTGACAGATCGAACAAATAAGCATGAAAAGGTTTGTACGCACCCAAGCTTACAGGATTGTTGGCACAATTTTACATTGGCACAAACCATAGAAGTGGTTTGTCTTTGGTCCAAAAAATGTAGGCCTGTAGGGCCTACATTTTAAGTTTATAGTAAATGCTATAGCCCAACTGGTTACAATTTACACCACCACCACTCCAGCCCAACCACCGCTTATGCTTAGCCCAAGAATTTTTGAAAATGGACCAGATATAATTAGGAAAACAGGACAACAACAAATACTGTTCAATCCAGCATGGTTCTCTTAAACAAGTCAAATTGCTGATGCAAAGTAATGTCTCAGAAATTCAGCCGGCCTGTTCACCTTTTTTGCAAACTTCCTTTGAGGGTTGGATGACCTGGTTGCAAAAGCGGAACTCTTTTAAAAGACGGACGCTAAGAGACATAACCGGTGTTGTGGGAACAGGATTGGGAATTCTAAAGAGTATTGATTCAGAAGTATTAATGAATAAAATGGGCTGCTACAACTAGAGATTTGACCAAGTTACAACAACCACTACAGTCATTGGCTTTAGGAACACACCAGTGGCTGCTATCAAACATTTTGCCAAATTGGGAAAAGGTAAATGTAAATGACCACAAATTGGTAAATGATGCACTCGGTGCTACACAAAACAACATTTCTTTGGCTCTCAGCTGTATCCAGGCACAATTGTGGATGCAGTCAGTTGCTGCCTCAATGATAAGAGAAGGTGAAGAAGGCACTTTTCCTACTGAAATTTGGAAAATAATTTGGGACAGTGCCACTGATTTTGAAAGAGAATTCCAATCCTGGTGGAACCTGGTGAATTTTACTTACAATCCCATTACAAACATAGCCATGGCTTTTGTGTTAACCATACGTAATGCCTCAGTGCATTTGATATTTCCTATGATTGCATTAGGGCTGAATCATGATGGAGCTGTTCTCTATCCTTATGAGCATTGGGAATGGGCCCGTCAAATGGGTGAGAAATGGCAAACTGTTAATTTAGAATCTTGTCTTGTCCGAGAACAACAAGGGTTCATCTGTGAAAGCAATGCAATCATAGCTCAAAACATTTTTTTAGACACAGAGCAAAATATCTGTCATTTTGAAATTCATCCTAATGAGACTTCTGAAACAGTCCTTATATATATAGGCAATAGATGTGCATGCTTCAGACCTGCTTGTGATTTTGTATTTGTAGAGAATGTTGTAGTAGATACTAAAAATTATTCAAATTTTTGTGCTTGTAACTTTACCAAGATTACAGGATGGGATTTCTCTTATGAAGCTCGAGTTACCTCTCACTACCTATTGCAATCCAACTACACACTGATTCACAAACTGATGCCTACTCCTGTTGGGATGGATCTCACTTTGGTAAGACAACTGCTGCTCCATCGAGACTTAGTTGAAATCCTTGAGAAGATTGAGAAAAACGCACAGAAAGCCCTGGTGACTGTTCATCACAATGTCAGACAGATACCCCGTGTCATGGAAAGGGTGGAGAAAGATGCCCAGCACAGGTGATGGGATACTCTTTTAGGTGGTCTCCTACTGCCACGGGTGTCCTGAGCAGTCTGTGTCATCCCATTGTTATCCTTTTGATACGAAATCTGTTTGGTTTTATTTTATCAGCAGTCCCATTCGTTATGAATTGGAGCATGAAACAGCTGACAAGATTGACGTCTATAGTTAATGCACACAACTTGGCTGATGTCCTATGCACTGTGAACATCCCCAAGACTTTGACACAAGGCAATTATGAATGAAGCATATGTGTTTTGGAATAATCCTAATTTCCATTTATGATTTTGTGGGAATTACTTTTGATTTTTAGTGAATTGGTTTAGAAAATCATTTTAAAGTTAGTGCTTATATTATGATTTGTTTATTGCTTTTGCTTTTGATATTTGTGATTTGTTTTGACCATTTGAGAATGGTTATAAAAATAATACTATTTTAATTAATTAACCATTTGAAAATAGTTATAAAATTTATACTGTTGTGATCAATATTAATTATGTTTGTTTATTGTCTCTCTTTTTTTTTCCCCTCTTCTTCCTATCCTTTCTTTTCCTCCTTTCTCTCTCTCTCTCTCTGTCATGCTGTCCCTATTTTTCCGGGTTCTACTACCAACGTACAGCGAGTCATGAAGACCTATCAGCGACACTCCAGAGCCCTGCTGATGACGATCCCTTCAAGACAATTGTGAGTCACGGGGTCGTGTGAGAGTCTGTCTGAAATATCCCTCATCTGCCTCACGATCGTCACTGGGGACCACTGAAAATCTCGGGCTTTGTAGGAGAAAGTTACACAAGCCAAAGGCTTCGAGACCTGAGAGCACAATGTTAGGTTATTGTTTTCACAGGTGTTGTTTGCTGTATGCTACACTGAGCCCAATGAGAAGAAGAAGGAAGCACCGTGCCCTTTTTGCAACAACAGCCTTGGGAGCTGTCCCACCTCTCGGCCTGGCTGGATTCTCCTGAGTTCTGGGTGGTCCCCCCACAGAAGACCCTCACCTGTTTTACAACCACCGTGAGAGACAGACTGAGATGTAAGGAGCCTCTCCATCAAAGACCGAGACATGAAACCCCCATGTGGAAAGGCCCCTCTGCTCCTTCCAAGGACTGGCACTGAAACCCCCAGCCCGGGGCAGGTGTGTGGGGGAGGCAAGCTGACCAAAGCGAGATGTTTGCCTGCAGGTTGTGACCGCTGGACCAAGAAGACAATGGCTCTAGTTTACTGCTGAGAACATGGACTACCTGTTACATCTATTCCTTATTGTATCTGTTTCCCCCCTCCCTCACAATTTCCAATAGTTATCCTAATAAAAACCTCTGACTTAGCCAGAGATTTCAAGATCTCCCCGACATAACAGGCGGATCCTCGACTGGACTGGACCAAAGGACTTCGTCTCTATGTTTGGTAGCTCTATCCCCCTCTTTCTCTCTCTCTCTCTTTTGTCTCTCTCTTCCTCCATCTTTTTCTCTCCCTTAATCCCTCTCTCACATTTTGCAGTGGTCATTCAATAAAGGTGCATTTGTTTCGATTATCATTGCAAACCCCCTTGTACCGTGTTGGTTCTTTTTGCACCCTGAGATCAAATCCATGAACCATCACGAAACCCGTCTGTTAGGACGGATCGTGACACCCCCCGAAGAACCCTCCCCAAATTCCCCCCCAAAGCCCCCCCAGCACCCCCAGACCCCGCAAAAACCCCCTCAAGCTCCCCCCAGACCCTCCCCAAATCCCCCCAAACGTCCTCAAGACCCCTCCCCAAATTCCCCTTACGACCCCTCCAGGACCCCTCACCTGTTCCTGCGCCTCCTCAGCAGCTCCCGGAGCCCCCCGTCCTCTCCCAGTGCCTCCCCTGCTCTCTCCAGCGCCTCCCGCAGGACCCGCCCCAGCCCGGGGCGGCTCCCGGAGGTCCCCGAGGGGGTCCCGGGGGGCGGAGGAGGTGGAAGGGGGGCGCCTGCTCCATGCCCGGCCCCGGGGTCAGGGGGCGCCGCTTCAGGCTCGGCTCTGATTGGCTGGAGCGGCGCGGGGAGGGCAGGAGTTGCAATGGAAAGACGCCCGGTGATTGGTTGTTTTCATAGAGGGCGCGGTGATTGACAGGAGGGGCGGGAGAGGCGGGCTTTGCTGAGGAGAGGTGTGCGGTGATTGGTTAGTTCAGCTCGAGAGAGGCGGGCATTGCTGAGGGGAGACCTGCGGTGATTGGTTGGTTCGGCACATCAGAGGCGGGCGTATCTGAGGGGAGGTGTGCGGTGATTGGTTGGATTGGCGCACAGGGAGGCCGGTGTGCCTGAGGGGAGGTGATTGGATGGTTTGGGGCGGGGCGTCCGCTATTGGCTGGGAAAAGTCCGGGATTTTTAAGAGAACATTCCCGGTTTTCTGGGGAAAACCTCTCAGATTATTAAGGAAAAATTCCCGTTTTTTGAAGGAGAAACATTCCCTAATTTTTTGACGCCACATGACCCCAAATAACCCAAATAACCCCGAAACACTCGAAATAAACCCCAAATAACCCTAAAAAACCCCAAACAATACCTAAAAGTCTGCCAAATAACCCTAAACAAATCCAAATAACCCCAAAAAACAAACAAAAAAAACCCCCTCAAATTAAACATAAAAACCCCCAAATGATTTCAAGTACACCTAAAAAAAAAACATATACACCAACATAAACCCCAAGAACCCCAAATAATTCCAAATAAGCCCAAATTAACCCAAATAACCCAAAATAATTCCAAAGAACCCCAAATAAATAGAAATAAACCAAGTAAAACCCAAGATAAACCCCAAATAGTCCATAAATACCATAAATAAACCCCAAACAAACCCTAAAGAAACCCAAATAAACCCCAAGTAAGCCCAGTTCCTCCCGTCCCCACGCCATAACAGATCCCGACCAATCAGAACGCGTGGCACTGATGACGATCCAGTTGCTGGGCAGAAACTCAGAGCACTCGCCGCGCTCAGCGATTTTCAGCGAATCCGCGCCCGGCCCGACTCTGACTCATCACTTGCCAGGCACAGTCAAGGCCTCTCACTGCGTTCAATAATCAGAGACTGCGCGGGGTAATTTCCAGCCAATCAGAGCGTGTCTCGCTGATGACTCATCAGTTGCGAGGAGCGGAATTTGGGGACCGGGGGAAGGTGACCCTGAGGATGGGCTGGGGGCCCCAAATTAATCCAAAACGGGGTCGGGACCCCAAAACGGAGCAGGAGGGGCCTGGAGCCCCCAAAACCAAACACATGGGAGGGGACTGGGGGAACGATTGGAAAGGGGAAGGAGAGAGGGGAAAAGAGGGGGGTGGGACCCCCAAATTGAGCTGAGAAGGGGATGGGACACCCCAAATTGAGCTGGAAGGGGGGTGGGACCCCCAAACAGGATGAAGCCAATTTTGCTCCTGGAATATGTAAAGTAGTTTATGGATATGCAAAAAGTCTATGAATATGCAACAGGCTGATGTCATTGGAGACAAGGACCATCCAGCAAAGGTTGTTATGGCCACTGAGACCTCCGAGTTATTTCCGGGGACACCCCTTAATTAATCTGGTTTTAATTCCATCAGTCTGTTGCATATTCATAGACCCTCATGCATATCGACAAACTCATCTACATATTTCAGGAACTATTTTACATGTCCCGTCTTTGGGAGTGTCTCCCCATTTCAGGAGCCTCCACTGAAATGGAAAATGTAAACCTCCTCCCTTAGAAGATGAAGAAGAAGAAGAAGAAAAGAAGAAGAAGAAGGAGAAGGGGAAGGAGAAGGAGAAGGAGAAGGAGAAGGAGAAGGAGAAGGAGAAGGAGAAGGAGAAGGAGAAGAAAAGCTGAAATTTTGGGAATCCAGTGGGAAAATGGCTGATCTTCTGGGAATCCATTTCTTACCCCCCAAAGACAGGGCAAAGGCAGGGCAGTGGGGTTTTTATAGGGTATCCCAAGGGTGGAGTTGGGTTTGGGTCAGGGGAGGAATTCTTAGCAACACAAGAAGGATGAGATCAAATTCCTGCCTCTTAGCAACAGCAGCATTCCACACAGAACGTGTCCCTAAATCCTAAATTTCCTCTAAAACAACTGAGAAATTATGGAACTGCAGATATATTCGATCAATTTCCTTCATCTAACCCAGTTTGGAGAGTTTTTCAAGGATGAAGGTGAAGCAGAGGAAAATTAAGGCCAAACCAAAGGGCTAAGCAGCCAGGTGTGTTCCCAACATGGATCACAGGGAATGTGCGTGACCAGGGCTGTGCCCAAAGTGCCTCCTCCAGTGGGGGATGGAGCTGGAGCAGCGCACGAAGCTCTGCCCACACTCGGGGCACTCGCAGGGCTTCCCTTACTGGTGCCTCCGTTGGTGTTGGGTCAAGTTAGAGCTGCTGGAGAAGCTCTTCCCACACTGGGGACACTCGTAGGGCCTCTCCCCTGTGTGGATGCGCTGGTGGGTGATGAGGGTGGAGTTGTGCTTGAATCCCTTCCCACAGTCAGGGCACTGGAAGGGCCTCTCCTCTGTGTGAATCCGATAGTGCAGGAGGAGATGGGAGCTGGTCTGAATTTCTTCCCACACTCCCCACACTCGTAGGGCCGTTCCCCAGTGTGGATCCTCTGGTGCACAATCAGGTCGCAGTTCCACCTGAAGCTCTTCCCACAATCCACGCACGTGTGAGGCTTCTCCCCATCATGGAGCTGCTCATGGAGCACCAGCTCCGAGCTCTGGTTCCATCTCCGGCCGCCTTCCCGGCCCAGGCTGGCTCTTTCCCCCTCACATCCCCGCCATCTGCGTTTGCAGCCCCTCCTCGTGCGGCAGCTCCGGGGCTTTTCCTCCCCGTTGGCTTCCTGCGCTGTGGAGCCACTCAAAACGGCCTCTGCCACCAGGTTCTGCCGCGGGCATTTGTCCTCCCTGCTCTCCATGCTCAGCTCCTGCTCTGGGGGAGGAAGGACAAGGACAGCATGGGAGTTGCCTCCGTGCCACAGGCAAGGGCAAGGAGATCCCCCCAGGGCTGAGCTGCAGCCGGGGGCCCTGCTGGGCTGGGAGATGGAGCAGCACAGAGGGGAAAGGGGCACTCATCGCCAGCTCGGGGCTGTGCACAAATCACAAACAGGACTGGACTGCTAGGAACGTGTCCTGAGCTGTTTTATTTCCCAGCATCTGTCTCATTACTTGGTTATGACAATGGTAAGTTGCCAGTTGCTCACATCACAGGTAGCAGACAAAGAACTTCATGTTCAAACTTACTTTAAAAGGTTTTTGACCAATCACGCAAAGCAAAGCCATACTGACAGTAGTTCTATCCAAGCACTATAAGCACATTGACGGTTAAAACAATGCTCCCTTATTTCAAATACAATACCTGCTTGTAAGCCTTAAAACACAATGCACAGAGCTCCATTATTAAGCTTGGAACTTCCTAATATCTTTCTAGATACACTTTTCTGCAGGTTAGGGAGTTATTCTAGATAAGTGTTAATGCACAGACCATTGTTCTATTTCTCCCTACTTTCTACTTCTTATATAACTTTTCTGCTGACCAATCTTATGGTTACTGCAAAGCTCTAATCAGTTCTACTGTCTCTGAGGCTTGTCTTTTGAAGCTTTTCCAAAACCCTGTGATTTTAAGCATTCAACAGACACTGATTTCCCCCTCACCTGCCTCAGTGACCCAGGGCATCTTCCTCTTCCTTGCAGCCTACCAAGTGTTGGCAATGGGAAATCCTGGTTTGGGGAAAACAAGGGATGAGCACGTTGAGTTTGATGGTTCCTCTGCCCGAGTCCATCTCTACAAGTCAGCGGCCATCTGGGCTCCAGAAAAACCTCCCAAACACCAAGATTCAGCCCTGAAAAAGCCACCCAGGAGTTCCCTGTCCCTGGTCCCTCCCCTCTGGTGTTCGGGGGTTCCACCCTGTCCCAGCTGCTGGGGTCACGCTTGGATTGGGGGTCCCCCTTCTCCTCGGTGCCCGCCCTGCCCAGGCTGCTGGCAGTCCCAGCAATCCCAAAAGCTCCCCCCGCTTCGCTCTCCCCATTTCGGGATGCCGGGGCTTTTTGGGCTCCCAGGCTCCCTTCTCCCCTCATTCTCTGCTCTGGGCTGCAGCGGCTCCAAGGAGTCCCCCCTGCCCCTCTCCAGGCTCTTGAGGCTCCCGCCAATGGCGGCGCTCCCCCCTCTCTGGGCTCCCCACTTTGGGCTCCTGGGGCACACAGGGCTCTGCTCCTCCAGGCTGCCTCTGCCAGCAGCCGACACCGCCACCCCCCAATGTCCCCCCAAGGAGCCTTTTCCGCTCAGCCTTGGTCTTCTTCATTCTCCAAACATCCCCCCAAAAACCCAACCCAGGGACCCTCTGGATATCTGGGCCGAGCTCCCCCTCCCCGTTCACCGGCACGATGGGGGAGGCGATGATCCCACAGGTGGGGGCTGCGAATTCAGGCAGGGATCGAAGGCGTGGCTCCCTCAGTTCAGCCTTGATCCACTTTTGTCCCTCCTCTTCCATCCCTCCTCCCCCTGCTCCTCCCCCCTAGCCCCACCTCCTTTTCCCCCTTCATCCCTGCCCTTCCCTGCCTCCTCCTCCTCCCCCAGCAGCAGCCACACCCTCGGTGCCCGTTCCCGCAGCCCTCGCAGCCCGCGGCAGGAGCGGGGATGGAGCCGGGACGGGTCGGGATGGGCAGCGCGGGGCTCTCGGCTGCTCCCAGCCGCTGCGGGCGGGGGGAACCCGGCCCGGGCCAAAGGAGAGGCAAACTGGGCAAACTGGGGGCTGCACATCCAAACTGGGCCTTGCTGGGGACCCTGCCTGGCCACTGCCAGCCCTTGGGGCTCCTCCCGGCACATCCGCCAGGGGGGAACGCACACAGGGCTGGGGGATCCCAGCAGTGGCAGCACTGCCAGGGACTGGGCTGCACTGGGACCGTACTGGGAGTGACTGGGACTGTACTGGGCTTGTACTGACATCATACTGGGATCATACTGCCATGCCAGGGCACACTGTGATTGCACTAATGGAGAGTGGGATCATACTGGGATCATACTGGGATTGTACTGGGAGTGAGTAGGAGCCTGCAGGGGGCAACTCAGACCATGTTAGGGGCAAATGGGATATACTGGGAGTGACTGGGAGTCACTGTGAGCAACTGGGAACATACTAGGACCAACTGAAAGGAACTGGGTGCATACTGGGGGTGATTGGAAACTGCTGGGCTTACACGGGGATGAACTGGGATCATGGCTGGAGGTGACTGGGATCATACTGGCAGTGAGTGCCACTACACTGAGGCTGACTGCGAGTGCTTGTGAGCAAATGGGATCATACTGGAAGGAACTGGAAAGATGCTGGAGATAACTGGGGTACACTGGGATATACTGGGAACGACTGGAAGGAAAGTGAGGGTGAAAGAGAGCAACTGGAACCATGTAGAGCAAAACTGGTTTATTCTGGCAGAGACTGGGAGCACACTGGGCTCATCTCTGGATCATACTGGGAGTGACTGGACTAATACTGGGAGTGACTGAGTGTCACAGTGAGCACACCCTGCACAGCATCCCCCATACTGGGCCTGACTGGGAGCCACTGGGAGCAAATGGCATCATACTGGGACTCACTGAGTTGATTGAGGAAGCAACTGGAACCATGCTGGCGGCAGCTGGGACCATGCTGGGAGAGACTGGAAGTAAGTGGGATTATAATTGTGAAAAGTGCATATTTTGTGATTGGGTTTTCGCCAATATGAAAATGAATATTATACATCTTGTGTTAGAAACTAATGCTGTATTAATTCTCTTAAGAAGTGGGTTAAATACAGTTTTAGGTTATTACAAAATATTAAAATAGAAACTATGCTTGGTAAGAGACTTTCTTTAAAGAAAGGACTTGCAGCGAGATAGCAGCCCCAGGACACCTAAATCATTCAGAGAAAAAGAATTTATTGCCCTCTTATCAGAAGAAATGAACTTCTTCCCGCCTCGAAGGCGCTGTTAGGATTCAGAGGAAGAAGGTGGCACTGACCAGAATCCCATGTTTGAATGGAATTTATGCATCATGTATGAAATGTACGAATATGCAACAGGCTATTGTTTTTAAGGGTTAATCCTTTGTTAACAGGTGTCCTTTTTAGGGCTTGTGCTGCCCAGAAAAAGGTACCCGGACTCCATAACACTTTGTATTTGTTGTCTCATATTGTCCTAATTCAAATTGTCCAAATTTTTATTACTCTAATTGTATTACTATTATGATAATTATTTTATTACTATTAAACTTTTAAAATTTTAAAAACAAGTGATTGGCGTTTTTCACAATTTGGTAGCAGAGGATGGTTACCAACACCTCACTGCCGGTGCTTCAGGAGAGTCAGAGTGGGGAAGGTGCCCCCTGCCCTCTTCAGCAGCCTCGCTCTGTTTGCCCTGGGGTGACCGACAGACGCAGGTTATGGTGGACAAAAGGAGACAATAAAACAAATGCAACGGAAAAAGGCTCCCTACAACCACGGCAATGGGCCCCCTAAGAGTAGTAATGTGCACGAAGAACATGGGAAGGAAAAGGGATTGGTAAGTATTTCTCAGGGGGGATGAATGTGAGTGAATGAGAGGCGGGCTGGTTGTGCCAGACCTGCCAAGTGAGTGCTGGAGTCTCCCATGCTGCGTTTCTGACTTTCCACGGTAAGTGGCTGTCGCAGACATCTTTCATAAAAAATCCTTTCTTAGGATTTTTCCTTGTGAGAAGCTGCAGTTTCAGTAACCAAAGTAAACAATGGTTATCTGCTGCTGTGGAATGCAACAGGTGGACCCGTGATTGGTCTCCTGTGGGTGTTTGGATTTCTTGACCACTCATGGCAGAGCTGGCTCTTGCTCTCTGTCTGAGACACAGATCTTTGTTATTCATTCTTTTCTATTCTTAGCTTAGCTAGCTTCTCAAGAAACCTTTTCCTTTCTATTGCTTTTTAGTATAGTCTAATGTAACATATATCATAAAATAATAAATCAAGCCTTCTGATCATGGAGTCAACATTCTCGTCTCTTCTTCATCCTGAAAACCCTTGTGACTACAGTCACAAGTGGCCAGTAAAGAGACAAAGTGAATGTTAAAAGGAGTGAGAGAATCCCCCGGGGTAACTGGGACTGGGTCTCAGAGAGGGGCTGGACCCCTCGGAGGAAGGGAGCAGAGGAGTTTCCTAGCCCAATCCACTAGCAAATGGGACAAAAGGGGCTCCTAAAAACCTGCTGGGTTGAGGGATTAATATTCCAAGAGCATTCAGGGTAAAGCAAAACTCTGCTGGATTGAGGATATGCTCAAGAGCATCTGGGATTGGACAACACAGGTGGATTGAGAAATAAAAAAATGCCCAAGTGTTGGGGAAGATGAAACAGGAAAGCCTTATAAATATGATTGTCTGGCAAAAGATTTTGACAATATAGAAACTATAAGCAAGATTGAAATCAAAGCAAGCTTTGAGATACCTCAGTTACTGAACAACTGGAAAACAATGGTGTGGCTGGCTGAAGGTAATCCCCTTTTGATGGAACAATTCCCACTGCTTGCAGACAGATCCAAGGGTCAGAGCAGATCCTGCCAGCTTGGCAGAAGGGGTCCAAAGAGGAGTTTTTACGGTTTAAAATGTAACACAGTGTGGTAATGTAATGATTCTTAGAGGCTGTATGTAAATGCTATAGGACGTGCATCTTGTACTAGATTGGCTGTTGAGAAATAGAATATTCAACACAGAAGATTTATTGAATTGTAATGGGAACCTCACTCTCTTACACTTTTACTCTCTTACCCTCTCATCCTCTCTACCCCTCTCTTCTCTCGGGCCTGCTCCAGCTGTGCCTGGCAGCTCCAAGCAGGGCCCTGCACCCGGGCCCTTTGCAATAAACCGCAAGTTCCAGGGCCTGGCTGCAGAGATCTCTCGTCTCCGTCCATCCCGACCGTCCTACCCCCCGACGCTCCTACACCCAAGAGCATCTGGGGTTGGCCAACACAGCTGGGTTGAGGAAAATCCAATAGCACCAGGACTGGCCAAAAATACCTAAAATTGTAATAGGTGATGTGAAAGTAAAAGGTACCTTATTGTTGTCTTGTTTGTGTGTGAGAGAGAGTCACACACAAAATCAGCCTCAGCTTCCCGGGCAGGTGGGAAGGGGGGGCTGTGGAAAGAGGTGTGTGTGACCCACAAATAAGCCATTGTCCCTTGGGTGGGTGGGGGCTGTGGCAGAGCCTGTGTGTGACTGCAAACGGGCCATTGTCCCCCCGGGCCTGTGAGGGGGCCGTAGCTGAAGAGTGTGAGTGACACAAATCAGCCTCACAGGTGAACGGGCACCGGAGGCAGCAGAGTCAGGGCCCTCCCAGGAGGCCGGGAGATACTGAGACCCAGAGGCCAACGCCAAGGGGAGGGGGCCACAGGGAGCCGCGATTCTCTGTCAACAGGGATCCACTTTGTGTCCTGAGCGTGTGAAAGAATGTGTGGAAGTGAATGAGAAATAGAAGCGAGTGAATGTAGACAAATGAAAGTATATGTAATGTAGATTGTGTATTTTAAGCTTCACTATATCTCCTTGGAGAGAGGTGGATTGCACTGAAAGAAGTGTGAGAAAAAGGTTTTTTATTTTTAAGTGTGTAGTTGAAAGAAAAGTGGTATTTAGGTTGTAAGTGAAAGTGAAAAACAGAGGCAGATGATGAATAGATAAGATCTTGAAAAATGAGACAGAAAACCAGTAAGTTGGATTACAGGGGGAAAAAATGAAAAAAAAATAGCCCTTTGGGAGTTATGTTAGGTAACAGAGATACAACTCCTTGCAAAAGGAGAAAGTACAGGGTATGTAGTAGTTGATGGGAAAAACATGCAAACTATGGAAAAAGGGAAATTAACCTTAAACTAGTAAGCTCAAACTCGTGAATTATATACTTTAAAAAGAGCACTAGAATATTTAACACAAAATAAAGGAACCATATATACTGATTGAAGGTATGCTTTTAGCGTAGTACATACCTTTAAAAATTTGGAAAGGAAAAAGATTACTTAATTCAAGAGGAAAAGGTTTAGTACATGAGGAACTTATTTCAGAGGTTTTAGAGGCATTAAAATTACCTAAAAGACATAGCTATAGTACATATTAAGGAACCCCAAAAGGGAAAGACCCCAGAAATAGGAGGAAATAATTTGGCAGATGACAAAGCCAAGGATACAGCAGAAAGTGGAGCGAGTTATGTTAATATTAACTCCAAACGAGGAAAAACTGGAAATTCCAAAGTTTAGGGAAGCCGAGAAAAAAGAATTAAACAAGACAGGAAGTGAACAAGATAAATCAGGGAAATGGAAACTTCTTGATGGAAGACAATTACTTAATAAAATGTGCTTACTAGGAAAATATTAGAAGACATGCATCAGAAAACCCACTGGGGTACTCAAGATTTGTGTGATCATTTTTTAAGGAACTATGGGTGCACTGGGATTTTTGGAGTAGCAAAGCAAGAAACTGAAAGATGCTTAATTTGCCAAAGGATAAATAAAAAGGTGATGAGAAAAACAACATTAGGAGGTCGTGAGTTAGCTCGTCGACCATTTCAAAGTATCTAAGCAGAAGTTTAGATTTGTTAGGCTCTGGATTTATTTGTAAAAAAACCCATTTAATCTAGAAGAAAGAGAATATGCCATAGGTTAGACAGGAGATTTTAGGAGAATAAAAATCTTTAAAGTATGAGAAACACCCGAGACAAAACAGGAAGAGAAAAAGGGGAAATGAAAGGGAGGAGAACAAGAGGAAAAGTCAGAAAGAGAGTGGGATCCTCTGCAGCTCTTGCCCCCTCCGTTCGCGGCCGAGGCGCCTGTCCCGGGTCCCGGCTCGCTGCCGCCTCAGCTCCGCCTGCCCCGGTTTCCATCCCAGGTGCGGGCTCACTGCCCAGGGCAGCTCCACCTGCCCCGGCGCTGGCGGTGAATTTGTGTGCCCTGCTCCCACTGCCCGGCCCGCGGCCGCTCTGCCGGCCATGCTGGGGAAGATGGGGGTTGCTCTGTCCTGCCGCGTGGGCCGAGGTCACCGCGCCGACCGCACCGAGGCCGGGTCCCAGCCATCCCATCCCCGGCTGCCCTGCCCGTGCCAGCTGCGCTGGGCACCGCCGCCGCTGCTGCCGGGGTCTCCCACCTGCCTTTTCTCTGCCGGGAGCTGCCGGATCAGCCGCCATAAGCCATGTGGGGGCTGCCCACGCTCCGGCTCGGTCTCCACGGGAAGATCCCCCTCTGCCGATTCCGGCAGCAGACCCTGCCCACACTCCGACCGAGCCTCGGCGGGATATCCTCCGTGCTCCAGCGTGGCTGCTCTGGGGGCTGCAGGGGGATCTCTGCATCCCCATGGATCTGCAGGGGGATCTCTGCATCCCCATGGATCTGCAGGGGGATCTCTGCATCCCCATGGATCTCTGCATCTGGCACCGCCGTTTTTGGAGGCACCAGGAATAGGCTGAGCTCTGCCTGAAGCTCTTCTCACAATCCCCACACCCTTCCCGGCACAGGGAGGCTTTTACCTCCTCACAGCTCCCCAGGCTGGGTTGGCAGCCCCTCCTCATGTGGGATCTCTGGGGCTTTTCCTCCGCATTGGATTCCTGCGCCGTGGAGCTGTTCCAAATGGCCTCTTCCACGAGGTTCTGTGGCAGGGATTTGTTCTCCCTGGTCTCTGTCCGCAGCTCAGTGTGTGAGGGAGGAAGGACAAGGAGAGGAAGAGACAGGGAGAAGGGAAAAGGAAAAGGCAGGAGGAGAGGAAGGAATAAGAAGGAACAAGGGAGGAAGGAGATGGGAAAGGAACATAGATGGATGTAGGACAGAATGAGGAGAAGAAGGAGGGTGGACAAGGAGAAGATGGGATTTGCCTCCATGCCAGAGGGAAGGGGAAGGAGATCCCCCCCAGTCCATCCCTGGCAGGATGGCGTTGGCAGTGAGGCTGTCCTGCAGCGATGCTGGGCTGGGAGATGGAGCAGCAGGGAGGGGAAAGGGGCAGTGATTCCTCCTGCCCTGCCTGGCTGTCCCAGTCTGGAGCGTCCTGGCGCTGCCGAGGCCCTTGGAGCGTCCGGCACTCAGGAGCCCGGAGCTCACGGCTGCTTTATAAAGCTGACAAAGTCGGCAGGATGGGTCTGGGTATGCTCTGCAGCAAACTGGGTTTATTGGTACAGGAGCAGGGGACAGAGCTGAACAGGGTCCAGGCACAAAGACAGGGAGCAAGCTGAGGGCACAGGGGGTTTTTATATGGGGTAGTGAGGGTGGAGCTGAGGGTCAGGGTCCAATGTATATGGGGGAAAATGTGCAAAGGAGGGGTTAAGGGTCGGGACAGCTAATAGGGAAACAGGGGCAGAGGAATGCAGTAAACTGGGGCCAATGGAGGGACAGAGAGCTAGGGACTAATCAAAGATGGGTAATAGGGGTGAACTAGGGTAATTAGGCCAACAGGCCAATGGGGTAACATAACTTTCCAAAAATCAGCATGTACCAGCAAAGATCTATAGGAGAAGCAAGCTTGTCACCATAACCTTGAAATCTATTCTTCTTATTAGGGACCAGTCCTACACGGCTGGGAGATTGAGACTCCCATGGGCCTCCACACCAGTGCATCTTCCTTTTCCTCGCAGCCTCCTTCTCCTCCATCCAGACAAAGTTTAGGGTTGACAAATCCTGGCTTTGGGGGAAGAACAAGGGGTGAGCACCTTGGGTTTTGTGAGAAATGAGCCTCACTCTTTAGAATTTTTGAAAGTTTAATAAGGAATAATAAGGGACAAATCAGTAACAGCGCTGGGTGTTGGCAATGGCCAGAGGCACACTGGTTAACCACAGCAACTCTTCTTGTCTAGTTTCTCCATTGTATTGTTCAAATACATATTCATAATGATTGTACATATTCAAACATTTCCTGGAACTCATTTACATGTTCCAGGAATTCTTTAGGTTGGTTTGACCCCCAACTTGCCTTTTTAGAGCACGTGCAGGAATCGTGGATTGCTGTTTTGAGGGTTGTGTGTCACTGCCTCACAAGGGCCCCTGTTCTGTGGTTTCAGCAGGTGACAGTTATTGACAGTGGAAGGGTCAGTGGCAGGGGCCTCATCACATCCCTTCCTTAGATGTTATCTGACCATGAAGACACTTTTAGCTATTTCCACAAGTACTTTAAATGAACATTCGCTATTTCACAAATATCTCTGAGTTGTTATTGTCAGTTAGTTACAAAAATAAAAGCATTAGTTCTTATTTCACAACTACGGCTACTTCTGTAAAAGTTAACATTATAATGCACAATGCATGGCATCCACTTTAATATTTTGCAAAAGCCAAAACTATAATGTATGTTTTTCACACTGTCCACTAACTAAAATATCATCCATAAATGATGTTCTGAGGATATGAGCTATACACGGGCCAGGCATTGGCCACAAAGAGCTGACAAATTATACTATAGCAAAAGCAGTGAAAAGTGATTACAAACTGTACTATATCAAATTCATTGTGATTAAGAATGTTTTGCAGAAGTCAATACCTAATAGCAAAAGCCAGCACTACCTAGTTATTTATAACAAACCCAGGGCAGGTTTTTCCCTTGCATGGAGCACCTGGGCCTTCCCCGGGCCCCTTCTGCCCTCCTGCAGAGCCGGTGGCATTTTCCAGCACACACAGTTTGTAGCCAAGAGCCGGGTGCAGCCGAGAAGGCTCCAAGCGCCTCCTTCCAGGCTGACTCTGCAGGTGCCGAGGCTGCTCTGGGCTCTGCCAGGGCTCTGCTGGGGCTCAGCTCTGGGCCAGGCTGGGCCCGCCCTCCCCTCACATTGCTCCGGGCAGCTGAGTCACAGCGGGAGAGGGAAGGGACACGTCAGGGGAGTTGAGGTTTAAGAGAGTTTTTATTCATAAAACTTTCATAACAAACAGGCTGCTCTAACTACCATAACTAACTAGCAATGCTAACTATCCTAACTAACTACCAGTGCTAACTACCATGACTAACTAATTGTCCTAACTACTGTAAGAAGAAGCTGTCCTCAAGTGCTTCATCTGCTCTGCTGCTCCCTCAGGTTCTTTGCTGCAGTGATCAGAGGGGTCAGGCTGGAGAGAGGCTTGGCTGATGATAAAAATGGGTGCTGCCCAAAGGATAAAAAATAAAGAAATGAACTGTTACTTTCCAGAGTCAAGTTCCTCACAGGCTCTGTTGCAACAGGACAAAGGGAAATGGTTTGAAAATCGAGGGAAGCAGGCTCAGATTAGATCTAAGGAAGAATTTTTTAACTGGGAGAGTGGGGAAACACTGACAGGGGGTGCCCAGAGATGTGGGAGGTGCCTCCTGCCTGGAAACATCCAAGCTCAGGTGAGGCAGGGCTCTGAGGCCCCTGAGCTGCTTGAAGATGTCCCTGCTCGCTGTGGGGCACCAGGTCCAGATGAGCTCGAAAGGAGCCTGCCAGGCCACAGCAGGCGAGGATTCTGCTCGCTCTGCGCGTGGAACGCAGCGAGACTGGAGACTATCGGAGGGGGCCCCACAAGAAAACCCCTCCCTGGCGCTGCTGCTTCCCCTGCAGCCCTTGGCTCTCACCTGCAGCAGCTCCTGGGCAGCCCAGCGCCGCTCCTCGTCCGGCTCCAGGCTGCACTCGAGGAAGTCCCGCAGCAGAGCCGACAGGCGCCGGGGCTCCTGCAGCTGCGGGGTCCCGTTCTGCCGGATCAGAGCGCGAGCCTGCAGGGAAAGCAAACTCAGCGCTCTGCCAGCTCCCTTCACACCCACACGGGCTCACATCCACCCCGGGGCCTCAGCCCCAGCGCCAGGGCCACTTTCCTCCCTGCCAGAGATGCTGCTCAGAGCTCATTTTGCTATGCCAAGCAAAAAACCCAAACCCTGGGGCTGCCACAGCCACTGCAACATCCAAATGATCTCACCTTGAGAGCCAGTTTCATTGGCCGGCTTTGTTAGTAGGAACCTCCATCAGAAATAGCCCATTTTGCTTCTCCAAATATGGACACCAGCTTTACAGGCCATTTTCCAGAGTCACTGTGGTCTGCCTGTGTTATTTCAGAGGATTCTTCCATCAAGTGCATCTCTGCAGTGCCACTGACACTCAAGTAAATGCATTCCTGATGCCCCATCCCAGAAACTGCCAGGCAAGAAACAGGAGGTTTGTGATGCTGAAAGCTCAGGCTTGGTGACACAGAAAAAGTAGCTTGGACTAGGAAAGAAATATGTTAGACTATGGGGATGTTAAACCATCATCTTCATGTTTTCAACAAGTTTCCCAGTGAGAAGAATCAGGGGAGATCATCTTGCAAAACCTCTTTTAGAAACTCCTGCAGAAATCTTGTTGGGTTTGGGGCTGGGATTTGGGGATGGTGTGGGGTTTTCTTGCAAGATAACATTAGAGCTGATGCACTTGCTTCATATTTCAAGGTCATCCTCTCAGCTAGAAGAGCTGCAACAACGAAAAGCCCAAAGCAAATTGTTGCTGGAGATTGCAGAATATTCGTCTGTGTGGAGGCACAAGTCCTCTGGGAATTCCCTTCCCATGTGCAGAAACCTCCAGCTGCTGCTCCCAGTGCAGGGTCCCCCTGTGCTCGCAGCCTCTGCAGCCCTGGAGAATTTGCCTCTTACCATGGCCGCCGTTTCCTTGAAGTAAGGAGGTTCTCCTTCCACCATCTCGATGGTCACAATGCCGAAGGACCAGATGTCCACCTTGGGGCCATAAGGAGATCTGGTCACAACTTCTGGGGCCATCCAGTGAGCAGTGCCCACCATGGAGCTGCGCTGGTCCTGCTCAGGGCTGAGCTGAGCGCAGAGGCCAAAATCAGCTGAGGACAGAAAGAAACCCTGTCAAAGGCAGCTGCAATGAGGAAACCAAGCACAAAGATTCCCCATGCTCAGTCTGAGAGTGCAGTAGTGAAGTCAGCTGGAAAAGCCCTCAGGGCTGTAGCCAAGGAAAGATGGAACTGGGCCCTTCAAGAAACCCTCAGCTTTCCTGCAGTGGCTTTTACTGATTCCCTTGGAGCTTTAGATTCCCACTGCTGCCCCTCTGGAAGGGCCATGGCCAGAGCAAAGGCACTGCTGGCCCCCTGCTCCTCTCCTGAGCTCTCTGCAGGGGCAGCCGCTCTCAGCTGGCAGCAGGGGCCGGGCAGTGCCCCCAGCAGCCCTTGTGGGGCTCTGGCCCTCCCTGGGAAGCAGCCCCAGCCCCGCAGCCCGGGAGCGCCGTGCCTGGCCAGGAACACCCACCCAGCCTGACAGAGCCGTCCATGCCCAGGAGGATGTTGGAGCTCTTCAGATCCCTGTGGATCACCCGGTTGGAATGGAGGAAATCCAGGCCCTGCAGACACTGAGAGAGAACAAGAAACACGAGGGCAAAAACCAATGGCTGGAATATATCACACCAGAAAGGACAGCTCAGAATTCTGCCAGCAGCAGCTTTGCTGTGACAGGCCAGGAGTGCAGTGCACACAAGCTACAAGCAAACGGCTCAAGGCAAAGCTGAGAACAGCAAATCAAATCCAAGCCAGAAAGAGAGTACCACAACAGCAGGAGAGAGAACAAGAACAGAGTAGAAGTGCAGTGATGCTGGCAGGCTGTTCACTGCAGAGGCTCTTTCTTCTCCAGCTCAAGAAAACAACAGAGAAAGAAAGCCCTGAGCATGGAGCCACTCCTGTTCTCACGCCCTCTTTGGAAGGACCATCGTGTCCCAGCCATGGGAGTGACAAGCAGGATCCCTCACCTCCCGACTGACAGCTGCCATCTCTCCTTCAGCCATGCGCGTCTGTCTGACAACGTCCCGCAAAGATCCTCCATCCATGTATTCCATCACCAGCCAGAGATCTCCATCCACAAGGAAGCTGGAAGAGGAAAGCAATGGCATGGAGATGAAAGTGCAGAGCTCAATTCCCCCATGGAAAAGCCTGGAGGGGAGTTTTGTTTCCAGGTCACTTGTCAGTGAGGACAGAATCAGATGGAGAGACATTCCTGCCAGGCTGCACAGTCCTTGGAATCTGCACAGTCTAAAGGGGAAGGAGACACCTGTGAGAAAGGAGAGGCCTTAGATTGCAAGCAGGTGAAAAATGCAGTTTAGCAACAGCCCAGATAAATATGGAATCACAACACTTGGCCCCAGCTGGTTCAGCTTCTGAACTCATCAGTTCCACCATTCCCTCCAGAACAAGGCAACACAACTGCCAGGGTTATCCAGGGGAGGAGGCCGTGCAGCACATGGGACAAAAGCAGTCAGGAAACCTTTCAGAAAGTCCCTTCAGAAACAGGCAAGGCCAGTGAAAAATGGGCAAATGAGGCATTTCTGGAAACAAGAACCCGATCTTCCTGGCATCTTTAGCAATGGAAAAGGGCTGGGAAGAAGAAGCCAAGGGAACTAATTTCTGCTGTGGTTTATCAGCACTTGCTGGGAGACACAGCAAACGGGGTCAACTTGAAGGAAAAACCAAAGCAAAGCAACCAAAGCACATGGAGGGAGTGAACTGCCAGGCTGTTGGTTTGGGAAGATGTGGCTGGGTCAGGCATTTTCAAAACAGGCTACAGACTCCTGATGCCAGGAAAGGTTAACGCAGGGCCCGGGCTCGGGATCAGAGCTGAAGCACTCACCTGTCCAAAGAGTTGACAATGTTGGGGTTCTTCTTGTCCTTCAGGAGCAGGATCTCATTCACAGCTCGTTCCCTGTTCTGCCCTCTGAGACTCATTTTCTTGATGGCCACCTGAAGGGACATTGCAGCCTTGAACTGGAGGAGTCTGTGGCAGGAGGCCACAGCAAACACGGAGCGAGTCTTTGTGGAGCGACGGAGCCGGGCTGTGCCAAACTGCCTTGGGATGGGACACCAGAGCTCAGCAAGGGCCATTCCCACAGCCCATTGCTCTGCCAGCTGGGGGCTGCTTACAGGACACATGGCCAGAGACATTTGGCCTTGCAAGCTCTGCAGAAATGGTCCCTCAGCTGTCAGCCTCAAAGCTCTAACAACATTCTCTGCACTTACAGTCTTCTCAAATGGCCTCAACACTCCTACTATTATTATTCAAATACATTTTGCAAGCAGGAGGTAATTCTGGTTCTCTGAAAACAGAGCAGAACAGCCAGGAACCCCTTAGCAATTCTATGGGATTTGGTCATGATTTCAGATGCAACTGCTCTCTTTGGGATTGCAGAACAAAGCAGACACACACACCCATTGCTCAGGTGATCCCTGTCACAGGCTGTCACTGACACCAGACCCAAACACATCTTCAGGCTTTAGGAGAAACCTTTGCTCTGGACATCCATCTTCTCATTTCTCTCCCTCACTCTCTGTGAACAGCTGAAGTAGGACTAAAACCCCAAATTGAGCCCAAGCAGGATCTCTCCCTAATTAGGCCTTGAGGTATCCTTTGAAGATAAAAGGCAGGATGGAAATAATATTGTTATAGTTTAGCTAAGAATAGCTAAATAATGTTCCTGTCTAAGGTTGGGATGAAGATAAATTGGGCCTCAGTCTCCAGCAGCTGATGCATTCACACTTTTAGATATGAAGGCCAAGCCAGCATGTCCTGCTCTGACAGACACCACTGCCCTCCTTGCATTCCTTTGGCGCTTCAGAAGGACCAAGTCTGTCCCAGCTGTGCTCTGCAGGCTGACACTGCTCTGCCTTCAGAGGAGCAGCCTGGGCAGGAAAGCTCTGCTGGCCCCCAAAGCTGCAGCCACAGCTCCCAGCAGAGGGGAAAGCCCTGGAGAGCTGCCAGATGTGCTGGGCGTGTTGGCACTGACCTCTCCTCCAGTGGCCCTGTCGAGTCCTTTATAAACGGTTCCAAAAGCCCTGGAGACAAAACAGCAGAGAAGAAAGAAGCAGCGCTTTAGGCCCTGGCAGGGAAAGCCAGCCCAGACAGGAGATCTCTGCTGCCTGCAGCGTTCACAAACACCTGGGTGCATCGACCCTTCCAACAACAGCACAGCAGCCACCAGCCCTCTGCCATGCAAGGTGTGCAGGAGAAAACTGAGACCCAACATGAAGGAATTGGGCTGGAGCAAATCCCAAATGTCCATGCTGAATTGCTTTAGTTCAAAACCTGAGGTGAGAAATGGGTGTCTAAAGAAATGGAAAAGAATGCATTTCATCTTTTTCCATTTTCTGCCTAAGACCTGCAGGTTCCACAAGGGCCCTGCCATCAGGCAGGTGATGCTTTTTCCCCCAGAGTGCATCAGCTCTGTGTCTGTTACTGAATGGATGGGGTCTGCTACCTGTGCTAGAATAGAGCACTTATTAGTTCATCTCTGGTTTCTGTTTCTAAACCATTAGGTTGATAATCGTGACCAGTGGATATTTTTTGAAGGAAAATATTTGAAAGAAATCTTCTTGAGAACTGTTTTCTGACAGTCACCACATGGTGAGTTGCTCTTTTAGGCAATCCAGTTCCAGGGACAGAAGATCTTCCAGGTCCTGCTCCTTGCTGCAGGCAGGACACTGCCAGCCTCAGGGGCCTTTGACGGCGCCTTCTGACCACAGTTATCAATTCTGATCAGGACTGAGAGACAGCAGGATGGTAGCCCAGTGTCTGAAGGTGCTTGGAGCTCTCCTGACTTCTCACTTGATCCTGCACCAGCAAAACACCCGGCCCTGCTTGTGCAACAGCAGCTGCCGTGCACTTACCCTTGGCCAATCTGCTCCACTTCCAGGTATTTCTCGGCAGGCTCCTCCTCGCTCACGGTGTTCCCTGAAAGAAACCACGTGGAAGACGCTCCCTCCCAGAGTGAGACCCCGCCTTGCAGCAGAGCCAGAAGCAGCCCCACTCCCTGGGGCCGTGAGCCCCTTGGTGTCAGCTGGGGAAGGACAATAAATGGCTCGGTGACATTCAGCTGCAGAGCAACACTGGGTGCAGCTGATGCCCAGACACACACACAGCACCTGCTCAGGCACCCAGGAACAGAGCAGACGTACTCAGCTGCATCAGGCACCACTCCCCTCTCCCCTCTGGCTGCCCGGCTGTGCTGCTGTCAGAATGTTCAGCCCAGGATCCCACAGCGGAGGGAGGTTCATTGTCCTCTTCCCAAGCAGAGGGAGCTTCTCCATCCTCTTCCCAAAATGCTGCAGCTTCTCCATCCTCATCCCAAAACACTGCAGGTTCGCCATCCTCTTTCCAAGCCAGGGGATGTTCGCTGTCCACTTCCCATGCTGGGAGATGTTCACTCTCCTCTTCCCATGCCACAGGATGTCCTCCATCCTCATCCCACACTGGGAGATGTCCATTGTCCTCATCCCACTCCGTGGGAGCTTGGCCACTCTGGTCCCACACCAGGGGACATCCACCGTCCTCCTCCCAGGCCGGGAGATGTCCCCTGTCCTTGTCCCACCCCGCGGGAGCCTCGCCGTTGCATTCCCACCCCGCGGGATGTTCGCCCTCGTCTCCCAGAGCAGCGGGAAGTTCACTGTCATCTCCTGGCACTGAGGGAAGTTCACCATCGTCCCCCAGAGCAGCGGGAAGCTCACTGCTGTCTTCCTCCTTGTTGACCTCCTCTTTGGAAGCAGAGGGAGCCCCAGGAGGTGCTGGTGCTGCTTTTGTGCCCTGTGGACAGACGGCAGCGTGAGGGACAGGAAGTTCTATCTCAGTTATCACCTTATTTATCCTCAGCTGCACATCCAGCTGCACTACTCAGAAATGGGGTTTGGAGCTGTTCCAGCTAACAATGGGCTTAAGTTGACATTGCCACTTATTGTTGGGAATTCGATATTCCACCATGGCTAAAGCCAGCAAGCAATCCTCTGCCTGCAAAACCAGACCTGCAGCTCTTCAAAAACTCTTCAGCAGAAAAGGAGAAAACTGCCAGGGATCCCTTTGCTGCTGCTGCTGCTGCAAAGACACTGACAGGAACTTTCCTTCAGCCTCCCAGGCTGGCCCTCGACTGCCACATGCCGAGCTCACAATTTGCTGCACAATTCCAAACACCAAAGGTTCCTTTCCCACTCACCGAAGGAGGAGCTGCTCGGAATCCAGACATGAGGTGCCCTGCAATGGGAGAGGGAACATGAACCAGATGCTGTTAGGAGAAAAACTGCCAGTGCTGGGAAATGCCACGGAGCAAGGCAACCCCAAGAGAGCATTTTGCTTTCACTGCATCCCTCCAGGAGCCACAGTCCCTTCCCACAGCAAGCAAGAGAACAAGCACAAAATACTGGGCTGGGTCAGTTCTTGGCTGGAGCAGCAAAGGGAGGCAGTTCCAGGCTCTGCTGGCACAGACTCCCTGCTTGAGGGAACAGAACCCCCCAGGGCTCATTGCAGGTGCTGTGCACGCCCTGCTGGCTGCAGACACCCCCTTTTTCAGCTGCAGCTGCTGGCAGGAGCTCTCCCAAAGCAATGGTGTCTTCATGGCCATTTGGTTCCAAAGTCAACTCAGCTCCAGAGGAAGAACAGAAAGCACACAGCAAGCCCAAAGGCACAGATGCTGCACCGAGGGAAAACCTCAACTTACGTGCCAAGTGGGTTAAAAAATACCCCGAATAAGCCACAGAGTACAGAGTGCAAACTGCAGCAGCCACGTGCTGGATCATTTTGGCTGAGCTGCACACGCCTGCAGCCTGTAGCCCTGCAAGCACAGAAGGACAGGGCTGGGCTGGCTGCTGAGAATGCCTCGGGCAGGAGGATCCCCCGGCAGCGAGCCCAGAGCCACTCTGGGCACTGAGGCCTCCGTGTCCCACAGCAACGGGAACACCACGGGGACGTGGCGCTGTTCCTGTGACATCCCAGCAGCAGCTCACGCAGAAACCGCCTGGAAGGTTCTCCTGTGTCACAAAGGAGCACAAAGAACCCTCCCAGGGCACAGCCCATGGCCCAAAGGATGCAAGAGGAACTCAAAATGCAGCAAACAAGGACACCCCATAGCCCAGCCTGAACACTGAGGAGAACAAGGACAGGACCAAAGCAAAGGAAACGTGACCTTTAGTCACTGATAGTTCTGACTAAAAGCAGCAAGCCTTGCTCCATCTGGGATCTTTGTTCTAGTTCTAAAAACAAGCAAGGTTCTCCACTCTAAATACACAGAAGGCTGGAACTGGGGAGGAGGTGGGATTAGGAAGGAGGAGGAGGAGGAGGGAGAGAGGAAAAGGAGGAGCAGGAAGAGGAGGAGCAGGAGCAGGAAAAGGAGGAACAGGAGGTTCCAGTGCCCCCTGTGGCCGCAGCCACGGGACCATCGCCCCCAGCTCGTCTTGCAGGTGAGCGGGGAGGGGGAGGTCGTCCCAAATCTGTCGGGGGGTCCCTGAGAGGGTTTTTTATTGGGGTGTGTTTGGAGCTCGCAGATTGTGGAATTGACCCCAAATATCATCTGGTGTCTCTGAGAGGTTTTGTTTTCTCTGTGTGTGTAGGTTTGGATCTTGCAGGAGCCCAAAGCTGAGCCCCTTGGGGGGATCTTTGGGGGCCCACGTGGCCATTGCCCAGTATGGGCAGGGGAGGACATTGGTCCTGGGGACCGCCGGGAGAGCAGAGGAGGGGAACCCCTGGGACCCCCAGAGTGGGGAGAGCAGAGAGGGGCGATCCCAGAGCTGGGGGACCCCGGCAGACTGGAAAGGGGGGGAGCCTGGAGAGGAGGGACCCCTGGGACCCCTGGGATCTCAGAGTAGAGCATCAGGGGAGAAGGGCCCCCATGGACCCCCAAAAGGCCCTGGATCATCCCTGAGCAGGACGCCAGAGAATGGAGAAGCCCTGGAACCATTGGACCCCCATGATCCTAAGGAAAGGAAACCTCTAGAACCCCAAAAGTGGAGAGATCAGCAATAGGGAACTGCTGGGAGAGTTTTTTGGGGCTGAATCTTGACATTGTGGGGATTTTCATGGACAGAAGACTCCTGCTGACTTCTAGAGATGGACCTGGCCAGGAGGAGCCTCTACTCCAAGGCGCTCCCACCTTGGTTTCCCCCAAACCAGGGTCTGTCATTCCCAAGCTGTGGCCAGATGGAGGAGGAGCAAAAGGCCCAGACATTCTGCACGAGGAGGGGCTGCAAACCCAGCCCAGGGAGCTGCAGGGAGGAAAGAGCCCCCCTGAGCCAGGAAGGCAGCCTGAGATCCAGCCAGAGCTCAGAGCTGGTGGAGAAGCCTCATGGCAGGGAGAAGCCCCACAAATGCTTGGAATGTGGGAAGGGTTTCAGCTACAGCTCCACCCTGATGGAACACCTGAACATCCATACTGGGGAGAGGCCCTGGGAGTGTGGGGAATGTGGGAAGAGCTTCAGTGGGACCTCCGACCTCAGCAAGCACCACAAGATCCACACTGGGGAATGGCCCTAGGAGTGCTTGGAATGTCAGAAGAGCTTCAAATGGGATTCAGAGATCGTCACTCACCAGCACTTGCACACCAGGGAGAGGCCCTGTGAGTGTCCCGAGTGTGGGAAGAGCTTCGTGCGCTGCTGCAGCTCCATCGCCCATGGGAGGATCTGTGCTGGATGATCCCCAGTGACCCCCGTTGGGCAGAGCCCTGGTGACCCCTGTTCTGGGTGATCCCCGTTGGGTAGGGGGAAGGTGCTGGAGAGATTTCTTT
The DNA here is from genome assembly GCF_023055355.1 of Agelaius tricolor. Taxonomy (NCBI): domain Eukaryota; kingdom Metazoa; phylum Chordata; class Aves; order Passeriformes; family Icteridae; genus Agelaius; species Agelaius tricolor. Next base: position 473,095 of record NW_027269344.1, read on the forward strand.
CCCTTCTCCTTGTGCTGCTGTGATTTGGTTGGTAATAAATTCCCTCCCTGTGTCCAGGCTGGGTCTGTTGTGCCCGTGCCGGATTTGCTGAGGGATCTCTCCTGGTCCTTGTACTGACCCACGTCATTGTCGAAGTGCATGAACATTTGCCGGTTGTAGATGAACCTTACCTGTCCCCTGTTCCTGTACCAATAAACCCAGTTTGCTGCAGAGCATACACAGACTCATCCTGCTGACTTTGTCAGCTTTATAAAGCAGCCGTGAGCTCCGGGCTCCTGAGTGCCGGACGCTCCAAGGGCCTCAGCAGCGCCAGGACGCTCCAGACTGGGACAGCCAGGCAGGGCAGGAGGAATCACTGCCCCTTTCCCCTCCCTGCTGTTCCATCTCCCAGCCCAGCATTGCTGCAGGACAGCCTCACTGCCAACGCCATCCTGCCAGGGATGGACTGGGGGGGATCTCCTTCCCCTTCCCTCTGGCATGGAGGCAAATCCCATCTTCTCCTTGTCCACCCTCCTTCTTCTCCTCATTCTGTCCTACATCCATCTATGTTCCTTTCCCATCTCCTTCCTCTCCTCCTGCCTTTTCCTTTTCCCTTCTCCCTGTCTCTTCCTCTCCTTGTCCTTCCTCCCTCACGCACTGAGCTGCAGACAGAGACCAGGGAGAACAAATCCCTGCCACAGAACCTCGTGGAAGAGGCCATTTGGAACAGCTCCACGGCACAGGAATCCAATGGGGAGGAAAAGCCCCAGAGATCCCACATGAGGAGGGGCTGCCAACCCAGCCTGGGGAGCTGTGAGGAGGTAAAAGCTTCCCTGTGCCGGGAAGGGTGTGGGGAATGTGAGAAGAGCTTCGGGCAGAGCTCAGCCTATTCCTGGTGCCTCCAAAAACGGCGGTGCCAGATGCAGAGATCCATGGGGCTGCAGAGATCCCCCCGCAGATCCATGGGGATGCAGAGATCCCCCTGCAGATCCATGGGGATGCAGAGATCCCCCTGCAGCCCCCGGAGCAGCCACGCTGGAGCACGGGGATGCCTGAGAGGAGGCTGTGCCCCCGTGGCCAGAGGGGCCCCGCTGGAGCAGCCTGTCCTGGCAGGACTGACCCCGGGGCACAGTGACCCACGCTGCAGCACTTGGAGGGGGGCTGTGCCCCGTGGGATGGACTCAGCTTGGAGAAGTTCCTGGAGAAGTCTCCGGTGGGAGAGAGCCCAGGGTGCAGCAGGGGAACGACTCCTGTCCCTGAGCAGAGGGAGAAGCCCCGGGGCATGAAGTGAGCAGGGCCCCATTCCCTGTCTCCGGCACTGCCGGGGTAGGAGGTGCAGCTGGAAGGAGGGAGGCGTGGGGGAAGGCTGGATTTAAGGCTCTTCACTTCTCATTATCCTGCTCTGAGTTTTTGGAGTTTTCTGTCAGAAATCTCTCCCCTCGCCCACTCATCCACAGGGTTGGGGCAGTTTTCCCTTTTTGGGGGAAATCAAAGCGATTCCTTGATGCTCCTAATTAGAGGTAGCAGTAGTGAGGCTCCGGGGCTTCTCGCTGACCGGAGCCACAGAAGCCGCAGTGCTTCGGGAAAGCCGTGGAGGGAGGTGCGTAGAAGTGTGTTTCTGTTTTCAGCTCAATCCCCTCGGGCCCGGGCCCGTTCCAGGGCTGTTCCTCATCTCCGGCTCTGCCCTCACGCAGCCCGGGGGGCCCTGAGAGCGCGGGGCGAGGCTGTGCCGTGTGCAGAGCCCGCCCCTGGCTGCGATTGGCCGACGGTGCCGTCAGTCGCGGACGGCTGACCAATCCACTGAAATGTTCCTCATTTCAGGGATTGCTCAGCAGGAAGGTCAGGAGCTGGAGCTGTCTGGTTGGTTATTCCCAGGGCAGCTTGTAATCTAATGATGCCATTGAAATGAGAAATAGGTTCTGTGGCTCCTGACATGAATTGGTTTGGGTTCCCAGGGGCTGGTCCATGGTGTTATAGGATTTGTTCTGCTGGCCGTTCATCTTTTCTCCATTTTTGGCCGCGCTCTCCAGCAAGGACTGCATCAATTGATGCTTTTCTCTACTTAAATCATCAAACTTGGATTCCTATCTGATTTCCCTGAACTTGTGGTAGCAAGAACATTTCAGTGCTCTAATACACCCTATATAACACTGACAGTGACCGCACATGTTGGAGTGGGCAGAGGGATGGTTCCCCCCCATTTATTTATAGTGAAGTTTTCCCAACATTCTTCATTTGCTGTTTCCCTTTGCAGCTTCACCCGTTTCTGTTGCAGGCTCAGATATCCTCACCCCGGGCTCTGCCTTGAGCTGTGCAAATTCCATCAGTGCAAGCAGGCAGAGCTTGGGCTGAGGGGCAGAGGGAATCAGCCCAATTCCTGCCCCAGGCAAGAGACCCAGGTACATTGTCCAGGCTTTGCCCAGCAGTGTTCATTTGCATTTCTAAAGCTCCTCTGCAGGCTGCCTGGAATGAAGCTTCTCTTCTGTCGTAAAGGCGGGAGAGATGCGACACGCCATATGCGATGAATAGCAAATCTCGAAGTTTATTGAAAGCTTACACATTTTTATATTAGTGTTAATGAAGCTTATGCATATTGCAAAATCTGAGCTCATTATTGGTTAAAGCACACTATAATCAAACACACCTACTTCTATCTCTTAACAATTATTTTGCTTCTATGTGTACATTCTTCTAATTTCTCTACCTTGGGATAACTACATTTTCTGGCAAGCAATTTTCTCCCCCGTCTTCCCGTTTTAGAGAAGGTCACTGTGACCTTCATCAGTAATTGGGCATCGGTTGCTCAGTTCCCAGCTTGTTTCTCTTACCCTTATCCATTGGTATCACATCGGAATGTCCTTTCTCAGCTAACCAATTCTCCAAAAAGCTCTCTACATCTCCCCTGTTTTTCTGTTGAACAAGCATAGTTTGATTAAATGCAGTAGTTATCATCTTTCTCACCATATTCTGCAAGCATATACAAAAACAAGGCAAGACTAATACTAACAACAAAACTACAATAGCTACTACAATGCTAACCTTAATAATCGAACATAACCATGATCCTAAGTTTAAAGATTTGAGCCATCCATCAATACCAAGGCCTGATCTGTGTGAAGCCTTTGTTTCAGTGAAGTCTGACGTATCAACAAAGTCTTTCAGCATCTTGGTTAAACACAGGAAACAGAGAAAAATAACTCGGAACTAACTCACCTATAAAATATTAAGAAATACAAATCAGATTATGTGTTTTAGATCGGATATTTAAGACAAATAAGCAGTGTAGAATAACTCATGTGCTTGTGAATCTCCTTATGCAAAGCCAGTGAAGAACTTAACACATGTGAGACAAGCTACAGCTCACACTGGTTATTTTCAGAGGGAAAAAATATAAGAAGTGATGGAGAAGTTACAAGTTGAGTCAGGTGCTTAGAGTATTGCAGGTTTGCTTTAAATTGAACAGGTACAAAAAATATGTTTCTAAGTACAAAGGGACGTTAATGCTGTGGTATGATTTTTTAAACTCATATTCTCTTTCAGATTAAAATGTAAATTAAATGAGAGAATATTTTAAATGACATATTGTGTTCTCACTTGGACAAAGAAAAAGGATAACAACTAAGTACAAAATACTCTTTGTTTGATGTTACAGGAAAAGCTAAGCAACAGTTTTCCTGTAGACTGAAATCATTATTCAAACAATAAAATGAATGTTTTCTAGGCCTCAAACATCAGTGTTTATGCTTTATGTTTTAAAAGTCAATTGATGCTTAAACAGTAGGGATGAATATATTCCTTTTGGTAATTATTTATCAAAATTATCTCCAATAATAATAATAATAATATTAATATTATGGTTGAAAGTCTATTATATATTTTAGTATCTGTTTTGAGTGGAGTTTTGTTGTTTTGTTGTTTGGAGGGAGTTGTTTTTTTGTGCAAACTAACATTCAGGTTAAATTATAATTCTAAATGTTACATGACATCCAGTCCAGTTTTCTAAACATATAAATGTATACAATGAGTAACAGTTGTTTGGATTTTCTTCTTGCATCTGTGTAAGCAGTTATAGCATCTGATAAGGACTTTAGTGATCTTTTTGGGCATTAAATCTAACTCCACTGTCCTATCACGACCCTTTTTGAGCAAATCAGTTAAAATGTCAATTTTCTGAAAAAGAGTTTTATGTTGTTGAAGTGGAGGAGATATCCATTCTAAGGCCCATATCTCCCCCGTTTTTCTGTTATGCTAAGTAAGTGCACTCAGTAAAAAATTTTTGTTTACACCAAACTGTCAGCTGTACAGGGAAATCAAAATCACGTCTCTGAACACTGCCTTGTGTAACACGGTCTAATATCTGCTGCAGTGTTTCAGCCCGTTCAGGGGTTATACGAACAGGCTGTGCTGGATCAGTTCCCTTTAACAGAGGTCAAAATTCATCTAACAGTTCAGTGTTCGATTCGCATAGGTGGAAAAGGAATATACAGCATAATAGAACTCTCCCCTACATAGCCAGCGTCCATTATTCTAGATAAAACAAACAATCTTAACACTGTAGCCGAGAAATGTCCTAAAAGCAAAACTCTCACAGATAATCCATCAACAATGAGTGGTCTGTTTAGTCCCGTTGGAACTTTTCCTGGGTGAACAGTCACCAAAATCACTGTCTGCTGCTGTTGCTAGGTCTACTCCGAGGCTCCCGGCGGTTGCGGGCTGAAGGCAGGTTTAGCCGAAGTGGTGATAGCTGCGGGCAGCCGCGGGGCGGGCGGACTCACCGGAGCCCGCTGCTCCACGGGGGGTGGAAGGCCCGTCCTGCCGCCCCCCCTTCGGCTCGGGGACGGGGCGGCTGCGGAGCGGTGCTGGCGGCTGCGGAGCGGGAGGCGGCTGCGCTGCAGCTGCTGAGTCGCCCAGGGCCGGGGCCGGCACGAGCCTCTCCGGCGGGGCGGCTGCGGGCTGTGCGCTGCGGCGGGGAGGCTGAGGGTGCGGGTCCGGAGCGGGAGGAGGCGGAGGCGGTGCAGGGTTTAACACCGGGGCAGGCGGCGCGGACGGCACGGCTGGAATACGCGCGGGGGGGCTACTGCCCGCGGCAGAAGCCGATAGCTGCAGGGAGCTGCTTTTTAGAGCAGGAGCTTGTATCGGCGGGGACCCAAACCAGTCTCCGCAACTCCTGTTGCTTTCACGGGCTGCACTAGTCTGCTGGGCAGCTCTTTCCTCTGCCTGGTATTTCAAGAATTCAGCATGCACGACTCGCCATAAATTTCCCAACTCTCTCGCGGTCTTATCCTCATCTATGATTGCACGCCACAACTTATTTCCGAATATACGCCATTCCAACAATTCATGCACTGTATGCGGATTACGAAAAAACTCCTGTGCACACCCATAAGCTAACAACCCAGGAAGTTCTTTCTGTAAATCTATCCCTCTAATCTGACGCCCTCGTAAAAAGTCAGTAAATAAATCATATGCTGCTTGCCTGTCTTTATCCATTTCAACGACGATTGCGCGCTTCTTGCGGCTCTATTCAGGTCCGGCAGCACGTAGCAGCCGGGCTCTCCTCTGAGGTCACCCGGGGCACGAACACCTTCCTTTTTCAGCGGTGTTTTTTGCCGTCCCCAGCCGCGAAAGGACCTGCACTTGACTTTTACGCCTCCGACCGTGGCTAGTCCCGAAGGTATCACGTCGGGGTCACCATTTGTCGTAACGGCGGGAGAGATGCGACACGCCATATGCGATGAATAGCAAATCTCGAAGTTTATTGAAAGCTTACACATTTTTATATTAGTGTTAATGAAGCTTATGCATATTGCAAAATCTGAGCTCATTATTGGTTAAAGCACACTATAATCAAACACACCTACTTCTATCTCTTAACAATTATTTTGCTTCTATGTGTACATTCTTCTAATTTCTCTACCTTGGGATAACTACATTTTCTGGCAAGCAATTTTCTCCCCCGTCTTCCCGTTTTAGAGAAGGTCACTGTGACCTTCATCAGTAATTGGGCATCGGTTGCTCAGTTCCCAGCTTGTTTCTCTTACCCTTATCCATTGGTATCACATCGGAATGTCCTTTCTCAGCTAACCAATTCTCCAAAAAGCTCTCTACACTCTTCCAGAGCTTGACTCTCATGCGCCCCACCCCAAAAGCCAGGGTTTGGGGTATTTTTAATTTTTGGGGGTTTTTTTGAAGAGTGTTCTCTTAACGGTTTGTGAGTTAAAGGGTCACCTTTAAAGCTCTTCTAAACGCAGCCTGGAGGTAAACACCAGAAAACGCGGACCAAAATTTTGCCATCTCCACCAGCCAGGCAAACACACACTGAAAAAGAATCCAAAGCAATAAAGATATTTTCTACTTCTTCTGCCGAGAATAAAAACTGATTCTCACCCCCAAACCTAACTGACAATATGAAAGTAGGATTATTTAGAAAAAACATTCTCATGGTGTAATCTTATTCTAGGCAGCCCAGAGTGTGGGTGTGAGTGAGCCCCAGAGTGGAATTGTGCCGTGGTGCTCCCCAGGAGCTGTGGCAGTGCAGGCCCAGCCAGCGCTGAAGCTGCAGCAGTGGCAGCAAGGCTTGGCCGCAGTGGCTGGAGGTGCCAGAGGAGGGTGGCCAGGATTTCCGAGGGTTTGAGCAGAGGATCTGTGGGCAGGCCCAGGGGCTTGGCCCGCTGTGGAGCCCTGGCTGCTGCTGCGTTGCCTTCAGGGCAGGCTCAGTGGGGGCTGCCATGGTCCTGCTGCAGGCGGGAAGTGCAAATCTCCGGGGCTTCAGAGCCCCTGAGGCCAGGCTGAGGGGTCCCCCCGTGTTCAGCTGTGCTGGCGGCTGTTTCTGGCCTCAGGGACACTTGGCATGGGCCGCTTGGCCACCAGTGGTGCTGCTTTGCACTCCTTAGGCAGGAGCCGATGTCCTGGCTGGGTGTTGGCAACAGCAAAGTGCCAGGGCAGGCTCTGTGCCAGCCCAGCTTCCTGTGGGAGAGATTTCACAAGAGACAGGATTCTGGCCACGGACTGCTTGAAACATACATCCCTTATCTCCACCCTGCACAAGGTGGAGAATTACCAGGGTAAGGAATTCCAGACATCAATTCCAAGTGAGATAATTGAATATCTGCCCTGGGTCTGTCTCTTCTTCTTGCCATAGCCAATGGCAAAAGCTGTACCCACGGCATCTTGGTTTTTATCACCAGCTTCCAAAAGTGTTTCTTTATTTCTCCTGACCTGAGCTCAGGGGGTGCCAGGGGTTATGGAGGTCCCCTTGTATTCCTAAAGCTGCCATAACCCCCTGAAGGATCTTTCGAGTAAAATGAGTTCTTCTTTCTGAGTCTATTGCTTCCACAATCCCTTCTCTATGAATTAATTATTTCAGAAATACCCTAATAAGTGATGCAGTGATTGCATCAGTCAGATTGAAGCAGTCAGAATTGCTTTTGCCCCCTGTTAGGTGCCATGGTGTCAGCAGAAGATATTGAAGCCTTCCTGCTCAGGGCATTTCAGTGCCAGGCTCTTACAAGCACCCACAGCTCCTTGGGTTGAGCTGAGCATGGGGCGGTGACCTGCGCTTTGTCTGATTCCCCTTCCTTAATAACAGCCTGTCTTGTAGCTCTTTTCCCTTCTGCTGCCCTTGCAGAGCCATCCACAAACACATTTTGTCCCTCAGGCCTGGGAATGTCCCATCAATCTCTCCCAGCCTGGGTCTGGAGCTCTGTCCCTTGAGTGCAGTCCTGGGTTTCTTGCCAGCCCCTCTCCAGGCTGTTCAAACAGGAGGCTGGGTTAAACCCTTGCCCTGTCCTCAGTTCTGAATCCTCCTGTGCCACTGAACAAGTTTCATACTGTAATAACCAAGCCCTGCTCATCCATTTAGAGGCTCTTTTGGTTGTCAGAGCTTTAACTTGCTGCCAGACTTGAACTCTAGGAGATCCTCCTGTTGTCATCAGTTTTCAGGCCTCAGTTCCCATGTGAGCTGTGTCTGCACAATTCTGCAGACATTGAGGCCACTCTGGCCACTGGGTTAAACATTTTAACACAAGAATTCTTCGGCATAGCCCTGTTTAACATCCACCTATAATTCAAATTCTTTCTCCCTGTCTAGGAGGGCCAGGGCAGGAGCCTCAGTTAATTTGCTTTTTAACACTTGAAAATTCTGTGATTCCTCCTTGTGTCCATCCATCCAGTTTCTTGACTGGAGTGTTGTAGGGAGAGATCCCTGGCTCCAAAACCCTGCCTTTAAGAGAGAGTCAGTAATAAGCTGTAAGCCCTTCCTTCCCTCTCTTGGAATAGGGTATTGATTTTAAATCAATACAAGCAACCTCTTGTCCTTGTTGCTTCAAAGTAATTTGGTGAGGGTCCATATCTAATTTTCCCTCTTTCCCTGGACTGTCCACATTTGTGGGTTCACTTCAGCATAGGCCTTGCCAGACATTTGACACATAAGTACAACATCATAAGCCTCTGTATCACCTTTTACAATATAAAAATCCAGCCACCAAATTCCTTCCCAGTAAATTGCAATCACAGTAGGAAGAAAAAGAAATTAATGTATTTCAAGCGTATCCCCTACATCTCCTAGTAGTGGTTGATGAAATCATACCTGCTCATCTTTCCCACTTATTCCCTTAATAATTAAACCATGCCTTTCCTATTTTGCCCATTAGGTCTAAGATCCAGAGTGGATTGAGAGGCCCCTGTGTCCATCAGGAGAGGCCTCCTCTCAATGCCGACCCACCTGAATGTTCTCAAGGGCTCCAGTGTGGAGGGTCCCTGGTGTGATGGGAGCTGTGACAGCCCTGCCAATCCATGTCCATCAAGGGGTGGACTTGCTGGTCCTGAGGGTGCTGCTGTCTGTGCTTGCAGTGTCCTTGTGCCCTGCAGCTGGAGCCCTGATTCCTTGCCAGGGGCTGTTTGGGTGGGCTGTCCCCTGCCGAGGAGGGCAATGCCTCTGCCGGGTGCTTGTGGCCGAGCCCGTGCCCTGGGTGCTGGGGCCCCCTTGGGCCCTGGGGTTGATCCCTCAGGGGCTGTAGGAACTCTGCCCTGGCCTTTGCCTTCAGCCTGGCCTTTTGCTGCTCCCTTCTTGCATTCACCTGCTGGGCCTTTGTGCCCAAGTGCTGCAGGGCCTTCTTCTGCCCCTCCTGCAGCCCCCCTCAGTGCCTGTGGGTGCTCATCCTCTGAGAGCTGCTGAGCTTTCTGCAAAATCCTTCGTTTCTGTGGTGATCCCAAGAAAAGAAAAGAAAAGAAAATCTCAGTCCTTCCTTGTATAATCCACATTTCCCAGGTGTTCCTTGCTCCTCGTCCCTGTGCTCAGGGTGCCCTCCCCAGCCCGTATCCCAGAGCCGGTCCCTGTCCTGCCGCAGTGTCCAAAGGCGCCCCCCGGCGGGCAGGGCCGGCAGCTCCACGGGGCCGGGCAGCGGCCGGGGCGTCCCGCAGCCTCCTGGGGGCCGGGGGCCACTGCCGGCCCTGCCCGGGGCTGGTGGGGTCAGGCAGCGCCCGGCGCTGAGCCCCGGCTGCCCCACAGCCCCGGCCCGGCCCCGCAGCTCCCCCCAGGCCCCCAGCCCGTGCTCCCGGTCCCGCACCTCTGCGCCCGCTGCTGCCGCTGCCCCCCACAGAGAAACCCCCTGAAACCCTGACCTCCTTGTTTTCCTCTCCTGGAAACCGGGGATACAAATGATCAGCTGGCAAATGTTGAGGATAAGACTCTGCTGAAAAACATCCAAATTCTGGGTATTTTTCTCTTCCTCCCCTTTTCTTTTTCTCACCACAAAGATTCCTCCTGCTGCTTCCTGCCTTAATCAAATTCCTGCACACTCCCCTTCACCCAGTCTCTTCCCAGCACACCAATGCCATCCATCCCCTGTTGTCCTAATCCCTTCTCCACTTCTCTTATTGCCCCCCTGGGTGTCCAAGTCCTTAATTGCCTCTGAGGGAGTGTGCAATCTACCTCACCCTTCTCCCAAGGGACCCTTCAGAGATATTTTGGGATCATCATCCCTTTGGCACAGGACCCCTTCCTGGCTTTCCCTTTTCTGTCTCCATGGGTGCCCTGCCGTGCTCACTCCCCAAAGATCCCAGTGCACTCACTGATGAGATTTTCAGTGCTCTCTCCCTGCTGACTCTTCACAGCCCCCCCTGATGTGTCACTCGTCTGTCTCCTGGTCACTCTCAGGTACCCAATCAGTCCCCGGTGCTGCCGCCCCCAAGGGGGCCGATCACCCAAACTGGGTGAGGCACCTTCAGCTGCACTCATTGCCCACTGCCCCAGACGGTGGATAGAATTCCGGACGAGTCCCAAGGTGTGTGGAAAAATTGACATCACCAGAGGATTCTGTCCACAAAGCAGACAGAGGAGTCCTGTAAAAGTAATTTCATTCCTAAAGAAAGGGAGAGGCCATGGGACATTTCCTACAGGGTCTCTCCAGTTGGTGGAGGACACAGCCTCCTGTTCATCCTAATTTTCCCAGCTGCATCTCCCTCTTCCTTTCCTCATTGGGTGGTGTACTTGAGAGGAAGAGACTTCCCAATCCACTTACTACATATCCCCTTGATATGCTCCCTACTTTTGTGTAGCAACCGATATTCATGGCTCTGTGAAGTCTTTGTTGTTCTTCTTCTCGAAGTTCATGAATGTGGCAGGACCTTGGCTGAGCAGCAGTCTGTGTCATCAGTTAACAACATTTTCTTAAACTGATGGCTTCTCCTGTCGCTTCCTTACGTACAAGTTCCTGGCTCTATCTCTCATCAGATTCACAGCATCTGATTGCAAAGACACTTTCCTCTTCTTCCTTTCATGGGGGTCCCCCGTTTGTGGGACATCCCCCCTGGAGCTGTGTGTCCCCCCTTGCTGCAGCCCCAGCCCTCAGGCAGGGCTCAGCCAATCAGAGCACGCGGCTCTGATGACTCAGCAGTTGCCAGGCAGACCCGCAGCTCTCAGCGTTCCCCACCTGCGCCCAGCGCCTCCCTCGGCCCCAGCGCCCCCCGCGAGCGGAATTTGGGGAGGTGGGAGTGGGGCAGGGCCAAGGCCGGGCCCTCCCGCGCTGTCCTGGCGGGAGCGGCTGCAGTGGGGACCGAGTGCGGGCGGGAGCGGCCGAGAGCCCAGCGCTGCCCCAGCCCGACCTGCCCCAGCTCCATCCCTGCCCCTGCCGTGGGATGCTGTGGGTTTGGGGGGCAAGAGGGAGCCGGCAGCGGGTGCTGGGCCTGGGGCAGGAGGAGAAGGGAAGGAGAAGCAGGGTTGAGGAACAAAATGGTGAAACCCTGGACGTGGGAGGAAAAGGTGAGATTGTGCAGGAGAAGGAGGAATAGTAGGAGGAAGAGGAGTGTGAGGAAGAGCAGGAACAGAGGAGGAGGAGGAGCAGAAAGAGGCGGCACCACACGGTTCTACTCCTCCCTGTATCTGCAGCCTCCCCCCCAGCCCCAGGAGCTTTGTCCGTATGCAGCAGGTGACCAGGGGAGGGGGAATCCATGATTTTCACAGAGGCTGAATCTTGGGGTTTCTGAGCTTTACTGGGCAAATGTTGGTGCTTTTGTGCTTTGTGAGGGCTGAATCTCTGTATTTTGAAGGAGGTTTTTGCTGAATATTGACGTTTGGGAAGTTTTTGATCTGCATCTTGATGTTTAGAGGATTTTTGTGCTGAATCATGGTATTTTGGAGGTTCTTTCAGACACAAGATGCCCAATGACTTTCCCAGATGAACTTGGGCATGGAGGTTTTCCCAGTCCAAGCTGCTCTCCTCTTGATTTTTTCTGCAAACCAGGATTTTTAATTCTCAGGGTGTGGCCTGATGGAGGAGGAGGAAAAGCCCCGAATGTACCTCATGAAGAGGGGCTGCAAACCCTGCCCAGGGAGTTCTGGGGAGGAAAGAGCCCCCATGAGCCAGGAATGCATCCTGTGATCCAGCCAGAGCTTGGAGCTGGTGGAGAAGCCTCATGGCAGGGAAAAGCCACACAGGTGCTTGGAATGTGGGAAATGTTTCAGCTGGAGCTCCAGCCTGAGGCAGCACCAGGTGATCCACCCTGGGGAGAGGCCCTTTGAGTGTGAGGAGTGTGGGAAATGTTTCAGCCACAACTCCATCCTGATCCAACACCAGAGGATCCACACTGGGGAAAAGCCATTTGAGTGTGGGGAGTGTGGGATAAGCTTCAGCATCAAGTGCCAGCTGACGGAACACCAGAAGATCCACACTGGGGAAAAGCCCTTTGAGTGTGGGGAATGTGGGAGGAGCTTCAGAGGATGCTCGGCCCTGATTCGGCACCAGGTCATCCACACGGGGGAACGGCCCTACACCTGCTTGGAATGTGGGAAGAGCTATGGGTGGCACTTTGACCTGAGAAAACACCAGGGCACCCACTCTGGGGAGAGGCCCTACGAGTGTCCTGAGTGTGGGAAGAGGTTTCACAGGAGCTCCGATCTCCTCAAACATGAGCGGATTCACACAGAGGAGAGGCCCTTCCGCTGCCCCGACTGTGGGAAGGGCTTCAAGGAAAATGCCAAACTCACCATCCACCGGCGCATCCACACTGGGGAGAGGCCCTACGAGTGTCCTGAGTGTGGGATGAGCTTCTCACAGAGGTCTCACTTGACAGAACACCAACGGAGGCGCCACTAAGGGAAGCCCTGTGAGTGCCCCACGTGAGGGAAGAGCTTTGTGCGCTGCTCCAGCTCTGTCCCCCATGAGACGATCTACATTGGATGATCCTCAGTGAGCGTTGTTGGGCAGAGCCCTGGTGATCCATGGTCCTGGTGATCCGTGTGGGGAAGACACCTGGCTTGGAGGCTCCGCATCTTCCTGGTTCCCTGTGGGCAGCTAGATAAACCCAGCAGCAGGAACATCCATTGGGACACAGACCTACAATGGAAATTCCTTGGGGAGGGCAGATTTGTTGACTTTCAACCCCATAAAATCTTTTGCATTCAATTGTCCTGAGAGTGAAGAGGGAGAGAAGAAATGCTGAGTTTGTTTTCAGAAACTGCACTCACTCCTCCACATTCCTGCTCTGGGACTGTCTTGTCTGCGGATGGACAGACAGCGGGACAGAGCTCTCCTTTGCTTTTAGTTAGTTTTAGCTAGCTGAGGCAAAGTAGTTCCCTACTGTGGTGTTTTTTTCCCTTTTCTTTGGACCTGCTTAAACCTGCTCTGGCCTGAACACCAGAAGAGCATGGGCAGCTCACACCTGTGGCCCACCAGGCCGGGCCTGGGCTGTGGCATTTCCAGCACCGGAGGGACTGATAAGGGACTGAGTGAGCTGAGCTACAGCCCACAGAGGGACTTTGTGAGTTTGTCTCTCTTTTAGAGCAGCAAGAGGTTTTATTGTTTAATATTGTTTAGGTTTTATTGTGTAATAAACAGTTTTTTCCACTTTTCTTCAAAGAGGTATTTTATTTTTCCTGAACCAGTTGGGGGACACATGGACATGGAGGGGGACATAGCCATTCATGGGGATGTGGGTGGACACAGGCATGGATGGAGATGTGGGGAACAATGACAGGGATGGAAACATGGTGGGGAGACAGCCGTGGGTGAGGACACGGTGGGACATGGGCAGTGACATGTGGGGACATGGCCATGGCTGGTGCCATGGGGGGAACTTGCAGGGGATGTGGGGGATGCTGGGTTGGAGGGGGTTGAGGGTTCCTGGGAGGGACCTGGGGCTTGCTGAGGCCTTTGGGGACCCCAGGCCAAGTGGCTCTGGCTGTGCTGGGAGACCATGGGGGAGGTTATGGGGCAGCTGCTCAAGGACCCCCTGAACTGGAGCCCCAGCCGGGCATTGGGCTCCTGGAAGGGGATGAACATCCTTGTCCCCAGGAAGAAAATCCCAGCACCCCCAGGGTGTCAGGGGCAACTGAGAGGCCACAACAGGAGAGGAAAGCCAGACAGAGCTGTCACACTCTTAAACTACACCCCAAAAGTCCCAAAACTGAGGGATTGCTCCCAGGAAAAAGCAGCCAGGAGATGCATGAATTGAGGGAAAGGGGGGATGTGACCCCCCAGACTGAGCAGGAGGGACCTGCATCCCCCAAAACCAAATAGGGACGAGAGGTGGAGCTGAAGGCACGATGGGAAAGGGGTGGGAGTGCAGGGAAAAAGAGGATTCAGAGTGGGAGAGGGATGGGATCCCCAGATTGAGTTGGGAGGGGTCCTTGGGTTGGGGGAACGATAGGAGAGGGGAGGGAAAGTTGGGGATGGGATAGAAAAAGGGTGGTTCCGTGGGGATCCCACTGTGTCCCCATCGCTTGATCCCTGGAGTGATTCCCTGGGGCTCTGGAGGGGAATGGATCTGCACTGGGTGGATTCCCAAGCCCCCTGCCCATCCCTGGGGAGCTCATGGGATGTTCCCTGGTTCCTTCGACCCAAACGCTGCAGCCATGGGAGAGAGAAGGGTGTGAAAGGAGGATCTGGATTGGGCACAGAGGAGGAGAAATAGGAAGAGGAGGGAGAGAAGAAACGGAGGATGGGAAAAGGAAGAGCAGGAAGAATAGAAAGAGGAGGAGCCGCAGCAGAACCACGCTGTTTTCCCACTCGCCCACTGAGTCTGCAGCTCCCCTGGCCCTGGCAGCATCTATCCCCCCCAGATCTCACAGGTGAGTGGGGAGGGGGAACTCACCCCAAATCCATTGGAGGATCTCTGGGAGGGTTTGTTTCAGGGGAGGGGATGTTTGGATCTTGCAGGGCCCCAAGGGTGAGACACAGATGCCCCTTTGGAGAACTGTGGAAGGTTCCTGTGGCAAACTGTCTGTACTGGCTGGGGCAGTGGTACCAGCTGGGGGGGGACATTGGTGTTGGGACTCTGATTGGCATCAGAGTGGGGAGAGCAACGAAGGCCAATCCTGGAGCTGGGGGATCCTGTCAGCCTGGAGGGGTGGGGGAGGCTGGAGATGAGCAGGGTCTGGGCCCATCCAACTGTGAACAGGGCAGTTACTTTTTGAGCTGGACTTGGGAAGCAGGACCAAGGGCCTCACCTGTTGTTTTTCCCCCAAGCCAGGATTTGTCAATCCCAATCTTTGTCTGGATGGAGCTGGAGGAGGCTGCGAGGAAAAGGAAGATGGCCTGGGACACTGAGGCAGGCAAGGAGGAAGTCACTGCCCCTTTCCCCCTCTCCTCTGTTTCATGTCTCAGCCCAACATTTCCTCTGGCTGCAGGACAACCCCGCTACCAATGCCGTCCTGCCAAGGATGAACTGGGGGGATCTCCTTCCCCTTCCCTCTGGCACAGAGGCAAATCCCATCCTGTCCTTGTCCACAGCTCCTTCCCCTTCTCATTCTGTCCTTCTTCCTTCCTCATTCCTTCCTCTCCTTTCCTTTCCTTTCCTTCCCCAGGCACTGAGCTGCAGACAGAGACCAGGGAGAGCAAATCCCTGCTGCAGAACCTCATGGGAGAGGCCGTTTTGAGCAGCTCCATGGCATGGGAATCCAATGGGGAGGATAAGCCCTGGAGATCCCACACAAGGAGGGGTTGCAAACCCAGCCCTGGCAGCTGTGAGGAGGAAAGATGCCCCCTGTGTCCAGAAGGCAGCCAGAGATTCATTCAGAACTCAGAGGTGGTGGAGACAACTCATGGCTGGCAGAAACCCCACAAGTGCTTGGAATGTGGGAAGGGCTTCAGCTGGAGCTCTGGAGCTCAGATGGGATCTGGCTCCAGGTGATCCACATGGGGAAACGGCCCTACAAGTGTGGGGAGTGTGGGAAGGGCTTTGATTGGAGCTCCAACCTCATCAATCACTGCAAGATCCACACTGGGGAGAGAACCTATGAGTGTCCCGAGTGTAGGAAGTGGTTTCTGAGCAGCTCCAATCTCATCGTAATGAGTCAAGGGGTCAGCTGGAAATGTATTTACGATAATTGAAAACTGTGGTTGAGTCAAGGGGCCAGCTGGGAGTATAACTGAGATAGTAGAAGATTGCATATTTTAGTTAAGATTTTAAAATTAGTTAAGAGGGTATGTTAGCTAAGCAAAAATCACATAGGTTAGTGAAAGAGTAACAAATATATTAGAAAGTAAAGCTCGGAGTGACAGGGATAGATGTAGCAATTGTGGAGGAGCAGAGACCATAGAAATATCTTGCCTTAAGAATAATCAGTTTGGAGAGGCTTGGACCATGACCAGCAGATCAAAAAGTCCTGCAAACTCGCCATGGGTGAAGAGTTTACCATGAGGAAGAGAGCTTTCTTCTTCACATACGCCCACTCCCTTATTCCAAAATCCCACAGACCCAATTAAGGCAGTGCAATTGTGCAGACATATTAGGTATTCAGGTGATTATAATACAAAGTGGGCAGATAATGATTATGTATTATGCATCCTTAGAAACTGCTTGGATATGTAAAACCTTTTCTGTATAAATAGAGAGCAGGAGTCTGCAAATCCTTGCACATCCATTTGGAAATGATTCCTTATATGTCCAGCACTGCGATAAAATACCCTTCTTTTCAACTTTAATTAGTTGAAGAGTTGTCTGTCTGTGCTTCAGTACATCAGCAGATTCACACTGAGGAGAGGCCCTTCCACTGCCCCGACTGCGGGAAGGGCTTCAGGCGCAACTCCACCCTCGTCACCCACAGGCACATCCACACTGGGGAGAGGCCCAATGAGTGTCCTGTGTGTGGGAAGAGATTCTCCAGAAGCTCTCACTTGGGCCAACACAAATGGAGGCACCATTAAGGGAAGTCCTGCCAGTGTCCCCCATCCCGGTGTCACCCCCTTTTTTCTGCCCTCAGAGCTCCTGAGCCAGTGGCAGCCGCAGCCCCTTCCCGTGGCCTTGCACCTGACTGGGACCTCCTGTGATTGCGCAGGGAGGATTGGGGTGTGACTGAGCAGGGAGGGTGGGGTCCAGGGAACACTGGGTTCTGTGGGTGTGCCCAGCAACTGGTGAGTCATCAGAACTGCTCTCTCTGATTGGCTGATTCTTGTTCATTGCATTCTCTTGTTGCCTGTGGAGAGGCCTGGGAGTTGAGAGAAGGAATGGGAGAGATCCCACCCCGAGCACTGGCACAGGGAGAACAGACCCAGCCTGGGCACAGGGAGTGAATTTATTACCAACCAAATCACATCAGGACAAAGAGAAGGGAAAGGAATCTCTCCAACATCTTCCCCCCACCTAGGGGGGTTAATGATGATGGAGAGACGGGGACATCTGAGTTTAGATCAGAAGCCAATTTTATTGAGTATGCCAGGGATTTATACGGGGTTTTACTTGTATGGTAGTTATATAGGGCTCCATTTTTTGTAACAATTTCCCATTGGTTACACATTCTTGAGGACATCAGGTCACCTGGTAACATTATCTTATCACTAAGTTACTAAGTTTCACATCTTGTTTCTTGGTCCCCTCTTGCCCAGGGAGCCTTAATCTGTGTCTGTCCCTCCCACAGTTTCTGCTCAATCAGGCCTAAGATATCAGGCCCCTTCATCAGTTCCACTGTACTTTTTGTTTTATTCCCCATACCTCCCCCTATCCATTCAAACAAAAATACACTCTTAAGTGACTTGTCTATTAATTTTTTCACGCACTGTAAAATACAAGGAATAACCATAACAATACATTATACAATGCCTAATACATAGAAGCCTATTTTAACTAAATTTTTTATCCATCCACCAAGTCTCCAATCCCCCAGAAGTTTTCCTAGCCCTGTAAACCCTGATACCACTGGGTAATCTTAACCATTTTCCCAAGGACATAAGTCTGTTAGAGGTTAAACAGGCGCTGGTGTGGTGGTGAGGTCCTGTTCACAAGGGTTCTCTGCCAATGTTGGTGTTCAAGGTGAATCTTCAGGTGATGCACTCAAAGATTCTTAAAAACGGCTTCACATTCTTTGCTGGAATCCACTCGGGACCATTCTCTGTGGAGACACAAGCAAAACCTCTACCCCAGGTGGCCTAAGGATAAGGCCCCAATATCTTACCAGATTCTGGATCCTTCACTAATGCAGGGGTTTCTTTCCTTTTGTTGCAATTGTGATTCATGATTAAAATGTGAAACAATCGGTGGGTTGGGGTCCATCAAAGAACAATTCAAAAAGTTGATCACATAAAGGGCTTTCTGCAGTCTCTTGGCAGGGTTGCCATCTCTGGCCCCCCTTTCTGTTGTACCAAGAGATGTTTGAGGGAGCCATGAGCCTGTGACAGATTGGCCTGTTGGGGAATGAGGAATACCTGTTTTGTGCATAATTATTCAGAAAGCAAAAGAGTTAGCAACTCAATGGGAAATATAAACTGGGCCATTGCCTGTCTTCACTTCAGATGTATACCAAGAATGGCAAAAGCAGCAGTGAAGTGTCTAGAGACATCGTAAGCTGTTTTCCCTGAATGGGCAGATGCAAAAAGAGCACCAGAAAAGGTATCAATAGAGGAATGAATATATTTTAAATGACCAAATTCACAAAAATGGGTAACATCTGATGCCAGACTTTAAGGCTCTGAAGCCCTCTGGGATTAATACTTCCTGCAATAGAGAGAAAAGAACACCTTTGGCAATCAGGACAAACAGCAATAGTTCTTGAAGCTTGGGCTTTACTAATGCCAAAGTGCCAAATCAAAGTGACACCATTTTGGTGAAAAAACAAATGGATCAATTTAGGCTGTTCTATCTTATTAGGTAGAACAGATTGTTGTACAGGCATTGTTAAAAGGCCAGCTTGCCTGTTCCCTTCAGCTAAAAATCTGGGATGGTCTGTATGTGAACAAATATGCATAACAAAGTAAGGAAATGTTCAATTTTCTAAGGAAAAAACAAGGAGCTGCAACCAATAAAATTGTTGTGAATTTTCAACTCTTTCTAAACTGATGCTTTGGCTCTCATCACTATTCCTGCAACATAAGCTGAATCTGTAAGCAGATTAAAAGGAACAGAAAATTTTTGAAAAGCTCTGACAACAGCAGCAAGTTCAACAATTGGGGGGGACCACTCAGATATGGATAAATCTGCTCTCCATTAGACCCACTAGAAGAGGGGTCTCTCCATACTACCACAGATTTCTGAGAGTGACCAGAACCATCTGTGAATACTGTTAAGGCTTGAAGTGGAACCTCACTCCTCTTGGGTTTCTCTGTCAATTGAAAAAAAAAAAAAAAAAAAAAAAAAAAGCTTAAAAAAAGCTTTTAAAAGCTGTTAAAACAACTCATGTTTTGGAGGATGTATT
The DNA here is from genome assembly GCF_023055355.1 of Agelaius tricolor. Classification (NCBI taxonomy): domain Eukaryota; kingdom Metazoa; phylum Chordata; class Aves; order Passeriformes; family Icteridae; genus Agelaius; species Agelaius tricolor. The sequence continues at coordinate 492,197 of NW_027269344.1, forward strand.
GAGATTTGTCCACTGAATTCAGGAAAGGCCATCTGAAGAGCCTTGATCCCTGAACTATCCAATTCAAATAAAAGGTGGTTAAAGGTAGGAAAACAGTGGAAAATTCCCCTCCTGCAAGAGAAACAAGTCTCTGTCAGGCCTTAACAACCAGTTGGGCCATCATTTCATGTTGGGTACTGATGGTTTTAGTAATTTGGGGTGTAAGTAAATCCATTCAGTGATAAACAAAGAGTCTGGTGCATTGGGGTCCCATTGAAACATCAAGGCATGGGGCTGTTTTGCTGGATGCAAGATTATTAAAAAGAAAAGCAGCTCAGGTGCCCAGTGTGCAGCTTGTTGGTTTATTATGACATCAGCTGGGCATTGCAGCACCTGCTGAACTTGAAATGTAAGTTTTCTAGGTGATAAAAGGTCTGAATCTCCTTTTAATCATTCAAACAAAGGACTTTTAGCTTTGTATTTGAATTCCCTAACAAGGAGTGCACCCAGCTGATTGTTCCCAAACATTTTTGTGCATCATGTAAGGTGCAAATATTTGTCTGAATTTGAAGAGCTTGGGGAGAAATTGAAGAGACCCCAATATTTGCACCACCCCAAATACCTCCACGAAGGATGTTTTTGTACCTTTTGGGAGCTATGCCAAGCCCTGCCTGATTTACAGCTTTGGTGACAAGGGCTAACTAAGGCTTTCTCCATGACTTCCTGTTGTTCAGCTGTTACAAAAATATCATCCGTAGAATGGTGCAAAAGAACATTAGGCATTTGTTGATGAACAGAATTGAGGACCTAGCAATATACCACTGGCAAATAGTACAGCTGTTTTTCATGCCCTTAGGTAAAACTATCCAGTGATATCGCTCTAAGGGTGCCTGTATTTTTGTGCTTGGAACTGAAAAGGAAAATTTAGGACCATCATCAGGATGTAAAGGAATATCAAAAAACCAATCTTTTAAATCAGTAACAGTCAAGTGCCAATTTTTGGGAATCATGGTAGGAGATGGGAGACCTGGCTGTAAGGCCTCTGTGTCCTCCATAGCTGCATTATTTTTCAAAGATCATGGAGTAAGCGCCATTTGCCAGTTTGTTTTTTGATAACAGACATGTGAGAATTCCAAGGATGGTTAGAAAGACAAAATGCTCTTTCTGGAGTTGTTGTTGGAGCAACTCTGTTAATACACAAAGTTTTTGCAATGGTAGGGGCCATTGATCCACCCAAACCATTTTCCCTGTTTTCCAGGTTAGTTTTAAAGTGTCGCTCTCCAACAGCCCCCTTTAAAAAGCTGATTGAATCCTAAAGCCCCATTGGGAGAGAACATCCCCCACCACGGTACCATTGGTATTGGTAATACGAACAGTATGATTGAAGCACGGTGTCCCTCGGGCCCTTTGATCTGTATCCAGTGGTGGGTTTGACAGCTGCGGCTGCTTCCTCCAATGCCTGAAAGTGCCTGGAGTACTTTAGCAAGGGACCACTGTGAGGGCCATTTGTCTTGAGAGATAACTAACTTCAACCCCTGTGTCTATGAGGCTGTCAAGTGTTATCTTTTGCCCTTTTAATGTCAGAGTACACCGGCATGTGGGGTATTGTTCTAGTATAGGTTGTACCCAACATATTTGGGGTGTTCCAGTAGACCCAAATCCCCTTTTTCATATTACATCTGTAAAAGGTATGCTCATGGTTTGGGGCAATAAAATCAGTTGAGCTATTCAAGTTCCTTGGGGAACAATGAAAGGCAGTTGGAGTGTCCAGGCCATGATCATAATCTCATTATCAGAGTCTATAACCCCAAGGAGAACAAAAAGTCCCATCAAAGAGATGGATGACCAACCTAAAAACAATGCATGCATACGCTGCCTGGATGGTCCTAAAACTCCTGTGGGAAGCAAATGAACTGATGACTTAAGTAACATTAATGTGATGGAGGTTGCCAACCCAGACAGGTTCATCTGTCAACCATATCAAGGCTACAACTGGACATTCATTGCCCTGCATCACAGTGGCCCCTATTAAAAATACGTATTTTGACAGCCCATTGAGATAAACAATGTCATCCCCACAAACTTTGAGGAGCATCGGCAACATAGGGTCTGATGTTAGCTTGTTGGCCATCAGGATGTTTCACATTAATTACAATGGCTGACAAACCACCTGTTGTAGCACCACCCAACCCCAAAAGTCCAAATCTTGCATGAGTGAGAGGCCACAATTGAGGCCAGCAAAGTCACGAGAGTATTGTGACATCTGTTCCAGTGTCAATCAAGACTGTTACTGATATGGTTCCTGGATGACATCCACTGGTGGTGAGGATACATGTCTTTTCTGAATGGTTCTCCATAACTTTCTGAGCCCAGAACACTTGAGGTACCCCTGTTGATCCAAAACTTCCTGTGCCGTGACTTCGGTCCACTGTATTCAGAACAGAACTCACAAAAGGTACAATTTGAGCAATGCAAGTTCCTTTCTGAATAGTGACAGGAGGGTCATCAATGGGTACCATAGCATGAATCTGTCCTAAATAATCAGCATCAATAAGTCCTAGATGCACATGAATACCTTTTAATTGTAGTACTTGATCTTCCTATCAAAAATGCACTCAATCCCTGTCCTATTCAACCATAGGCATCAAGGGGCACTTTGCACATTTCTTTTGTCAGAATGGTTACTGTGTCAGCGGTGGGTATATCAATCCCTGCAGACCCACTTGTTGCCCCTGAGTATTGTTCACAAATGTTTAGCTTTGCAGTGCTGGGGAGGCCCATATTTGCTGCTGTAGTTGTTGGGGTATTTGTTTTCACACATGCCCCTTTGCGCTCTTCTTCCTGTTTCCCTGCAACAGCTGACCATTTGCATGATATTTACTCCTGCATTGTTTAGCATAGTGCCCAAATTTAGCACAACAATTGCACACAACATTGCTGTTTGCGCTTGGCTTAGATGTTATTTTCTGGGTATTACACTGTGCCATTACTTGCCCTTGCTGTCCACAATTATAGCATTTTGATGAAGGTCTTAGAACTGCAGCAAGAGCTACTATTTTATGGTCTACTGAACCAACTTTTCAAGCAAGCAGTAATCATTTGAGGCAATGTGGGTTCCCCAGGTAAAGTGTCAATAATCTTTCTGCAGCCTGAGTTTGCATTTTCTTTAGCCAAATGTATACAGAATTTGTGTCGCAAAGATTCATCATCTACCTGTTTTTCAATGGCTGCAGCAAGCTCTTCCACAAATTGCAAAAATGGTTTTCTCATCCCTTGTTGTATAGTATCATATCTCTGTTTTGGAGCTGCCATTTCCATTGATTTAATTAAAGCACTCGTGCCAATTTGCTGAGCTTGTGCCAAAATTGAAGGATCCCACCTTGCCTGTGAATCTGGGCTAGCAAAAGGCCCAGTGCCCAGTAGGGCATCAACACCCACAGCATGATGAGGGTCGTGTTGAGGCAACTGCATATTTGTTACAGCTGTGTGCTCAGCCACTCGCCTCCAAGTTTCTTGAAATACACTGTATTGTACTGGCTGGAATGAAATAGTAGCAATATGCATGATGTCATAAGGTGCAAGCATATCTGCATTAATTACACATATTAATTGCATTACCTCTGAGGAATTAATGCCATACTGAGCCACTTTCGATTGGAGATCTTGCACAACCTTCCAGACAAAGACGTGATGACTGTCATCCTGCCCTGTTCCAGGAGCTGCTTTAAAACCTGGAAAAGCCATAGGGTTATCACAGGCAACATTTGCATTAGCACTGTTCTCCTGAGGTACTCTTGGAGCACCTAATCTTTCTATCATGTCCCAATTCTTTTCTTCAGCTGCTTTCTTCCTAACAAATTCCCAAAACTCCTTAGTGTCCAGGTTTAGAGCAAATTTGGGAGAGAATCCCCCAAAGGAGCTCCAGTAGGAAAGCAGATCCAATCTGCTCTTCTCCCCCCAACTGGTCTGGGAGAAAATACCTCCTTGGAGAAAGGTGGAAAAAACCTGTCTATTAAACAAAAAACATTAACAATATCAAATAATAAAATCTCTTGCCACTCCAAAAGAAATGACAAACTGAGAAAGTCCCTCCCCGGGTTGCGGCTCAGCTCACTCTGTCTCTGATCAGTCCCTCCGGTGCTGGAAATGTTGCAGGCCAGGCCCGGCCTGGTGGGCCACAGATGCAGCTGCCCGTGCTCCCCTGGGTGTTCAGTCCAGAGCGGGTTTCAAGAGCTCCAAGGAAAAGGGAAAAAAACAAAAGTCCCCACAGTAGGGAACTTCTTTGCCTCAGCTAGCTAAAACTGACTAAAAGCAAAAGAGAGCTCTGCCCCACTGTCAGTCCATCCGCAGACAACAACAGTCCAGGGGCAGAAATGTGGAGGAGTGAGTACGGTGTCTGAAAAAAACCTGCTGCTTCTTCTCTCCCGCTGCTTCACTCTCTGGAACACTCTTAAAGGTGCAAAACTTATTATTCAACATAATATAAGGTGCAAAACTTATTATTCAACATAACATAATTGGGGATAAAAGCATCATATAGTCAACCCAGGACACTGAGGCTCTCAAGGAAGCCCAGTTACTTGACGTGGGGGCAAAGTCCATGGGGCAGTAGGGCTACAGCTATTAGAAGGTGAACTGTCAACAGTTCCCTGCCCCAACTCCGATGTTACTGCGGGCGACTCATCACTTGATTCGCTGTCACTGTCACTGTCAGGTAATGGAGGATACGACCTTGGAGATTGTTCATGCAGCTCAGAGGGGAGCGAAGATGGCTGGGCTAGAGCAGAGGGAAGCAGGGGGGCAGAAGACTGGGTTTCTCTCTCTGCTAAAGACATTTCAGCTACCTGGTGCAGTGGTGTGGTGTATACAGGCACCATCAGGAGCTGCTGCGCAGCTGTGACATAAAGAGGTTTAGGAGTCTGAGAAGGAGATACTATGGCAGTTTTCCCAGAAGCTTTGGCAGCTGTCCCAGAAGCTTTGGCATCCAGCCCAGAAGCTCTGGCAGCTTTCCTGGAAGCTTTGGTAGTCTGCCTGGTAACTTGCATGGCACCTGCACCTTCTTCAAGGATAGATTCACCAAGTTCCCCATCAGAGGCCCCCTCTGCCTCATCCCCTTCATCAGTTTCTGTTATCAACCCCGATTCTTCATCCACATCCTGCTCTGTTCTCGCTCGGTTTTCCATTCCTTTAATGCCTCAAAAAGCAATCCCCAGGTAACAGCTAGATCAACAACAGTTTTATCTCCCACTCAGATGACTTCCTACAGTCTGTCCCCGACTTTTTCCCATGCTTTAACACTAAATGCTGTGTCGGGATCAGTGCCAAAATCCTGTGATTTAGCCCACAGCAATATACTACGAAGGGCATAGTCTGAAGTATTAATTCCCTTATTTCTTAACAAAACTTTCCATGTAGCCAAAACAGTCTCTTCTTCATTAGATAAATTATTTCCCATTATTACTAGTTGGTGGCTCACCTACTTCCAGGTGTCTTGATAGGAGAAAATCAGGTCTGGGCTTCCCTGTGGCTTCCACCCGCCATTCTCAGCTGCACCAACGCCGCCTCCCCCACTACGTCCCAGTGAGTCATGGCTGCCAGTCTCTAGGAGCCCGTATGGGTCCAGATCAAGTATGTTCTTAAGGGTGTTGAATCACATCAGGGTCACCAGATGTCACTGTCAGGCCAGTCATGACACAAGGCAGAGACCACAAGCAGTCTCAGATGGCAACTCTTTATTATCGAACATGGCTGACCTTTTATACACTTTCTAATTGTTTATACTTCTTCTACCCTAACTATTGGCCACCATAAATCAACATAACATCATTGGTAATAAGTTACAGTGACTTCAACTGACTTTCTAAAAATACTTCATCCAGCTGCAAAGTTCTCTTCTTATCTTTCTTCAGTTCCTTACTTTTTTTGGTCTCCTTAGTTACAGCCTTGGAGAGAATCCTTATCAACTTCTTGCTTGTTTCCTTTCTTCTCACTCCTTTAGCTAACAGGCCCGCTGTTGGCCCCTTCCACACAAAGGCATTTGCTATACCAGCCCCCACAGTAAGGTTCATTAGTAACGGTTGCCCTATGCTGAAGGCACACAGGTGGTTACATGCCTCTATCATTTACAGCAGGATGGGCTCCTCCTTAGACAAGGACTTCAGAAGTTTTTTACAATTCTCATTAGCATTTTCAGCAGCTAATTTTGAAAGCAACACCTGTCTGGCAATGTCATTCTCAATTTGTCTTTTAAGAGCTTGTTTCAAGCAGCCATTGAATTGCATATAAGGCTCTGCCAGTCCTTGCTTTACATAAGTAAATACTTTTTGGGGTCTCACAGCATCAGGAACCTTTAAAAATGTGCTATGCACAGCTTCAGTAATACCCTCAAGGGCCTCACTAGGAATGTGGGTTTGCCCAACAGGGTCTGAGTGGCTTCCTTCTCTGGCCAGGTGGTCAGTCATGAGGGCTGCAATATTCAGGTTTGCATGTCCCACAAATTTCACAAGCAAAGCTTCTAACCCCTTTTTCTACTGAGCGTCTGTGGAGGCCGGTGGGCCTACAGAACAAAGGCCATTATAGGCCTTTGGACAGACAGACAGACCCCAAGTTGGAGAAATCTCCCCTGTTCAGGGCAATTGAGCAGACCCTCTTCCAGGATGCTTTGTTGTATATGCAAATATACCCAGTTCTACTTCCCTGGTTGGACTGTTGGCCTCTCCCTCCCTTTTTCCTTATATTTATGTCCTTGAATGTTCTCCCTTCCCTGCTTATCCATTGGCCCCATATTGCCTCAGTGTCCCACCCTCTTTACCCTATTGGCTGCCACCCCTTGTCTCCCCTCTGTACTGCCCTGAGACCTCAGCCCATTGGCCCTGATGCTCTGCTCTGCCCCCCCATGTCCCCTGTATTTAAACCCAGACCTTCCACTGTTCTTTTTGTCTTTGTCCCTAGACCCCTTTGTGCGTGGCTGGAATAAACCTCCTTCTCTGGCGTCCGTACAAAGACCCTTCCCGTTTCTTTGTCGTTGGTGATTCTACAAGAGAAGTGTGTGCTGCAGTGATTGTGTGTGTGTGTGTGTGTGTGTGTGTGTGTGTGTGCCTGTGCCACCAAGCGGCTTCATTACTGGAGACACTTCTGGAAGGTCACGGCTCCGCTGCCTCTCTCTCCACCACCAACGGGCTTGTGGCTTGTGACAGCTGGCAGCCTGAACAGGGACCTGTTCGGAGCATTCCTGGAGGTGTCTTCAGTAGCTTTTTGACTACTGAAGTTAAGCCATGTTCGGAGCAGCCAATTCCCAGAGGAGACTCCTAAGTTTTATTGGGGAATCGCACAGGCGACCGGCAACGTTCTTGAGGCGAGAAGATTGGTTGAAGCTGACGGACAACCTGGAGAGGTTTTGTTGACCCACTGTCATGTGAGTACTATATTTGGGGGTCACCATTTTTTGTCTTTCCTTTGCCTTCTTTTCCTCTTGGATGTTGGGAGAAAGTGTGGGGATGGGAGCCAAACTGACCCACCCACACAGGGAAGTTTATACCCAAGTTAAAGGAATCCTTGTTGGAGAAAATTTTCATTTTTCAAAGGGAGATTTAAAATGTTTTCTTCATTGGTTGTTCAAGTATTTTCCTGATGTTATGAGGGAATTCATTCTAATGAGTTCTGGGACCATATAGGGAAAAGATTCTATGTTCTTTGAGTTAAAGGGGATCTTTCAGTGGGGAAATTTTATCCTTTGGCCTTATTGCTAAGTCTGTAGAAAATGTTGGGAAACATTCGGGACCCCAGTTTAACACCCCTTCTCCCCGTTCCTCCCCTCACATCCCTAAACTCTCTTCCCTGCCTCAGGGAGGATCGGGAGATGGATCCTGCCAGCAGGCACAGGGTTGCTACCATCACCCTGACATCTCCCAGTGTCCTCTGTCCCCTCTCCAGGGCAGCACTGGCCATGCTGCCTTGGGCTCTCTCCTAACCCTCTTACCAATGCCCATGTACCCAGTTCTACCACCCCCAGTTGTTCTCCCAGATGGTGCCAGGAATGTGGCCAGCCCCGCCATCTTGTCTTCTCCCTCTCCAAGTTTTTCTGCCCTTTCTCCACAAAATGGTGCTGACCCCACAAAGGCAATGGCCATTTTGTCACCTCCCTGTTCTGCCAAAAACGACACCTCTGACCCTCCTCCCACTTTCTCTATTCCTGTAATCACACCCTGCCCCTCCCTTCTGTGTCAGGAAGTGTGTCCATGTTGGGACTTCCCCTCTCTATCGGGAATCCCCTCCCCATTGTGCACACCCCATCCCTACCCCTTCCTCTCTTGACTCCTCCTGATGGTCCCTCCCATTCCCATTCCCACAACACTGGAGCCAGAAGTGGTGATGACAGCGACCAGAAGGAGCTCATATTGGCTTCCACAGCTGCCCACAAACAGGCAGATTCTGGCTGCCCCAAGAGGCCCCATGCAGTCATCAAGTGCCCTCCATCCTCCTCGGAGGATGAGAGTAGGGATTCCCAGACTTGGATTCCGGTCCTGAGTCTGAGGATCACTGGGCCAAGCTGCAGAGGGAAGCCACTGGGAGGGCTCAGAGCTCACCAAAAAGATTGTGGGCTTGCCAATTATATGTAAACACAGCAGAAGGGTGACTGCAATCAATTCCTGGGAGCCGATCCCCTAGGGGGAATTGAAGGAGCTCTGCAAAGTGGCTAAGGAATATGGTTGGGGGTTGCATTTCTTAAAAAAATTTCTGGAAGCCACCTTCTCTGACCGTGTCTTGGTCGTGCATGAAAATAAAAATATCATGAATTGCCTACTCTCCCTGTGTCACAATCCATCCTTACGAACGGGTTTTGTGATTGTTCGTGGATTTGATCTCAGGGTGCAAAAAACCGACACGGCACAGGGGGGTTTGCAGTGATAATCAAAGCAAATGCACCTTTATTGAATAACCAAATTCATTGGGGAGGAATTGGGGAAAAAAGGGAAAAATAAGGAAAAGAGGGAGGAAGAGAAAGGAAGGTATATAGCTACCAAACATAGAACAGCCAAGTCCTTTGATGTCCAGCCAATGGAGTTCACCAGGTCACGTCTGGGGAGATCTTGAAATCTCTCGCTAACTCAGAGGTTTTTATTATGATAACTCTATTGAAAATTGTGAGGGAAGGGGGAAAACAGATACAATAAGGAATAGATGTAACAGGTAGTCCATGTTCTCAGCAGTAAACGAGAGCCATTGTCTTCTTGGTCCAGCGGTCACAACCTGCAGGCAAACATCTCGCTTTGGTCAGCTTGCCTCCCCCACACACCTGCCCCGGGCTGGGGGTTTCAGTCCCAGTCCTTGGAAGGAGCAGAGGGGCCTTTCCACATGGGGGTTTCATGTCTCACTCCTTGATGGAGAGGCTCCTTACATCTCAGTCTGTCTGTCACGGTGGTTGTAAAACAGGTGAGGGTCTTCTGTGGGGGACCACCCAAGACTCAGGAGAAGTCCAGCCAGGCTGAGAGGTGGGACAGCTCCCAAGGCTATTGCTGCAAAAAGGCAAGATGCCCCCTTCTTCTTTCATTGGGCTCAGTGCAGCATACAGCAAACAACACCTGTGAACAATAGCTTAGCACTGTGCTCAGGTCTCGGAGCCGTTGGCACGTAACTTTCTCCAACAGGGCCAGAAACTTCAGACAAGGGTCTTTTCTTCAGTGGTCCCCAATGATGATTGTGAGGCAGATGAGAGAAACTTTGGACAGAGTCTCACACCCCGGTCGAGTACATGCTGTGGGAGAGGCAGTAAAAAAGGCATCTCAAATCACTGGCGGACACATATTCAAAAGATGCCAACAAACCAAATTTAACCCTTGAATAAATGGCAGGAGAAGGTGACTTCCAGAAGCCACAAGACCAAGCAAAGGACTTACAAGAAGCTGCACTCAGTGGCATCACCACTGCTGCAAAGACATCCCTGCTCCTCACTCTCGACGACACCCTACATACACAGAGCTTCACTAACATTAAACAAGGGCAAGTGAAATGTTCATGAAATTTGTAGACAGACTTAAAGTTGCACTTGAGTGACAAATAGAAAGCCCAGAGGCCAAGAAGGAAGTGCTAAATAAAATGGCCTTGGCAAAGGCAAACAATGAGTGCAAAACAATATTAAGACCCAGAACCTACAATCAACCAGATGGACGAGGCCTGCAACAAATTATCTTCCACTGAACACACTGTGGCAAGGGCAATCTCTAAGGGAGAGGGCCTTTTTAACATCCCAAGACACTGCAAAATGTTTTAATTGTGGGGAACTGGGCCTTTTTTTGAAGGATTGTGCAGAATACAAAATACCTAAAGACCAGCAGCCACCAAAGAGGTGCCATTCATCACACTGTATGGATTGCAACAGACATTCTAACAACTGTTCTCAGTTTTGTTATCACCAGTAACCTCACCACCACCAGCACCATTATCAGCCAAAAAACTTCCAACAGACTGCAGGGTGGCCCCGTGTGAAGACAGCAAATGGAAAGCTGTTTCACTGTACCCTCCCCACTATTCTGGAGGTCCAAAAGTGGGGAAATTCCCGCGGAGCTCTTCATACTCCGAACAACAGACCAGAGTGACCAAGGCTTTCCAGCAAGTTCAGGTCAGGACGTGACACCAACTGGTGAGTGCTTTGTCTATACAATTTGATGACTCTGCTTTCTATCGTATTCCCACCAGAAAATATGGACCCCTAGAGGGCCTGAGGGATGTGCTGGTAATAGGTAATGTATTCATGGACCAAATGAAATACATATTATAGTGGAAGTACAAACTGTTGGGCCAAGTGACGAAATCACAGTCACTTTCTGCTGCACAAAACCACCACACTTCCTGCACAGAGAGACTGTGATCGCCCAAGCCTTTTTATTGCCATTAAGCATAGACAATATCCCAGAGCACCCAATGGCATTCTGGGTTGAAATCATGGGCCAAGACAAGCCCCTTATAAAGTGCAGTCAGTTGAATAAAGGTAATGACATCCACCTACAAGGGATGGTGGACACAGGGGCCAACGTTACTATCATTACACAACCTCAATGGCCCCTGAACCAGGAGCTGACTCCTGTCACTGGAGTCACCTCAGTGATTGGAGGAGCCGCCATCTCCATGAGGAGCGAGCGTATTATCACAACAGAGGGACTGGAGGGCCAAACTGCCACCATCAGGCCATTTGTAGTCAGGGCACTCACCACCCTGTGGGCCAGGGACCTGTTGTCCCAGTAGGGAGCTTGACTTGATATTCCACCTCTGTCCCGGGATTTCTATTTGGGGCCACTGCAGAGTGCACCACCCCACCATCACCTGGAAGACTGACACCCCACCGTGGGTGGATCTGTGGCCCCTCTCAACAGAGAAATTACGTACCCTCGAGCTTCTAGTGGAGGAGCAGCTCTCCAAGGGCCACATTGTACCTTCCAACAGCCCTTGGAACTCCCCTGTCTTTGTTCTCAAAACACCTGGCAAGGACAGGTGGACACTCCTCCATGACCTTTGTAAAATTAACAAGGTCATTGAGGACATGGGTCCCTTGCAGCCTTCCTTCTCCGTCCTTGCTTCCTTGTGACTCGAGACTGGTGGTCGTTGATATCAAAGACTGCTTTTTCAACATCCCCCTCCATCCTCAAGATGCTCCCATATTCACCTTTTCCATCCCCTCCCTGAACAGACAGGCACCTCTGAAGCGGTACCACCGGTGAGTCCTCCCCCAAAGTGAGAAAAACTCCCCTATATATGCCAGTGGTACATGGCCCTTGTCCTATCTCCCATCCAAAGGACTCTCCCAGATGCCATTATCCTACATTATATGGATGGCATTCTGTCTTGGTTTGAAGACAGGTGTCTGCTAAGGAAGGCAGGAGCTTCCTGTGAAATGGAAAATGTAAACCCCCTCCCTCTGAATTATTATAATTTTGAAATTAAAAAGCTCTCGAGCAAAGATATGGGAATAAGAATAACAGTTATTTACGAGGAAAACTAAAAATACAAATGCAATAGTACAAACAAAAAAACCCCACTGGCAGAGTCAGAATATGACCTGACACCCTGTGGGTCACAGTGGTGGTAGCAGTCCTATTAAATGGAGGCTGCAGTGCTCCTGCAGTGACAGGTGGGGTTCTGTTGAAGCAGTGATCCTGTAGAAGGGTGGAGTTTTCCTCTGAAGGTCCAGTGGTGGCGTAGATGGGCCTGGACTTCCTCTGGGAATGCAGTGGAAAAGAAAGCTGCTCCTCTGGGAATCCAGTGGGAAAAGGCTGTCTCTCTTCTTCCAAATGTCAAATTATATCCAGGTAGGAATGCTTGGCTCCTCCCTCTGGCCGGAGCATCTCACAATGGGATGATGAATTTTTCATCAGTCATGCAGTGACACTCAAGGGCCCAATAACAGAAGATATCTCCCAGAGGGGGGATTGTTGAGGAAGAGATAAAGTAAACTGCTGTAAGTGATGGTCTGAAGTTTCCCTCATTTGCCTCACGACCGTCACAGGGACAGAGAGGAAGACCCTGAGGACCCTGGCTGGAGTTCTGGCCTGGTTGGGGTGGATGCTCGCCAAGTGATTGTTTGCAGCTGTGCTTGCTGTGCCCCCACGTTACAACTGCTTTGAGCAGGGGCTGACAGGGAGCGGCTTGCTCTGTACACTTACACCTGCTTCACCATCCCTGCTCATCACAATGGCCCATGAATTTCCCCACCTCTTGGCCAGATGAACTTTCTGGGGTAACTCTGGTGATCCCCCCATAGAAGATCCCTCATCTGCCTCACAAGCGCTGTAAGGGAAGCCCCCTCCCAAGGACTGAGACTGAGTCCCTTAAAATTCTAACACAGGGGCACGGGCCTGACTGAAGTGGGATGTTTGCCAAGTGTTGCCTGCAGGTGTGTTTGCTGCACCAAGACTGGTTTCTCATAGACACCAATCCTGAAACAATGGGTCTCGCTCACTGCTGAGATTGATTTGTTCTGTTTTGGAACATGGACTGTCTTACTCATTTTCAATAGACTTATTCTCCATTGTCTTTTATCTGTTCTCCCCTTGGTGGATGACTATAAAAACCCCCTGAGTTATGCAAAGAATTTGAGATTCTCCCCCACGTGACAAGATGGATCTATTGGCTGGACCATGAGGATTTTGTCTCTCCGTTGGTAGCTATTCCCACCCCTGTCTTCTTCTCTCTCCCTCTATCCTTTATCTCCTTTCTAATCCTTCTATTGCTTCTGCTGTGGGCACTCAATAAAAGGTGCATTTCTTTTGATTAAGAGTGAAATCCCCTCCATGTTGTTTTTGCACTCTGAGATCAGTTAATGAACCATCACAACCCCACTTGTACGAGCGGATCGTGACATTAAATTGCCATCATGGACAGGATTCTGACAGACAGAGGGGTTTGCAGGGTTGTGTGTAGTCTGTAACAGGGGAAGGATGTTTCACTCCAGCCGCACCGAGCCCGATACCCTGAAAGGGGTGAGTGGTTGTCTAAAAAGGAAAGGGAGTGACTCAAATTTCCCACAAACTGCACATGCCTAGGTGAAAAGCACCCCCATACTCAATTGAGGGCTCTGCCTTCAGAATTTCACAAAAGATCTCTTAGTGCAAAAAGGGAAACTGTTTTTGTGTATGTGTGAATCTGGACTGTCTGGGAAGTGAAGGGACTACTTGAAGTAACTGAGTAGAACCTCTCAGGCACATTTAGTCTCTTCACCCACCCAGGGAAGCAAGGGAAACACAGCAGAGGCTGTGTGGTTGTGTACCTTAAGTCTACACTTCCCTGTCATGGTTTTGGTCCCTTCACAAAATGACGGAAAACCTCAGCGCAAAAGTTGAAGCTGAATTTTATGCTCTACTAGCCAAACACAATGCCAAACCTTCTCCCGGAGGAGAAGAACGGGCACAAAGTAACTGATTTAATTTGGAAAATGTTATTGATAGAGTATGTTCTTTACAACATGAAACAAAATTTAAACTGGGCAAAAATAAAACTATTCTCTGCTCAGTTTTGGGAGCTTGTCTCACAGCAGCTATAAAAACTCTCTTAAAGTGAAGAAGTGAGGAAAAAGCTATAATGGACTCCCTTCAAAACCTAGTTGAAATTTGGAAAAAAAATTAAATGAAGAAAGGAATGAGATCCATCTGTTACGAGCTGCCCTTAGAGAGGAACATGTTAAGAATTCACTGAATGCTGATTCCTCAACACAGGCAGAGGAAAAGAAACTCCTCACATTAAACAGATTTATCCCCATAAGGAACTAGAGGCAGTAAAAAAACTGTGGAGAAAACTGCTGCCCTCATTTGAGACCCCTGGTTAAAACAGAATATAATTATATTAATGATGAAGATTTTGAACCACATATCACGACTAAACAAATACCATTCAGCACTACCAAATTGGCTAAGCTGAAGAAAGAATTTGAGCGCCTCCCACAAGAATCGGAGATAGAATATGTCTTCCAAGTGTCCCTCACTGGTGAAGATCAAATTAAATTAACTGAACAGGAGGCCAGTGGGTACTGGGGACATGGAGTTTTCCTAACAACAGGAGATAAGCGTGACATGTGGTCCCTGACACAATGTGTGCCTTTCTGGGCCAGGGGAATTAATCCTTTGGAAAGGGGAGACCCTTTAGCTATAGTCAGTGCCCCCGACCAGCTTTTGGAAGGTGCCCACAAAGCCACCTGCCTGCAAATGATTCATGAAAAAGGTTGATTCCTGGTTTTCAGTCACCAGTGCAATTACCTGTAAAGCCTGAAATTATGACTCCTTTAATTTGAGGGCTTCCTAAACCTACAGCAATTACTTTACAGAAAACCATAATGGCCTTGGGTCCCATAGAGAGACTAGATAGATTCCTTGGTAACCCCACTGACCAAACTGGATCTACTGATCCTGGTTTCACTCCATACTCCATCCCCTCACAGCCCCCAGCTTCTCAATCTGATTCACCTGCCAGTAGCCATAAAGTTTGGACATGGAGCGAGGTTGCAGTAGATTTGATTAATTACAGTAGATGATATGGACCTGTAAAAACCCTGGAGGAGAAATCAGAAAAAACAAACAGTGTTTGGTTTATCGGGGCTCCTCACGGTGAAAATTTAGGGAAGGGAAAACAGATCTCTAACTGCCAACGTTGGTGGTTGTTGGAAGTTAAAAGGGGGGTCCCCAGAGAGGTGATGGATGGTTTGCCCCTTGATAAATTACAGAAAATAATAACTAATTGGCACTATCAGAAACCGAATTTTTCAGTTCAACCCAGTGCACCCCTCCCTTCTCAGAATCCAGCCAGTGAGCCAAAAGAAACCCTCTCCCAGCCTCTCCCTCAGAATTTAGGATGTGAGCCAAAGCAAACACAGAACCAGAGAAACTAGGCTCTCCATCCCTTATAGGTGAGCAAAGGGCTGGAGCATGGATGTATCTGAGAATGCTCACTAAACATAAATCAGGAGATATATTGATCACAGCTATCACAGGCCTCAAACAGGCACTTGTAACCTTTCTGATTGCCACTGGGGCACAAATCTCTGCACTAACAAAAAGGATGCCCAGAAGTGTAGAATTGTTCCAACAAAGAAACCATGTTGTGCTTTAAATGCCCTAGGAACTACAGAATCTATGAATGTGGCCTTAGTAAAACTCATGCTCCATGGAGAGGAGAATCAATTAGTTGTCAAAATTGGGGATATTCCAAACAATTTATTAGGGATGGATGTTATTGCTGGGAGGCAGTGGGAAGATTCTGAGGGATTCCTGTGGTCATTTGGCGTGCCACGTCTTAACATTAGACTGCTCCAAGCTGCATCCTCCTCACTGTCTAGCAAAATTACTCATGTAAAACAATACCCTCTACCTTCTGGTGCCAAAGAGGGCATCAACTGGTTATACAGGACTTGTGAGACCAAGGAGTAATAGTCAATACCCATTCTCTTTTCAACTTGCCAGTGTGGCCGGTTTGGAAACCCAATGAGAAGTGGAGGCTGACAGTAGACTTCTGCAGGCTTAATGCCAACACAGACCCTCTTACAGCAGCGGTCCCAAATTTGGCTGAATTAATGACATCAATTCAAGAAAAAGCTCACTCAATCATGGCAACTATAGATGTCAAAGACATGTTTTTTATGATACCCATACAGCCAGAAGATATGGACCGTTTTTCCTTCACATGGAAAGGACAGCAATACAATTTCACTAGGCTTCCCCAAGGCTACAAACACTCCCCCACTTTGGCCCACCCTACTTTAGCCCAGCAATTAGAAAAAACACCCAAACCTGATCCTGTAGCTGTTTATCAATACATTGATGACATTCTGGGGTGGGGGGGGGGGGGGGGGGGGTGTGAAATAGAGGTAGTAGGGAAACATCAGCAGAAAATAATCTCTCACTTAGAAAGTCTTGATTTGCAGATGACCCCAGAGAAAATTCAGAAGTCTTCTCAGGAAGTGAAGTTTTTGGGAATTTGCTGGAAAGGAGGTATGACATGTATTCCACCTGATATCCTAACCTCTTTAGATCAGATCAAAATGCCTGAATCCAGGAAAGATCTCCTGCAAGCTCTAGGATTATTAGTGTTCTGGAGAAAACACATTCCAGATCTTTCAATAATTGCTAGGCCCCTTCATGACTTGCTGAGCAAATGGGGTGAAATGGGATGGGACTCTTTCTCAGGAGGAAGCATAGCAATTGCTGTTTTTTGAAGCAACAGCTCACCAAGCACTGGACCCTGTCCATCCCACAGATCCCTTTCAGGTGGAATGGGGATTTGGCTCCTCAGGGCTGTCAGTACAGCTACGGCAGCAGGGTCCTGAGGGTCCGATGTGTGGGAGGTTAAGATATTGCGATGTTACGGTCAGGCAGAACCCCTCCCCTTTTACTGTTACCTTTTACCGTTAACCCCTGTTATAAATGACCTGGTTCAACTGTTAATCAAGGCCATTTTACCGTCCACCACATTGGTGTGTGCGTGTACTTGGTCCGTGTGGCAAAGGTGCTGCCACCGAGCCGTTCTCGACCTGGGACCCCACGCCCCAAGTGTCGGCAACATGTGGTGCCAAAACCCGGGACAATCTGGGAAGCAGGAACCGCCTGGGCGAGTGAACGGCAGCCGGAGCAGCAGGACTGTCCCCGGCAGGGAGGACGCTCCCAGAGGACCGGCGAGAGGGGAAAGTCTCGCGCCTAGGACCGGCAAAGGAGGAAGTCTGGCGCCGAGGACCGGCGAAGGAGAAAATGGAGTACCTCCCAAAGGTCATTTTTAAAATTCATAGGCAGTGGGGCGTAGACTGCGAGCCAGGAGATTTTATCCTCGTAGTGTTGAGGCTCCTGCAGATTGGGGTTATTGGGCAGCTGGTGGATATTTTCCACCTCGAAGTGTGGGATAGTTGTACCGGGGCCCTAGCAGAGGAGGCTTTGTCCTCAGGCTCGGGGCGAGATCTTAAATTATGGGGCAGAGTCACGCAGGCTCTGTGAAAAGTTCAGCAGGAGCAGGAAATGTGGAAAACCACACAGGACTGTTTGCAGGCAGGGCCCCGGCAGGGTGTGGGGGCGGCCGCACAGACTGCGGGTGATCGTGAGTCTGCCGAGTGTGGGGATTTACAGCCGCGGCGACGCTCTTCGCAGCTCCCAAGCTCAGGCACGCTGGCTGAGGGGAAAAAGCGGTCATTTGGGACGGGCTGCTAGAGGAAGCGTGAGGTGCAGGCGTTAGCTCAGAGGTGCAGAGCGCAGCCGTTAACTTAGAGACATGGGGTGCTGCCATTGCCTCAGAGGCGCGGGGTACTGCCATTGACTCGGACGCGCGGGGCACCGCCATTAACTCGGAGGCGTGGGGCGCTGCCATTGACTCAGAGTCCGAGGGAGCCTGGGCGGGGCCTCCGCCTTACGCGCCACGGGGTGGTGGGCGCCAGAAGGGGGGGATGCGGACACGGGCGTGATCGGCAGAGACGGAGAAGGTCTGCAGGACAGCGCAGACACGCGCAGGCAAAAAGGAAGGAAAAGACACGGAGGGGGAGCTGACGCCGCTTGAAGCATGGGGTTGGAAATCTCATTACAAGGCACTGGCCTCCCCCAGCAGGAGGCAGGGCAAGCCTAGAGGGAGGGAGCGGCCCAATGCTAAGACAAAGGGGCAAGGTCGAAGCCTGACAGAGGGTTTTACCAATTCCATCCGGCCAAAAGATCAAGCGCGCATCCTAGCAACCGCCCTGCTGGCTTTAAATCAGTTCCCCAGGGGAGACAAAACAAAAAGTCCTGCCCAGAGGCACTGGGCCACCCGGGCACTAGAGGAAGGCCCACAAGTCATGATTAAAAATTAGTTAGGAGAATGGGAAACGGGTTGGAGGCTGGTACTCACAGGGCGAGGGTACACAGCCGTCAAGAAAAATAGTAAAATTAAATGGTGCCTGCTTAAGTCGATAAAACTGGATCTTCAGGGCAAAAACTAATGAAATTTGTAAAGCTTGTTTTGCAGGACTGAATCCTCAGACGCCCCCATGGCCCGTATACCCTGCTTCCTAAAGGCTGTGACGAATCATCAAGCAGCCTGATGGCAGACCATACCGGGGTCGTGAAAAACTCAGTGACCAAACTAAAGGAGAGGCCGGCGCAGAGAAGGACTGGGGGAAAAAAGCTCAACAAAAATGTTATCAGTCATGGTTCACATAAATGTTTTTGAAAGTCTTGTTTTAAGTGGTATCCATCAAGTAGAGTTCCAACTCTGGCCAGGTTCTGGCTCTACTTGAATGGAATGATCGCCAATCAGCCCAGAGTTTTTCTGCGTCAAAAGGTTCAAAGGGAGTTTTGGAGAAACGTGAATCCGGACATGAGTAAACGTGAATCCAGACATGAGTTCTCAACATCACTCTTCTTTTAAGGTCAGCTGTCGCAGACTCTGGGCGGATAGTTCAGTGCTGTGGTAAATGTGTGATTTCAAATAGTCAACTGTGTTAACAATTATTAGCCAAAAAACTGAGGAAGTCCTGCAAAGATATCCTAAGTCATGGTTCAGTCAGCCCTTATGACTGATTGCCCTTGGTTCTACCTTATTAGGCCCTATTATTGATCTTGGACCTTATATTTCAAAGAAGTTAGCATTGTTTATTAAAAACCAGTTAGAAATAGTTACCATTTAACCATCCACCACATTGGTGAGTGCGTGTACTTGGTCTGTGTGGCAAAGGTGCTGCCACCGAGCCGTCCTTGACCCGGGACGCCACGCCCCAAGTGGTGGCAACACCGAGGAGGCCTGTTGGTTTCTATTCCTGTGGTTTCAAAGATGCTGAGAAAAGATACACTACCTGGGAAAAAGGATTGTTTGTGGTTAGCTTAGCTCTCATAGAAGTGGAAAAGATTGCACAACAACAACCAGTTGTCTTGAGAGGCCCTTTCAAAGTTATTAAGACAGTCACTACTGGGACCCCCCCACCCCCGCCGACAGGATGGCCCAAAGGGCCTCAGTTGCAAACTGGTATGCTCAGATTGAACATTACTGTAACATTTTCTCAATAACAGAAGGAGCTGTAAAAAATTTAGCGATCCAAGAAACTGAGAATTTGGGCAGCAGCCATGACAAACCTGCCTCTGTAATTAAAACATCCCCTCCTTTCTCCACCAAACGATCAGCAAATTCTTGGTTCCCTGATGCCTCTGCTAAACAGGAGGGGAAGGTGTGGAGATACAGGGCAGCAGCCCTCCACATTTCCTCTGGTGAACGAATCATTACCAAGGGAGAAGGCAGTGCTCAGGTTGGGGAGCTGAGAGCTGTTTGGAGTGCTTTCCAACATGAGGTACAGAATACCTCTCCTGTCTGCATCTACACGGACTCCTATGCTGTGTATAAAGGATGTACTGAGTGGCTTCCTTTTTGGCAGCAAAATGATTGGGAAGTTAACAGAATTCCAGTATGGCAAAAGGAAAAGTGGCAAGACATTTTCAACATCACAAGCCAAGGGAACTTTGTTGGGGTGGGCAGCCTTTCACCAGACAGATGGAAATCCAGCAGGAGAGTGGAACAATAAAGCTGATGATTTAGCAAGACTAAGTCCCCTGAAAAAGAACAAATTACAGAGGACTGGGATCAACTATTGTCGGGTTCGGCTGTCTGTCTCTGCCCCGACATGGGTAGGGTGGTTCTTGGGTGGCACGCACTTCAAAGGACGAGTCTGGACTCTTCAGCTTTTCGATCTTCAGATTGTTTATTGTTTCTTATCTACAAAATTTTCTGTCTGCCCAACAGAGGTCTGATCTGCAAGGCAGCCAAGGGCACTCGTGACCACCCACGGGGCGGTCATGTCTTTTTATACTAAAATCTACGTACATGATATTTACTTTTATTTTCCAATACTTTTCACCCATATTAGCAAGTACACCTTCACCATAAACCAATCCCCAAGTGCCAACATCACCACAGGAGATGGAAGACAAGAAGAAGAAAGAAGGACGAGACACGCCCTGATCCCCCCATCTTGTCTCCATAACCCCCCTGTACCAAAAACCTTAAAGTTTATATTTCACCCTATAAATGTGTCCCTTTTACACCCTTCACTCTAAAGTGATTCTCATGTCCTTAAACTGCTGTCACTTCTGTGGATGGATCAAAATCAAGCCACCAAGCACTCTTGGAAACATTCCAGGATTTCCGAGACCCCCAAGGGTTCTCCTGGCATCTCTGGACATTGGGAGCGATGTGCTGAGTTCCCACATCTCCCCCTTCTCTTTGCACCAAGAAGACTTCTTTGGCAACTTGACTCATGACACGTCGCACACATAAAAAGATGCATGCAACGATGAGCATGAGGACTAAGAGTATTATTAGAATATAAAATCCCATTTTTAAAAACCCTCTCCATAAGGGAGAAAGATCAAAAAATCCCGCCACATCATCAATCCATGACCCAGTGATTTTGCCGAGTTTCTTTATACTGTCTTTCATTTTTTAAATACTTTCATGAATTGATCTTGAATGATCCAAGAGATTCATGCAGCACATTCCCTCAAACTCTTCACATCCATGTCCATGAGCAAGCAATAGATAATCGATTGCTGCCCTATTTTGAAGAGTTGCCTCTCTCACACTACTTATGTCTTTTAACATATCACTCAAAGCGAGAGAGACTGATTGAGCATGCTTGCTCAACCAACAACCCATGTGGTCCAGTTGAGTCAAGGCCACCCCCGACGCTGTCTGAGGTGAGAAAATTGCTGCCGCAATTCTCCTTGCCTTGTCCCAGGTGTATACTTCATCATCACAGTTTGCACTGTAATGTTTCAAGGACCTTTTCTCTTTATGTTTTTGCTTTTTCAGTACTTTCAAATCTGGTGATAACATTGAAATCCTCCCAATGCTGCATGGACCTCCCTTGGCATTTGCAGGAATGCCGTGCCAAATTCTGTCCCCACAAATTAAAAACAACCCACGTGGCAATTGCACTGGGACCTGGATTGATCCTTTGGCTGTTGTCTCGGTGTGATTGCACCAAGCTGACGCGTTTCTATAAAACTTGCGATTTGGAGTGACATCAACGCTTTTGTTAGTCCTTGACACATCCGAAATTTCGAATTTCATGCATAGTTCCATTGTTGTGGACCCGAAAATTTCCAATTCCTGTGGTTCGGTAGAAGCCACAGGTAAAAGATGTGTCCAAGCACACCATTCATTCACAGGATCTTTGATGACCTGCGAAATCTCCATTGGAGAGTGTCCTGGAATTGGCCATTTGGCCACTGGCAACCCAACCATGCATGCTGTGAATGGTTTCCCTGGTTTCGAATGTGTCAGGCAGATACTTTCTAAGTTCGCTGCCTGGGCTAAAGTTTCCCAAACATTTTGTTTTGGTTGATTGATGGGTAAATTTGCTCCATTGCTTAAAGCAACAGATGAAAGCATGAGCATCATGAAGCTCATGACTTCATCCTTATGAAAAATCATTGTCATGCTCTCACTCAAAGCCACAAAGGAAAAACCCCCAAAGTTTTTATTCTTTTTGTCCCTCTTCTGAGTCATTGTTCACAACTTGAGTTTCTTCCTCCGTCTGCGTGCTCGTTTCTCTGCTTCTGGGATCAGTGCTCTCTTGCTCTCTTGTCCGAAATGGCTTCACGTGTCGCGCTGACACCCACTTCAGACCTCGCCCTGTGGAAACACAAGAGAAACCCTTGCCCCAAGTGATTAGTTTGAAAGGACCCTTTAAGAATCATTGACACAAGACATTGAATGTCAAATGGCATGAAATCACACGTATTGAATGTCCCCTTCAGGAGCTGTTTGAAGAATTGTGAATTCAGACCGTTGTTCTGAATGGCCTTTGATAAGTCTTTGATCACTTCATGACCCAACCTTTCCCACCTTGGATTTTGACCTTGTGCATCATATGTCACTGGCATTATTATGTCTCCTGATCCTCTGATCAGACCCTTTTCTTTTGATAATTCATTTCTAATTTCCTTCCAGTCTATTGCTTCTATCGGTCGTTCTTCTTCCTCCTCTGGAAACTCCATTGGCCATTGCCTGCACAATGGAATCGTGGAGGCTCTTGGTGATCCTTCGCTCCATGTTCTTTGACTTGAGGTTTTTGGTCTTGCTCCTAAATATGAAAAAGAAACTTGAGGTTCTCTTGAACGTGTTCTTTTTACTGCATCAAAAGACTGCAGAAGATTTCTTGCTGCTTCCGCTGCTGAAAGCTGGAATGCTGGAATTCCCTCTCTTGCTGTAATGTGTATCATTTCTTCTCCTTGAGGCTGTGCTTCATCTGAGCTGTCTTCAACTTCATATGATCCTGAAGTTGATGGAAAATTATCCTTTTGTTGTGTTGTTGTTTTTGTTTTCTTTAATGTGGTTTTCTTTTTATAGATCGTTGGAAAAAAATGTTGCATTGTCGCAGTTTGGCCAGCAGGTGATGTGGTGGCGCTGTCGAGCAGGTCCGACATGTCCTGCAGTGTGGTCATCCCTCCACGAGGTGGCGCTGTCGCCTGCCTGGACGACCGTGATGACGACACGAACTCGATCGGTTTCTGCTTGTCAGACTGCAACGCTTGCAATCATGCTTGAGACCGAGTTTGCATGGCTGTTGACTGAGCTGGCATTGAGGGTTGAATACTTGAATGTTTCTTTTGAGTGGAAGAGGTTTGAACCATAGGGATTGAGGCTAAAGGCATTGGGACCGGAGAGGGGGTGGAGCCCTGGGATGTCGAACCCCAAGCGTGGCCCCTCCTCTTTGCCCGAGACGTCACAGGGGATCGGACCTGCCCCCGTCCTCGCTCCACACGCACCTCCCGCGCACGCGCGCCTTCCGGAACGCTCCCTGCCTCCCCTGTACTGACTCCGTCCCACTATGTCTCCGTCCCACTCCACCTCCGAAGTCTCCTCCCTATTGTCTGTTCCTGTCCCTCTCTCCTCCTCCTCTGACGCTGTATCCACACCCCCCGCCGATGCGCGCGGCCCTCCCCCTGCCGGTATCCCCTGTCGCGCCGCGTTTCGAGCCGATCTCCGCGTCCAGATTCCGGGTCTGACGTCACCACCAGACGTCCCCTGCGTCCCCCCACAGTAGCCTGCTGGAGCCCTGCAGCCGCCCCGCCCTTTCTACCCGTGTCTGACGCTGCCGCGTCGGTTTGATAGCCCTCCCCAGCTCTCCCGCGAGCCTTGCTCATCGCACACACTTTTGGCACCGCGCCAGCCAAGGCTGCCGCCGCCCTTGACGCTGCGCTCGCAAAAGCCACACCAGAACCCGTGTCCCCCATCGCTTCCGTGCCCCTCCCGCCAGCCGCCGCCGCCGCGCCGCCGCGCCTGCCGCGAGAGAGCGCATCCCTCCTTCCCTCTTGTTCCCTTTGAACCCCCCTCCCCAACTCCGCCACTTTTGCCACCTCCTCTCCCTCTGACTCCTGCGAATCGGGGCGGTATGCTCCTAAAGAGCGACCTGTCTCCTTGATATCGCTGGGAGAAAACCTCATTTCATCAGGGAGTGGAATGGTATCATCTGTGCCTCAGTCGGAGCCTGAAGCCCCTGCACTCTCCGGGGTCTCAGGACGCTTTGGGGTTTCCTTGGGTCTTCGGGATGGTGGGACTGAAGGCAATGACTTTTTCCTTGTCCCCCTTTCTCGGGCACTTTTTCCCCCGGGCCAATCGGGATCAGAGCCAATCTCCATTTCAAACCTTGCTCTCCTCCCTCTGCCCCTGTGGGACTCGCAACAAGTTGTTGCCTGGCTGACCCTCTAAATTGAGTCGAGGTCGCCTCTAACATAATTCTTGCTGAAGACCGCAATTTCAAGGCTGTCTTATCATCATTGGTGGCTAAAAAATATAGGTGTCTATTAACTTCTTGCCAAAAACCTACTTCAAATAACAAACGTGTCTCTGAGTACAGGTAATTACACTGCACCCACAACAATAACTAAGTTTTTTCTTTGGGATCCCCTTAGTGTGTGTGTCTGCCACGCCCTGTAGGTCGGACAGAATCTCTATTTGTTCCTGGGAAAGTGTATCCCCATGTTCTTAATTCTTGACCTTCTTACCGAATTTGTCGTCAGAGCAGTCCGAAGGCTCCTGGTCACTGCCCGCAGATTACACGGAGATGGATTCGGAGGCGCCTTTCCGATTCCAACCCGGGCTGTTCTGCTACGAACTTTCTTCGGCCGAAGTGGAGTGCAATGTTCTCAGTGGCTGCTGCGTCTTCAGACTCTCCTGGCTGCTTTCTGGCTGCTTTCCCGAGGAGTTATCAGTGCTCTCCTGGGAATGAGTCCAGCTCGGGAGCTGCCCACTCGGCACTTCAAGGCTGCCCCTGTGCAAGAGGTGCACACCAGAGCTCACCGTGGCTCAGCGAGTGCCCGCCGGATGCTGCTGGGTCGCCGGTCGCCGCCGGGTAGCCCCCCGGATCACCCACCGGGTGCCCACCCAGGGACGCCAAATGTCGGGTCTGGCTGTCTGTCTCTGCCCGGACACAGGTAGGGTGGTTCTTGGGTGGCACGCACTTCAAAGGACGAGTCTGGACTCTTCAGCTTTTCGATCTTCAGATTGTTTATTGTTTCTTATCTACAAAATTTTCTGTCTGCCCAACAGAGGTCTGATCTGCAAGGCAGCCAAGGGCACTCGTGACCACCCACGGGGCGGTCATGTCTTTTTATACTAAAATCTACGTACATGATATTTACTTTTATTTTCCAATACTTTTCACCCATGTTGGCAAGTACATCTTCACCATAAACCAATCCCCAAGTGCCAACATCACCACAGGAGATGGAAGACAAGAAGAAGAAAGAAGAAGGACGAGACACGCCCTGATCCCTCCATCTTGTCTCCATAACCCCCCTGTACCAAAAACCTTAAAGTTTATATTTCACCCTATAAATGTGTCCCTTTTACACCCTTCACTCTAAAGTGATTCTCATGTGCTCAAACTGCTGTCACTTCTGTGGATGGATCAAAATCAAGCCACCAAGCACTCTTGGCAACATTCCAGGATTTCCGAGACCCCCCAAGGGTTCTCCTGGCATCTCTGGACATTGGGAGCGATGTGCTGAGTTCCCACAAACTATTAGAATAGCTGCATGTAAAAAGACAGCACACAGGTGTGAAAGATTTGTACAAGGAAGCTCTTGCCCAGCGTTGGCCTGTCACCAAGGAAAGGTGTAAAACATGCGTATCAACCTGTGAGCAATCGCAGACTGGAGACTGGAGAGACATCCTTTGGAAGATGACCCTCTGCATTTCAGAAAGGGTAAAGGCTTATGGGACGCGTGGCAGGTAGACTATATTGGACCCTTTAAGAAGTCAGGAGTTAAACACTTTGTGCTAGTAGGAGTAGAAATTGTATCTGGGATGGTCCAGGCCAATGCTTTTAAAAGACCTACAGGAGATAATACTGTTAAAGCATTGCAGGGATGGTTTGGAATTTTCCCAAAACCACAGGAAATTCAATCTGATAATGGGTCCCACTTCACTGCTAGAATTGTACAGGATTAGGCAAAAAATGAAGGAATTAAATGGACTTTTCACACCCCTTACTACCCTCAAGCTAACGGGATCGTGGAAAGGACCAATGGTCTTTTGAAATGACTTTTGAAACCAGAGGAGGGAAATTGGGATGTTCGGTTATGGGAAGCTGTGAAAAGTGTGAATGACAGATGGGGGGGTAAATGGGTGTCCCAAAATCACTGTTTTTTTCCCCATAGCTCCAAGCATAATTGCCTCTCTAGGGAGACCAGCTGATTTCAAGATTCCAGCATATTACCCTGGACAACCTGTTCTGGTGGACCTCCCTACTGTAGGGGAACTACCACTAGTGCTAAAAACCCCTCTGAATAAACATGCATGGGTAGCCTCTGATGCTCTAGGGAGAGAGCATTGGATAAATACACACTGGATAATTCCATCATTCTAACTTTTTCTGTCCCTTAGTGGCAGGATTCTGTTGTGTTTACTTTTACAGAAGAACCCTGAGGGACATGAGGATCATCTGAACCATGATAACACTGGTGATACTTTTCTGCATCCTACCACAATTCCGTGGACAGAATCCTGCTGAGTGGTCGTCGTCTGAAGCTACCATCCATCACACTAATGTTCTAGGATCATATCCCAAGGGTCACCACCTGAACCTAGAGCCTATAGTGCTGCATGACTCTGAGATATATCGCCCAAGTGAGTGGGGATGGGATCAGAAGGACTGGACTAGAGCCCTAACTGGAACAATTGGTGAGTCGATTGTGGTAGCGTGCAGAAAAGTGGAAGGATCTCTCTATGAGAAAGCCACCTCCATTGCAGGTGCTGGAAATTTTTTAGAACCAGATGGAAAAAACTATTTGCACATCCCTACAACAGAACTGTGTCCTACGACAAAGTGGGAGTGTACCAAACAAATTCCCCTCACTCTGTGCTGCTGGCAGGAGTATGTTGGTAACTACACTTTAGGCCCCAGAACCAACAATGCAATTACAAAGGATTGTAGAAATTAATCAACTGACTGCTGGCATAATTTTACTTTAGCCAAACCAACTTATGTGACACGCCGTTGGCAAAATAACTTGACAAATCCATTAATTTTAAAAGGCCTAGTTTACAAACTTAAGATAAATGCTATAACAAAGTCCACACTGAGTACAGTAGTCACACCCCAGTGGGTAGAAAGGACTGAGAGCACCCTTAGTCAACTTGATACTGAATGGCCTTGGTCCCAGGCTTTTGTTCATTTTTCCAGATCCACAGGAAACGTGAGGGATTTAAACCTATCAACTGTCATTATGCATGAAAATCAGATATACACTAGGCAGGAATGGGAAAACCAAAAAACCTGGCAGCTTCAAGGGATAGTGGGGAAAAAAATTAGTATAGGATCCGAATGATTAATGGAACTACCCTTAGTAACGCAACCTCAATCGGTGTTTTGACAGATCAAACAAATAAGCATGAAAAGGTTTGTACGCACCCAAGCTTACAGGATTGTTGGCACAATTTTACATTGGCACAAACCATAGAAGTGGTTTGTCTTTGGTCCAAAAAATGTAGGCCTGTAGGGCCTACATTTTAAGTTTATAGTAAATGCTATAGCCCAACTTGTTACAATTTACACCACCACCACTCCAGCCCAACCACCGCTTATGCTTAGCCCAAGAATTTTTGAAAATGGACCAGATATAATTAGGAAAACAGGACAACAACAAATACTGTTCAATCCAGCATGGTTCTCTTAAACAAGTCAAATTGCTGATGCAAAGTAATGTCTCAGAAATTCAGCCGGCCTGTTCACCTTTTTTGCAAACTTCCTTTGAGGGTTGGATGACCTGGTTGCAAAAGCGGAACTCTTTTAAAAGACAGACGCTAAGAGACATAACTGGTGTTGTGGGAACAGGATTGGGAATTCTAAAGAGTATTGATTCAGAAGTATTAATGAATAAAATTGGCTGCTACAACTAGAGATTTGACCAAATTACAACAACCACTGCAGTCATTGGCTTTAGGAACACACCAGTGGCTGCTATCAAACATTTTGCCAAATTGGGAAAAGGTAAATGTAAATGACCACAAATTGGTAATTGATACACTCGGTGCTACACAAAACAACATTTCTTTGGCTCTCAGCTGTATCCAGGCACAATTGTGGATGCAGTCAGTTGCTGCCTCAATGATAAGAGAAGGTGAAGAAGGCACTTTTCCTACTGAAATTGGGAAAATAATTTGGGACAGTGCCACTGATTTTGAAAGAGAATTCCAATCCTGGTGGAACCTGGTGAATTTTACTTACAATCCCATTACAAACATAGCCATGGCTTTTGTGTTAACCATATGTAATGCCTCAGTGCATTTGATATTTCCTATGATTGCATTAGGGCTGAATCATGATGGAGCTGTTCTCTATCCTTATGAGCATTGGGAATGGGCCCGTCAAATTGGTGAGAAATGGCAAAATGTTAATTTAGAATCTTGTCTTGTCCGAGAACAACAAGGGTTCATCTGTGAAAGCAATGCAATCATAGCTCAAGACATTTGTTTAGACACAGAGCAAAATATCTGTCATTTTGAAATTCATCCTAATGAGACTTCTGAAACAGTCCTTATATATATAGGCAATAGATGTGCATGCTTCAGACCTGCTTGTGATTTTGTATTTGTAGAGAATGTTGTAGTAGATACTAAAAATTATTCAAATTTTTGTGCTTGTAACTTTACCAAGATTACAGGATGTGATTTCTTTTATGAAGCTCCAGTTACCTCTCACTACCTATTGCAATCCAACTACACACTGATTCACAAACTGATGCCTACTCCTATTGGGATGGATCTCACTTTGGTAAGACAACTGCTGCTCCATTGAGACTTAGTTGAAATCCTTGAGAAGATTGAGAAAAACGCACAGAAAGCCCTGGTGACTGTTCATCACAATGTCAGACAGATACCCCGTGTCATGGAAAGGGTGGAGAAAGATGCCGAGCACAGGGGGTGGGATACTCTTTTAGGTGGTCTCCTACTGCCACGGGTGTCCTGAGCAGTCTGTGTCATCCCATTGTTATCCTTTTGATACCAATTCTGCTTGGTTTTATTTTATCAGCAGTCCCATTCGTTATGAATTGGAGCATGAAACAGCTGACAAGATTGACATCTATAGTTAATGCAAACAACTTGGCTGATGTCCCATGCACTGTGAACATCCCCAAGACTTTGACACAAGGCAATTATGAATGAAGCATATGTGTTTTGGAATAATCCTAATTTCCATTTATGATTTTGTGGGAATTACTTTTGATTTTTAGTGAATTGGTTTAGAAAATCATTTTAAAGTTAGTGCTTATATTATGATTTGTTTATTGCTTTTGCTTTTGATATTTGTGATTTGTTTTGACCATTTGAGAATGGTTATAAAAATAATACTATTTTAATTAATTAACCATTTGAAAATAGTTATAAAATTGATACTGTTGTGATCAATATTAATTATGTTTGTTTATTGTCTCTCTTTTTTTTTTCCCTCTTCTTCCTATCCTTTCTTTTCCTCCTTTCTCTCTCTCTCTCTCTGTCATGCTGTCCCTATTTTTCCGGGTTCTACTACCAACGTACAGCGAGTCATGAAGACCTATCAGCGACACTCCAGAGCCCTGCTGATGACGATCCCTTCAAGACAATTGTGAGTCACGGGGTCGTGTAAGAGTCTGTCTGAAATATCCCTCATCTGCCTCACGGTCGTCATTGGGGACCACTGAAAATCTCGGGCTTTGTAGGAGAAAGTTACACAAGCCAAAGGCTTCGAGACCTGAGAGCACAATGTTAGGTTATTGTTTTCACAGGTGTTGTTTGCTGTATGCTACACTGAGCCCAATGAGAAGAAGAAGGAAGCACCGTGCCCTTTTTGCAACAACAGCCTTGGGAGCTGTCCCACCTCTCGGCCTGGCTGGATTCTCCTGAGTTCTGGGTGGTCCCCCACAGAAGACCCTCACCTGTTTTACAACCACTGTGACAGACAGACTGAGATGTAAGGAACCTCTCCATCAAAGACCGAGACATGAAACCCCCATGTGAAAAGGCCCCTCTGCTCCTTCCAAGGACTGGCACTGAAACCCCCAGCCCGGGGCAGGTGTGTGGGGGAGGCAAGCTGACCAAAGCGAGATGTTTGCCTGCAGGTTGTGACCGCTGGACCAAGAAGACAATGGCTCTCATTTACTGCTGAGAACATGGACTACCTGTTACATCTATTCTTTATTGTATCTGTTTTCCCCCCTCCCTCACAATTTCCAATAGAGTTATCATAATAAAAACCTCTGAGTTAGCCAGAGATTTCAAGATCTCCCCGACATAACAGGCGGATCCTCGACTGGACTGGACCAAAGGACTTCGTCTCTATGTTTGGTAGCTCTATCCCCCTCTTTCTCTCTCTCTCTCTTTTGTCTCTCTCTTCCTCTATCTTTTTCTCTCCCTTAATCCCTCTCTCACATTTTGCAGTGGTCATTCAATAAAGGTGCATTTGTTTCGATTATCATTGCAAACCCCCTTGTACCGTGTTGGTTCTTTTTGCACCCTGAGATCAAATCCACAAATCATCACGAAACCCGTCTGTTAGGACAGATCGTGACACCCCCCGAAGAACCCTCCCCAAATTCCCCCCCAAAGCCCCCCCAGCACCTCCAGACCCCGCTAAAACCCCCTCAAGTTCCCCCCAGACCCTCCCCAAATCCCTCCAAACGTCCTCAAGACCCCTCCCCAAATTCCCCTCACGACCCCTCCAGGACCCCTCACCTGTTCCTGCGCCTCCTCAGCAGCTCCCGGAGCCCCCCGTCCTCTCCCAGCGCCTCCCCTGCTCTCTCCAGCGCCTCCCGCAGGACCCGCCCGAGCCCGGGGTGGCTCCCGGGGGTCCCCGAGGGGGTCCCGGGGGGCGGAGGAGGTGGAAGGGGGGCGCCCGCTCCATGCCCGGCCCCGGGGTCAGGGGGCGCCGCTTCAGGCTCGGCTCTGATTGGCTGGAGCGGCACGGGGAGGGCAGGAGTTGCAATGGAAAGACGCCCGGTGATTGGTTTTTTTCATAGAGGGCGTGGTGATTGACAGGAGAGGGGCAGGAGAGGCGGGCTTTGCTGAGGAGAGGTGGGCGATGATTGGTTAGTTCAGCTCGAGAGAGGCGGGCATTACTGAGGGGAGACCTGCGGTGATTGGTTGGTTCGGCACATCAGAGGCGGGCGTATCTGACGGGAGGTGTGCGGTGATTGGTTGGATTGGCGCACGGGGAGGCCGGTGTTCCTGAGGGGAGGTGATTGGATGGTTTGGGGCGGGGCGTCCGCTATTGGCTGGGAAAAGTCCGGGATTTTTAAGAGAACATTCCCGGTTTTCTGGGGAAAACCTCTCAGATTATTAAGGAAAAATTCCCGTTTTTTGAAGGAGAAACATTCCCTGATTTTTTGACGCCACATGACCCCAAATAACCCAAATAACCCCAAAACACTCGAAATAAACCCCAAATAACCCTAAAAAACCCCAAACAATACCTAAAAGTCTGCCAAATAACCCTAAACAAATCCAAATAACCCCAAAAAACAAAAAAAAAAAACTCCCCTCAAATTAAAATAAAAACCCCAAAATGATTTCAAGTACAGCTAAAAAAAAAACATATACACCAACATAAACCCCAAGAACCTCAAATAATTCCAAATAAGCCCAAATTAACCCAAATAACCCAAAATAATTCCAAAGAACCCCAAATAAATAGAAATAAACCAAGTAAAACCCAAGATAAACCCCAAATAGTCCATAAATACCATAAATAAACCCCAAACAAACCCTAAATAAACCCAAATAAACCCCAAGTAAGCCCAGTTCCTCCCGTCCCCACGCCATAACAGATCCTGACCAATCAGAACGCGCAGTACTGATGACGATCTAATTGCTGGGCAGAAACTCAGAGCACCGGCCCCGCTCAGCGATTTTCAGCGAATCCGCGCCCGGCCCGACTCTGACTCATCACTTGCCAGGCACAGTCAAGGCCTCTCACTGCGTTCAATAATCAGAGACTGCGCGGGGTAATTTCCAGCCAATCAGAGCGTGTCTCGCTGATGACTCATCAGTTGCGAGGAGCGGAATTTGGGGACCGGGGGAAGGTGACCCTGAGGATGGGCTGGGGGCCCCAAATTAATCCAAAACGGGGTCGGGACCCCAAAACGGAGCAGGAGGGGCCTGGAGCCCCCAAAACCAAACACAGGGGAGGGGACTGGGGGAACGATTGGAAAGGGGAAGGAGAGAGGGGAAAAGAGGGGGGTGGGACCCCCAAATTGAGCTGAGAAGGGGATGGGACACCCTAAATTGAGCTGGAAGGGGGGTGGGACCCCCAAACAGGATGAAGCCAATTTTGCTCCTGGAATATGTAAAATAGTTTATGGATATGCAAAAAGTCTATGAATATGCAACAGGCTGATGTCATGGGAGACAAGGACCATCCAGCAAAGGTTGTTATGGCCACTGAGACCTCCGAGTTATTTCCGGGGACACCCCTTAATTAATCTGGTTTTAATTCCATCAGTCTGTTGCATATTCATAGACCCTCATGCATATCGACAAACTCATCTACATATTTCAGGAACTATTTTACATGTCCCGTCTTTGGGAGTGTCTCCCCATTTCAGGAGCCTCTACTGAAATGGAAAATGTAAACCTCCTCCCTTAGAAGACGAAGAAGAAGAAGAAGAAAAGAAGAAGAAGAAGAAGAAGGAGAAGGAGAAGGAGAAGGAGAAGGAGAAGGAGAAGGAGAAGGAGAAGAAAAGCTGAAATTTTGGGAATCCAGTGGGAAAATGGCTGATCCTCTGGGAATCCATTTCTTACCCCCCAAAGACAGGGCAAAGGCAGGGCGGTGGGGTTTTTATAGGGTATCCCAAGGGTGGAGTTGGGGTTTGGGTCAGGGGAGGAGTTCTTAGCAACACAAGAAGGATGAGATCAAATTCCTGCCTCTTAGCAACAGCAGCATTCCACACAGAACGTGTCCCCAAATCCTAAATTTCCTCTAAAACAACTGAGAAATTATGGAACTGCAGATATATTCGATCAATTTCCTTCATCTAACCCAGTTTGGAGAGTTTTTCAAGGATGAAGGTGAAGCAGAGGAAAATTAAGGCCAAACCAAAGGGCTAAGCAGCCAGGTGTGTTCCCAACATGGATCACAGGGAATGTGCGTGACCAGGGCTGTGCCCAAAGTGCCTCCTCCAGTGGGGGATGGAGCTGGAGCAGCACACAAAGCTCTGCCCACACGCGGGGCACTCGCAGGGCTTCCCTTACCGGTGCCTCCGTTGGTGTTGGGTCAAGTTAGAGCTGCTGGAGAAGCTCTTCCCACACTGGGGACACTCGTAGGGCCTCTCCCCTGTGTGGGTGCGCCGGTGTGTGATGAGGGTGGAGTTGTGCTTGAATCCCTTCCCACAGTCAGGGCACTGGAAGGGCCTCTCCTCTCTGTGAATCCGATAGTGCAGGAGGAGATGGGAGCTGGTCTGAATCTCTTCCCACACTCCCCACACTCGTAGGGCCGTTCCCCAGTGTGGATCCTCTGGTGCACAATCAGGTCGCAGTTCCACCTGAAGCTCTTCCCAATCTCCACGCACGTGTGAGGCTTCTCCCCATCATGGAACTGCTCATGGAGCACCAGCTTCGAGCTCTGGCTCCATCTCTGGCCGCCTTCCTGGCCCAGGCTGGCTCTTTCCCCCTCACATCCCCGCCATCTGCGTTTGCAGCCCCTCCTCGTGCGGCAGCTCCGGGCCTTTTCCTCCCCGTTGGCTTCCTGCACCGTGGAGCCGCTCAAAACGGCCTCTGCCACCAGGTTCTGCCGCGGGCATTTGTCCTCCCTGCTCTCCATGCTCAGCTCCTGCTCTGGGGGAGGAAGGACAAGGACAGCATGGGATTTGCCTCCGTGCCACAGGCAAGGGCAAGGAGATCCCCCCAGGGCTGAGCTGCAGCCGGGGGCCCTGCTGGGCTGGGAGATGGAGCAGCACAGGGGGGAAAGGGGCACTCATCGCCAGCTCGGGGCTGTGCACAAATCACAAACAGGACGGGACTGCTAGGAACGTGTCTTGAGCTGTTTTATTTCCCAGCATCTGTCTCATTACTTGGTTATGACAATGGGAAGATGCCAGTAGCTCACATCACAGGTAGCAGACAAAGAACTTCATGTTAAAACTTACTTTAAAAGGTTTTTGACCAATCACGCAAAGCAAAGCCATACTGACAGTAGTTCTATCCAAGCACTATAAGCACATTGACGGTTAAAACAATGCTCCCTTATTTCAAATACAATACCTGCTTGTAAGCCTTAAAACACAATGCACAGAGCTCCATTATTAAGCTTGGAACTTCCTAATATCTTTCTAGATACACTTTTCTGCAGGTTCGGGAGTTATTCTAGATAAGTGTTAATGCACAGACCATTGTTCTATTTCTCCCTACTTTCTACTTATATAACTTTTCTGCTGACCAATCTTACTGCAAAGCTCTAATCAGTTCTACTGTCTCTGAGGCTTGTCTTTTGAAGCTTTTCCAAAACCCTGTGATTTTAAGCATTCAACAGACACTGATTTCCCCCTCACCTGCCTCAGTGACCCAGGGAATCTTCCTCTTCCTTGCAGCCTCCCAAGTGTTGGCAATGGGAAATCCTGGTTTGGGGAAAACAAGGGATGAGCACGTTGAGTTTGATGGTTCCTCTGCCCGAGTCCATCTCTACAAGTCAGCGGCCATCTGGGCTCCAGAAAAACCTCCCAAACACCAAGATTCAGCCCTGAAAAAGCCACCCAGGAGTTCCCTGTCCCTGGTCCCTCCCCTCTGGTGTTCGGGGGTTCCACCCTGTCCCAGCTACTGGGGGTCACGCTTGGATTGGGGATCCCCCTTCTCCTCGGTGCCCGCCCTGCCCAGGCTGCTGGCAGTCCCAGCAATCCCAAAAGCTCCCCCCACTTTGCTCTCCCCATTTCGGGATGCCGGGGCTGTTTGGGCTCCCAGGCTCCCTTCTCCCCTCCTTCTCTGCTCTGGGCTGCAGCGGCTCCAAGGAGTCCCCCCTGCCCCTCTCCAGGCTCTTGAGGCTCCCACCAATGGCGGCGCTCCCCCCTCTCTGGGCTCCCCACTTTGGCCTCCTGGGCCACACAGGGCTCTGCTCCTCCAGGCTGCCTCTGCTGGCAGCCGCCACCGCCACCCCCCGATGTCCCCCCAAGGGGCCTTTTCCGCTCAGCCTTGGACTTCTTCATTCTCCAAAATCCCCCCAAAAACCCAATCCAGGGACCCTCTGGATATCTGGGCCGAGCTCCCCCTCCCCGCTCACCGGAGCCATGGGGGGGGCGATGATCCCACAGGTGGGGGCTGCGAATTCAGGCAGGAATCGAAGGCGTGGTTCCCTCAGTTCAGCCTTGATCCGCTTTTGTTCCTCCTCTTCCATCCCTCCTCCCCCTGCTCCTCCCCCCTAGCCCCACCTCCTTTTCCCCCTTCATCCCTGCCCTTCCCTGCCTCCTCCTCCTCCAGCAGCAGCCACACCCTCGGTGCCCGTTCCCGCAGCCCTCGCAGCCCACGGCAGGAGCGGGGATGGAGCCGGGACGGGTCGGGATGGGCAGCGCGGGGCTCTCGGCTGCTCCCAGCCGCTGCGGGCGGGGGGAACCCGGCCCGGGCCAAAGGAGAGGCAAACTGGGCAAACTGGGGGCTGCACATCCAAACTGGGCCTTGCTGGGGACCCTGCCTGGCCACTGCCAGCCCTTGGGGCTCCTCCCGGCACATCCGCCAGGGGGGAACGCACACAGGGCTGGGGGATCCCAGCAGCGGCAGCACTGCCAGGGACTGGGCTGCACTGGGACCGTACTGGGAGTGACTGGGGCTGTACTGGGCTTGTACTGACATCATACTGGGATCATACTGGGAGTGACTGGGACTGTACTGGGCTTGTACTGACATCATACTGGGATCATACTGCCATGCCAGGGCACACTGTGATTGCACTAATGGAGAGTGGGATCATACTGGGATCATACTGGGATTGTACTGGGAGTGAGTAGGAGCCTGCAGGGGGCAACTGAGACCATGTTAGGGGCAAATGGGATATACTGGGAGTGACTGGGAGTCACTGTGAGCAACTGGGAACATACTAGGACCAACTGAAAGGAACTGGGTGCATACTGGGGGTGATTGGAAACTGCTGGGCTTACACGGGGATGAACTGGGATCATGGCTGGAGGTGACTGGGATCATACTGGCAGTGAGTGCCACTACACTGAGGCTGACTGGGAGTGCTTGGGAGCAAATGGGATCATACTGGAAGGAACTGGAAAGATGCTAGAGATAACTGGGGTACACTGGGATATACTGGGAGCGACTGGAAGGAAAGTGAGGGTGAAAGAGAGCAACTGGAACCATGTAGCGCAAAACTGGTTTATTCTGGCAGAGACTGGGAGCACACTGGGCTCATCTCTGGATCATACCGGGAGTGACTGGACTAATACTGGGAGTGACTGAGTGTCACAGTGAGCACACCCTGCACAGCATCCCCCATACTGGGCCTGACTGGGAGCCACTGGGAGCAAATGGCATCATACTGGGACTCACTGAGTTGATTGAGGAAGCAACTGGAACCATGCTGGCGGCAGCTGGGACCATGCTGGGAGAGACTGGAAGTAAGTGGGATTATAATTGTGAAAAGTGCATATTTTGTGATTGGGTTTTCGCAAATATGAAAATGAATATTATACATCTTGTGTTAGAAACTAATGCTGTATTAATTCTCTTAAGAAGTGGGTTAAATACAGTTTTTAGTTATTACAAAATATTAAAATAGAAACTATGCTTGGTAAGAGACTTTCTTTAAAGAAAGGACTTGCAGCGAGATAGCAGCCCCAGGACACCTAAATCATTCAGAGAAAAAGAATTTATTGCCCTCTTATCAGAAGAAATGAACTTCTTCCCGCCTCGAAGGCGCTGTTAGGATTCAGAGGAAGAAGGTGGCACTGACCAGAATCCCATGTTTGAATGGAATTTATGCATCATGTATGAAGTGTACGAATATGCAACAGGCTATTGTTTTTAAGGGTTAATCCTTTGTTAACAGGTGTCCTTTTTAGGGCTTGTGCTGCCCAGAAAAAGGTACCCGGACTCCATAACACTTTGTATTTGTTGTCTCATATTGTCCTAATTCAAATTGTCCAAATTTTTATTACTCTAATAGTATTACTATTATGATAATTATTTTATTACTATTAAACTTTTAAAATTTTAAAAACAAGTGATTGGCGTTTTTCACAATTTGGTAGCAGAGGATGGTTACCAACACCTCACTGCCAGTGCTTCAGGAGAGTCAGAGTGGGGAAGGTGCCCCCTGCCCTCTTCAGCAGCCTCGCTCTGTTTGCCCTGGGGTGACCGACAGACGCAGGTTATGGTGGACAAAAGGAGACAATAAAACAAAGACAAGGGAAAAAGGCTCCCTACAACCATGGCAATTGGCCCCCTAAGAGTAGTAATGTGCACGAAGAACATGGGAAGGAAAAGGGATTGGTAAGTATTTCTCAGGGGGGATGAATGTGAGTGAATGAGAGGCGGGCTGGTTGTGCCAGACCTGCCAAGTGAGTGCTGGAGTCTCCCATGCTGCGTTTCTGACTTTCCGCGGTAAGTGGCTGTCGCAGACATCTTTCATAAAAAATCCTTTCTTAGGATTTTTCCTTGTGAGAAGCTGCAGTTTCAGTAACCAAAGTAAACAATGTTTATCTGCTGCTGTGGAATGCAACAGGTGGACCCGTGATTGGTCTCCTGTGGGTGTTTGGATTTCTTGACCACTCATGGCAGAGCTGGCTCTTGCTCTCTGTCTGAGACACAGATCTTTGTTATTCGTTCTTTTCTATTCTTAGCTTAGCTAGCTTCTCAAGAAACCTTTTCCTTTCTATTGCTTTTTAGTATAGTCTAATGTAACATATATCATAAAATAATAAATCAAGCCTTCTGATCATGGAGTCAACATTCTCGTCTCTTCTTCATCCTGAAAACCCTTGTGACCACAGTCACAAGTGGCCAGTAAAGAGACAAAGTGAATGTTAAAAGGAGTGAGAGAATCCCCCGGGGTAACTGGGACTGGGTCTCAGAGAGGGGCTGGACCCCTCGGAGGAAGGGAGCAGAGGAGTTTCCTAGCCCAATCCACTAGCAAATGGGACAAAAGGGGCTCCTAAAAACCTGCTGGGCTGAGGGATTAATATTCCAAGAGCATTCAGGGTAAAGCAAAATTCTGCTGGATTGAGGATATGCTCAAGAGCATTTGGGATTGGACAACACAGGTGGATTGAGAAATAAAAAAATGCCCAAGTGTTGGGGAAGATGAAACAGGAAAGCCTTATAAATATGATTGTCTGGCAAAAGATTTTGACAATATAGAAACTATAAGCAAGATTGAAATCAAAGCAAGCTTTGAGATACCTCAGTTAGTGAACAACTGGAAAACAATGGTGTGGCCCAACTGAAGGTAATCCCCTTTTAATGAAACAATACCCTCTGCTTGCAGACAGATCCAAGGGTCAGAGCAGATCCTGCCAGCTTGGCAGAAGGGGTCCAAAGAGGAGTTTTTACGGTTTAAAATGTAACACAGTGTGGTAATGTAATGATTCTTATAGGCTGTATGTAAATGCTATAGGACGTGCATCTTGTACTAGATTGGCTAGTGAGAATCAGAATATTCAACACAGAAGATTTATTGAATTGTAATGGGAACCTCACTCTCTTACACTTTTACCCTCTTACTCTCTCACCCTCTCATCCTCTCTACCCCTCTCTTCTCTCGGGCCTGCTCCAGCTGTGCCTGGCAGCTCCAAGCAGGGCCCTGCACCCGGGCCCTTTGCAATAAACCGCAAGTTCCAGGGCCTGGCTGCAGAGATCTCTCATCTCCGTCCGTCCCGACCGTCCTACCCCCCGACGCTCCTACACCCAAGAGCATCTGGGATTGGCCAACACAGCTGGGTTGAGGAAAATCCAATAGCACCAGGACTGGCCAGAAATACCTAAAATTGTAATAGGTGATGTGAAAGTAAAAGGTACCTTATTGTTGTTGTGTGTGTGAGAGTGAGTCACACACAAAATCAGCCTCAGCTTCCCGGGCAGGTGGGAAGGGGGGGCTGTGGAAAGAGGTGTGTGTGACCCACAAATAAGCCATTGTTCTCCTGGGCATGTGGGGGCTGCGACAGAGCATGTGTGTGACTGCAAACGGGCCATTGTCCCCCCGGGCCTGTGAGGGGGCCGTAGCTGAAGAGTGTGAGTGACACAAATCAGCCTCACAGGTGAACGGGCACCGGAGGCAGCAGAGTCAGGGCCCTCCCAGGAGGCCGGGAGATACTGAGACCCAGAGGCCAACGCCAAGGGGAGGGGGCCACAGGGAGCCGCGATTCTCTGTCAACAGGGATCCACTTTGTGTCCTCAGCGTGTGAAAGAATGTGTGGAAGTGAATGAGAAATAGAAGCGAGTGAATGTAGACAAATGAAAGTATATGTAATGTAGATTGTGTATTTTAAGCTTCACTATATCTCCTTGGAGAAAGGTGGATTGCACTGAAAGTAGTGTGAGAAAAAGGTTTTTTATTTTTAAGTGTGTAGTTGAAAGAAAAGTGGTATTTCGGTTGTTAGTGAAAGTGAAAAACAGAGGCAGATGATGAATAGATAAGATCTTGAAAAATGAGACAGAAAACCAGAAAGTTGGATTACAGGGGGAAAAAAAGAAAAAAAAATAGCCCTTTGGGAGTTATGTTAGGTAACAGAGATACAACTCCTTGCAAAAGGAGAAAGTACAGGGTATGTAGTAGTTGATGGGAACAACATGCAAACTATGGAAAAAGGGAAATTAACCTTAAACTAGTAAGCTCAAACTCGTGAATTATATACTTTAAAAAGAGCACTAGAATATTTAACACAAAATAAAGGAACCATATATACTGATTGAAGGTATGCCTTTAGCGTAGTACATACCTTTAAAAATTTGGAAAGGAAAAAGATTACTTAATTCAAGAGGAAAAGGTTTAGTACATGAGGAACTTATTTCAGAGGTTTTAGAGGCATTAAAATTACCTAATAGACATAGCTATAGTACATATTAAGGAACCCCAAAAGGGAAAGACCCCAGAAATAAGAGGAAATAATTTGGCAGATGACGAAGCCAAGGATACAGCAGAAAGTGGAGCTGAGTGAGTTATGTTAATATTAACTCCAAACGAGGAAAAACTGGAAATTCCAAAGTTTAGGGAAGCCGAGAAAAAAGAATGAAACAAGACAGGAAGTGAACAAGATAAATCAGGGAAATGGAAACTTCTTGATGGAAGACAATTACTTAATAAAATGTGCTTACTAGGAAAATATTAGAAGACATGCATCAGAAAACCCACTGGGGTACTCAAGCTTTGTGTGATCATTTTTTAAGGAACTATGGGTGCACTGGGATTTTTGGAGTAGCAAAGCAAGAAACTGAAAGATGCTTAATTTGCCAAAGGATAAATAAAAAGGTGATCAGAAAAACAACATTAGGAGGTCGTGAGTTAGCTCGTCGACCATTTCAAAGTATCTAAGCAGAAGTTTAGATTTGTTAGGCTCTGGATTTATTTGTAAAAAAACCCATTTAATCTAGAAGAAAGAGAATATGCCATAGGTTAGACAGGAGATTTTAGGAGAATAAAAATCTTTAAAGCATGAGAAACACCCGAGACAAAACAGGAAGAGAACAAGGGGAAATGAAAGGGAGGGGAACAAGAGGAAAAGTCAGAAAGAGAGTGGGATCCTCTGCAGCTCTTGCCCCCTCCGTTCGCGGCCGAGGCGCCTGTCCCGGGTCCCGGCTCGCTGCCCGCCTCAGCTCCGCCTGCCCCGGTTTCCATCCCAGGTGCGGGCTCACTGCCCAGGGCAGCTCCACCTGCCCCGGCGCTGGCGGTGAATTTGTGTGCCCTGCTCCCACTGCCCGGCCCGCGGCCGCTCTGCCGGCCATGCTGGGGAAGATGGGGGTTGCTCTGTCCTGCCGCGTGGGCCGAGGTCACCGCGCCGACCGCACCGAGGCCGGGTCCCAGCCATCCCATCCCCGGCTGCCCTGCCCGTGCCAGCTGCGCTGGGCACCGCCGCTGCTGCTGCCGGGGTCTCCCACCTGCCTTTTCTCTGCCGGGAGCTGCCGGATCAGCCGCCATAAGCCATGTGGGGGCTGCCCACGCTCCGGCTCGGTCTCCACGGGAAGATCCCCCTCTGCCGATTCCGGCAGCAGACCCTGCCCACACTCCCACCGAGCCTCGGCGGGATATCCTCCACTGACCCCGGCCTGCTCTGAGTTACATCCCCTTGGTAACCACAGCTCCAGCTGTTCAGGGAAACTCTCTCTCTACAGGAAGCACCTTATCTAAACACTAGGAGCTCAGTTAAAAGGCAGCCCTCTCCAAATTCTTTCTCAAAACACAGGAGAAAGGCTATAGAAGGTAAAAAAGTGAAAGAGTTAGATGAAGGGATTGCTCTATTTCCATTAAGAGAGGTTCCCATGGCAGGGATGCGCTGCCCTGCCCCGCGGGAGCCACCAGCGCCCCTGCCGGCCGTGCCCGGAACTGCACCCAACGGGAAAGCGCCGCAGCCGAAAGGCCGGGACTGGCTCCGGGCTCTGTTTGTTGTCACTGCCGGAGCTGTGGTTGTTTGTTTGCTTTATTATGCACACTAGTAAAGAACTGGTATTCCTATTCCCATAGCTTTGCCTGAGAGACCCTTGATTTCACTATTGTAAAAATTAAGAGGGAGGGGGTTTGCATTCTCCATTCCTAGAGAGGCTTTTTCTGCCTTCCCAAGCAGACACCTGTCTTGTAAAGCAAGACAAACACCCACAGGCACTGAGGGGGGCTGCAGGAGGGGCAGAAGAAGGCCCTGCAGCACTTGGGCACAAAGGCCCAGCAGGTGAATGCAAGAAGGGAGCAGCAAAAGGCCAAGCTGAAGGCAAAGGCCAGGGCAGAGCTCCTACAGCCCCTGAGGGATCAACCCCAGGGCCCAAGGGGGCCCCAGCACCCAGGGCACGGGCTCGGCCACAAGCACCCGGCAGAGGCATTGCCCTCCTCGGCAGGGGACAGCCCACCCAAACAGCCCCTGGCAAGGAATCAGGGCTCCAGCTGCAGGGCACAAGGACACTGCAAGCACAGACAGCAGCACCCTCAGGACCAGCAAGTCCACCCCTTGATGGACATGGATTGGCAGGGCTGTCACAGCTCCCATCACACCAGGGACCCTCCACACTGGAGCCCTTGAGAACATTCAGGTGGGTCTGCATTGAGAGGAGGCATTTTCAGATGGACACAGGGGCCTCTCAATCCACTCTGAATCTTAGACCTAAGGGAGGGAAAAAAGGCCAAAATGTCTTTGATTATTCATGGCATAAGTGGGAAAGCTGTATGGTTTTATTCAACCACTATTAGTAGATCTGGGAGATGGATTTGAAATGCATGAAGTTTTATTTGCTCCTAATTGCTATCATGATTTACTGGGAAGGGATTTGATCGCTAAATTTGGAACACAAATTAATATTATAAAAGGTGATACAGAGGCCAGTTCTGTTGTACCTCTGTGTCAAATGTCTGGCCAGGCCTATGCTGAAGTGAACCCTGAAGTGTGGGCAGCCCCAGGGAAATAGGGAAAATTAGATATGGAGCCTCTCCAAAGTACTCTGAAGCAACCAGGACAAGTGGTGTCTAAAAGCAACAGCCTATTCCAGGGGAGGGAAGGAAGGGGAATCAGACAAAGCGCAGGTCACCGCCCCATGCTCAGCTCAACCCAAGGAGCTCTGGGTGCTTGTAAGAGCCTGGCACTGAAATGCCCTGAGCAGGAAGGCTTCAATATCTTCTGCTGACGCCATGGCACCTAACAGGGCGGCAAAAGCAATTCTGACTGCTTCAGCAAGCACTGGATCAGAGATCAAGGTATATTCTCCCCCAGGAAGCTGGGCTGGCACAGAGCCTGCCCTGGGACTTTGCTGTTGCCAACACCCAGCCAGGACATCGGCTCCTGCCTAAGGAGTGCACAGCAGCACCACTGGTGGCCAAGGGGCCCATGCCAAGTGTCCCTGAGGCCAGAAACAGCCGCCAGCACAGCTGAACACGGGGGGACCCCTCAGCCTGGCCTCAGGGGCTCTGAAGCCCCGGAGATTTGCACTTCCCGCCTGCAGCAGGACCATGGCAGCCGCCCCTGAGCCTGCCCTGAAGGCAACGCAGCAGCAGCCAGGGCTCCACAGCGGGCCAAGCCCCTGGGCCTGCCCACAGATCCTCTGCTCAAACCCTCGGAAATCCTGGCCACCCTCCTCTGGCACCTCCAGCCACTGCGGCCAAGCCTTGCTGCCACTGCTGCAGCTTCAGCGCTGGCTGGGCCTGCACTGCCACAGCTCCTGGGGAGCACCACGGCACAATTCCACTCTGGGGCTCACTCACACCCACACTCTGGGCTGCCTAGAATAAGATTACACCATGAGAATGTTTTTTCTAAATAATCCTACTTTCATATTGTCAGTTAGGTTTGGGGGTGAGAATCAGTTTTTATTCTCGGCAGAAGAAGTAGAAAATATCTTTATTGCTTTGGATTCTTTTTCAGTGTGTGTTTGCCTGGCTGGTGGAGATGGCAAAATTTTGGTCCACGTTTTCTGGTGTTTACCTCCAGGCTGCGTTTAGAAGAGCTTTAAAGGTGACCCTTTAACTCACAAACCGTTAATAGAACACTCTTCAAAAAAACCCCCAAACATTAAAAATACCCCAAACCCTGGCTTTTGGGGTGGGGCGCATGAGAGTCATGCTCTGGAAGAGAAGCTTCATTCCAGGCAGCCTGCAGAGGAGCTTTAGAAATGCAAATGAACACTGCTGGGCAAAGCCTGGACAATGTACCTGGGTCTCTTGCCTGGGGCAGGAATTGGGCTCATTCCCTCTGCCCCTCAGCCCAAGCTCTGCCTGCTTGCCCTGATGGAATTTGCACAGCTCAAGGCAGAGCCCAGGGTGAGGATATCTGACCCTGCAACAGAAACGGGTGAAGCTGCAAAGGGAAACAGCAAATGAAGAATGTTGGGAAAACTTCACTATAAATAAATGGGGGGGAATCATCCCTCTGCCCACTCCAACATGTGCTGTCGCTGTCAGTGTTATATAGGGTGTATTAGAGCACTGAAATGTTCTTGCTACCACAAGTTCAGGGAAATCAGTTGGGAATCCAAGTATTTGATGATTTAAGTAGAGAAAAGCATCAATTGATGCAGTCCTTGCTGGAGAGCGCGGCCAAAAATGGAGAAAAGATGAACGGCCAGCAGAACAAATCCTATAACACCACGGACCAGCCCCTGGGAACCCAAACCAATTCATGTCAGGAGCCACAGAACCTATTTCTCATTTCAATGGCATCATTAGATTACAAGCTGCCCTGGGAATAACCAACCAGACAGCTCCAGCTCCTGACCTTCCTGCTGAGCAATCCCTGAAATGAGGAACATTTCAGTGGATTGGTCAGCCGTCCGTGACTGACGGCACCGTCGCCCAATCGCAGCCAGGGGCGGGCTCTGCACACGGCACAGCCTCGCCCCGCGCTCTCAGGGCCCCCCGGGCTGCGTGAGGGCAGAGCCGGAGATGAGGAACAGCCCTGGAACGGGCCCGGGCCCGAGGGGATTGAGCTGAAAACACAAACAAACTTCTCCGCACCTCCCGCCACGGCTTTCCCGAAGCACTGCGGCTTCTGTGGCTCCGGTCAGCGAGAAGCCCCGGAGCCTCACTACTGCTACCTCTAATTAGGAGCATCAAGGAATGGCTTTGATTTCCCCCAAAAAGGGAAAATTGCCCCAACCCTGTGGATGAGTGGGCGAGGGGAGAGATTTCTGACAGAAAACTCCAAAAACTCAGAGCAGGATAATGAGAAGTGAGTGAAGACCCTTAAATCCAGCCTTCCCCCACGCCTCCCTCCTTCCAGCTGCACCTCCTAC
The DNA here is from genome assembly GCF_023055355.1 of Agelaius tricolor. Taxonomy (NCBI): domain Eukaryota; kingdom Metazoa; phylum Chordata; class Aves; order Passeriformes; family Icteridae; genus Agelaius; species Agelaius tricolor. Next base: position 537,041 of record NW_027269344.1, read on the forward strand.
CCCGGCAGTGCCGGAGACAGGGAATGGGGCCGTGCTCACTTCATGCCCCGGGGCTTCTCCCTCTGCTCGGGGACAGGAGTCGTTCCCCTGCTGCACCCTGGGCTCTCTCCCACCGGAGACTTCTCCAGGAACTTCTCCAAGCTGAGTCCATCCTATGGGGCACAGCCCCCCTCCAAGTGCTGCAGCGTGGGTCACTGTGCCCCGGGGTCAGTCCTGCCAGGACAGGCTGCTCCAGCGGGGCCCCTCTGGCCACGGGGTCACAGCCTCCTCTCAGGCATCCCCGTGCTCCAGCGTGGCTGCTCCGGGACCTGCAGGGGGATCTCTGCATCCCCATGGATCTGCAGGGGGATCTCTGCATCCCCATGGATCTCTGCATGGAGCACCACCGTCTTTGGAGGCACCAGGAATAGGCTGAGCTCTGCCTGAAGCTCTTCTCACATTCCCCACACCCTTCCCGGCACAGGGAGGCTTTTACCTCCTCACAGCTCCCCAGGCTGGGTTGGCAGCCCCTCCTCATGTGGGATCTCTGGGGCTTCTCCTCCCCATTGGATTCCTGCGCCGTGGAGCTGTTCCAAATGGCCTCTTCCACGAGGTTCTGTGGCAGGGATTTGTTCTCCCTGGTCTCTGTCCGCAGCTCAGTGCGTGAGGGAGGAAGGACAAGGAGAGGAAGAGACAGGGAGAAGGGAAAAGGAAAAGGCAGGAGGAGAGGAAGGAGATGGGAAAGGAACATAGATGGATGTAGGACAGAATGAGGAGAAGAAGGAGGGTGAACAAGGAGAAGATGGGATTTGCCTCCATGCCAGAGGGAAGGGGAAGGAGATCCCCCCAGTCCATCCCTGGCAGGATGGCGTTGGCAGTGAGGCTGTCCTGCAGCAATGCTGGGCTGGGAGATGGAGCAGCAGGGAGGGGAAAGGGGCAGTGATTCCTCCTGCCCTGCCTGGCTGTCCCAGTCTGGAGCGTCCTGGCGCTGCCGAGGCCCTTGGAGCGTCCGGCACTCAGGAGCCCGGAGCTCACGGCTGCTTTATAAAGCTGACAAAGTCGGCAGGATGAGTCTGTGTATGCTCTGCAGCAAACTGGGTTTATTGGTACAGGAACAGGGGACAGGTAAGGTTCATCTACAACCGGCAACTGTTCATGCACTTTAACAATGACGTGGGTCAGTACAAGGACCGGGAGAGATCCCTCAGCAAATCCGGCACGGGCACAACAGACCCAGCCTGGACACAGGGAGGGAATTTATTACCAACCAAATCACAGCAGCACAAGGAGAAGGGAAAGAAATCTCTCCAGCACCTTCCCCCTACCCAACGGGGATCACCCAGAACAGGGGTCACCAGGGCTCTGCCCAACGGGGGTCACTGGGGATCATCCAGCACAGATCCTCCCATGGGGGATGGAGCTGGAGCAGCGCACGAAGCTCTTCCCACACTCGGGACACTCACAGGGCCTCTCCCTGGTGTGCAAGTGCTGGTGAGTGACGATCTCTGAATCCCATTTGAAGCTCTTCTGACATTCCAAGCACTCCTAGGGCCATTCCCCAGTGTGGATCTTGTGGTGCTTGCTCAGGTCGGAGGTCCCACTGAAGCTCTTCCCACATTCCCCACACTCCCAGGGCCTCTCCCCAGGGTGGATGTTCAGGTGTTCCATCAGGGTGGAGCTGTAGCTGAAACCCTTCCCACATTCCAAGCATTTGTGGGGCTTCTCCCTGCCATGAGCCTTCTCCACCAGCTCTGAGCTCTGGCTGGATCTCAGGCTGCCTTCCTGGCTCAGGGGGGCTCTTTCCTCCCTGCAGCTCCCTGGGCTGGGTTTGCAGCCCCTCCTTGTGCGGAATGTCTGGGCCTTTTCCTCCTCTGCCATCTGGCCACAGCTTGGGAATGACAGACCCTGGTTTGGGGAAACCAAGGTGGGAGCGCCTTGGAGTAGAGGCTCCTCATGGCCAGGTCCATCTCTAGAAGTCAGCAGGAGTCTTGTGTCCATGAAAATCCCCACAATGTCAAGATTCAGCCCCAAAAAACTCTCCCAGCAGTTCCCTATTGCTGATCTCTCCACTCTTGGGGTTCTAGAGGTTTCCTTTCCTTAGGATCATGGGGGTCCAATGGTTCCAGGGCTTCTCCATTCTCTGGCGTCCTGCTCAGGGATGATCCAGGGCCTTTTGGGGGTCCATGGGGGCCCTTCTCCCCTGATGCTCTACTCTGAGATCCCAGGAGTCCCAGGGGTCCCTCCTCTCCAGGCTCCCCCCCTTTCCAGTCTGCCGGGGTCCCCCAGCTCTAGGATTGCCCCTCTCTGCTCTCCCCACTCTGGGGGTCCCAGGGGTTCCCCTCCTCTGCTCTCCCGGCGGTCCCCAGGACCAATGTCCTCCCCTGCCCATACTGGGCAATGGCCACGTGGGCCCCCAAAGATCCCCCCCAAGGGGCTCAGCTTTGGGCTCCTGCAAGATCCAAACCTACACACACAGAGAAAACAAAACCTCCCAGAGACACCAGATGATATTTGGGGTCAATTCCACAATCTGCGAGCTCCAAACACACCCCAATAAAAAACCCTCTCAGGGACTCCCCGACAGATTTGGGACGACCTCCCCCTCCCCGCTCACCTGCAAGACGAGGTGGGGGCGATAGTCCCGTGGCTGCGGCCACAGGGGGCACTGGAACCTCCTGTTCCTCCTGTTCCTGTTCCTGCTCCTCCTCTTCCTGCTCCCCGTTTTCCTCTCTCCCTCCTCCTCCTCCTCCTTCCTAATCCCACCTCCTCCCCAGTTCCTGCCTTCTGTGTATTTAGACTGGAGACCCTTGCTTGTTTTTAGAACTAGAACAAAGATCCCAGATGGAGCAAGGCTTGCTGCTTTTAGTCAGAACTATCAGTGACTAAAGGTCACGTTTCCTTTGCTTTGGTCCTGTCCTTGTTCTCCTCAGTGTTCAGGCTGGGCTATGGGGTGTCCTTGTTTGCTGCATTTTGAGTTCCTCTTGCATCCTTTGGGCCATGGGCTGTGCCCTGGGAGGGTTCTTTGTGCTCCTTTGTGACACAGGAGAACCTTCCAGGCGGTTTCTGCGTGAGCTGCTGCTGGGATGTCACAGGAACAGCGCCACGTCCCCGTGGTGTTCCCGTTGCTGTGGGACACGGAGGCCTCAGTGCCCAGAGTGGCTCTGGGCTCGCTGCCGGAGGATCTTCCTGCCCAAGGCATTCTCAGCAGCCAGCCCAGCCCTGTCCTTCTGTGCTTGCAGGGCTACAGGCTGCAGGCGTGTGCAGCGCAGCCAAAATGATCCAGCACGTGGCTGCTGCAGTTTGCACTCTGTACTCTGTGGCTTATTCGGGGTATTTTTTAACCCACTTGGCACGTAAGTTGAGGTTTTCCCTCGGTGCAGCATCTGTGGCTTTGGGCTTGCTGTGTGCTTTCTGTTCTTCCTCTGGAGCTGAGTTGATTTTGGAACCAAATGGCCATGAAGACACCATTGCTTTGGGAGAGCTCCTGCCAGCAGCTGCAGCTGAAAAAGGGGGTGTCTGCAGCCAGCGGGGCATGCACAGCATCTGCAATGAGCCCTGGGGGGTTCTGTTCCCTCAAGCAGGGAGTCTGTGCCAGTTCCATCTGAGCCTGGAACTCCCTCCATTTGCTGCTCCAGCCAAGAACTGACCCAGCCCAGTATTTTGTGCTTGTTCTCTTGCTTGCTGTGGGAAGGGACTGTGGCTCCTGGAGGGATGCAGTGAAAGCAAAATGCTCTCTTGGGGTTGCCTTGCTCCATGGCATTTCCCACCACTGGCAGTTTTTCTCCTAACAGCATCTGGTTCATGTTCCCTCTCCCACTGCAGGGCACCTCATGTCTGCATTCCGAGCAGCTCCTCCTTCGGTGAGTGGGAAAGGAACCTTTGGTGTTTGGAATTGTGCAGCAAGTTGTGAGCTCAGCATGTGGCAGTCGAGGGCCAGCCTGGGAGGCTGAAGGAAAGTTCCTGTCAGTGTCTTTGCAGCAGCAGCAGCAGCAGCAGCAAAGGAATTCCCATCAGTTTTCTCCTTTTCTGCTGAAGAGTTTTTGAAGAGCTGCAGGTCTGGTTTTACAGGCAGAGGATTGCTTGCTGGCTTTAGCCATGGTGGAATATCGAATTCCCAACAATAAGTGGCAATGTTGACTGTAGCCCATTGTTAGTTGGAACAGCTCCAAACCCCATTTCTGCGTAGTGCAGCTGGATGTGCAGCTGAGGATAAATAAGGTGATAACTGAGATAGAACTTCCTGCCCCTCACACTACTGTCTGTCCACAGGGCACAGAAGCAGCACCAGCACCTCCTGGGGCTCCCTCTGCTTCCAAACAGGAGGCCCAAGAGGAGGAAGAGAGCAGTGAGCTTCCCGCTGCTCTGGGGGACGATGGTGAACTTCCCTCAGCGCCGGGAGATGACAGTGAACTTCCCGCTGCTCTGGGAGACGAGGGCGAACATCCCGCGGGGTGGGAATGCAACGGCGAGGCTCCCGCGGGGTGGGACAAGGACAGGGGACATCTCCCGGCCTGGGACGAGGACGGTGGATGTCCCCTGGTGTGGGACCAGAGTGGCCAAGCTCCCACGGAGTGGGATGAGGACAATGGACATCTCCCAGTGTGGGATGAGGATGGAGGACATCCTGTGGCTTGGGAAGAGGAGAGTGAACATCTCCCAGCATGGGAAGTGGACAGCGAACATCCCCTGGCTTGGAAAGAGGATGGCGAACCTCCAGCATTTTGGGAAGAGGATGGAGAATCTGCAGCATTTTGGGAAGAGGATGGAGAAGCTGCAGCATTTTGGGAAGAGGATGGAGAAGCTCCCTCTGCTTGGGAAGAGGACAATGAACCTCTCTCCGCTGTGGGATCCTGGGCTGAACATTCTGACAGCAGCACAGCCGGGCAGCCAGAGGGGAGAGGGGAGTGGTGCCTGATGCAGCTGAGTACGTCTGCTCTGTTCCTGGGTGCCCGAGCAGGTGTTGTGTGTGTGTCTGGGCATCAGCTGCACCCAGTGTTGCTCTGCAGCTGAATGTCACCGAGCCATTTATTGTCCTTCCCCAGCTGACACCAAGGGGCTCACGGCCCCAGGGAGTGGGGCTGGTTGTGGCTCTGCTGCAAGGCGGGGTCTCACTCTGGGAGGGAGCGTCTTCCACATGGTTTCTTTCAGGGAACACCGTGAGCGAGGAGGAGCCTGCCGAGAAATACCTGGAAGTGGAGCAGATTGGCCATGGGTAAGTGCACGGCAGCTGCTGCTGCACAAGCAGGGCCGGGTGTTGTGCTGGTGCAGGATCAAGTGAGAAGTCAGGAGAGCTCCAAGCACCTTCAGACACTGGGCTGCCATCCTGCTGTCTCTCAGTCCTGATCAGAATTGATAACTGTGGTCAGAAGGTGCCGTCAAAGGCCCCTGAGGCTGGCAGTGTCCTGCCTGCAGCAAGGAGCAGGACCTGGAAGATCTTCTGTCCCTGGAACTGGATTGCCTAAAAGAGCAACTCACCATGTGGTGACTGTCAGAAAACAGTTCTCAAGAAGATTTCTTTCAAATATTTTCCTTCAAAAAATATCCACTGGTCAGGATTATCAACCTAATGGTTTAGAAACAGAAACCAGAGATGAACTAATAAGTGCTCTATTCTAGCACAGGTAGCAGACCCCATCCATTCAGTAACAGACACAGAGCTGATGCACTCTGGGGGAAAAAGCATCACCTGCCTGATGGCAGGGCCCTTGTAGAACCTGCAGATCTTAGGCAGGAAATGGAAAAGGATGAAATGCATTCTTTTCCAGTTCTTTAGACAGCCATCTCTCACCTCAGGTTTTGAACTAAAGCAATTCAGGGTGGACATTGGGATTCGCTCCAGCCCAATTCCTTCATGTTGGGTCTCAGTTTTCTCCTGCACACCTTGCATGGTAGAGGGCTGGTGGCTGCTGTGCTGTTGTTGGAAGGGTCGATGCACCCAGGTGTTTGTGAACGCTGCAGGCAGCAGAGATCTCCTGTCTGGGCTGGCTTTCCCTGCCAGGGCCTAAAGCGCTGCTTCTTTCTTCTCTGCTGTTTTGTCTCCAGGGCTTTTGGAACCGTTTATAAAGGACTCGACAGGGCCACTGGAGGAGAGGTCAGTGCCAACACGCCCAGCACGCCTGGCAGCTCTCCAGGGCTTTCCCCTCTGCTGGGAGCTGTGGCTGCAGCTTTGGGGGCCAGCAGAGCTTTCCTGCCCAGGCTGCTCCTCTGAAGGCAGAGCAGTGTCAGCCTGCAGAGCACAGCTGGGACAGACTTGGTCCTTCTGAAGCGCCAAAGGAATGCAAGGAGGGCAGCGGTGTCTGTCAGAGCAGGACACGCTGGCTTGGCCTTCATATCTAAACGTGTGAATGCATCAGCTGCTGGAGACTGAGGCCCAATTGATCTTCATCCCAACCTCAGACAGGAACATTATTTAGCTATTCTTAGCTAAACTATAACACTATTATGTCCATCCTGCCTTTCATTTTCAAAGGATACCTCAAGGCCTAATTAGGGAGAGATCCTGCTTGGGCTCAATTTAGGGTTTTAGTCCTACTTCAGCTGTTCACAGAGAGAGAGGGAGGGAAATGAGAAGACGAATGTCCAGAGCAAAGCTCTCTCCTAATCCTGCAGTTGTGTTTGGGTCTGGTGTCAGTGACAGCCTGTGACAGGGATCACCTGAGCAATGGGTGTGCGTGTCTGCTTTGTTGTGCAATCCCAAACAGAGCAGTTGCATCTGAAATCATGACCAAATCCCATAGAATTGCTAAGGGGTTCCTGGCTTTTTTGCTCTGTTTTCACAGAACCAGAATTACCTCCTGCTTGCAAAATGGGTTTGAATAATAATAGTAGGAGTGTTGAGGCCATTTGAGAAGACTGTAGGTGCAGAGAATGTTGTTAGAGCTTTGAGGCTGACAGCTGAGGGACCATTTCTGCAGAGCTTGCAAGGCCAAATGTCTCTGGCCATGTGTCCTGTAAGCAGCCCCCAGCTGGCAGAGCAATGGGCTGTGGGAATGGCCCTTGCTGAGCTCTGGTGTCCCATCCCAAGGCAGTTTGGCACAGCCTGGCTCCGTCGCTCCACAAAGACTCGCTCCGTGTTTGCTGTGGCCTCCTGCCACAGACTCCTCCAGTTCAAGGCTGCAATGTCCCTTCAGGTGGCCATCAAGAAAATGAGTCTCAGAGGGCAGAACAGGGAACGAGCTGTGAATGAGATCCTGCTCCTGAAGGACAAGAAGAACCCCAACATTGTCAACTCTTTGGACAGGTGAGTGCTTCAGCTCTGATCCCGAGCCCGGGCCCTGCGTTAACCTTTCCTGGCATCAGGAGTCTGTAGCCTGTTTTGAAAATGCCTGACCCAGCCACATCTTCCCAAAATAACAGCCTGGCAGTTCACTCCCTCCACGTGCTTTTGTTGCTTTGCTTTGGTTTTTCCTTCAAGTTGACCCCGTTTGCTGTGTCTCCCAGCAAGTGCTGATAAACCACAGCAGAAATTATTTCCCTTGGCTTCTTCTTCCCAGCCCTTTTCCATTGCTAAAGATGCCAGTAAGACCAAGTTCTTGTTTCCAGAAATGCCTCATTTGCCCATTTTTCACTGGCCTTGCCTGTTTCTGAAGGGACTTTCTGAAAGGTTTCCTGACTGCTTTTGTCCCAAGTGCTGCACGGCCTCCTCCCCTGGATAACCCTGGCAGTTGTGTTGCCTTGTTCTGGAGGGAATGGTGGAACTGATGAGTTCAGAAGCTGAACCAGCTGGGGCCAAGGGTTGTGGTTCCACATTGATCTGGGCTGTTGCTAAACTGCATTTTTCACCTGCTTGCCATCTAAGGCCTCTCCTTTCTCACAGGTGTCTCCTTCCCCTTTAGACTGTGCAGATTCCAAGGGCTGTGCAGCCTGGCAGGAATGTCTCTCCATCTGATTCTGTCCTCACTGACAAGTGACCTGGAAACAAAACTCCCCTCCAGGCTTTTCCATGGGGGAATTGAGCTCTGCACTTTCATCTCCATGCCATTGCTTTCCTCTTCCAGCTTCCTTGTGGATGGAGATCTCTGGCTGGTGATGGAATACATGGATGGAGGAACTTTGCGGGACGTTGTCAGACAGACACGCATGGCTGAAGGAGAGATGGCAGCTGTCAGTCGGGAGGTGAGGGATCCTGCTTGTCACTCCCATGGCTGGGACACGATGGTCCTTCCAAACAGGGTGTGAGAACAGGAGTGGCTCCATGCTCAGGGCTTTCTTTCTCTGTTGTTTTCGTGAGCTGGAGAAGAAAGAGCCTCTGCAGTGAACGGCCTGCCAGCATCACTGCACTTCTACTCTGTTCTTGTTCTCTCTCCTGCTGTTGTGGTACTCTCTTTCTGGTTTGGATTTGATTTGCTGTTCTCAGCTTTGCCTTGAACCATTTGCCTGGAGCTTGTGTGCACTGCACTCCTGGCCTGTCACAGCAAAGCTGCTGCTGGCAGAATTCTGAGCTGTCCTTTCTGGTGTGATATATTCCAGCCATTGGTTTTTGCCCTTGTGTTTCTTGTTCTCTCTCAGTGTCTGCAGGGCCTGGATTTCCTCCATTCCAACCGGGTGATCCACAGGGATCTGAAGAGCTCCAACATCCTCCTGGGCATGGACGGCTCTGTCAGGCTGGGTGGGTGTTCCTGGCCAGGCACGGCGCTCCCGGGCTGCGGGGCTGGGGCTGCTTCCCAGGGAGGGCCAGAGCCCCACAAGGGCTGCTGGGGGCACTGCCCGGCCCCTGCTGCCAGCTGAGAGCGGCTGCCCCTGCAGAGAGCTCAGGAGAGGAGCAGGGGGCCAGCAGTGCCTTTGCTCTGGCCATGGCCCTTCCAGAGGGGCAGCAGTGGGAATCTAAAGCTCCAAGGGAATCAGTAAAAGCCACTGCAGGAAAGCTGAGGGTTTCTTGAAGGGCCCAGTTCCATCTTTCCTTGGCTACAGCCCTGAGGGCTTTTCCAGCTGACTTCACTACTACACTCTCAGACTGAGTGTGGGGAATCTTTGTGCTTGGTTTCCTCATTGCAGCTGCCTTTGACAGGGTTTCTTTCTGTCCTCAGCTGATTTTGGCCTCTGCGCTCAGCTCAGCCCTGAGCAGGACCAGCGCAGCTCCATGGTGGGCACTGCTCACTGGATGGCCCCAGAAGTTGTGACCAGATCTCCTTATGGCCCCAAGGTGGACATCTGGTCCTTCGGCATTGTGACCATCGAGATGGTGGAAGGAGAACCTCCTTACTTCAGGGAAACGGCGGCCATGGTAAGAGGCAAATTCTCCAGGGCTGCAGAGGCTGTGAGCACAGGGGGACCCTGCACTGGGAGCAGCAGCTGGAGGTTTCTGCACATGGGAAGGGAATTCCCAGAGGACTTGTGCCTCCACACAGACGAATGTTCTGCAGTCTCCAGCAACAATTTGCTTTGGGCTTTTCGTTGTTGCAGCTCTTCTAGCTGAGAGGATGACCTGGAAATATGAAGCAAGTGCATCAGCTCTAATGTTATCTTGCAAGAAAACCCCACACCATCCCCAAATCCCAGCCCCAAACCCAACAAGATTTCTGCAGGAGTTTCTAAAAGAGGTTTTGCAAGATGATCTCCCCTGATTCTTCTCACTGGGAAACTTGTTGAAAACATGAAGATGATGGTTTAACATCCCCATAGTCTAACATATTTCTTTCCTAGTCCAAGCTACTTTTTCTGTGTCACCAAGCCTGAGCTTTCAGCATCACAAACCTCCTGTTTCTTGCCTGGCAGTTTCTGGGATGGGGCATCAGGAATGCATTTACTTGAGTGTCAGTGGCACTGCAGAGATGCGCTTGATGGAAGAATCCTCTGAAATAACACAGGCAGACCACAGTGACTCTGGAAAATGGCCTGTAAAGCTGGTGTCCATATTTGGAGAAGCAAAATGGGCTATTTCTGATGGAGGTTCCTACTAACAAAGCCAGCCAATGAAACTGGCTCTCAAGGCGAGATCATTTGGATGTTGCAGTGGCTGTGGCAGCCCCAGGGTTTGGGTTTTTTGCTTGGCATAGCAAAATGAGCTCTGAGCAGCATCTCTGGCAGGGAGGAAAGTGGCCCTGGCGCTGGGGCTGAGGCCCCCGGGTGGATGTGAGCCCGTGTGGGTGTGAAGGAAGCTGGCAGAGCGCTGAGTTTGCTTTCCCTGCAGGCTCGCGCTCTGATCCGGCAGAACGGGACCCCGCAGCTGCAGGAGCCCCGGCGCCTGTCGGCTCTGCTGCGGGACTTCCTCGAGTGCAGCCTGGAGCCGGACGAGGAGCGGCGCTGGGCTGCCCAGGAGCTGCTGCAGGTGAGAGCCAAGGGCTGCAGGGGAAGCAGCAGCGCCAGGGAGGGGTTTTCTTGTGGGGCCCCCTCCGATAGTCTCCAGTCTCGCTGCGTTCCACGCGCAGAGCGAGCAGAATCCTCGCCCGCTGTGGCCTGGCAGGCTCCTTTCGAGCTCATCTGGACCTGGTGCCCCACAGCGAGCAGGGACATCTTCAAGCAGCTCAGGGGGATCAGAGCCCTGCCTGACCTGAGCTTGGATGTTTCCAGGCAGGAGGCACCTCCCACATCTCTGGGCACCCCCTGTCAGTGTTTCCCCACTCTCCCGGTTAAAAAATTCTTCCTTAGATCTAATCTGAGCCTGCTTCCCTCGATTTTCAAACCATTTCCCTTTGTCCTGTTGCAACAGAGCCTGTGAGGAACTTGACTCTGGAAAGTAACAGTTCATTTCTTTATTTTTTATCCTTTGGGCAGCACCCATTTTTATCATCAGCCAAGCCTCTCTCCAGCCTGACCCCTCTGATCACTGCAGCAAAGAACCTGAGGGAGCAGCAGAGCAGATGAAGCACTTGAGGACAGCTTCTTCTTACAGTAGTTAGGACAATTAGTTAGTCATGGTAGTTAGCACTGGTAGTTAGTTAGGGTAGTTAGCATTGCTAGTTAGTTATGGTAGTTAGAGCAGCCTGTTTGTTATGAAAGTTTTATGAATAAAAACTCTCTCAAACCTCAACTCCCCTGACGTGTCCCTTCCTTCTCCCGCTGTGACTCAGCTGCCCGGAGCAATGTGAGGGGAGGGCGGGCCCAGCCTGGCCCAGAGCTGAGCCCCAGCAGAGCCCTGGCAGAGCCCAGAGCAGCCTCGGCACCTGCAGAGTCAGCCTGGAAGGAGGCGCTTGGAGCCTTCTCGGCTGCACCCGGCTCTTGGCTACAAACTGTGTGTGCTGGAAAATGCCACCGGCTCTGCAGGAGGGCAGAAGGGGCCCGGGGAAGGCCCAGGTGCTCCATGCAAGGGAAAAACCTGCCCTGGGTTTGTTATAAATAACTAGGTAGTGCTGGCTTTTGCTATTATGTATTGACTTCTGCAAAACATTCTTAATCACAATGAGTTTGATATAGTACAGTTTGTAATCACTTTTCACTGCTTTTGCTATAGTATAATTTGTCAGCTCTTTGTGGCCAATGCCCTGGCCCCTGTGTAGCTCATATCCTCAGAACATCATTTATGGATGATATTTTAGTTAGTGGACAGTGTGAAAAACATACATTATAGTTTTGGCTTTTGCAAAATATTAAAGTGGATGCCATGTGTTGTGCATTAGAATGTTAACTTTTACAGAAGTAGCCGTAGTTGTGAAATAAGAACTAATGCTTTTATTTTTGTAACTAACTGACAATAACAACTCAGAGATATTTGTGAAATAGCTAATGTTCATTTAAAGTACTTGTGGAAGTAGCTAAAACCGTCTGCATGGTCAGATAACATCTAAGGAAGGGATGTGATGAGGCCCCTGCCACTGACCCTTCCACTGTCAATAACTGTCACCTGCTGAAACCACAGAACAGGGGCCCTTGTGAGGCAGTGACGCACAACCCTCAAAACAGCAATCCACGATTCCTGCACGTGCTCTAAAAAGGCAAGTTGGGGGTCAAACCAACCTAAAGAATTCCTGGAACATGTAAATGAGTTCCAGGAAATGTTTGAATATGTACAATCATTATGAATATGTATTTGAACAATACAATGGAGAAACTAGACAAGAAGAGTTGCTGTGGTTAACCAGTGTGCCTCTGGCCATTGCCAACACCCAGCACTGTTACTGATTTGTCCCTTATTATTCCTTATTAAACTTTCAAAAATTCTAAAGAGTGAGGCTCATTTCTCACAAAACCCAAGGTGCTCACCCCTTGTTCTTCCCCCAAAGCCAGGATTTGTCAATCCTAAATTTTGTCTGGACGGAGGAGAAGGAGGCTGCGAGGAAAAGGAAGATGCACTGGTGTGGAGGCCCATGGGAGTCTCAATCTCCCACCCGTGTAGGACTGGTCCCTAATAAGAAGAATAGATTTCAAGGTTATGGTGACAAGCTTGCTTCTCCTATAGATCTTTGCTGGCACATGCTGATTTTTGGAAAGTTATGTTACCCCATTGGCCTGTTGGCCTAATTACCCTCGTTCACCCCTATTACCCATCTTTGATTAGTCCCTTGCTCTCTGTCCCTCCATTGGCCCCAGTTTACTGCATTCCTCTGCCCCTGTTTCCCTATTAGCTGTCCCGACCCTTAACCCCTCCTTTGCACATTTTCCCCCATGTCCATTGGACCCTGACCCTCAGCTCCACCCTCACTACCCCATATAAAAACCCCCTGTGCCCTCAGCTTGCACCCTGTCTTTGTGCCTGGACCCTGTTCAGCTCTGTCCCCTGTTCCTGTACCAATAAACCCAGTTTGCTGAGATCATACCCAGACCCATCCTGCCGACTTTGTCAGCTTTATAAAGCAGCCGTGAGCTCCGGGCTCCTGAGTGCCGGACGCTCCATGGGCCTCGGCAGCGCCAGGACGCTCCAGACTGGGACAGCCAGGCAGGGCAGGAGGAATCACTGCCCCTTTCCCCTCCCTGCTGCTCCATCTCCCAGCCCAGCATCGCTGCAGGACAGCCTCACTGCCAACGCCATCCTGCCAGGGATGGACTGGGGGGATCTCCTTCCCCTTCCCTCTGGCATGGAGGCAAATCCCATCTTCTCCTTGTCCACCCTCCTTCTTCTCCTCATTCTGTCCTACATCCATCTATGTTCCTTTCCCATCTCCTTCCTCCCTTGTTCCTTCTTGTTCCTTCCTCTCCTCCTGCCTTTTCCTTTTCCCTTCTCCCTGTCTCTTCCTCTCTTTGTCCTTCCTCCCTCATGCACTGAGCTGCAGACAGAGAACAGGGAGAACAAATCCCTGCCACAGAACTTCGTGGAAGAGGCCATTTGGAACAGCTCCACGGCGCAGGAATCCAACGGGGAGGAAAAGCCCCAGAGATCCCACACGAGGAGGGGCTGCCAACCCAGCCTGGGGAGCTGTGAGGAGGTAAAAGCCTCCCTGTGCCGGGAAGGGTGTGGGGAATGTGAGAAGAGCTTCAGGCAGAGCTCAGCCTATTCCTGGTGCCTCCAAAAACGGCGGTGCCAGATGCAGAGATCCATGGGGATGCAGAGATCCCCCTGCAGCCCCCAGAGCAGCCACGCTGGAGCACGGAGGATATCCCGCCGAGGCTCGGTCGGAGTGTGGGCAGGGTCTGCTGCCGGAATCGGCAGAGGGGGATCTTCCCGTGGAGACCGAGCCGGAGCGTGGGCAGCCCCCACATGGCTTATGGCGGCTGATCCGGCAGCTCCCGGCAGAGAAAAGGCAGGTGGGAGACCCCGGCAGCAGCGGCGGCGGTGCCCAGCGCAGCTGGCACGGGCAGGGCAGCCGGGGATGGGATGGCTGGGACCCGGCCTCGGTGCGGTCGGCGCGGTGACCTCGGCCCACGCGGCAGGACAGAGCAACCCCCATCTTCCCCAGCATGGCCGGCAGAGCGGCCGCGGGCCGGGCAGTGGGAGCAGGGCACACAAATTCACCGCCAGCGCCGGGGCAGGTGGAGCTGCCCTGGGCAGTGAGCCCGCACCTGGGATGGAAACCGGGGCAGGCGGAGCTGAGGCGGGCAGCGAGCCGGGACCCGGGACAGGCGCCTCGGCCGCGAACGGAGGGGGCAAGAGCTGCAGAGGATCCCACTCTCTTTCTGACTTTTCCTCTTGTTCCCCTCCCTTTCATTTCCCCTTGTTCTCTTCCTGTTTTGTCTCGGGTGTTTCTCATGCTTTAAAGATTTTTATTCTCCTAAAATCTCCTGTCTAACCTATGGCATATTCTCTTTCTTCTAGATTAAATGGGTTTTTTTACAAATAAATCCAGAGCCTAACAAATCTAAACTTCTGCTTAGATACTTTGAAATGGTCGACGAGCTAACTCACGACCTCCTAATGTTGTTTTTCTGATCACCTTTTTATTTATCCTTTGGCAAATTAAGCATCTTTCAGTTTCTTGCTTTGCTACTCCAAAAATCCCAGTGCACCCATAGTTCCTTAAAAAATGATCACACAAAGCTTGAGTACCCCAGTGGGTTTTCTGATGCATGTCTTCTAATATTTTCCTAGTAAGCACATTTTATTAAGTAATTGTCTTCCATCAAGAAGTTTCCATTTCCCTGATTTATCTTGTTCACTTCCTGTCTTGTTTCATTCTTTTTTCTCGGCTTCCCTAAACTTTGGAATTTCCAGTTTTTCCTCGTTTGGAGTTAATATTAACATAACTCACTCAGCTCCACTTTCTGCTGTATCCTTGGCTTCGTCATCTGCCAAATTATTTCCTCTTATTTCTGGGGTCTTTCCCTTTTGGGGTTCCTTAATATGTACTATAGCTATGTCTTTTAGGTAATTTTAATGCCTCTAAAACCTCTGAAATAAGTTCCTCATGTACTAAACCTTTTCCTCTTGAATTAAGTAATCTTTTTCCTTTCCAAATTTTTAAAGGTATGTACTACGCTAAAGGCATACCTTCAATCAGTATATATGGTTCCTTTATTTTGTGTTAAATATTCTAGTGCTCTTTTTAAAGTATATAATTCACGAGTTTGAGCTTACTAGTTTAAGGTTAATTTCCCTTTTTCCATAGTTTGCATGTTGTTCCCATCAACTACTACATACCCTGTACTTTCTCCTTTTGCAAGGAGTTGTATCTCTGTTACCTAACATAACTCCCAAAGGGCTATTTTTTTTTCTTTTTTTCCCCCTGTAATCCAACTTTCTGGTTTTCTGTCTCATTTTTCAAGATCTTATCTATTCATCATCTGCCTCTGTTTTTCACTTTCACTAACAACCTAAATACCACTTTTCTTTCAACTACACACTTAAAAATAAAAAACCTTTTTCTCACACTACTTTCAGTGCAATCCACCTTTCTCCAAGGAGATATAGTGAAGCTTAAAATGCACAATCTACATTACATATACTTTGATTTGTCTACATTCCCTCGCTTCTATTTCTCATTCACTTCCACACATTCTTTCACACGCTCAGGACACAAAGTGGATCCCTGTTGACAGAGAATCGCGGCTCCCTGTGGCCCCCTCCCCTTGGCGTTGGCCTCTGGGTCTCAGTATCTCCCGGCCTCCTGGGAGGGCCCTGACTCTGCTGCCTCCGGTGCCCGTTCACCTGTGAGGCTGATTTGTGTCACTCACACTCTTCAGCTACGGCCCCCTCACAGGCCCGGGGGGACAATGGCCCGTTTGCAGTCACACACATGCTCTGTCGCAGCCCCCACCCACCCAAGGGACAATGGCTTATTTGTGGGTCACACACACCTCTTTCCACAGCCCCCCCTTCCCACCTGCCCGGGAAGCTGAGGCTGATTTTGTGTGTGACTCACTCTCACACACAAACAAGACAACAATAAGGTACCTTTTACATTCACATCACCTATTACAAGTTTAGGTGTTTCTGGTCAGTCCCGGTGCTCTTGGATATCCCTCAACCCAGCTGTGTTGTCCAACCCCAGGTGCTCTTGGGTGTAGGAGCGTCGGGGGGTAGGACGGTCGGGACGGACGGAGACGAGAGATCTCTGCAGCCAGGCCCTGGAACTTGCGGTTTATTGCAAAGGGCCCGGGTGCAGGGCCCTGCTTGGAGCTGCCAGGCACAGCTCGGAGCAGGCCCGAGAGAAGAGAGGGGTAGAGAGGATGAGAGGGTGAGAGAGTAAAACGTAAGAGAGCAAAAGCGTAAGAGAGTAAGGTTCCCATTACAACACAATAAATCTTCTTTTGTGTCGAATGTTCTATTTCTCAACATCCAATCTAGTACAAGATGCACGTCCTATAGCATTTACATACAGCCTATAAGAATCATTACATTACCACACTGTGTTACATTTTAAACCGTAAAAACTCCTCTTTGGACCCCTTCTGCCAAGCTGGCAGGATCTGCTCTGACCCTTGGATCTGTCTGCAAGCAGAGGGTATTGTTTCATTAAAAGGGGATTACCTTCAGTTGGGCCACACCATTGTTTTCCAGTTGTTCACTAACTGAGGTATCTCAAAGCTTGCTTTGATTTCAATCTTGCTTATAGTTTCTATATTGTCAAAATCTTTTGCCAGACAATCATATTTATAAGGCTTTCCTGTTTCATCTTCCCCAACACTTGGGCATTTTTTTATTTCTCAATCCACCTGTGTTGTCCAATCCCAAATGCTCTTGAGCATATCCTCAATCCAGCAGAATTTTGCTTAACCCTGAATGCTCTTGGAATATTAATCCCTCAGCCCAGCAGGTTTCAATTCTGGATGATCTTGGGCACTCTTATCCCTCAACCCAGCAGGTTTTTAGGAGCCCCTTTTGTCCCATTTCCTAGTGGATTGGGCTAGGAAACTCCTCTGCTCCCTTCCTCCGAGGGGTCCAGCCCCTCTCTGAGACCCAGTCCCAGTTACCCCGGGGGATTCTCTCACTCCTTTTAACATTCACTTTGTCTCTTTACTGGCCACTTACCGCGGAAAGTCAGAAACGCAGCATGGGAGACTCCAGCACTCACTTGGCAGGTCTGGCACAACCAGCCCGCCTCTCATTCACTCACATTCATCCCCCCTGAGAAATACTTACCAATCCCTTTTCCTTCCCATGTTCTTCGTGCACATTACTACTCTTAGGGGGCCAATTGCCATGGTTGTAGGGAGCCTTTTTCCCTTGTCTTTGTTTTATTGTCTCCTTTTGTCCACCATAACCTGCGTCTGTCGGTCACCCCAGGGCAAACAGAGCGAGGCTGCCGAAGAGGGCAGGGGGCACCTTCCCCACTCTGACTCTCCTGAAGCACCGGCAGTGAGGTGTTGGTAACCATCCTCTGCTACCATAATTGTGAAAAACGCCAATCACTTGTTTTTAAACTTTTTAAGGTTTAATAGTAATAAAATGGTTATAAAAATAGTAATACAATTAGAGTAATAAAAATTTGGACAATTAGGATTTAGGACAATACAAGACAATGGAAACAAAGAGTTACAAACGGCTCGGGTACCTTTTCCTGGGCAAAGTAAGCCCAAAAAAGGACACACGTTAATAGAGGATTAACTGTGAAAAACCATAGCCCATTGCATATTTGTACATCTCATACGTGATACATAAATTCCATTCCAACACAGGATTCGGTCTGGTCAGTGTCAGCTTCTTCCTCTTCATCCTGATGGCATCTTCAGGGCTGAGCAAGGCAGGAACAAGTTCATTTCTTCTGATAATTGAGCAATAAAATATTCTTCTCTGAAAGATTTAGGTGTCCTGTGGCTGCTATCTGGTGTGAGTCCTCATTCCTTTTTTAAAAAACTATCCCACATACATAGTTTCTATTTTAACATTATGTTATAACCTAAAACTACATTTAACACACTACTTAAAAAAATTGTTACAGCATAACTTCCTAACATAACATGTATAATACTCATTTTAATGTTTGTGAAAAGCCAATAATAGACATTTTTCACACGGGCTCTGTCAGCAGCAGTGGAAAGAGCAGCCTAAGAGCAGCGGCTCCAATTGCCTTCCTCCAAAAACCTGAGAGAGGGACAGAAAACTGAGAGAGGGCCGGCAACTGCGCCCAGCCCCTACCCCCAGCCTGAATCCTCCGGCATCTCTGCACCCTTCCCCCGTCCCCCCCCCTCCCCCGCTCCTGGGAAAACTCCCAAAAAAACAGAGGTCCCAAGCACCCAGCAATCAGCTCTCATCAGCAACTCAACCCTAACCCTAACCTTCTGACAGCTGCTAAGTTTTCTGCAAAATCATTCATTTCTCCAAGGACCCAAACCCAATCCTTAGAAGAAAATCTGGATCCTTCCATGTACAATCTGTATTTCCCAGGTGTTCCTTGCTCCTCGTCCCTGTGCTCAGGGTGCCCTCCCCAGCCCGTATCCCAGAGCCGGTCCCTGTCCTGCCGCAGTGTCCAAAGGCGCCCCCCGGCGGGCAGGGCCGGCAGCTCCACGGGGCCGGGCAGCGGCCGGGGCGTCCCGCAGCCTCCTGGGGGCCGGGGGCCACTGCCGGCCCTGCCCGGGGCTGGTGGGGTCAGGCAGCGCCCGGCGCTGAGCCCCGGCTGCCCCACAGCCCCGCCCCGGCCCCGCAGCTCCCCCCAGGCCCCCAGCCCGTGCTCCCGGTCCCGCACCTCTGCGCCCGGTGCTGCCGCTGCCCCCCACAGAGAAACCCCCTGAAACCCTGACCTCCTTGTTTTCCTCTCCTGGAAACCGGGGATGCAAATGATCAGCTGGCAAATGTTGAGGATAAGACCCTGCTGAAAAACATCCCAGTCCTCAGTATTTTTCTCTTCCTCTGCTTTTCCATCATCCTTTTCCTTCCCACAAAGATTCCTCCTGCGGCTTTTTGCCTTAAGCATATTGCTGCACACTCCCCCTCACCCAGTCCCTTTGCAGCACACCAACACCATCCATGCCCTGTTCTCCAAATGCGAGGGGAATTTGGGGAGGTGGGAGTGGGGCAGCGCCAAGGCCGGGCCCCCCCGCGCTGTCCTGGCGGGAGCGGCTGCAGTGGGGACCGAGTGCGAGCGGGAGCGGCCGAGAGCCCAGCGCTGCCCCAGCCCGACCTGCCCCAGCTCCATCCCTGCCCCTGCCGTGGGATGCTGTGGGTCTGGGGGCAAGAGGGAGCCGGCAGCGGGTGCTGGGCCTGGGGCAGGAGGAGAAGGGAAGGAGAAGCAGGGTTGAGGAACAAAAGGGCCAAACGATGCCCGTGGGAGGAGAAGGTGGGATTGTGCAGGAGAAGGAGGAATAGCAGGAGGAAGAGGAGTGTGAGGAAGAGTGGGGACACCGGAGGAGGAACAGGAAGAGGAAGCAGCACAAGGTTCCACCTCTCCCTGTATCTGCAGCCTCTGACCCCAGCCCCAGGAGCGTTGCCCCCCCCCACATGCAACAGGTGACCGGGGATTGGGATCCACAATTTTCCCGGGGGTGAATCTTGGTGTTTCTGACCTTTATTGGGCTAATTGTTGGTGTTTTGTTTTTTTTGTGGGGGCTGAATCTTTATATTTGGAGGGGGCTTTTGCTGAATGTTGATGTTTGGGAAGTTATTGATCTGTGTCTTGATGTTTGGAGGACTTTTGTGCTGAATCGTGGTGTTTTGGAGGTTCTTAGAGACACAAGATGCCCAATGACCTAATGAGATGAACTTGGGCAAGGAGGAACTCCCAGTCCAAGGCACTCTCATCTTGTTTTTTTCTCCAAACCAGGATTTTTCATTCCTAGGGCGTGTCTGGATGGAGGAGGAGGAAAAGCCCTGGAGATTCCGCACGAGGAGGGGCTGCAAACCCAGCCCAGGGAGCTGCAGGGAGGAAAGAGCCCCCCTGAGCCAGGAAGGCGGCCAGAGATCCAGCCAGAGCTCAGAGCTGGTGGAGAAGCCTCATGGCAGGGAGAAGCCCCACAAGTGCTTGGAATGTGGGAAGGGTTTTAGTCGGAGCTTAGATCTGATCCAGCACCAGGTGATCCACACTGGGGAGCAGCCCTATGAGTGTGAGGAGTGTGGGAAGCGTTTCAGCTGGAGCTCCAGCCTCAGGCAGCACCAGGTCATCCACACTGGGGAGAGGCCCTTTGAGTGTGGGGAATGTGGGAAGAGCTTCAGGCAGAGGGGCCAGCTGATGCAACACAAGATGATCCACACTGGAGACCGGCCTTATGAGTGTGGGGAATGTGGGATGAGTTTCTGCCAGAAGGGGAGCCTGATGCAACACCACAGGATCCACACTGGGGGAAAGGCCTATGAGTGTGTGGAATGTGGGAAGAGCTTTAGATACAGCTCTGGCCTGAGGAAACATGAGAGGATCCACACTGGGGAAAAACCCTATGAGTGTGGGGAGTGTGGGGAGTGTGGGAAGAGCTTCAGCATCAAGTGCCAGCTGATGGAACACCAGAGGATCCACACTGGGGAAAAGCCCTACAAGTGTGGGGAATGTGGGAGGAGCTTCAGAGGAAGCTCAGCATTGATTCGGCACCAGGTCATCCACACGGGGGAACGGCCTTACACCTGCTTGGAATGTGGGAAGAGCTATGGGTGGCACTTTGACCTGAGAAAACACCAGCGCACCCACACTGGGGAGAGGCCCTACAAGTGTCCCCAATGTGGGAAGAGGTTTCACAGGAGCTCCGATCTTCTCAAACATCAGCGGAGTCACACCGAGGAGAGGCCCTTCCGCTGCCCCGACTGTGGGAAGGGCTTCAAGCAAAACTCCACCCTCACCCTGCACCGGCGCATCCACACTGGGGAGAGGCCCTACGAGTGTGGGGAGTGTGGGATGAGATTCTCATTGAGCTCAACTTTCACCCGACACCAACGGAGGCGCCACTAAGGGAAGCCCTGTGAGTGCCCCGAATGTGGGAAGAGCTTTGTGCGCTGCTCCAGCTCCATCCCCCATGAGAGGATCCGCATCGGATGATCCCCAGTGACCCCCATTGGGCAGAGCCCTGATGATCCGTGGTCCTGGTGATCCAAGTTGGAAGGCATCTGGCTGGGGGGCTCCACATCTTCCTGGTTCTCTGAGGATACCTAGATAAACCCAGAGGCAGGAACCTCCATCAGGATGCAGGCCTACAATGGGAATTCCTTGGGAAGAGCAGATTTGTCAAATTTCAATCCCATAAAATCTTTTGCATTCAATCCTATCTTCTGGTGACATCAAGGAGTACTGAATGGTCCCTGAGGTATATTCTGGGTTGACTATTTGGTGCTTGTATCCCCAGTCTGTTCTGTTTATGCTGAATAATAAGTTTTACACCTTCAAGACCTGTCCTGAGAGTGAAGGGGTAGAGAAGCAGCATGCAGTTTGTTTTCAGAAACTGCACTTGCTCCTCCACATTCCTGCTCTGGGACTGTGTTGTCTGCGGATGGACAGACAGCAGGACAGAGCTCTCCTTTGCTTGTAGTTAGTTTTAGCTAGCTGAGCCAAACAAGTTCCTGAACTGTGGTGTTTTTTTCCCTTTTCTTTGGACCTGTTTAAACCTGCTCTGGCCTGAACACCAGAAGAGCACGGGCAGCTCACACCTGTGGCCCACCGGGCCGGGCCTGGGCCGCGGTATTTCCAGCACCAGAGGGACTGATAAGGGACTGAGTGAGCTGAGCTACAGCCCACAGAGGGACTTGGTGAGTTTGTCTCTCTTTTAGAGCAGCAAGAGGTTTTACTGTTTTGTTATCTTTATTGAAAGATAAAAATATCCATTCCAGAATATGCAGTTGATCTTCCCAGTTATCACTTCATTGACACGGTATTCCACACGGTATTTAATGATCCTTCAAAATAAACACTTGAACACCAACATAGGTATCTAATCTGTTAACAAATGTGTGTGGTAAGGCTAATTCAATTTCTTCTAGGGTCTTTGCCGCTGGGGTCAGTTGCCTCTCATCAGTAGAGGAGGTGGTGCCTGACAGCAAATCATGCAATAGTTGCATCTGATGATTAGTTATGCCTAAATATGATCTAATCCAACCTATTAAACCAACCAATTTCTGTACATCAGTAGCAGTTTTAACATCAATGTCTAACTTCACAGGTTGAGGCATAACTTGAGTGTTAGTCACTAACATACCAGTATTTCCAAGGCATGTGTTCCTGCACTTTCTCTGGGGCAATGATCAGACCAAAAGCTTTCAAATTTGTTACAGCACATTGTTTAAGAGCTGATAACTGTTGTTTGTTATCAGATGCCAACAAGATATCATCCATGTAATGATAACAGCAGCAGTTATTAAATTGCTCCTGCACTTTTGACAAGACCTGTGCCACAAACCATTAACAAATAGTTGGCGAATTTTTCATGTCTTGGGGAAGTACCCTCCATTGATATCTTTTATTGGGTTCAGGGTTCAGCATGATTATGGAAGGCACAGTAAAAGCACATTTTTCTTTGTCTTGCCCAGCCAATGGAATAGTGAAGAAACAATCTTTCAGATCAATGACAACTATTTGCCATTCCTGTGGAATCATTGTAGGTGTAGGAAGGCCTGGTTGTAAAGCTCCCATTGTTGCCATTACAGCATTTATCTGCCGTAAATCATGTAAAAGTCTCCATTTTCCCGATTTCTTTTTTATTACAAAAACAGGGGTATTCCAGGAATATTTCAATATTTCCTGCTTGAAATTGTTCTGTGACTAATTCTTGCAGGGCAGTAAGCTTTTCGCTAGAAAGGGGCCACTGGTCAACCCAGACAGGTTTATCTGTCAAGCATATCAAGGCTACAACTGGACGTTCATTGCCCTGCATCACAGTGGCCCCCATTAAAAATCCGTAGTAATTTTGACACCCCATTGAGATAAACAATGTCGTCCCCACAAACTTTGAGGAGCATCGGCAACATAGGGTCTGATGTTAGCTTGTTGGCCATCAGGATGTTTCACATTAATTACAATGGCTGACAGGC
Organism: Agelaius tricolor; assembly: GCF_023055355.1. Taxonomy (NCBI): domain Eukaryota; kingdom Metazoa; phylum Chordata; class Aves; order Passeriformes; family Icteridae; genus Agelaius; species Agelaius tricolor. Next base: position 559,707 of record NW_027269344.1, read on the forward strand.
CACCTGTTGTAGCACCACCCAACTCCAGAAGTCCAAAACTTGCATGAGTGAGAGGCCATGATTGAGGCCAGCAAAGTCATGAGAGTATTGTGACATCTGATCCAGTATCAATCAAGGCTGTTACTGATATGGTTCCTGGATGACACCCACTGGCAGTGAGGATGCATGTCTTTTCTGAATGGTTCTCCGTAACTTTCTCAGCCCAGAACACTTGAGGTATCCCTGTTGATCCAAAACTTCCTGTGCCACGACTTCGGTCCACTGTATTCGGAACAGAACTCACGATAGGTACGAGTTGAGCAATGCAAGTTCCTTTCTGAATAGTGACAGGAGGGTCATCAATGGATACCATAGCATGAATCTGTCCTAAATAATTAGCATCAATAAGTCCTAGATGCACATGAATACCTCTAAGTGTAGTTCTTGATCTTCCCATCAAAAACGCACTCAATCCCCATCCTATTGGACCATAGGCATCGAGGGGCACTTTGCACATTTCTTTTGTCAGAATGGTTACTGTGTCAGTGGTGGGTATATAAATCCCTGCAGACCCACTTGTTGCGCCTGAGTATTGTTCACAAATGTTTAGCTTTGCAGTGCTGGGGAGGCCCGCATTTGCTGCTGTGGTTCTTGGGGTATTTGTTTTCCCACATGCCCCTTTGTGCTCTTCTTCCTGTTTCCCTGCAACAGCTGACCATTTGCATGATATTTACTCCTGCATTGTTTAGCATAGTGCCCAAATTTAGCACAATGGTTGCACATAACGTTGCTGCTTGCATTTGATTTAGATGTTATTTTCTGGGTATTACACTGTGCCCTTACGTGCCCTTGCTGTCCACAATTATAGCATTTCGATGAAGGTCTTAGAACTGCAGCAAGAGCTGCTATTTTATGGTCTACTGAACCAACTTTCAAGCAAGCAGTCATCATTTGAGGCAATGTGGGTTCTCCAGGTAAAGTGTCAATAATCTTTCTGCAGCCTGAGTTTGCATTTTCTTTAGCCAAATGTATACAGAATTTGTGTCGCAAAGATTCATCATCTACCTGTTTTTCAATGGCTGCAGCAAGCTCTTCCACAAATTGCAAAAATGCTTCTCTCATCTCTTGTTGTATAGTATCATATCTCTGTTTTGGAGCTGCCATTTCCATTGATTTAATTAAAGCACTCGTGCCAATTTGCTGAGCTTGTGCCAAAATTGAAGGATCCCACCTTGCCTGTGAATCTGGGCTAGCAAAAGGCCCAGTGCCCAGTAGGGCATCAACACCCACAGCATGATGAGGGTCGTGTTGAGGCAACTGCATATTTGTTACAGCTGTATGCTCAGCCACTTGCCTCCAAGTTTCTTGAAATACACCGTATTGTACTGGCTGGAATGAAATAGTAGCAATATGCATGATGTCATAAGGTGCAAGCATATCTGCATTAATTACACATATTAATTGCATTACCTCTGAGGAATTAATGCCATACTGAGCCACTTTCGATTGGAGATCTTGCACAACCTTCCAGACAAAGACGTGATGACTGTCATCCTGCCCTGTTCCAGGAGCTGCTTTAAAACCTGGAAAAGCCATAGGGTTATCACAGGCAACATTTGCATTAGCACTGTTCTCCTGAGGTACTCTTGGAGCACCTAATCTTTCTATCAGGTCCCAATTCTTTTCTTCAGCTGCTTTCTTCCTAACAAATTCCCAAAACTCCTTAGTGTCCAGGTTTAGAGCAAATTTGGGAGAGAATCCCCCAAAGGAGCTCCAGTAGGAAAGCAGATCCAATCTGCTCTTCTCCCCCCAACTGGTCTGGGAGAAAATACCTCCTTGGAGAAAGGTGGAAAAAACCTGTCTATTAAACAACAAAACCTTAACAATATCAAACAATAAAATCTCTTGCCAATACAAAAGAAATGACAAACTGAGAAAGTCCCTCCCCGGGTTGCGGCTCAGCTCACTCTGTCTCTGATCAGTCCCTCCGGTGCTGGAAATGTTGCAGGCCAGGCCCGGCCTGGTGGGCCACAGATGCAGCTGCCCGTGCTCCCCTGGGTGTTCAGTCCAGAGCGGGTTTCAAGAGCTCCAAGGAAAAGGGAAAAAAACAAAAGTCCCCACAGTAGGGAACTTCTTTGCCTCAGCTAGCTAAAACTAACTAAAAGCAAAAGAGAGCTCTGTCCCACTGTCAGTCCATCCACAGACAACAACAGTCCAGGGGCAGAAATGTGGAGGAGTGAGTACGGTGTCTGAAAAAAACCTGCTGCTTCTTCTCTCCCGCTGCTTCACTCTCTGGAACACTCTTAAAGGTGCAAAACTTATTATTCAACATAATATAAGGTGCAAAACTTATTATTCAACATAACATAATTGGGGATAAAAGCATCATATAGTCAACCCAGGACACTGAGGCTCTCAAGGAAGCCCAGTTACTTGACGTGGGGGCAAAGTCCATGGAGCAGTAGGGCTACAGCTATTAGAAGGTGAACTGTCAACAGTTCCCTGCCCCAACTCCGATGTTACTGCGGACGACTCATCACTTGATTCGCTGTCGCTGTCACTGTCAGGTAATGGAGGATACGACCTTGGAGATTGTTCATGCAGCTCAGAGGGGAGCAAAGGGGCAGATGGCTGGGCTAGAGCAGAGGGAAGCAGGGGGGCAGAAGACTGGGTTTCTCTCTCTGCTAAAGACATTTCAGCTACCTGGTGCAGTGGTGTGGTGTATACAGGCACCATCAGGAGCTGCTGCGCAGCTGTGACATAAAGAGGTTTAGGAGTCTGAGAAGGAAATACTATGGCAGTTTTCCCAGAAGCTTTGGCAGCTGTCCCAGAAGCTTTGGCATCCAGCCCAGAAGCTCTGGCAGCTTTCCTGGAAGCTTTGGTAGCCTGCCTGGTAACTTGCATGGCACCTGCACCTTCTTCAAGGATAGATTCACCAAGTTCCCCATCAGAGGCCCCCTCTGCCTCATCCCCTTCATCAGTTTCTGTTATCAACCCCGATTCTTCATCCGCATCCTGCTCTGTTTGTTCTCGCTCGGTTTTCCATTCATTTAATGCCTCAAAAAGCAATCCCCAGGTAACAGCTAGATTGACAACAGTTTTATCTCCCACTCAGATGACTTCCTACAGTCTGTCCCCGACTTTTTCCCATGCTTTAACACTAAATGCTGTGTCGGGATCAGTGCCAAAATCCTGTGATTTAGCCCACAGCAATATACTACGAAGGGCATAGTCTGAAGTATTAATTCCCTTATTTCTTAACAAAACTTTCCATGTAGCCAAAACAGTCTCTTCTTCATTAGATAAATTATTTCCCATTATTACTAGTTGGTGGCTCACCTACTTCCAGGTGTCTTGATAGGAGAAAATCAGGTCTGGGCTTCCCTGTGGCTTCCACCCGCCATTCTCAGCTGCACCAACGCCGCCTCCCCCACTACGTCCCAGTGAGTCATGGCTGCCAGTCTCTAGGAGCCCGTATGGGTCCAGATCAAGTATGTTCTTAAGGGTGTTGAATCACATCAGGGTCACCAGATGTCACTGTCAGGCCAGTCATGACACAAGGCAGAGACCACAAGCAGTCTCAGATGGCAACTCTTTATTATCGAACATGGCTGACCTTTTATACACTTTCTAATTGTTTATACTTCTTCTACCCTAACTATTGGCCACCATAAATCAACATAACATCATTGGTAATAAGTTACAGTGACTTCAACTGACTTTCTAAAAATACTTCATCCAGCTGCAAAGTTCTCTTCTTATCTTTCTTCAATTCCTTACTTTTCTTGGTCTCCTTAGTTACAGCCTTGGAGAGAATCCTTATCAACTTCTTGTTTCTTACCTTTCTTCTCACTCCTTTAGCTAACAGGCCCGCTGTTGGCCCCTTCCACACAAAGGCATTTGCTATACCAGCCCCCACAGTAAGGTTCATTAGTAACGGTTGCCCTATGCTGAAGGCACACAGGTGGTTACATGCCTCTGTCATTTACAGCAGGATGGGCTCCTCCTTAGACAAGGACTTCAGAAGTTTTTTACAATTCTCATTAGCATTTTCAGCAGCTAATTTTGAAAGCAACACCTGTCTGGCAATGTCATTCTCAATTTGTCTTTTAAGAGCTTGTTTCAAGCAGCCATTGAATTGCATATAAGGCTCCGCCAGTCCTTGCTTTACATAAGTAAATACTTTTTGGGGTCTCACAGCATCAGGAACCTTTAAAAATGTGCTATGCACAGCTTCAGTAATACCCTCAAGGGCCTCACTAGGAATGTGGGTTTGCCCAACAGGGTCTGAGTGGCTTCCTTCTCTGGCCAGGTGGTCAGTCATGAGGGCTGCAATATTCTGGTTTGCATGTCTCACAAATTTCACAAGCAAAGCTTCGAACCCCTTTTTCCACTGAGCATCTGTGGAGGCCGGTGGGCCTACAGAACAAAGGCCATTATAGACCTTTGGACAGACAAACAGACCCCATGTTGGAGAAATCTCCCCTGTTCAGGGCAATTGAGCAGACCCTCTTCCAGGATGCTTTGTTGTATATGCAAATGTACCCAGTTCTACTTCCCTGGTTGGACTGTTGGCCTCTCCCTCCCTTTTTCCTTATATTTATGTCCTTGAATGTTCTCCCTTCCCTGCTTATCCATTGGCCCCATATTGCCTCAGTGTCCCACCCTCTTTACCCTATTGGTTGCCACCCCTTGTCTCCCCTCTTTACTGCCCTGAGCCCTCAGCCCATTGGCCCTGATGCTCTGTTCCGCCCCCCCCCCCCCCCCCCCCCCCCATGTCCCCTGTATTTAAACCCGCACCCTCCACTGTTCTTTTTGTCTTTGTCCCTGAACCCCTTTGTGCGTGGCTGGAATAAACCTCCTTCTCTGGCGTCCATACAAAGACCCTTCCCGTTTCTTTGTCGTTGGTGATTCTACAAGAGAAGTGTGTGCTGCAGTGATTGTGTGTGTGTGTGTGTGTGTGTGTGCCTGTGCCACCAAGCGGCTTCATTACTGGAGACACTTCTGGAAGGTCATGGCTCCGCTGCCTCTCGCTCCACCACCAATGGGCTTGTGGCTTGTGACAGCTGGCAGCCTGAACAGGGACCTGTCCGGAGCATTCCTGGAGGTGTCTTCAGTAGCTTTTTGACTACTGAAGTTAAGCCGTGTTCGGAGCAGCCAATTCCCAGAGGAGACTCCTAAGTTTTATTGGGGGAATCACACAGGCGACCGGCAACCTTCTTGAGGCGAGAAGATCGGTTGAAGCTGACGGACAACCTGGAGAGGTTTTGTTGACCCACTGTCATGTGAGTACTATATTTGGGGGTCATCCTTTTTTGTCTTTCCTTTGCCTTCTTTTCCTCTTGGATGTTGGGAGAAAGTGTGGGGATGGGAGCCAAACTGATCCACCCACACAGGGAAGTTTATACCCAAGTTAGAGGAATCCTTGTTGGAGAAAATTTTCATTTTTCAAAGGGAGATTTAAAATGTTTTCTTCATTGGTTGTTCAAGTATTTTCCTGATGTTTTGAGGGAATTCATTCTAATGAGTTCTGGGACCATATAGGATAATGGTTCTATGTTCTTAGAATTAAAGGGGATCTTTCAGTGGGGAAATTTTATCCTTTGGCCTTATTGCTAAGTCTGTAGAAAACGTTGGGAAACATTCGGGACCCCAGTTTAACACCCCTTCTCCCCGTTCCTCCCCTCACATCCCTAAACTCTCTTCCCTGCCTCAGGGAGGATTGGGAGATGGATCCTGCCAGCAGGCGCAGGGTTGCTACCATCACCCTGACATCTCCCAGTGTCCTCTGTCCCCTCTCCAGGGCAGCACTGGCCATGCTGCCTTGGGCTCTCTCTTAACCCTCTTACCAATGCCCATGTACCCAGTTCTACCACCCCCAGTTGTTCTCCCAGACGGTACCAGGAATGTGGCCAGCCCCGCCATCTTGTCTTCTCCCTCTCCAAGTTTTTCTGCCCTTTCTCCACAAAATGGTGCTGACCCCACAAAGGCAATGGCCATTTTGTCACCTCCCTGTTCTGCCAAAAATGACACCTCTGACCCTCCTCCCACTTTCTCTATTCCTGTAATCGCGCCCTGCCCCTCCCTTCTGTGTCAGGAAGTGTGTCCATGTTGGGACTTCCCCTCTCTATCGGGAATCCCCTCCCCATTGTGCCCACCAACCCTACCCCTTCCTCTCTTGACTCCTCCTGATGGTCCCTCCCATTCCCATTCCCACAACATTGGAGCCAGAAGTGGTGATGACAGCGACCAGAAGGAGCCCATATTGGCTTCCACAGCTGCCCACAAACAGGCAGATTCTGGCTGCCCCAAGAGGCTCCATGCAGTCATCAAGTGCCCTCCATCCTCCTCGGAGGATGAAAATAGGGATTCCCAGACTTGGATTCCGGTCCTGAGTCTGAGGATCACTGGGCCAAGCTGCAGAGGGAAGCCACTGGGAGGGCTCAGAGCTCACCAAAAAGATTGTGGGCTTGCCAATTATATGTAAACACAGCAGAAGGGTGACTGCAATCAATTCCTGGGAGCCGATCCCCTATGGGGAGTTGAAGGAGCTCTGCAAAGTGGCTAAGGAATATGGTTGGGGGTTGCATTTCTTAAAAAACTTTCTGGAAGCCACCTTCTCTTCCCGTGTCTTGGTCGTGCATGAAAATAAAAATATCATGAATTGCCTACTCTCCCTGTGTCACAATCCATCCTTACGAACGGGTTTCGTGATTGTTCGTGGATTTGATCTCAGGGTGCAAAAAACCGACACGGCACAGGGGGGTTTGCAGTGATAATCAAAACAAATGCACCTTTATTGAATACCCAAATGCATTGGGGAGGAATTGGGGAAAAAAGGGAAAAATAAGGAAAAGAGGGAGGAAGAGAAAGGAAGGTATATAGCTACCAAACATAGAACAGCCAAGTCCTTTGATGTCCAGCCAATGGAGTTCACCAGGTCACGTCTGGGGAGATCTTGAAATCTCTCACTAACTCAGAGCTTTTATTATGATAACTCTATTGAAAATTGTGAGGGAGGGGGGGAAACAGATACAATAAAGAATAGATGTAACAGGTAGTCCATGTTCTCAGCAGTAAACGAGAGCCATTGTCTTCTTGGTCCAGCGGTCACAACCTGCAGGCAAACATCTCGCTTTGGTCAGCTTGCCTCCCCCACACACCTGCCCCGGGCTGGGGGTTTCAGTGCCAGTCCTTGGAAGGAGCAGAGGGGCCTTTTCACATGGGGGTTTCATGTCTCACTCCTTGATGGAGAGGCTCCTTACATCTCAGTCTGTCTGTCACGGTGGTTGTAAAACAGGTGAGGGTCTTCTGTGGGGGACCACCCAAGATTCAGGAGAAGTCCAGCCAGGCTGAGAGGTGGGACAGCTTCCAAGGCTATTGCTGCAAAAAGGCAAGATGCCCCCTTCTTCTTTCATTGGGCTCAGTGTAGCATACAGCAAACAACACCTGTGAACAATAGCTTAGCACTGTGCTCAGGTCTCGGAGCCGTTGGCACGTAACTTTCTCCAACAGGGCCAGAAACTTCAGACAAGGGTCTTTTCTTCAGTGGTCCCCAATGACGATTGTGAGGCAGATGAGAGAAACTTTGGACAGAGTCTCACACCCCGGTCGAGTACATGCTGTGGGAGAGGCAGTAAAAAAGGCATCTCAAATCACTGGCGGACACATATTCAAAAGATGCCAACAAACCAAATTTAACCCTTGAATAAATGGCAGGAGAAGGTGACTTCCAGAAGCCACAAGACCAAGCAAAGGATTTACAAGAAGCTGCACTCAGTGGCATCACCACTGCTGCAAAGACATCCCTGCTCCTCACTCTCGACGACACCCTACATACACAGAGCTTCACTAACATTAAACAAGGGCAAGTGAAATGTTCATGAAATTTGTAGACAGACTTAAAGTTGCACTTGAGTGACAAATAGAAGGCCCAGAGGCCAAGAAGGAAGTGCTAAATAAAATGGCCTTGGCAAAGGCAAACAATGAGTGCAAAACAATATTAAGACCCAGAACCTACAATCAACCAGATGGACGAGTCCTGCACCAAATTATCTTCCACTGAACACACCGTGGCAAGGGCAATCTCTAAGGGAGAGGGCCTTTTTAACATCCCAAGACACTGCAAAATGTTTTAATTGTGAGGAACTGGGCCTTTTTTTGAAGGACTGTCCAGAATACAAAATGCCTAAAGACCAGCAGCCACCAAAGAGGTGCCATTCATCACACTGTATGGATTGCAACAGACATTCTAACAACTGTTCTCAGTTTTGTTATCACCAGTAAGCTCACCACCACCAGCAGCATTATCAGCCAAAAAACTTCCAACAGACTGCAGGGTGGCCCCGTGTGAAGACAGCAAATGGAAAGCTGTTTCACTGTACCCTCCCCACTATTCTGGAGGTCCAATACGTGGGGAAATTCCCGCGGAGCTCTTCATACTCCGAACAACAGACCAGAGTGACCAAGGCTTTCCAGCAAGTTCAGGTCAGGACGTGACACCAACTGGTGAGTGCTTTGTCTATACAATTTGATGACTCTGCTTTCTATCGTATTCCCACCAGAAAATATGGACCCCTAGAGGGCCTGAGGGATGTGCTGGTAATAGGTAATGTATTCATGGACCAAATGAAATACATATTATAGTGGAAGTACAAACTGTTGGGCCAAGTGACGAAATCACAGTCCCTTTCTGCTGCACAAAACCACCACACTTCCTGCACAGAGAGACTGTGATCGCCCAAGCCTTTTTATTGCCATTAAGCATAGACAATATCCCAGAGCACCCAATGGCATGCTGGGTTGAAATCATGGGCCAAGACAAGCCCCTTATAAAGTGCAGTCAGTTGAATAAAGGTAATAACATCCACCTACAAGGGATGGTGGACACAGGGGCCAACGTTACTATCATTACACAACCTCAATGGCCCCTGAACCAGGAGCTGACTCCTGTCACTGGAGTCACCTCAGTGATTGGAGGAGCTGCCATTTCCATGAGGAGCGAGCGTATTATCACAACAGAGGGACTGGAGGGCCAAACTGCCACCATCAGGCCATTTGTAGTCAGGGCACCCACCACCCTGTGGGCCAGGGACCTGTTGTCCCAGTGGGGAGCTTGACTTGATATTCCACCTCTGTCCCAAAGGGCCTCAGTTGCAAACTGGTATGCTCAGATTGAACATTACTGTAACATTTTCTCAATAACAGAAGGAGCTGTAAAAAATTTAGTGCTACAAGAAACTGAGAACTTGGGCAGCAGCCATGACAAACCTTCCTCTGTAATTAAAACATCCCCTCCTTTCTCCACCAAACGATCAGCAAATTCTTGGTTCCCTGATGCCTCTGCTAAACAGGAGGGGAAGGTGTGGAGATACAGGGCAGCAGCCCTCCACATTTCCTCTGGTGAACGAATCATTACCGAGGGAGAAGGCAGTGCCCAGGTTGGGGAGCTGAGAGCTGTTTGGAGTGCTTTCCAACATGAGGTACAGAATACCTCTCCTGTCTGCATCTACACGGACTCCTATGCTGTGTATAAAGGATGTACTGAGTGGCTTCCTTTTTGGCAGCAAAATGATTGGGAAGTTAACAGAATTCCAGTATGGCAAAAGGAAAAGTGGCAAGAAATTTTAAACATCACAAGCCAAGGGAACTTTGTTGGGGTGGGCAGCCTTTCACCAGACAGATGGAAATCCAGCAGGAGAGTGGAACAATAAAGCTGATGATTTAGCAAGACTAAGTCCCCTGAAAAAGAACAAATTACAGAGGACTGGGATCAACTATTGTCAGGTTTGTCTCTCTGTCTCTGCCCCGACACGGGTAGGGCGGTTCTTGGGTGGCACGCACTTCAAAGGACGAGTCTGGACTCTTCAGCTTTTCGATCTTCAGATTGTTTATTGTTTCTTATCTACAAAATTTTCTGTCTGCCCAACAGAGGTCTGATCTGCAAGGCAGCCAAGGGCACTCGTGACCACCCACGGGGCGGTCATGTCTTTTTATACTAAAATCTACGTACATGATATTTACTTTTATTTTCCAATACTTTTCACCCATATTAGCAAGTACACCTTCACCATAAACCAATCCCCAAGTGCCAACATCACCACAGGAGATGGAAGACAAGAAGAAGAAAGAAGAAGGACGAGACACGCCCTGATCCCTCCATCTTGTCTCCATAACCCCCCTGTACCAAAAACCTTAAAGTTTATATTTCACCCTATAAATGTGTCCCTTTTACACCCTTCACTCTGAAGTGATTCTCATGTCCTCAAACTGCTGTCACTTCTGTGGATGGATCAAAATCAAACCACCAAGCACTCTTGGCAACATTCCAGGATTTCCGAGACCCCCAAGGGTTCTCCTGGCATCTCTGGACATTGGGAGCGATGTGCTGAGTTCCCACATCTCCCCCTTCTCTTTGCACCAAGAAGACTTCTTTGGCAACTTGACTCATGACACGTCGCACACATAAAAAGATGCATGCGACGATGAGCATGAGGACTAAGAGTATTATTAGAATATAAAATCCCATTTTTAAAAAGCCTCTCCATAAGGGAGAAAGATCAAAAAATCCCGCCACATCATCAATCCATGACCCAGTGATTTCGCCGAGTTTCTTTATACTGTCTTTCATTTTTTGAATACTTTCATGAATTGATCTTGAATGATCCAAGAGATTCATGCAGCACATTCCCTCAAACTCTTCACATCCATGTCCATGAGCAAGCAATAGATAATCGATTGCTGCCCTATTTTGAAGAGTTGCCTCTCTCACACTACTTATGTCTTTTAACATATCACTCAAAGCGAGAGAGACTGATTGAGCATGCTTGCTCAACCAACAACTCATGTGGTCCAGTTGAGTCAAGGCCACCCCCGACGCTGTCTGAGGTGAGAAAATTGCTGCCGCAATTCTCCTTGCCTTGTCCCAGGTGTATACTTCATCATCACAGTTTGCACTGTAATGTTTCAAGGACCTTTTCTCTTTATGTTTTTGCTTTTTCAATACTTTCAAATCTGGTGATAACATTGAAATCCTCCCAATGTTGCATGGACCTCCCTTGGCATTTGCAGGAATGCCGTGCCAAATTCTGTCCCCACAAATTAAAAACAACCCACGTGGCAATTGCACTGGGACCTGGATTGATCCTTTGGCTGTCGTCTCGGTGTGATTGCACCAAGCTGACGCGTTTCTATAAAACTTGCGATTTGGAGTGACATCAACGCTTTTGTTAGTCCTTGACACATCCGAAATTTCGAATTTCATGCATAGTCTCATTGTTGTGGACCCGAAAATTTCCAATTCCTGTGGTTCGGTAGAAGCCACAGGTAAAAGATGTGTCCAAGCACACCATTCATTCACAGGATCTTTGATGACCTGCGAAATCTCCATTGGAGAGTGTCCTGGAATTGGCCATTTGGCCACTGGCAACCCAACCATGCATGCTGTGAATGGTTTCCCTGGTTTCGAATGTGTCAGGCAGATACTTTCTAAGTTCGCTGCCTGGGCTAAAGTTTCCCAAACATTTTGTTTTGGTTGATTGATGGGTAAATTTGCTCCATTGCTTAAAGCAACAGATGAAAGCATGAGCATCATGAAGCTCATGACTTCATCCTTATGAAAAATCATTGTCATGCTCTCACTCAAAGCCACAAAGGAAAAACCCCCAAAGTTTTTATTCTTTTTGTCCCTCTTCTGAGTCATTGTTCACAACTTGAGTTTCTTCCTCCGTCTGCGTGCTCGTTTCTCTGCTTCTGGGATCAGTGCTCTCTTGCTCTCTTGTCCGAAATGGCTTCACGTGTCGCGCTGACACCCACTTCAGACCTCGCCCTGTGGAAACACAAGCGAAACCCTTGCCCCAAGTGATTAGTTTGAAAGGACCCTTTAAGAATCATTGACACAAAACATCGAATGTCAAATGGCATGAAATCACACGTATTGAATGTCCCCTTCAGGAGCTGTTTGAAGAATTGTGAATTCAGACCGTTGTTCTGAATGGCCTTTGATAAGTCTTTGATCACTTCATGACCCAACCTTTCCCACCTTGGATTTTGACCTTGTGCATCATATGTCACTGGCATTATTATGTCTCCTGATCCTCTGATCAGACCCTTTTCTTTTGATAATTCATTTCTAATTTCCTTCCAGTCTATTGCTTCTATCGGTCGTTCTTCTTCCTCCTTTGGAAACTCCATTGGCCATTGCCTGCACAATGGAATCGTGGAGGCTCTTGGTGATCCTTCGCTCCATGTTCTTTGACTTGAGGTTTTCGGTCTTGCTCCTAAATCTGAAAAAGAAACTTGAGGTTCTCTTGAACGTGTTCTTTTTGCTGCATCAAAAGACTGCAGAAGATTTCTTGCTGCTTCCGCTACTGAAAGCATCCATGCTGGAATTCCCTCTCTTGCTGTAATGTGTATCATTTCTTCTCCTTGAGGCTGTGCTTCATCTGAGCTGTCTTCAACTTCATATGATCCTGAAGTTGATGGAAAATTATCCTTTTGTTGTGTTGCTGTTGTTGTTTTTGTTTTCTTTAATGTGGTTTTCCTTTTATATATCGTTGGAAAAAATTGTTGCATTGTCGCAGTTTGGCCAGCAGGTGATGTGGTGGCGATGTCGAGCAGGTCCGACATGCCCTGCAGTGTGGTCATCCCTCCACGAGGTGGCGCTGTCGCCTGCCTGGACGACCGTGATGACGACACGAACTTGATCAGTTCCTGCTTGTCAGACTGCAACGCTTGCAATCATGTTTGAGACCGAGTTTGCATGGCTGTTGACTGAGCTGGCATTGAGGGTTGAATACTTGAATGTTTCTTTTGAGTGGAAGAGGTTTGAACCATAGGGATTGAGGCTAAAGGCATTGGGACCGGAGAGGGGGTGGAGCCCTGGGATGTTGAACCCCAAGCGTGGCCCCTCCTCATTGCCCAAGACGTCACAGGGGATCAGACCTGCCCCCGTCCTCGCTCAGCACGCACCTCCCGCGCACGCGCGCCTTCGGGAACGCCCCCTGCCTCCCCTGTACTGACGTCACTGTCTCCGTCCCGCTCCACCTCCGAAGTCTCCTCCCTATTGTCTGTTCCTGTCCCTCTCTCCTCCTCCTCTGACGCTGTAGCCACACCCCCCGCCAAAGCGCGCGGCCCTCCCCCTGCCGGTATCCCCTTTCGCGCCGTGTTTCGAGCCGATCTCCGCGTCCAGATTTCCGGGTCTGACGTCACCACCACGCGTCCCCTGCGTCCCCCCACAGTAGCCTGCTGGAGCCCTGCAGCCGCCCCGCCCTTTCTACCCGTGTCTGACGCTGCCGCGTCGGTTTGAGAGCCCTCCCCAGCTCTCCCGCGAGCCTTGCTCATCACGCGCACTTTTGGCACCGCGCCAGCCGAGGCTGCCGCCGCCCTTGACGCTGCGCTCGCAAAAGCCACACCAGAACCCGTGTCCCCCATCGCTTCCGTGCCCCTCCCGCCAGCCGCCGCCACCGCGCCACCGCGCCTGCCGCGAGAGAGCGCATCCCCCCTTCCCTCTTGTTCCCTTTGAACCCCCCCTCCCCGACTCCGCCACTTTTGCCACCTCCTCTCCCTCTGACTCCTGCGAATCGGGGCGGTATGCTCCTAAAGAGCGACCTGTCTCCTTGATATCGCTGGGAGAAAACCTCATTTCATCAGGGAGTGGAATGGTATCATCTGTGTCTCAGTCGGAGCCTGAAGCCCCTGCACTCTCCGGGGTCTCAGGACGCTTTGGGGTTCCCTTGGGTCTTCGGGATGGTGGGACTGAAGGCAATGACTTTTTCCTTGTCCCCCTTTCTCGGGCACTTTTTCCCCCGGGCCAATCGGGATCAGAGCCAATCTCCGTTTCAAACCTTGCTCTCCTCCCTCTGCCCCTGTGGGACTTGCAACAAGTTGTTGCCTGGCTGACCCTCTAAATTGAGTCGAGGTCGCCTCTAACATAATTCTTGTTGAAGACCGCAATTTCAAGGCTGTCTTATCATCATTGGTGGCTAAAAAATATAGGTGTCTATTAACTTCTTGCCAAAAACCTACTTCAAATAACAAATGTGTCTCTGGGTACGGGTAATTACACTGCACCCACAACAATAACTCTCTAAGTTTTTTCTTTGGGATCCCCTTAGTGTGTGTGTCTGCCACGCCCTGTAGGTCGGACAGAATCTCTATTTGTTCCTGGGAAAGTGTATCCCCATGTTCTTAATTCTTGACCTTCTTACCGAATTTGTCGTCAGAGCAGTCCAAAGGCTCCTGGTCACTGCCCGCAGATTACAGGAGATGGATTCGGAGGCACCTTTCCGATTCCAATCTGGGCTGTTCTGCTACGAACTTTCTTCAGCCGAAGTGGAGTGCAATGTTCTCAGTGGCTGCTGCGTCTTCAGACTCTCCTGGCTGCTTTCTGGCTGCTTTCCCGAGGAGTTATCAGTGCTCTCCTGGGAATGAGTCCAGCTCGGGAGCTGCCCACTCGGCACTTCAAGGCTGCCCCTGTGCAAGAGGTGCACACCAGAGCTCACCGTGGCTCAGCGAGTGCCCGCCGGATGCTGCTGGGTCGCCGGTCGCCGCCGGGTAGCCCCCCGGATCACCCACCGGGTGCCCACCCAGGGACGCCAAATGTCGGGTTCAGCTCTCTGTCTCTGCCCGGACACGGGTAGGGCGGTTCTTGGGTGGCACACACTTCAAAGGACGAGTCTGGACTCTTCAGCTTTTCGATCTTCAGATTGTTTATTGTTTCTTATCTACAAAATTTTCTGTCTGCCCAACAGAGGTCTGATCTGCAAGGCAGCCAAGGGCACTCATGACCACCCACGGGGTGGTCATGTCTTTTTATACTAAAATCTACATACATGATATTTACTTTTATTTTCCAATACTTTTCACCCATATTAGCAAGTACACCTTCACCATAAACCAATCCCCAAGTGCCAACATCACCACAGGAGATGGAAGACAAGAAGAAGAAAGAAGAAGGACGAGACACGACCTGATCCCCCCATCTTGTCTCCATAACCCCCCTGTACCAAAAACCTTAAAGTTTATATTTCACCCTATAAATGTGTCCCTTTTACACCCTTCACTCTAAAGTGATTCTCATGTGCTCAAACTGCTGTCACTTCTGTGGATGGATCAAAATCAAGCCACCAAGCACTCTTGGCAACATTCCAGGATTTCCGAGACCCCCAAGGGTTCTCCTGGCATCTCTGGACATCGGGAGCGATGTGCTGAGTTCTCACAAACTATTAGAATAGCTGCATGAAAAAAGACAGCACACAGGTGTGAAAGATTTGTACAAGGAAGCTCTTGCCCAGCGTTGGCCTGTCACCAAGGAAAGGTGTAAAACATGCGTATCAACCTGTGAGCAATCGCAGACTGGAGACTGGAGAGACATCCTTTGGAAGATGACCCTCTGCATTTCAGAAAGGGTAAAGGCTTATGGGACGCGTGGCAGGTAGACTATATTGGACCCTTTAAGAAGTCAGGAGTTAAACACTTTGTGCTAGTAGGAGTAGAAATTGTATCTGGGATGGTCCAGGCCAATGCTTTTAAAAGACCTACAGGTGATAATACTGTTAAAGCATTGCAGGGATGGTTTGGAATTTTCCCAAAACCACAGGAAATTCAATCTGATAATGGGTCCCACTTCACTGCTAGAATTGTACAGGATTAGGCAAAAAATGAAGGAATTAAATGGACTTTTCATACCTCTTACTACTCTCAGGCTAACGGGATCGTGGAAAGGACCAATGGTCTTTTGGAATGACTTTTGAAACCAGAGGAGGGAAATTGGGATGTTCAGTTATGGGAAGCTGTGAAAAGTGTGAATGACAGATGGGGGGGTAAATGGGTGTCCCAAAATCACTGCCTTTTGCCCCATAGCTCCAAGCATAATTGCCTCTCTAGGGAGACCAGATGATTTCAAGATTCCAGCATATTACCCAGGACAACCTGTTCTGGTGGACCTCCCTACTGTAGGGGAACTACCACTAGTGCTAAAAACCCCTCTGAATAAACATGCATGGGTAGCCTCTGATGCTCTAGGGAGAGAGCATCGGATAAATACACACTGGATAATTCCATCATTCTAACTTTTTCTGTCCCTTAGTGGCAGGATTCTGTTGTGTTTACTTTTACAGAAGAACCCTGAGGGTCATGAGGATCATCTGAACCATGATAACACTGGTGATACTTTTCTGCATCCTACCACAATTCCGTGGACAGAATCCTGCTGAGTGGTCGTCGTCTGAAGCTACCATCCATCACACTAATGTTCTAGGACCATATCCCAAGGGTCACCACCTGAACCTAGAGCCTATAGTGCTGCATGACTCTGAGATATATCGCCCAAGTGAGTGGGGATGGGATCAGAAGGACTGGACTAGAGCCCTAACTGGAACAATTGGTGAGTCGATTGTGATAGCGTGCAGAAAAGTGGAAGGATCTCTCTATGAGAAAGCCACCTCCATTGCAGGTGCTGGAAATTTTTTAGAACCAGATGGAAAAAACTATTTGCACATCCCTACAACAGAACTGTGTCCTACAAAAAAGTGGGAGTGTACCAAACAAATTCCCCTCACTCTCTGCTGCTGGCAGGAGTACGTTGGTAACTACACTTTAGGCCCCAGAACCAACAATGCAATTACAAAGGATTGTAGAAATTAATCAGCTGATTGCTGGCATAATTTTACTTTAGCCAAACCAACTTATGTGACACGCCGTTAGCAAAATAACTTGACAAATCGGTTATGTTTAAAAGGCCTGGTTTACAAACTTAAGATAAATGCTATAACAAAGCCCACACTGAGTACAGTAGTCACACCCCAGTGGGTAGAAAGGACTGAGAGCACCCTTAGTCAACTTGATACTGAATGGCCTTGGTCCCAGGCTTTTGTTCATTTTTCCAGATCCATGGGAAACGTGAGGGATTTAAACCTATCAACTGTCATTATGCATGAAAATCAGATATACACTAGGCAGGAATGGGAAAACCAAAAAACCTGGCAGCTTCAAGGGATAGTGGGGAAAAAAATTAGTATAGGATCCGAATGATTAACGGAACTACCCATAGTAACGCAACCTCAATCGGTGTTTTGACAGATCAAACAAATAAGCATGAAAAGGTTTGTACGCACCCAAGCTTACAGGATTGTTGGCACAATTTTACATTGGCACAAACCATAGAAGTGGTTTGTCTTTGGTCCAAAAAATGTAGGCCTGTAGGGCCTACATTTTAAGTTTATAGTAAATGCTATAGCCCAACTGGTTACAATTTACACCACCACCACTCCAGCCCAACCACCGCTTATGCTTAGCCCAAGAATTTTTGAAAATGGACCAGATATAATTAGGAAAACAGGACAACAATAAATACTGTTCAATCCAGCATGGTTCTCTTAAACAAGTCAAATTGCTGATGCAAAGTAATGTCTCAGAAATTCAGCCGGCCTGTTCGCCTTTTTTGCAAACTTCCTTTGAGGGTTGGATGACCTGGTTGCAAAAGCGGAACTCTTTTAAAAGACGGACGCTAAGAGACATAACCGGTGTTGTGGGAACAGGATTGGGAATTCTAAAGAGTATTGATTCAGAAGTATTAATGAATAAAATTGGCTGCGACAACTAGAGATTTGACCAAGTTACAACAACCACTACAGTCATTGGCTTTAGGAACACACCAGTGGCTGCTATCAAACATTTTGACAAATTGGGAAAAGGTAAATGTAAATGACCACAAATTGGTAAATGATGCACTTGGTGCTACACAAAACAACATTTCTTTGGCTCTCAGCTGTATCCAGGCACAATTGTGGATGCAGTCAGTTGCTGCCTCAATGATAAGAGAAGGTGAAGAAGGCACTTTTCCTACTGAAATTTGGAAAATAATTTGGGACAGTGCCACTGATTTTGAAAGAGAATTCCAATCCTGGTGGAACCTGGTGAATTTAACTTACAATCCCATTACAAACATAGCCATGGCTTTTGTGTTAACCATACATAATGCCTCAGTGCATTTGATATTTCCTATGATTGCATTAGGGCTGAATGATGATGGAGCTGTTCTCTATCCTTATGAGCATCAGGAATGGGCCCGTCAAATTGGTGAGAAATGGCAAAATGTTAATTTAGAATCTTGTCTTGTCCGAGAACAACAAGGGCTCATCTGTGAAAGCAATGCAATCATAGCTCAAGACATTTGTTTAGACACAGAGCAAAATATCTGTCATTTTGAAATTCATCCTAATGAGACTTCTGAAACAGTCCTTATATATATAGGCAATAGATGTGCATGCTTCAGACCTGCTTGTGATTTTGTATTTGTAGAGAATGTTGTAGTAGATACTAAAAATTATTCAAATTTTTGTGCTTGTAACTTTACCAAGATTACAGGATGTGATTTCTCTTATGAAGCTCCAGTTACCTCTCACTACCTATTGCAATCCAGCTACACACTGATTCACAAACTGATGCCTACTCCTATTGGGATGGATCTCACTTTGGTAAGACAACTGCTGCTCCATCGAGACTTAGTTGAAATCCTTGAGAAGATTGAGAAAAACGCACAGAAAGCCCTGGTGACTGTTCATCACAATGTGAGACAGATACCCCATGTCATGGAAAGGGTGGAGAAAGATGCCGAGCACAGGGGGTGGGATACTCTTTTAGGTGGTCTCCTACTGCCACGGGTGTCCTGAGCAGTCTGTGTCATCCCATTGTTATCCTTTTGCTACCAATTCTGCTTGGTTTTATTTTATCAGCAGTCCCATTCGTTATGAATTGGAGCATGAAACAGCTGACAAGATTGACGTCTATAGTTAATGCAAACAACTTGGCTGATGTCCTATGCACTGTGAACATCCCCAAGACTTTGACACAAGGCAATTATGAATGAAGCATATGTGTTTTGGAATAATCCTAATTTCCATTTATGATTTTGTGGGAATTACTTTTGATTTTTAGTGAATTGGTTTAGAAAAATCATTTTAAAGTTAGTGCTTATATTATGATTTGTTTATTGCTTTTGCTTTTGATATTTGTGATTTGTTTTGACCATTTGAGAATGGTTATAAAAATAATACTATTTTAATTAATTAACCATTTGAAAATAGTTATAAAATTGATACTGTTGTGATCAATATTAATTATGTTTGTTTATTGTCTTTTTTTTCCCCTCTTCTTCCTATCCTTTCTTTTCCTCCTTTCTCTCTCTCTCTCTCTGTCATGCTGTCCCTATTTTTCCGGGTTCTACTACCAACGTACAGCGAGTCATGAAGACCTATCAGCGACACTCCAGAGCCCTGCTGATGACGATCCCTTCAAGACAATTGTGGGTCACAGGGTCGTGCGAGAGTCTGTCTGAAATATCCCTCATCTGCCTCACGATCGTCACTGGGGACCACTGAAAATCTCGGGCTTTGTAGGAGAAAGTTACACAAGCCAAAGGCTTCGAGACCTGAGAGCACAATGTTAGGTTATTGTTTTCACAGGTGTTGTTTGCTGTATGCTACACTGAGCCCAATGAGAAGAAGAAGGAAGCACCGTGCCCTTTTTGCAACAACAGCCTTGGAAGCTGTCCCACCTCTCGGCCTGGCTGGATTCTCCTGAGTTCTGGGTGGTCCCCCCACAGAAGACCCTCACCTGTTTTACAACCACCGTGACAGACAGACTGAGATGTAAGGAGCCTCTCCATCAAGGAGTGAGACATGAAACCCCCATGTGAAAAGGCCCCTCTGCTCCTTCCAAGGACTGGCACTGAAACCCCCAGCCCGGGGCAGGTGTGTGGGGGAGGCAAGCTGACCAAAGCGAGATGTTTGCCTGCAGGTTGTGACCGCTGGACCAAGAAGACAATGGCTCTCGTTTACTGCTGAGAACATGGACTACCTGTTACATCTATTCCTTATTGTATCTGTTTCCCCCCCTCCCTCACAATTTCCAATAGTTATCCTAATAAAAACCTCTGACTTAGCCAGAGATTTCAAGATCTCCCCGACATAACAGGCGGATCCTCGACTGGACTGGACCAAAGGACTTCATCTCTATGTTTGGTAGCTCTATCCCTCTCTTTCTCTCTCTCTCTCTTTTGTCTCTCTCTTCCTCTATCTTTTTCTCTCCCTTAATCCCTCTCTCACATTTTGCAGTGGTCATTCAATAAAGGTGCATTTGTTTCGATTATCATTGCAAACCCCCTTGTACCGTGTTGGTTCTTTTTGCACCCTGAGATCAAATCCACGAACCATCACGAAACCCGTCTGTTAGGACGGATCGTGACACCCCCCGAAGAACCCTCCCCAAATTCCCCCCCAAAGCCCCCTCAGCACCCCCAGACCCTGCTAAAACCCCCTCAAGTTCCCCCCAGACCCTCCCCAAATCCCCCCAAACGTCCTCAAGACCCCTCCCCAAATTCCCCTTACGACCCCTCCAGGACCCCTCACCTGTTCCTGCGCCTCCTCAGCAGATCCCGGAGCCCCCCGTCCTCTCCCAGTGCCTCCCCCGCTCTCTCCAGCGCCTCCCGCAGGACCCGCCCGAGCCCGGGGCGGCTCCCGGGGGTCCCCGAGGGGGTCCCGGGGGGCGGAGGAGGTGGAAGGGGGGCGCCCGCTCCATGCCCGGCCCCGGGGTCAGGGGGCGCCGCTTCAGGCTCGGCTCTGATTGGCTGGAGCGGCGCGGGGAGGGCAGGAGTTGCAATGGAAAGACGCCCGGTGATTGGTTGTTTTCGTAGAGGGCGCGGTGATTGACAGGAGAGGGGCGGGAGAGGCGGGCTTTGCTGAGGAGAGGTGCGCGGTGATTGGTTAGTTCAGCTCGAGAGAGGCGGGCATTGCTGAGGGGAGACCTGCGGTGATTGGTTGGATTGGCACACGGGGAGGCCGGTGTTCCTGAGGGGAGGTGATTGGTTGGTTTGGGGCGGGGCGTCCGCTATTGGCTGGGAAAAGTCCGGGATTTTTAAGAGAACATTCCCGGTTTCCTGGGGAAAACCTCTCAGATTATTAAGGAAAAAATCCCGTTTTTTGAAGGAGAAACATTCCCTGATTTTTTGACGCCACATGACCCCAAATAACCCAAATAACCCCAAAACACTCGAAATAAACCCCAAATAACCCTAAAAATACCCAAACAATACCTAAAAGTCTGCCAAATAACCCCAAACAAATCCAAATAACCCCAAAAAACAAAAAAAAACCCCTCAAATTAAAAATAAAAACCCCCAAATGATTTCAAGTACACCTAAAAAAAAACATATACACCAACATAAACCCCAAGAACCTCAAATAATTCCAAATAAGCACAAATTAACCCTAATAAGCCCAAATAATTCCAAAGAACCCCAAATAAATAGAAATAAACCAAGTAAAATCCAAGATAAACCCCAAATAGTCCAAAAATAACCATAAATAAACCCCAAACCAACCCTAAATAAACCCAAAGAAACCCCAAGCAAGCCCAGTTCTTCCCGTCCCCACGCCATAACAGATCCCGACCAATCAAAACGCGCGGCACTGATGACAATCCAGTTGCTGGGCAGAAACTCAGAGCACTGGCCCCGCTCAGAGATTTTCAGCCAATCAGCGCCCGGTCCGACACTGACTCATCAGTTGCCAGGCACAGACCAAGGCCTCTCACTGCGTTCAATAATCAGAGACTGCGCGGGGTAATTTCCAGCCAATCAGAGCGTGTCTCGCTGATGACTCATCAGTTGCCAGGAGCGCAATTTGGGGACCGGGGGAAGGTGACCCTGGGGATGAGGTGGGGACCCCAAATTAATCCAAAACGGGGTCGGGACCCCAAAACGGAGCAGGAGGGGCCTGGAGCCCCCAAAACCAAACACAGGGGAGGGGACTGGGGGAACGATTGGAAAGGAGAAGGAGAGAGGGGAAAAGAGGGGGGTGGGACCCCCAAATTGAGCTGAGAGGGGGATGGGACACCCTAAATTGATCTGGAAGGGGGGTGGGACCCCCAAACAGGATGAAGCCAATTTTGCTCCTGGAATATGTAAAGTAGTTTATGGATATGCAAAAAGTCTATGAATATGCAACAGGCTGATGTCATGGGAGACAAGGACCATCCAGCAAAGGTTGTTATGGCCACTGAGACCTCCGAGTTATTTCCGGGGACACCCCTTAATTAATCTGGTTTTAATTCCATCAGTCTGTTGCATATTCATAGACCCTCATGCATATCGACAAACTCATTTACATATTTCAGGACCTATTTTACATGTCCCGTCTTTGGGAGTGTCTCCCCATTTCAGGAGCCTCCACTGAAATGGAAAATGTAAACCTCCTCCCTTAGAAGACGAAGAAGAAGAAGTAGAAAAGAAGAAGAAGAAGGAGAAGAAGGAGAAGGAGAAGGAGAAGGAGAAGGAGAAGGAGAAGGAGAAGGAGAAGGAGAAGAAGAAAAGCTGAAATTTTGGGAATCCAGTGGGAAAATGGCTGATCCTCTGGGAATCCATTTCTTACCCCCCAAAGACAGGGCAAAGGCAGGGCAGTGGGGTTTTTATAGGGTATCCCAAGGGTGGAGTTGGGGTTTGGGTCAGGGGAGGAGTTCTTAGCAACACAAGAAGGATGAGATCAAATTCCTGCCTCTTAGCAACAGCAGCATTCCACACAGAACGTGTCCCCAAATCTTAAATTCCCTCTAAAACAACTGAGAAATTATGGAACTGCAGATATATTCGATCAATTTCCTTAATTTAACCCAGTTTGGGGTGTTTTTAAAGGATGAAGGTGAAGCAGAGGAAAATTAAGGCCAAACCAAAAGGAGAAGCAGCCAGGTGTGTTCCCAACATGGATCACAGGGAATGTGAGTGACCAGGGCTGTGCCCAAAGTGCCTCCTCCAGTGGGGGATGGAGCTGGAGCAGCGCACGAAGCTCTGCCCGCACTCGGGGCACTCGCGGGGCTTCCCTTACCGGTGCCTCCGTTGGTGTTGGGTCAAGTTAGAGCTGCTGGAGAAGCTCTTCCCACACTGGGGACACTCGTAGGGCCTCTCCCCTGTGTGGATGCGCCAGTGGGTGATGAGGTTGGAGTTGTGCTTGAATCCCTTCCCGCAGTTGGGGCACTGGAAGGGCCTCTCCTCTGTGTGAATCCGATAGTGCAGGAGGAGATGGGAGCTGGTCTGAATCTCTTCCCACACTCCCCACACTCGTAGGGCCGTTCCCCAGTGTGGATCCTCTGGTGCACAATCAGGTCGCAGTTCCACCTGAAGCTCTTCCCAATCTCCACGCACGTGTGGGGCTTCTCCCCATCATGGAGCTGCTCATGGAGCACCAGCTCCGAGCTCTGGCTCCATCTCCGGCCGCCTTCCCGGCCCAGGCTGGCTCTTTCCCCCTCACATCCCCGCCATCTGCGTTTGCAGCCCCTCCTCGTGCGGCAGCTCCGGGGCTTTTCCTCCCCGTTGGCTTCCTGCACCGTGGAGCCGCTCAAAACGGCCTCTGCCACCAGGTTCTGCCGCGGGCATTTGTCCTCCCTGCTCTCCATGCTCAGCTCCTGCTCTGGGGGAGGAAGGACAAGGACAGCATGGGATTTGCCTCCGTGCCACAGGCAAGGGCAAGGAGATCCCCCCAGGGCTGAGCTGCAGCCGGGGGCCCTGCTGGGCTGGGAGATGGAGCAGCACAGAGGGGAAAGGGGCACTCATCGCCAGCTCGGGGCTGTGCACAAATCACAAACAGGACGGGACTGCTAGGAACGTGTCTTGAGCTGTTTTATTGCCCAGCATCTGTCTCATTACTTGGTTATGACAATGGGAAGATGCCAGTAGCTCACATCACAGGTAGCAGACAAAGAACTTCATGTTCAAACTTACTTTAAAAGGTTTTTGACCAATCACGCAAAGCAAAGCCATACTGACAGTAGTTCTATCCAAGCACTATAAGCACATTGACGGTTAAAACAATGCTCCCTTATTTCAAATACAATACCTGCTTGTAAGCCTTAAAACACAATGCACAGAGCTCCATTATTAAGCTTGGAACTTCCTAATATCTTTCTAGATACACTTTTCTGCAGGTTCGGGAGTTATTCTAGATAAGTGTTAATGCACAGACCATTGTTCTATTTCTCCCTACTTTCTACTTATATAACTTTTCTGCTGACCAATCTTACGGTTACTGCAAAGCTCTAATCAGTTCTACTGTCTCTGAGGCTTGTCTTTTGAAGCTTTTCCAAAACCCTGTGATTTTAAGCATTCAACAGACACTGATTTCCCCCTCACCTGCCTCAGTGACCCAGGGCATCTTCCTCTTCCTCGCAGCCTCCCAAGTGTTGGCAAGGGGAAATCCTGGTTTGGGGAAAACAAGGGATGAGCACGTTGAGTTTGATGGTTCCTCTGCCCGAGTCCATCTCTACAAGTCAGCGGCCATCTGGGCTCCAGAAAAACCTCCCAAACACCAAGATTCAGCCCTGAAAAAGCCACCCAGGAGTTCCCTGTCCCTGGTCCCTCCCCTCTGGTGTTCGGGGGTTCCACCCTGTCCCAGCTACTGGGGGTCACGCTTGGATTGGGGATCCCCCTTCTCCTCGGTGCCCGCCCTGCCCAGGCTGCTGGCAGTCCCAGCAATGCCAAAAGCTCCCCCTGCTTCGCTCTCCCCATTTCGGGATGCCGGGGCTGTTTGGGCTCCCAGGCTCCCTTCTCCCCTCCTTCTCTGCTCTGGGCTGCAGCGGCTCCAAGGAGTCCCCCCTGCCCCTCTCCAGGCTCTTGAGGCTCCCACCAATGGCGGCGCTCCCCCCTCTCTGGGCTCCCCACTTTGGCCTCCTGGGGCACACAGGGCTCTGCTCCTCCAGGCTGCCTCTGCTGGCAGCCGCCACCGCCACCCCCCGATGTCCCCCCAAGGGGCCTTTTCCGCTCAGCCTTGGACTTCTTCATTCTCCAAAATCCCCCCAAAAACCCAATCCAGGGACCCTCTGGATATCTGGGCCGAGCTCCCCCTCCCCGCTCACCGGAGCCATGGGGGGGGCGATGATCCCACAGGTGGGGGCTGCGAATTCAGGCAGGAATCGAAGGCGTGGTTCCCTCAGTTCAGCCTTGATCCGCTTTTGTTCCTCCTCTTCCATCCCTCCTCCCCCTGCTCCTCCCCACTAGCCCCACCTCCTTTTCCCCCTTCATCCCTGCCCTTCCCTCCTCCTCCTCCCCCAGCAGCAGCCACACCCTCGGTGCCCGTTCCCGCAGCCCTCGCAGCCCACGGCAGGAGCGGGGATGGAGCCGGGACGGGTCGGGATGGGCAGGGCGGGGCTCTCGGCTGCTCCCAGCCGCTGCGGGCGGGGGGAACCCGGCCCGGGCCAAAGGAGAGGCAAACTGGGCAAACTGGGGGCTGCACATCCAAACTGGGCCTTGCTGGGGACCCTGCCTGGCCACTGCCAGCCCTTGGGGCTCCTCCCGGCACATCCGCCAGGGGGGAACGCACACAGGGCTGGGGGATCCCAGCAGCGGCAGCACTGCCAGGGACTGGGCTGCACTGGGACCGTACTGGGAGTGACTGGGGCTGTACTGGGCTTGTACTGACATCATACTGGGATCATACTGGGAGTGACTGGGACTGTACTGGGCTTGTACTGACATCATACTGGGATCATACTGCCATGCCAGGGCACACTGTGATTGCACTAATGGAGAGTGGGATCATACTGGGATCATACTGGGATTGTACTGGGAGTGAGTAGGAGCCTGCAGGGGGCAACTCAGACCATGTTAGGGGCAAATGGGATATACTGGGAGTGACTGGGAGTCACTGTGAGCAACTGGGAACATACTAGGACCAACTGAAAGGAACTGGGTGCATACTGGGGGTGATTGGAAACTGCTGGGCTTACACGGGGATGAACTGGGATCATGGCTGGAGGTGACTGGGATCATACTGGCAGTGAGTGCCACTACACTGAGGCTGACTGGGAGTGCTTGGGAGCAAATGGGATCATACTGGAAGGAACTGGAAAGATGCTAGAGATAACTGGGGTACACTGGGATATACTGGGAGCGACTGGAAGGAAAGTGAGGGTGAAAGAGAGCAACTGGAACCATGTAGCGCAAAACTGGTTTATTCTGGCAGAGACTGGGAGCACACTGGGCTCATCTCTGGATCATACCGGGAGTGACTGGACTAATACTGGGAGTGACTGAGTGTCACAGTGAGCACACCCTGCACAGCATCCCCCATACTGGGCCTGACTGGGAGCCACTGGGAGCAAATGGCATCATACTGGGACTCACTGAGTTGATTGAGGAAGCAACTGGAACCATGCTGGCGGCAGCTGGGACAATACTGGGAGAGACTGGAAGTAAGTGGGATTATAATTGTGAAAAGTGCATATTTTGTGATTGGGTTTTCGCAAATATGAAAATGAATATTATACATCTTGTGTTAGAAACTAATGCTGTATTAATTCTCTTAAGAAGTGGGTTAAATACAGTTTTTAGTTATTACAAAATATTAAAATAGAAACTATGCTTGGTAAGAGACTTTCTTTAAAGAAAGGACTTGCAGCGAGATAGCAGCCCCAGGACACCTAAATCATTCAGAGAAAAAGAATTTATTGCCCTCTTATCAGAAGAAATGAACTTCTTCCCGCCTCGAAGGCGCTGTTAGGATTCAGAGGAAGAAGGTGGCACTGACCAGAATCCCATGTTTGAATGGAATTTATGCATCATGTATGAAGTGTACGAATATGCAACAGGCTATTGTTTTTAAGGGTTAATCCTTTGTTAACAGGTGTCCTTTTTAGGGCTTGTGCTGCCCAGAAAAAGGTACCCGGACTCCATAACACTTTGTATTTGTTGTCTCATATTGTCCTAATTCAAATTGTCCAAATTTTTATTACTCTAATAGTATTACTATTATGATAATTATTTTATTACTATTAAACTTTTAAAATTTTAAAAACAAGTGATTGGCGTTTTTCACAATTTGGTAGCAGAGGATGGTTACCAACACCTCACTGCCGGTGCTTTAGGAGAGTCAGAGTGGGGAAGGTGCCCCCTGCCCTCTTCGGCAGCCTCGCTCTGTTTGCCCTGGGGTGACCGACAGACGCAGGTTATGGTGGACAAAAGGAGACAATAAAACAAAGACAAGGGAAAAAGGCTCCCTACAACCATGGCAATTGGCCCCCTAAGAGTAGTAATGTGCACGAAGAACATGGGAAGGAAAAGGGATTGGTAAGTATTTCTCAGGGGGGATGAATGTGAGTGAATGAGAGGCGGGCTGGTTGTGCCAGACCTGCCAAGTGAGTGCTGGAGTCTCCCATGCTGCGTTTCTGACTTTCCGCGGTAAGTGGCTGTCGCAGACATCTTTCATAAAAAATCCTTTCTTAGGATTTTTCCTTCTGAGAAGCTGCAGTTTCAGTAACCAAAGTAAACAATGTTTATCTGCTGCTGTGGAATGCAACAGGTGGACCCGTGATTGGTCTCCTGTGGGTGTTTGGATTTCTTGACCACTCATGGCAGAGCTGGCTCTTGCTCTCTGTCTGAGACACAGATCTTTGTTATTCGTTCTTTTCTATTCTTAGCTTAGCTAGCTTCTCAAGAAACCTTTTCCTTTCTATTGCTTTTTAGTATAGTCTAATGTAACATATATCATAAAATAATAAATCAAGCCTTCTGATCATGGAGTCAACATTCTCGTCTCTTCTTCATCCTGAAAACCCTTGTGACCACAGTCACAAGTGGCCAGTAAAGAGACAAAGTGAATGTTAAAAGGAGTGAGAGAATCCCCCGGGGTAACTGGGACTGGGTCTCAGAGAGGGGCTGGACCCCTCGGAGGAAGGGAGCAGAGGAGTTTCCTAGCCCAATCCACTAGCAAATGGGACAAAAGGGGCTCCTAAAAACCTGCTGGGCTGAGGGATTAATATTCCAAGAGCATTCAGGGTAAAGCAAAATTCTGCTGGATTGAGGATATGCTCAAGAGCATTTGGGATTGGACAACACAGGTGGATTGAGAAATAAAAAAATGCCCAAGTGTTGGGGAAGATGAAACAGGAAAGCCTTATAAATATGATTGTCTGGCAAAAGATTTTGACAATATAGAAACTATAAGCAAGATTGAAATCAAAGCAAGCTTTGAGATACCTCAGTTAGTGAACAACTGGAAAACAGTGGTGTGGCTGGCTGAAGGTAATCCCCTTTTGATGGAACAATTCCCTCTGCTTGCAGACAGATCCAAGGGTCAGAGCAGATCCTGCCAGCTTGGCAGAAGGGGTCCAAAGAGGAGTTTTTACGGTTTAAAATGTAACACAGTGTGGTAATGTAATGATTCTTATAGGCTGTATGTAAATGCTATAGGACGTGCATCTTGTACTAGATTGGCTAGTGAGAATCAGAATATTCAACACAGAAGATTTATTGAATTGTAATGGGAACCTCACTCTCTTACACTTTTACCCTCTTACTCTCTCACCCTCTCATCCTCTCTACCCCTCTCTTCTCTCGGGCCTGCTCCAGCTGTGCCTGGCAGCTCCAAGCAGGGCCCTGCACCCGGGCCCTTTGCAATAAACCGCAAGTTCCAGGGCCTGGCTGCAGAGATCTCTCGTCTCCGTCCGTCCTGACCGTCCTACCCCCCGACGCTCCTACACCCAAGAGCATCTGGGATTGGCCAACACAGCTGGGTTGAGGAAAATCCAATAGCACCAGGACTGGCCAGAAATACCTAAAATTGTAATAGGTGATGTGAAAGTAAAAGGTACCTTATTGTTGTTGTGTGTGTGAGAGTGAGTCACACACAAAATCAGCCTCAGCTTCCCGGGCAGGTGGGAAGGGGGGGCTGTGGAAAGAGATGTGTGTGACCCACAAATAAGCCATTGTCCCTTGGGTGGGTGGGGGCTGTGGCAGAGCATGTGTGTGACTGCAAACGGGCCATTGTCCCCCCGGGCCTGTGAGGGGGCCGTAGCTGAAGAGTGTGAGTGACACAAATCAGCCTCACAGGTGAACGGGCACCGGAGGCAGCAGAGTCAGGGCCCTCCCAGGAGGCCGGGAGATACTGAGACCCAGAGGCCAACGCCAAGGGGAGGGGGCCACAGGGAGCCGCGATTCTCTGTCAACAGGGATCCACTTTGTGTCCTGAGCGTGTGAAAGAATGTGTGGAAGTGAATGAGAAATAGAAGCGAGTGAATGTAGACAAATGAAAGTATATGTAATGTAGATTGTGTATTTTAAGCTTCACTATATCTCCTTGGAGGGAGGTGTATTGCACTGAAAGTAGTGTGAGAAAAAGGTTTTTTATTTTTAAGTGTGTAGTTGAAAGAAAAGTGGTATTTCGGTTGTTAGTGAAAGTGAAAAACAGAGGCAGATGATGAATAGATAAGATCTTGAAAAATGAGACAGAAAACCAGAAAGTTGGATTACAGGGGGAAAAAAAGAAAAAAAATAGCCCTTTGGGAGTTATGTTAGGTAACAGAGATACAACTCCTTGCAAAAGGAGAAAGTACAGGGTATGTAGTAGTTGATGGGAACAACATGCAAACTATGGAAAAAGGGAAATTAACCTTAAACTAGTAAGCTCAAACTCGTGAATTATATACTTTAAAAAGAGCACTAGAATATTTAACACAAAATAAAGGAACCATATATACTGATTGAAGGTATGCCTTTAGCGTAGTACATACCTTTAAAAATTTGGAAAGGAAAAAGATTACTTAATTCAAGAGGAAAAGGTTTAGTACATGAGGAACTTATTTCAGAGGTTTTAGAGGCATTAAAATTACCTAATAGACATAGCTATAGTACATATTAAGGAACCCCAAAAGGGAAAGACCCCAGAAATAAGAGGAAATAATTTGGCAGATGACGAAGCCAAGGATACAGCAGAAAGTGGAGCTGAGTGAGTTATGTTAATATTAACTCCAAACGAGGAAAAACTGGAAATTCCAAAGTTTAGGGAAGCCGAGAAAAAAGAATGAAACAAGACAGGAAGTGAACAAGATAAATCAGGGAAATGGAAACTTCTTGATGGAAGACAATTACTTAATAAAATGTGCTTACTAGGAAAATATTAGAAGACATGCATCAGAAAACCCACTGGGGTACTCAAGCTTTGTGTGATCATTTTTTAAGGAACTATGGGTGCACTGGGATTTTTGGAGTAGCAAAGCAAGAAACTGAAAGATGCTTAATTTGCCAAAGGATAAATAAAAAGGTGATCAGAAAAACAACATTAGGAGGTCGTGAGTTAGCTCGTCGACCATTTCAAAGTATCTAAGCAGAAGTTTAGATTTGTTAGGCTCTGGATTTATTTGTTAAAAAACCCATTTAATCTAGAAGAAAGAGAATATGCCATAGGTTAGACAGGAGATTTTAGGAGAATAAAAATCTTTAAAGCATGAGAAACACCCGAGACAAAACAGGAAGAGAACAAGGGGAAATGAAAGGGAGGGGAACAAGAGGAAAAGTCAGAAAGAGAGTGGGATCCTCTGCAGCTCTTTCCCCCTCCGTTCGCGGCCGAGGCGCCTGTCCCGGGTCCCGGCTCGCTGCCCGCCTCAGCTCCGCCTGCCCCGGTTTCCATCCCAGGTGCGGGCTCACTGCCCAGGGCAGCTCCACCTGCCCTGGCGCTGGCGGTGAATTTGTGTGCCCTGCTCCCACTGCCCGGCCCGCGGCCGCTCTGCCGGCCATGCTGGGGAAGATGGGGGTTGCTCTGTCCTGCCGCGTGGGCCGAGGTCACCGCGCCGACCGCACCGAGGCCGGGTCCCAGCCATCCCATCCCCGGCTGCCCTGCCCGTGCCAGCTGCGCTGGGCACCGCCGCTGCTGCTGCCGGGGTCTCCCACCTGCCTTTTCTCTGCCGGGAGCTGCCGGATCAGCCGCCATAAGCCATGTGGGGGCTGCCCACGCTCCGGCTCGGTCTCCACGGGAAGATCCCCCTCTGCCGATTCCGGCAGCAGACCCTGCCCACACTCCCACCGAGCCTCGGCGGGATATCCTCCCCTGACCCCGGCCTGCTCTGAGTTACATCCCCTTGGTAACCACAGCTCCAGCTGTTCAGGGAAACTCTCTCTCTACAGGAAGCACCTTATCTAAACACTAGGAGCTCAGTTAAAAGGCAGCCCTCTCCAAATTCTTTCTCAAAACACAGGAGAAAGGCTATAGAAGGTAAAAAAGTGAAAGAGTTAGATGAAGGGATTGCTCTATTTCCATTAAGAGAGGTTCCCATGGCAGGGATGCGCTGCCCTGCCCCGCGGGAGCCACCAGCGCCCCTGCCGGCCGTGCCCGGAACTGCACCCAACGGGAAAGCGCCGCAGCCGAAAGGCCGGGACTGGCTCCGGGCTCTGTTTGTTGTCACTGCCGGAGCTGTGGTTGTTTGTTTGCTTTATTATGCACACTAGTAAAGAACTGGTATTCCTATTCCCATAGCTTTGCCTGAGAGACCCTTGATTTCACTATTGTAAAAATTAAGAGGGAGGGGGTTTGCATTCTCCATTCCTAGAGAGGCTTTTTCTGCCTTCCCAAGCAGACACCTGTCTTGTAAAGCAAGACAAACACCCACAGGCACTGAGGGGGGCTGCAGGAGGGGCAGAAGAAGGCCCTGCAGCACTTGGGCACAAAGGCCCAGCAGGTGAATGCAAGAAGGGAGCAGCAAAAGGCCAAGCTGAAGGCAAAGGCCAGGGCAGAGCTCCTACAGCCCCTGAGGGATCAACCCCAGGGCCCAAGGGGGCCCCAGCACCCAGGGCACGGGCTCGGCCACAAGCACCCGGCAGAGGCATTGCCCTCCTCGGCAGGGGACAGCCCACCCAAACAGCCCCTGGCAAGGAATCAGGGCTCCAGCTGCAGGGCACAAGGACACTGCAAGCACAGACAGCAGCACCCTCAGGACCAGCAAGTCCACCCCTTGATGGACATGGATTGGCAGGGCTGTCACAGCTCCCATCACACCAGGGACCCTCCACACTGGAGCCCTTGAGAACATTCAGGTGGGTCTGCATTGAGAGGAGGCATTTTCAGATGGACACAGGGGCCTCTCAATCCACTCTGAATCTTAGACCTAAGGGAGGGAAAAAAGGCCAAAATGTCTTTGATTATTCATGGCATAAGTGGGAAAGCTGTATGGTTTTATTCAACCACTATTAGTAGATCTGGGAGATGGATTTGAAATGCATGAAGTTTTATTTGCTCCTAATTGCTATCATGATTTACTGGGAAGGGATTTGATCGCTAAATTTGGAACACAAATTAATATTATAAAAGGTGATACAGAGGCCAGTTCTGTTGTACCTCTGTGTCAAATGTCTGGCCAGGCCTATGCTGAAGTGAACCCTGAAGTGTGGGCAGCCCCAGGGAAATAGGGAAAATTAGATATGGAGCCTCTCCAAAGTACTCTGAAGCAACCAGGACAAGTGGTGTCTAAAAGCAACAGCCTATTCCAGGGGAGGGAAGGAAGGGGAATCAGACAAAGCGCAGGTCACCGCCCCATGCTCAGCTCAACCCAAGGAGCTCTGGGTGCTTGTAAGAGCCTGGCACTGAAATGCCCTGAGCAGGAAGGCTTCAATATCTTCTGCTGACGCCATGGCACCTAACAGGGCGGCAAAAGCAATTCTGACTGCTTCAGCAAGCACTGGATCAGAGATCAAGGTATATTCTCCCCCAGGAAGCTGGGCTGGCACAGAGCCTGCCCTGGGACTTTGCTGTTGCCAACACCCAGCCAGGACATCGGCTCCTGCCTAAGGAGTGCACAGCAGCACCACTGGTGGCCAAGGGGCCCATGCCAAGTGTCCCTGAGGCCAGAAACAGCCGCCAGCACAGCTGAACACGGGGGACCCCTCAGCCTGGCCTCAGGGGCTCTGAAGCCCCGGAGATTTGCACTTCCCGCCTGCAGCAGGACCATGGCAGCCGCCCCTGAGCCTGCCCTGAAGGCAACGCAGCAGCAGCCAGGGCTCCACAGCGGGCCAAGCCCCTGGGCCTGCCCACAGATCCTCTGCTCAAACCCTCGGAAATCCTGGCCACCCTCCTCTGGCACCTCCAGCCACTGCGGCCAAGCCTTGCTGCCACTGCTGCAGCTTCAGCGCTGGCTGGGCCTGCACTGCCACAGCTGCTGGGGAGCACCACGGCACAATTCCACTCTGGGGCTCACTCACACCCACACTCTGGGCTGCCTAGAATAAGATTACACCATGAGAATGTTTTTTCTAAATAATCCTACTTTCATATTGTCAGTTAGGTTTGGGGGTGAGAATCAGTTTTTATTCTCGGCAGAAGAAGTAGAAAATATCTTTATTGCTTTGGATTCTTTTTCAGTGTGTGTTTGCCTGGCTGGTGGAGATGGCAAAATTTTGGTCCACGTTTTCTGGTGTTTACCTCCAGGCTGCGTTTAGAAGAGCTTTAAAGGTGACCCTTTAACTCACAAACCGTTAATAGAACACTCTTCAAAAAAACCCCCAAACATTAAAAATACCCCAAACCCTGGCTTTTGGGGTGGGGCGCATGAGAGTCATGCTCTGGAAGAGAAGCTTCATTCCAGGCAGCCTGCAGAGGAGCTTTAGAAATGCAAATGAACACTGCTGGGCAAAGCCTGGACAATGTACCTGGGTCTCTTGCCTGGGGCAGGAATTGGGCTCATTCCCTCTGCCCCTCAGCCCAAGCTCTGCCTGCTTGCCCTGATGGAATTTGCACAGCTCAAGGCAGAGCCCAGGGTGAGGATATCTGACCCTGCAACAGAAACGGGTGAAGCTGCAAAGGGAAACAGCAAATGAAGAATGTTGGGAAAACTTCACTATAAATAAATGGGGGGGAATCATCCCTCTGCCCACTCCAACATGTGCTGTCGCTGTCAGTGTTATATAGGGTGTATTAGAGCACTGAAATGTTCTTGCTACCACAAGTTCAGGGAAATCAGTTGGGAATCCAAGTATTTGATGATTTAAGTAGAGAAAAGCATCAATTGATGCAGTCCTTGCTGGAGAGCGCGGCCAAAAATGGAGAAAAGATGAACGGCCAGCAGAACAAATCCTATAACACCACGGACCAGCCCCTGGGAACCCAAACCAATTCATGTCAGGAGCCACAGAACCTATTTCTCATTTCAATGGCATCATTAGATTACAAGCTGCCCTGGGAATAACCAACCAGACAGCTCCAGCTCCTGACCTTCCTGCTGAGCAATCCCTGAAATGAGGAACATTTCAGTGGATTGGTCAGCCGTCCGCGACTGACGGCACCGTCGCCCAATCGCAGCCAGGGGCGGGCTCTGCACACGGCACAGCCTCGCCCCGCGCTCTCAGGGACCCCCGGGCTGCGTGAGGGCAGAGCCGGAGATGAGGAACAGCCCTGGAACGGGCCCGGGCCCGAGGGGATTGAGCTGAAAACACAAACAAACTTCTCCGCACCTCCCGCCACGGCTTTCCCGAAGCACTGCGGCTTCTGTGGCTCCGGTCAGCGAGAAGCCCCGGAGCCTCACTACTGCTACCTCTAATTAGGAGCATCAAGGAATGGCTTTGATTTCCCCCAAAAAGGGAAAATTGCCCCAACCCTGTGGATGAGTGGGCGAGGGGAGAGATTTCTGACAGAAAACTCCAAAAACTCAGAGCAGGATAATGAGAAGTGAGTGAAGACCCTTAAATCCAGCCTTCCCCCACGCCTCCCTCCTTCCAGCTGCACCTCCTACCCCGGCAGTGCCGGAGACAGGGAATGGGGCCGTGCTCACTTCATGCCCCGGGGCTTCTCCCTCTGCTCGGGGACAGGAGTCGTTCCCCTGCTGCACCCTGGGCTCTCTCCCACCGGAGACTTCTCCAGGAACTTCTCCAAGCTGAGTCCATCCTATGGGGCACAGCCCCCCTCCAAGTGCTGCAGCGTGGGTCACTGTGCCCCGGGGTCAGTCCTGCCAGGACAGGCTGCTCCAGCGGGGCCCCTCTGGCCACGGGGTCACAGCCTCCTCTCAGGCATCCCCGTGCTCCAGCGTGGCTGCTCCGGGACCTGCAGGGGGATCTCTGCATCCCCATGGATCTGCAGGGGGATCTCTGCATCCCCATGGATCTCTGCATGGAGCACCACCGTCTTTGGAGGCACCAGGAATAGGCTGAGCTCTGCCTGAAGCTCTTCTCACATTCCCCACACCCTTCCCGGCACAGGGAGGCTTTTACCTCCTCACAGCTCCCCAGGCTGGGTTGGCAGCCCCTCCTCATGTGGGATCTCTGGGGCTTTTCCTCCCCATTGGATTCCTGCGCCGTGGAGCTGTTCCAAATTGCCTCTTCCACGAGGTTCTGTGGCAGGGATTTGTTCTCCCTGGTCTCTGTCCGCAGCTCAGTGCGTGAGGGAGGAAGGACAAGGAGAGGAAGAGACAGGGAGAAGGGAAAAGGAAAAGGCAGGAGGAGAGGAAGGAGATGGGAAAGGAACATAGATGGATGTAGGACAGAATGAGGAGAAGAAGGAGGGTGGACAAGGAGAAGATGGGATTTGCCTCCATGCCAGAGGGAAGGGGAAGGAGATCCCCCCAGTCCATCCCTGGCAGGATGGCGTTGGCAGTGAGGCTGTCCTGCAGCAATGCTGGGCTGGGAGATGGAGCAGCAGGGAGGGGAAAGGGGCAGTGATTCCTCCTGTCCTGCCTGGCTGTCCCAGTCTGGAGCGTCCTGGCGCTGCCGAGGCCCTTGGAGCGTCCGGCACTCAGGAGCCCGGAGCTCACGGCTGCTTTATAAAGCTGACAAAGTCGGCAGGATGAGTCTGTGTATGCTCTGCAGCAAACTGGGTTTATTGGTACAGGAACAGGGGACAGGTAAGGTTCATCTACAACCGGCAACTGTTCATGCACTTTAACAATGACGTGGGTCAGTACAAGGACCGGGAGAGATCCCTCAGCAAATCCGGCACGGGCACAACAGACCCAGCCTGGACACAGGGAGGGAATTTATTACCAACCAAATCACAGCAGCACAAGGAGAAGGGAAAGAAATCTCTCCAGCACCTTCCCCCTACCCAACGGGGATCACCCAGAACAGGGGTCACCAGGGCTCTGCCCAACGGGGGTCACTGGGGATCATCCAGCACAGATCCTCCCATGGGGGATGGAGCTGGAGCAGCGCACGAAGCTCTTCCCACACTCGGGACACTCACAGGGCCTCTCCCTGGTGTGCAAGTGCTGGTGAGTGACGATCTCTGAATCCCATTTGAAGCTCTTCTGACATTCCAAGCACTCCTAGGGCCATTCCCCAGTGTGGATCTTGTGGTGCTTGCTGAGGTCGGAGGTCCCACTGAAGCTCTTCCCACATTCCCCACACTCCCAGGGCCTCTCCCCAGGGTGGATGTTCAGGTGTTCCATCAGGGTGGAGCTGTAGCTGAAACCCTTCCCACATTCCAAGCATTTGTGGGGCTTCTCCCTGCCATGAGCCTTCTCCACCAGCTCTGAGCTCTGGCTGGATCTCAGGCTGCCTTCCTGGCTCAGGGGGGCTCTTTCCTCCCTGCAGCTCCCTGGGCTGGGTTTGCAGCCCCTCCTTGTGCGGAATGTCTGGGCCTTTTCCTCCTCTGCCATCTGGCCACAGCTTGGGAATGACAGACCCTGGTTTGGGGAAACCAAGGTGGGAACGCCTTGGAGTAGAGGCTCCTCCTGGCCAGGTCCATCTCTAGAAGTCAGCAGGAGTCTTGTGTCCATGAAAATCCCCACAATGTCAAGATTCAGCCCCAAAAAACTCTCCCAGCAGTTCCCTATTGCTGATCTCTCCACTCTTGGGGTTCTAGAGGTTTCCTTTCCTTAGGATCATGGGGGTCCAATGGTTCCAGGGCTTCTCCATTCTCTGGCGTCCTGCTCAGGGATGATCCAGGGCCTTTTGGGGGTCCATGGGGGCCCTTCTCCCCTGATGCTCTACTCTGAGATCCCAGGGGTCCCAGGGGTCCCTCCTCTCCAGGCTCCCCCCCTTTCCAGTCTGCCGGGGTCCCCCAGCTCTAGGATTGCCCCTCTCTGCTCTCCCCACTCTGGGGGTCCCAGGGGTTCCCCTCCTCTGCTCTCCCGGGGGTCCCCAGGACCAATGTCGTCCCCTGCCCATACTGGGCAATGGCCACGTGGGCCCCCAAAGATCCCCCCCAAGGGGCTCAGCTTTGGGCTCCTGCAAGATCCAAACCTACACACACAGAGAAAACAAAACCTCCCAGAGACACCAGATGATATTTGGGGTCAATTCCACAATCTGCGAGCTCCAAACACACCCCAATAAAAAACCCTCTCAGGGACTCCCCGACAGATTTGGGACGACCTCCCCCTCCCCGCTCACCTGCAAGACGAGGTGGGGGCGATGGTCCCGTGGCTGCGGCCACAGGGGGCACTGGAACCTCCTGTTCCTCCTGTTCCTGTTCCTGCTCCTCCTCTTCCTGCTCCCCGTTTTCCTCTCTCCCTCCTCCTCCTCCTCCTTCCTAATCCCACCTCCTCCCCAGTTCCTGCCTTCTGTGTATTTAGACTGGAGACCCTTGCTTGTTTTTAGAACTAGAACAAAGATCCCAGATGGAGCAAGGCTTGCTGCTTTTAGTCAGAACTATCAGTGACTAAAGGTCACGTTTCCTTTGCTTTGGTCCTGTCCTTGTTCTCCTCAGTGTTCAGGCTGGGCTATGGGGTGTCCTTGTTTGCTGCATTTTGAGTTCCTCTTGCATCCTTTGGGCCATGGGCTGTGCCCTGGGAGGGTTCTTTGTGCTCCTTTGTGACACAGGAGAACCTTCCAGGCGGTTTCTGCGTGAGCTGCTGCTGGGATGTCACAGGAACAGCGCCACGTCCCCGTGGTGTTCCCGTTGCTGTGGGACACGGAGGTCTCAGTGCCCAGAGTGGCTCTGGGCTCGCTGCCGGAGGATCTTCCTGCCCGAGGCATTCTCAGCAGCCAGCCCAGCCCTGTCCTTCTGTGCTTGCAGGGCTACAGGCTGCAGGCGTGTGCAGCACAGCCAAAATGATCCAGCACGTGGCTGCTGCAGTTTGCACTCTGTACTCTGTGGCTTATTCGGGGTATTTTTTAACCCACTTGGCACGTAAGTTGAGGTTTTCCCTCGGTGCAGCATCTGTGGCTTTGGGCTTGCTGTGTGCTTTCTGTTCTTCCTCTGGAGCTGAGTTGATTTTGGAACCAAATGGCCATGAAGACACCATTGCTTTGGGAGAGCTCCTGCCAGCAGCTGCAGCTGAAAAAGGGGGTGTCTGCAGCCAGCGGGGCATGCACAGCATCTGCAATGAGCCCTGGGGGGTTCTGTTCCCTCAAGCAGGGAGTCTGTGCCAGTTCCATCTGAGCCTGGAACTCCCTCCATTTGCTGCTCCAGCCAAGAACTGACCCAGCCCAGTATTTTGTGCTTGTTCTCTTGCTTGCTGTGGGAAGGGACTGTGGCTCCTGGAGGGATGCAGTGAAAGCAAAATGCTCTCTTGGGGTTGCCTTGCTCCATGGCATTTCCCACCACTGGCAGTTTTTCTCCTAACAGCATCTGGTTCATGTTCCCTCTCCCACTGCAGGGCACCTCATGTCTGCATTCCGAGCAGCTCCTCCTTCGGTGAGTGGGAAAGGAACCTTTGGTGTTTGGAATTGTGCAGCAAGTTGTGAGCTCAGCATGTGGCAGTCGAGGGCCAGCCTGGGAGGCTGAAGGAAAGTTCCTGTCAGTGTCTTTGCAGCAGCAGCAGCAGCAGCAGCAAAGGAATTCCCATCAGTTTTCTCCTTTTCTGCTGAAGAGTTTTTGAAGAGCTGCAGGTCTGGTTTTACAGGCAGAGGATTGCTTGCTGGCTTTAGCCATGGTGGAATATCGAATTCCCAACAATAAGTGGCAATGTTGACTGTAGCCCATTGTTAGTTGGAACAGCTCCAAACCCCATTTCTGCGTAGTGCAGCTGGATGTGCAGCTGAGGATAAATAAGGTGATAACTGAGATAGAACTTCCTGCCCCTCACACTACTGTCTGTCCACAGGGCACAGAAGCAGCACCAGCACCTCCTGGGGCTCCCTCTGCTTCCAAACAGGAGGCCCAAGAGGAGGAAGAGAGCAGTGAGCTTCCCGCTGCTCTGGGGGACGATGGTGAACTTCCCTCAGCGCCGGGAGATGACAGTGAACTTCCCGCTGCTCTGGGAGACGAGGGCGAACATCCCGCGGGGTGGGAATGCAACGGCGAGGCTCCCGCGGGGTGGGACAAGGACAGGGGACATCTCCCGGCCTGGGACGAGGACGGTGGATGTCCCCTGGTGTGGGACCAGAGTGGCCAAGCTCCCACGGAGTGGGATGAGGACAATGGACATCTCCCAGTGTGGGATGAGGATGGAGGACATCCTGTGGCTTGGGAAGAGGAGAGTGAACATCTCCCAGCATGGGAAGTGGACAGCGAACATCCCCTGGCTTGGAAAGAGGATGGCGAACCTCCAGCATTTTGGGAAGAGGATGGAGAATCTGCAGCATTTTGGGAAGAGGATGGAGAAGCTGCAGCATTTTGGGAAGAGGATGGAGAAGCTCCCTCTGCTTGGGAAGAGGACAATGAACCTCTCTCCACTGTGGGATCCTGGGCTGAACATTCTGACAGCAGCACAGCCGGGCAGCCAGAGGGGAGAGGGGAGTGGTGCCTGATGCAGCTGAGTACGTCTGCTCTGTTCCTGGGTGCCCGAGCAGGTGTTGTGTGTGTGTCTGGGCATCAGCTGCACCCAGTGTTGCTCTGCAGCTGAATGTCACCGAGCCATTTATTGTCCTTCCCCGGCTGACACCAAGGGGCTCACGGCCCCAGGGAGTGGGGCTGGTTGTGGCTCTGCTGCAAGGCGGGGTCTCACTCTGGGAGGGAGCGTCTTCCACGTGGTTTCTTTCAGGGAACACCGTGAGCGAGGAGGAGCCTGCCGAGAAATACCTGGAAGTGGAGCAGATTGGCCATGGGTAAGTGCACGGCAGCTACTGCTGCACAAGCAGGGCCGGGTGTTGTGCTGGTGCAGGATCAAGTGAGAAGTCAGGAGAGCTCCAAGCACCTTCAGACACTGGGCTACCATCCTGCTGTCTCTCAGTCCTGATCAGAATTGATAACTGTGGTCAGAAGGTGCCATCAAAGGCCCCTGAGGCTGGCAGTGTCCTGCCTGCAGCAAGGAGCAGGACCTGGAAGATCTTCTGTCCCTGGAACTGGATTGCCTAAAAGAGCAACTCACCATGTGGTGACTGTCAGAAAACAGTTCTCAAGAAGATTTCTTTCAAATATTTTCCTTCAAAAAATATCCACTGGTCAGGATTATCAACCTAATGGTTTAGAAACAGAAACCAGAGATGAACTAATAAGTGCTCTATTCTAGCACAGGTAGCAGACCCCATCCATTCAGTAACAGACACAGAGCTGATGCACTCTGGGGGAAAAAGCATCACCTGCCTGATGGCAGGGCCCTTGTAGAACCTGCAGATCTTAGGCAGGAAATGGAAAAGGATGAAATGCATTCTTTTCCAGTTCTTTAGACAGCCATCTCTCACCTCAGGTTTTGAACT